>NC_077228.1:341736572-342936572 GCF_027887165.1 Monodelphis domestica | reverse complement strand
AAAAATTTCCAAATCCACAAAACTAGAAACAGTGCAAAAAAGCCTAAAGCTGGAGATAGTGCCCTTCCCATTAACAAAGTTCCAAATCAAGATATAGAGTGGAAGAATGATCAAAACAAAAGAAAGAAATTTACCATAAAAATCTACTTTAGTGACAGGGAAGATTAAGATCAATTCATAAGAAAGACAATGAAGCTCTGAACAAGGCCTCAAAAAAATTGTGAATTGGATGCAAGCCCAACAAGAATTCCAGAAAGAGCTAAAAAATGAGTTTCAAAATTAAAGAACAGTATTAGAAGAAAATTAGGTAAAGAAATGAAAGCAAAAGAAGAAAATTATGAAAAGAAAATTAACAGCTTGGTAAAAGTGGCACAAAAGGTACTGAAGAAAACAACATCTTAAAAAAGCAGAATTGGCTAACCAGTGGGAAAAGATACAAAAATTTATGGATGAAAATAACTTCTTAAAAAACAGAGTTGATCAAATGGAAAAAGAAGTACAAAAACTCGCTGAAGAAAATAATTTTTAAAAATTATTGGGCAAGTGGAAGCTAATGATTCAATGAGACATTAAGATGTAATTTTAAAAAATCAAAAGAATGAAAAACTAGAAGAAAATGCCAAGTATCTCACCAGAAAAACAACTGATCTGCAAAATAGATTGAGATGAGCTAATTTAGGAATTATTAGATTGCCTAAAATCTATCATTAAAGAAAGAACCTAGATATCATATTAAAAAAGCATACAGGAATATTGCCCCACTATCCTCAAATTAGAAGGTAAAATATAAATTGAAAGAATCTACAAATCAACTCTGAAAAAGATTCTAAAATGAAAATGTCCAGAAATATTATAACCAAATTCCAGAGTTCCCAGAACAAAGAGAAAATATTTCAAGCAACTTAAAAGAACCCATTCAAATACCATGGAACCATAGTCCACAAGATTTAGCAGATTCCATATAAAGAATTGGAGGACTTGAAATATGATATTCTGGAACACAAAAAAGCTGGAGTTTCAATCAAGCATAATCTACCCAGAAAAACTAAGCATAATTCTTTAAGTGAAAAATTTGACTTCCAAAAGTTCCTAAAGAAAAGACAAGGGCATGATCAGAAAATATGACTTTGAAATATTAGACTCAATGGAAGAATAAAAAGATAAACATGAAAGAAAAATCATAAGGGATTCAATAAGCTTAAGCTATTTACTTTTCTATATGGGAAGATGATACTTGTATCTTGTAAGAACTTTACAATTATTAGGGCAGTTAGAGTAATTATCTATAGGAAGAGTGTGAGTGAGTGAGTTGACTATGTTGGGATGATGTAAAAACATGTATAGGTGTGAAAGAGGGATGCCTTAGAAGAAGAGAGAAGGGAGAGGAAGAATGGAGAAAATTACTTCACATAAAAGAGAAATGCAAGGAGGAGTACTGTATAATTGAAAATCTGTTCCCCTAAAAAAGAACTACATTTCCTGAGAGCCCACTGACTTCCTATCATTACATACTTCCTGTAAACAGGGAATAAATATACAGGGGGAAGTCCTGTTCCTTCTCTTCTTTGGGCATGATGCAGCAATCAGCGATGATGGTGGTAAGGTGGGAAATTTTGAAAATGGCTAACCAGCCATGGGCACATGGTTTTTATTTTGTATCCTCTTTATTCCTTGATTTCTAATGCTATTTAGTAAATCCCTTAAATGATAATATTTTTTATTATTGAGATTTAAATTTTTACAGTACCTTCACTGAAACTTATAATGCTGCCTAGAGGGAACTTAGATGGTTTCCTTAAAGAGAGCATAGTCTGAGGACGAGAGTAGGGAGGAGGTTTTTTGCTCTGGGAGGTTTTGCTCTGAGAGGTTTTGCTCTGAAGGAGGCTGGAGGTGGAGGCCCCTGAGACTGTTTCTCCATTTTGGTCACGTGAGTGATAGGGACTGATCTCTTTTCTTTGCCTCAGTTATCTAAGGGCTTGGGCTTTTGGCCCAGCCTAAGCAGAGGGGGTATTTAAGCCCTATTCCCTTCTCTCCCTCTCTCTCTCTCTCTCTCTCTCTCTCTCTCTCTCTCTCTCTCTCTCTCTCTCTCTCTCTTTCTCTCTCTCTCTCTAATACCTTTCTTCCTCCTGTTTGTAATTAAAAACTTCATAAAAGGTTGACTGCTGATTTGAGTTTTCATTTAGGAATTACAATAGCTGAATTCCTTGGCGACCTTAAATTAATATATATCAGTCTTTTAAAGTGATTTCCATATCACATTGTGGCGACCACGAAGGGACTAAGTGGTGAGAAGGTAGAGTAAAAAGGCAAGGAATTTCAGAAGTTTATTGAGAGAATTCTTTAGACTCTCGTGTGGTCAGCCACAATGTCCAGAGTCACTGAGCTAATGTACATCAAAGGTAAGAATTGCACCCAGAGCTTCCTGGTTTCAAGGCCAGCTTTTTAGCTATTGTGCTTTGCTGCTTCTCTTGTCAACAAGAATTAGTGGAAATAAGAAACTGAGAGATATTGTATCATGGAACAAGAGCTTAGGAAGACTGGGGTTTATGTCCTGACTATAACACCTACTAACTATGTGATCATAGACAAATCACTTCACTCCTCAGTTCCTGAGGCAACTCTCTGAGACTGTGTCAGATAAGTTGCTGATCTCTACTGGTTGAGAGCTGTTAACCTAAGGAATAATTTGCAAAACTTGTGCCAGGTGCCAAAAGTATTACTCGCTCTGTCAGTACATCACATTCTTGTGAAGATTCACTAGTGACCTTTATCTCAATAATCTTTTCAATTTTTCAATGAGCTTTGCCAACTATAGTTGCTATTACAACTGGGTGAGAGAGTTACAATCAAGAAGACCAGAGTTCCCATATGGCCCTGGGCAAGTCACTTAATTTCTGTGTCTCAGTTTATTTAACTGTGAAATGGAAATAATAATAGTACCTGGCTCAAAGGAATGTTGTGAGGATCAAATGATTTATCATATGTAAAGTGTTTTGTAAACCTTAAAGTGCCACCTAAATGAATGCCATTATTATTGTTATTATAATTATTAATATTGTTATTATTATTATTGCTAGACTGCAACTCCATTTAGCTACTAGAGTGACAATATAGTATGATGGAAGAAACAGAACACTAGGACTATGACTGTTCTAACTTTACCATCGATTTTTAAAAAATATATATTTCTTTTAGGGGGCAGCTGTATGTCTCAGTGAATTGAGAGCCAGGCCCAGAGACAGGAGGTCCTGGGTTCAAATCTGGCCTCAGACACTATATAGCTGTGTGACCCTGGGCAAGTCATTTGACCCCCATTGCCTAGCCCTTACCATTCCTCTGCCTTAGGGCACAGTGTTGATTCTAAGATGGAAGTTAAGGGTTTAAAAAAAAAAGAAATAATTCTTTTTATTTATTTAATTAAATATTTCCTAATTACATATGAAAAAAATTTAAAGATCATTTAAAAAGTTTTGAGTTCCAAATTCTCTCCCTCCATCCCTTTCTGTCCCCACTTTGAAAAAGTATGCAATTTGATACCGACTATACATGTGAAGTCATGCAAAAATCCATTTCTATATTAGCCTTGTTGTAAAAGAAAACACAAACAAAATAAAACAATAAAAATAAAGTTAAAAAAGGATATTTCAATCTGTATTCAGAGTTCATCAGTTCTCTCTTTGGAGAGTATAGAAAGTTTTCCAATTAGAAAATTCCCTATATTAAAGGAGTTACTGCTATGTTCCTTATCTCTATTCTTTTTAAAAATTATTTTCATTTTTTCCAGATTACATGTTGATATAATTTTTAATATTTGTTTTCAGACAGTTTGCAACTTATATTCTCTTTCTCCTTCTCAACCCCCCTGTCTCCCCAAAAGGCAGATAATATGATATAGATTGTACATATATTATCATACAATATAGATTTCCATGTTTATCATGTTGTGAAACAAGACACACTTTACTTACACTAGAGGAAAATTCATGGTTCCTATGCATTCTTGAAAACTAAATTCTAAGGCCAGTTGTTGCTCCACTCTAATTATCTAGTTATGACTAGATGTGGTACAAAATATGTGATAGATCTAGCTATGACTATGCCACAAGGCTATCAGAAGCTGTGTGCTTCTGTGTGCATGACGTCAACAGACTCCTTACAATTACTGTCATTGTAGGAGTAAGCTAGTTGTGACTTCCTTTAAGTTTTTTATTTGTTATTTCCTCCTCCTCCCCTTTGGCCCACTCCTAATAAGAAGATTATGGGTCTTTGATGTTACAACACTGAAAATTATAAGGAATTTGCAGAAATAGACTGTTTACAAATAGCCGTAAAATTTGATGAATAAAACTCTGTGATTTAGGCTTGAGTTAATTATGAGGTATAGAAAGAAGGAATGCCAGCTGACTCAGTTAACTTCTTAATTGCATAATTAAGAGAGAGGAAAGAACTCTGGGCTTGGTGTCAAAAAACTTAGCCTGAGTACTGGCTCTGCAACTTCCTAGCTCTGTGACTGCTCTCGGTCTTAGTTTCCTCATCTGCAAAAAGGAACTCATTTGTCACAGGTGGTTGGTATAGGAAAGGGATTTGTCAACCTTAAATTGATAAAGAAATATAAATTGGTAATTATTGCTCACTGAATCTGATCTAATCTTCAGGCAGGGAGGAATGGAGACCATAGCATCCTAGATCTGGAAGGGACTTTGGAGATTATCTAGGTCCAATGCCCTCATTTTACAGATGGGGAAACTGAGGCCCAAGGAAGTTGAATGACTTGCTCTAGACCCATAATGACAGTTAATAATGGATGCAGATTTTGAACTGGGATCCTCTAACTCTAGTCAACCTTCCTTTCCTTATAATATACTTGCTGTGGATATGAGTTTTTTATTGGTTGCTAATGTCTTTTGGAGTACTTTTTCAGACCCCAACTCTTAATTTTACAATTTTTCCACTGCCTCACTCCTACTGGAAGTAGTCTTAATTCTCTTATCTCTAGCCACTTAGCTCTGAGTGTTTCCTAGTTTTGTCATCCTAGTATTCTTTCACTTCCTTTCCTTCTGAGCCTGTATCTTCCGTATTAAACTTGGGAGAGGGCAGGAGGAATCTGTAAGGACTGAGGACATGTAGCATAGATTACTGCCTTCCCTTTCATCCCAAGACTCTGACCCCACATAGGAGGGGACTCTCCTGTTTGTATACCCATATATAAAATCTGGTATCCCAAAGTTGTTGGGATGGGGACTCTTTCTGGAGCTTTGATGGTCACCTAGCTTTGGCCTAGAGGACTCCTTTGTTTTCCTAAATGCTCCCAAAATGGAGATTTGCTTTTTTCTAACAACCAAGTGGAATAAGGTGAATGAAAACAAACTTTCAGAATATAGAGTCCTGAGCTTACCAAACACTGGAATCTTATCTGAAGATTGTCCTAAAGGAGCCATAAGTGATAGATGCAGCTTCCTGGGCTAACCTCCACTATAGTGACATATTACAGAATAATTATATGACTTAGTACTGGAAGAGATCTTAAAGTTCATCAACTTCCTTATTTCACAGATGCCCAGAGATGTACTTGCCCAAGGTCACACAGAGAGCAAGTGGCAAAGCTGAGTTTTGAATTCAGGTCCTCTGATTCCATATCTAGTATTCTTTCCATTTCAGTTGTTTCATCTTGTCTTTTCAGAAAGTCTGGAATCATCATCATCATCATAATAGCTAGCATTTATATAGTGTTTTATAATTGCAAAGTAGTTTACATATTTTATTGTGTTTTATCACATAATAGTACTGTGTAGTAGCTATTATGATCTGCTTTTTACAGATAAGGGAAATGAGGTTGAATGAGGTTAAATGACTTAGCCAAGGCCATACAGTTAGTTGGAAGTATCTGAGATACGATTTGAATTCAGGTCTTCTTGACTCTAAGTCAAGCAATGTATTCACTGACTTCCATAAGCTCCTCATTGAACTTCTCTCCCTTTATTTTTCTTAGAATATTTTTCCTTTTCTTTCCTTTCTTTGTTCTGATATATTTTTGTTATGACACTTCCCCACCCCAATTTATTCACTGAGAAGCAAATTGACTCATTAAGTAACATCTTTCCACTTGGGAAACCATGGTTCCAAACTATTGCTTGTTCTTCCCTTTTCTAGGCAGGACCATATCCTCTTTGATTCTATCAATCTTTCCTAGATGGAACCTTTTAAATCGAAGAAACCTGTGGCTTAACCAAAGAATAGCCTTTTGTCCTCCAGGACTCCTTCCCTTTTCTTATCTTAATGATTCTGGGCACAAGATTCAACTTTGTGTTGACTCATATCTGGAATCTGGATTCCAAACTATTGACAAGAAAGCATTATTCTTTACCTACTCCTACCTTGGGATGATGAATGAAGATAGGTCCTTGTTGCATCAAGAGAGATGGGGCATGAAGGAGGGAATGTTTTTACTCATTTTTTTTTATTCTTAAGTGCTCTGTCCTTGATTAATGTCCTAGGAGGCAGCCAGGTGGTGGAATAGAGAGAGATTTTCGTCTTGAAGTCAGAATGGTCTGAGTTTGAATCTTGCCTAACAATGCATATTAAATGGAGAAGGCACTTAATTTCTCTCAGTCTCGGATTCCTCATCTGTAAAAATGGGATAATTATAGCATCTACCTTCTGTGGTTATTATGAAGTCCAAGTGAGATAATATACGTAAAACTTTTGCAAACTTGAAAGTGCTTTATACACTTTAACTATTATTGCTATTATACCAATACTTCATCATGGAACGGAGGTAAATCTTGAGTCATGGGAACTTTAAGGTTTTAAGTTCCATCCTGGTGATGGATAGTATACCTATTATGACTAGACCAGCCAATCTGTTTAGAGAGTTTCATCACCTGGTTGGCCACAGGTAGTTCAGTGTGTGTGTATGAGAGAGAGAGAGAGAGAGAGAGAGAGAGAGAGAGAGAGAGAGAGAGAGAGAGAGAGAGAGAGAGAGAGAGAGAGAGAGAGAGAGAGGGAGGGAGAGAGGAAGGGAGAGAGAGAGAGAGAGAGAGAGAGAGAGAGAGAGAGAGAGAGAGAGAGAGAGAGAGAGAGAGAGAGAGAGAGAGAGAGAGAGGGAGGGAGGGAGAGAGGGAGAGAGAGAGAGAGAGAGAGAGAGAGAGAGAGAGAGAGAGAGAGAGAGAGAGAGAGAGAGAGAGAGAGAGAGAGAGAGAGAGAGAGAGAGAGAGAGAGAGAGAGAGACTTTAGAATACCAGCTCCTTAATTTATAGAAGGACTTTGATCTGCATCAGTGGAGGGAATATCCATACTGATGAAATTACATCTCCTTGAAATATTGAAGTAGGCAGTCTGGCAGGTCCAATCCAAGTTTATATTAGTCTTCAAGGTCCACATGTTTTCTAAACACTAGGCTGCAAAAGAGCTGCCTTGAAGATATCATCATTCCTTTGTAACAGATGGATGAACCAGAAAGAGGATAAAGTGACCTGCTTAACCCTTGAGAAAGAGTCAGACTGATATTAAAATATGCCACTCATCTCATGGCAGAGGTGATGGGCTAGAGGCACTGAATGAGACAATATTTTCAGATCTGGCCAGTATTTTGCTTTACTATAATTATTTTTTACAAAGCAGAACTTTGAGGAGGGGTTGGTGGGTAGTGATAGAGATGCAAAAAGAAAAAAGAACTCCACAGTTTTATATGCAATACCACCCCCTCTTTTTTTTTTACTGGTTGATAATAATATGTTTGTTAATGATTTTAAGTTCATATTAAAATCTATTCCCACATCTACCCACAACTCCCCACCCCAAATACACACATGAGTCAGATTTAGCTTCAGAGAATTCAAATTATCTCTCATTCCCACCTTACAGCCTTCTTCTCTTGGGAATCTGGGGGCCAGGTTTGCAACAATCCTTATGAAAGTTTCTGAGATTCTAATCCTAGCAGATCCACTGGTTATAAATCCTTTTTCTTTTTGCCCTTTAGAACTTATTTGGATAAAATGGCTTTATCTCTTGTTTTCTCTCTATGCTCCTTCCAAAATGAAATAAAATAAAGTCATGGCAGAGAGAGGGAGTTTTGGATGTTTATGATTGGGAAAGAATTCAGCCCAACAACCATGGTGTCTTGGAAATTAGGAATATTTTTAGGCTCTGCTGGTTGCTCCCCCCAGGATACTATTGGCTGTTTTTCTGAAGAACCATCTTCTCTACATTTGACTTGGAGATAGCTCCAACAACCTGGTTCCAGCCAACTTTTCCAGGCTAAATATAAAATTTCTCTTCCTGAATTAATTCTCCTGACTCTTTGCCTTCCCATGGGCCATCTCCCATGCCTAGAACATCATCATCATCATCATCATCATCATCATCATCATCATCATCATCAAAAACATAAGCACTTTAAGGTTTGCAAAGTACTTTATACATTACCTTACTTGATCCTTACAATAGTCCTGTGAATTACATGTATTATTATCTCTATTTGATAAGTAAGGAAACTGAGGCTGAAAGAAGTTAAAACATTCACTGGATTATAGCTAGTAAGTGTCTGAGACAGGATTTGAACTCAGGTCTCCCTGACCCCAAGTCCTGTGCGCTATCCAATGTGTCACCTGACTACATCACATTTCCTACTTCATCTCTGCTTCTTAGGATTCTGAGTTCCTTCCCAAGGTTAGTTATAAAGGGTGTATGGGGTGTTCAAGAAGGATTAACACTTCTGGTGTGAGGGTTTACTGAATCCTTTTCAGGCCCCTCATCCACTTTGTGTGCCCATCTTTCATCTAACTTTTAACCAAATGATCAGTCACATCTCAGTCAAACTAACTTGGTAGATAGACTAAATAGTGAGTTGGAGGGTGTGTCTATCCCAAGCAGGTAAATACCTGCCCCAGTGGAATGGGTAGATGAGAACAATTTTTTCCAAGGACCATGAAGGTGGGTGGCTACGGCAAGCACTATGGAATGCTGAGAACTTGGTCAGACCTCTAAGACAGTAAGGTCATCCACTGCATCCCAGGCCACTGCCAGCCATCTTGATTTTTGTCTTGCCACTAGACTTTGATAACTCTAGAAGTGAGGCTGACAACTTTGTACAACACTGCCTCACTTAAATCCAATTCAAGGGCAAATAAGGTCTCTATTTAATTTTGTCTTGATATATATATATATATATATATAATTTTGGTAAGTAGATTCTATTATTACCCCATTTTACAGATGAGAAAACTGAGGCAGGTGAGAAGTGACTTGTTCACAGCTATTTAAGTGTATGAGGCAAGATTAGAAAGAAGGTCTTTCTGACTCTAGGTCCAGTGCTCTATACTAAGAGTATATAGAAGACCTAAGCTTTGGACTCTAAATTCAATGCTTTTTCTACAATGCAAAAATATATATTATTTAACCTTTCAGGGCCTCATTTTTTCATCTGTAAAATGAAGGATTTGGAACAGACAATTGCCAAGGTGCTTTCCAGAACCAACTTTCTGTGATTTCTCTTCGGAAGGATAAAAGCAGATAATGGAAAAGTGTTTTGTAAACTGTAAGGAACGGCTATCTACGTGAGTGCTGACACAGTGTTTTAAACCACTAACAAGTTAAGATCACAGGGTCTTGGATTTAGATCTAGAAGAGAACTGGAAGAAAGGTCTTCTAATTCAGTCCCTTCATTTTGCAGATAGAGAATCTGAGGCCTAAGACAGTGAAGAGATTTGCCTAGGTAATAAATGGCAGAATGAGGATTTGGTTTATAACCCTTGCCTTCTGTCTTAGAATTGGTATTAAGCAGGAGAATGGTAAAGGCTGGGCAATTGGGGTTAAATGACTTGCTCAGGATCATGCAGCTAGAAGTGTCTGAGGTCACATTTGAACCCAGGTCCTCCCGACTTTAGGTATGATGCTTGTCCACTGAGCCACCTCACTGTCCCCAGAATGAAGATTTTAATCTAGATCCTTAAACCAAAATCCAACTCCCTTTCTATGATACCAGATTTAATTCAATTCAATAAACATTTATGAATCATCCATCTGCTATGTACCAGTCACCATTCTATACACTTTTTTAGATGATTGTAAATTAAAAATATAACATTCTATTTTTTAAAAATACTTTATTTTCCTCCAATTACATGCAAAACCAATTTTAGTATTCTTTTTTTAAATGTTGAATTCCAAATTCTCTCCCTCTTTATGTTCTTCCCCCATCCCTACCCCCAGAGAGTAAACAATCTGATTAAGATTTTACATGTGCATAATATAAAACATTTTTCCATATTAGTCATTTTGAGGAAGAGAACATGAACAAAAAAACAACAGAAAATGAAGAAAGTGAAATACAGTATGCTTTGTTCTGCATTCAGGCCCCATCAGTTCTTTCTCAGGAGGCGGATGGCATTTTTCATCATAATATTTCATTTTTTCTTTAAAAAATAAATTTATTTGTTGGCTTATTGTTACATTAAAGTTCCCACTTATCTCCCTTCTTCCCTCCTCTCCTCACGCTAGAGAAGGCATCATTTGACAAAAAGATACATGTATATAGAAAACTATCTCTTGTTTCTATTAATCAGTTCTTTCCCTGGAGGTAGACATATACAAGCTATTCTTCAAACAACAATTCTGTAGCTGTATCTAATGTTCTTTTGGTTTTGCTTGTTTTACTTACCATAATTTCATTTAATTATATATTTAAAAAATTAACCTGCTTATCATTTCTTATGGTACAGTAGTATTATATCACAATCATATGCCACAACTTGTTTTGTCATTCCCCAAATGAAACTGAGTGTGTGACTTGTAGAGATATTTCTGTGAGCAGCTAGGTCACCCAGTGAATAGAATGCCAAGCTTGGAGTCAGGGACCTGGTTTCAAATCTAGCCTCAGAAACATCCTAGCTATGTGACCCTGGGCAACTCACTTAACCCTGTTTGCCATAGTTTCTTCAGTTGTAAAATGATCTGGAGAAGGAAATGTTAACCGACTGCAGTGTCTTTGCCAAAAAAAACCAACTCCAAACGGGGTCACAACGAGTCAGACATGACTGAAAAATGATTAACCATGAACAAAGGGATCCTTGTACAGTTTAGCAGCACCCCATTTCTTTTTGAGGTTAATACCATTGCTCTGAGTTTCCTTATGTGGGAACTTTACATTCATATTTTTATAGTCTCAGAGAAAGGGACTTTAGGTTAAAATTCAAATTCACATAAGTACTTAGGAACCTTAAGAGATAGAAATGCAGGACAAAACCAGACTAAATGCTTTTATCTTTTGGAAATGTGAACTTAATTACAAATGACTGATATATACGAGAACAAGAAAAGAAAGTCGAAAAGAACAGTTGTGTCTAGAAAGTCCAAATTACTATCACTTTCCCCCTGTGTCCAGAGAATAAGACAAATTAATATGAGAGTTGTTTCTAAAGATAACCTTTGGACAAGCAGCCTGGACTTAAGAGCTAAAATGAAAACAAAAATCTACCATATAACAGACATTTACTCAAACATTAGATCAGATTTCATTAAAAATCACTTTGCCCAGATGTTCCTACTCTTAACAACCAGGGTTGTTTGCTTGTTTTTTTTTTTGTCTTTAGTACTTTGTTTAAGCTTTTTTGCATGAAAGATGTTGGATGGAGCCCTGGATAGCATCCATATCCTGACACATTTCTTTGTCTAAGAGATGACTCCAGCCCCTACTGGCAAGATGTTATTTTTCCCATCATGCGGATAGATTTGCATCGATCCACCTATATTCTCTCACTGCAGGCCTTGTGTCCAGCAGTCTGTGTTGATGACAAGTGACAGGAAAAAAAACAACAACAACCTTGCAGAAAGAAAAGAGACCAAAAACAGGTAAAAAAATGAAATCTCAGACATAAAAACCAAACCAAACCAAACCAAATACAGCAATTTGAAGTCATTTAGTATTGGCATGAACAACTAAATGAATCCAGAGCCCCAAACACATTGTTATTGTAGAATGGCCTAAACACTGATGTTTACAATGATTGGCTATTGAGAAAAGATTAAATTATAAACAATGGATGTTAAGAAAGCAAAGAAATGTGTGATGTCATTTTGTGAAAATTTCTCTTCAAAATGGTAAAAATCAAGGAAATTTTGTACTGTAACTCAGTTTTCTTCAGCTACTTGGAAAATTCCCTTATAAAGAGCAAATTATTCCTGAACAAACACTATTAATGAGGTTCATACATAAACTATTTCCAGTGATGAATGAATACCTTATAAAAAAACTGTCCTATAAATGATCTTTTAATTTATTATATATATCTAGATATAAATTAAAAACTAATAGTATAAGTTCCTGCCTATAGAGTTGATAAGTTGTTTTATATGTGATTATTAAGAGATGGAATTTCACTGTGAATTTTTGGAGATTTTAACATTTTCTTTATACTTAGGAATGTGATCATTTCAAAGACTGGTTAACAGGAAAGTTCTGCAATGATACTTCTCTGGGGTAGGTGCTAAACTTCACTTGTTAGTTTGGGGATGGACTGAGATTGTGACCCCTCATTTCCCCTTAGAATTTCTAATTTTCCTTTAAATCTCAATTCAGGCATTACCTTTACTCATCTAAAGGCATTCTGACTCCAGCTTCCTTACTCCATCCAATATAGGAGTTGAACAGGATAAGGCATGCTGGAAGGTGAGTGGCTTGTTCTCATGGAAGAAGGATGGCCTACATTTACATCATGGATCCACTGAAGTGTCAAAATCCAAAGACCAGGCTCTAGTCTCATAAAGTCTGTAACTTCCATCTTCTGAGAGTTATTCTTCCTTCCCTTCAACCCTAGCCTGATTCTGTGGAGTCACTTTATCTTTGCCAACATTATTTAATCTCCAAATACTTCATTTTTCAGCTAAACTTTCCTTTAGAAGAGAATAGGTGGGAAGGGCATCTGTAATTCTTCTCTAGGAACAACAGTAGCTTATTGAGGAGGGCTTTAAAGGGCTATTTTAGATTCTGACCCCAATCTAACAAGGTGAGAACTACTAGGTGCTATTATGTTCTGTTCATTTTAGATGAGTATTGAGACTTAAATATACTCATGTGTGAAATTAATATAAAAACACAATTTACCAGCACATGCACATTAAATCAGGATACCAGCAAGTCATATAATTAAAGGACTGCATGGGTACCCGGAGTCCTGATTTCTGGAAGTGGTGGAAGTGGAAGTCTCTGAGTGGCAGGTGATGTGTCTGGAAGTCAGGGCTCAGGACCTAGACTGTCTAATCAGAGAGCCCCAGTAGGAATGATGTCGTTGGCCTTATAAAGAGAGGGTTTGAGCAGAATTGTGTTCTCTTGGGCGAGGAACTCTTTCTGAACATGAGTTAAAGTATGAGTTCTTTCCTTAATGCTTTCCTGGAACCTCACCTGGGTACTGGAACCAGAGAAGTATGGAAGCATTAAATTTTTTTTTTTAATTAGGGAAACCTGGTGCTTCTTTCTCTCTCTTTCCAACTTCTACAAACAAATACTTTTTATTTAATATACAGTCTTCAAAAAAATTTTAATCATTACATGCAAAATTCATTGGTAATGGTGTTTCTAGGTTATCAGGGCTGTAACACCTTCCTTTTGTGCTTTCTTTGCTATCACAATCTATTTTAGACTGCCCTAAAGTTCTATATTCAAATGATGCCTCTGTGTGAACCTTGGACTCTACTTTTCTGGGCTTCATGTGTAAAAAGAGAGAGTTGCACTGTATCACTAAGATCCTATCTAGCTCTAAATCTTTGACTATAGTATCCTATGATTCACTCTGGGGGCAGCCAACATGATATACTGGAAAGTGTGTTGAATCTAAGGTCAGAAGAACTAAGTTCAACACTTTTGCCACTTACTACTTAGGTGACCTTGGGCAAATTATTTAGCCTTTCTGGGCTTCTCAGTTCTTTGCCTAAAATGAAGGGGCTGGACAAGATGACCTGAGTAATCTTCTAGTTCGATGTCTTGATCCTAAAATTAATCCATCCTAAACACTCTTCTTAGGTTGCTCCTCTAGGGCCAGATGTCTTCTTGTGAAGAATCTACTATGTATCTCATTTACTCAGGGAACTGAAAATTGTTTCTACTTTCTCTTTGGTTACTTGCCAACCTGTGGGATACTATATCCAGGCTTGGTCTACATAAACATGTTTAGACTCAGGAAGTGTAATATTTCTACTCTCACTGAATCTTAGAAAAAGGAGAAATCTCTGGATCAGTTGTCAGTGTTTAGGAAATAATCCCAGTTAGAAAGTACCTTTCAGAAAGTCTGGGCCAGAGTTGGGATTGGAATCTAGTTCTTCTAATTTTTATAATAAATAACTCCTTGTTTTTGTAAAGTTCTTCAAATCTGCAAAGTGTTAAAACTCATTAGGTTGTAAACACCCATTAGATTGTAAGTTCCTTGAGGACAAGGGCTGTCTTTTTTTTCTCTTTTTTCTATCCTTAGAGATTAGCACAGTGACTAGCACATGGCATGTGCTTAATAAATGTTGAAAGATTGATTTGAGTCTTACAATGACCCTATAAATTAGGCAAAATGTGCATACATTAATCCTATTTTCTTTTTTTTTTACTTCTTATTTTATTTATTTATTTAATATATATATTTTATTTGATCATTTCCAAGCATTATTCATTAAAGACATAGATCATTTTCTTTTCCTCCCCCCACCCCCCATAGCCGACGCGTAAGTCCACTGGGCATTACATGTTTTCTTGATTTGAACCCATTGCTATGTTGATAATATTTGCATTAGAGTGTTCATTTAGAGTCTCTCCTCTGTCATGTCCCCTCAACTGCTGTATTCAGGCAGTTGCTTTTCCTCGGTGTTTCCACTCCCATAGTTTATCCTTTGCTTATGAATAGTGTTTTTTTCTCCTAGATCCCTGCAAATTGTTCAGGGACATTACACCGCCACTAATGGAGAAGTCCATTACGTTCCATTATACCACAGTGTATTAGTCTCTGTGTACAATGTTCTCCTGGTTCTGCACCTCTCGCTCTGCATCACTTCCTGGAGGTTGTTCCAGTCTCCATGGAACTCCTCCATTTTATTATTCCTTTTAGCACAATAGTATTCCATCACCAACATATACCACAATTTGCTCAGCCATTCCCCAATTGATGGGCATTCCCCATTAATCCTATTTTCATAGGGGAGGAAATAGACTTAAAGAAAATCTAATAAATATCAGATGCAAGTTATAAACTTAGTTCTTTTTGACTCCAACTCTATCACTCTCTTCTTTCCACTATGTCAAGATCTCTTAACAATTGAGTCAATGTTTTGTGGCTATTTCAAATCTGACCACAATATGCCATGGTATAAATCAGCATTCTGGTTAATAAAGCCCCAGAATCTTGGAGATGGACACATTTCCTAATAAGGATGTCAGTGTTTCTGTTTTGTGTGCTGCTAGACTATGAGCTCCATCTGGGTACTGACTAGGTCTTACCTAAACTTTGTATCACTTCCAGTTTCTACTATAGTACTCTCTGTACAAAATAGGTATAAATATTTGTTAAAAGAATGAATTAAGAAATCATCTATCCCAAGTACTCTCTCTATGAAGGAATTCCCTTTAAAAATGTTCCTGAGGGGTTGTCCCATAGCCAACAAAGCCTTTCTTGAGAATGAGTGCTGTGTTTGGGAGGGCATCTTCTCATTATATGAAATAAAGTTAGTGTCAATATTCTTTTTGGAATATTTGAAGCTGGGTAGCACAGCAGATTGAGAGCCAGGCCTAGAAATGGGAGGTCCTGAGTTAAAACATGAACTCAGGCACTTCCTAGCTATGTGACCCTGGGCAAGTCACTTAATCCCCATTGCCTAGCCCTTACCATTTTTCTGCCTTGGAACAAAGGTAAGGGTTTAAAAAAAAAAAAAGCTATTGCCAATCAAGGCTAACTCACTTATCCTACTTGGGTCTTCATTGATAGGAATATTCCCATAAACTGTTTAATTACTAATGTTCATTAATTGACCAACCACTTTTATTTTCAGTGTATTTGTATTTCTTTTTATCTTTATCTTTGGAGGCACTGTGATATAATAGGAAGGACACTGAAACTCAAGTGATTCTGTTATAATTCAGCTTTTTTACTAATTGCCAATGTGTCCTTGAATAAATTACCTACCCTATCAGGGCTTCTGTTGTTGGATTTGTAAAATATATAGGGATTGGACTAGGTAATCTCTAACCATGCTGGCTACATCTAAAATTCTGTGAGCAGCAAATATTTTCTCCTCCCCTATGAATAAAAAAGACCTCAACAAACTTGTGTTTTTTTTTTCTTTAATTAAACATCCTCCCTATTCCCTTGAAATATTTAATATATCTAATCTGATACATACTGTTGGTTGGAAAACTATGGTGGAATAATGGATTGCAAAAAATGCTTTCTCTTAAATTATTTTTTGTTTTGATCACAGATAATTCCTACCACCATCTCTAATCCTAATCATTCTCAGGCATTAAATAGTGCATATTTTAATGTTAAGTTTTACAATTGTCTCCAGGAAACCAAATTATTCATGACCTGCTGGAAGATTTATTTTCTTTTTTGTTCACATTGATCACATTTCTCCATTTCCTTGGGGCATGAAATAGCACAAACCCTGTAGCCTGTGCCTTGGTTGATTAGAAATTTCACTGACATGCTTTCTATGTCAGTGAATTTCTAGCAAATATTTTTTATGTGAGAACTAGATTTCATTTTGATGTGCAAATCTCCCTGGGGCCAACTCTTTGTTTACTCTATGAATTTTGTAGGTATTTAAATATATAAGCAGCGAATCACACCTGAGTAGTGATTGGTGATGCCAGGGGAAAGCTGTTAGCTTTAACTTTCCTTTTTAGAGCACCTGGCCTCAGGGCAGACCATGCTTGAAGGAAATTGATAATTGTTTCTTTCTTTTTTTTCAAAATTCAACCAAGTGAAACATTCAGCCTTACATTCAGTCTTTAAAAAAAAAAAAACAATTTCCCCCCTGGTTAATTTTGCTTACTCTGCTTGTATTGGATCTCCCCTTGGTGTGTGGATCTGTACTAGTCCGTTCTGGGGCTTGATCTTATATACTTTCTATAAATGGATTCCTTTGGTTTGGGCCTTTTTGCTGCATATCACTATTTGTTTTGTGAGTTTTTTTCTTATGTTTAAATTTTGAAAAGTATATTTTTAGGTTAAGTCAATATGTTGGTAAAAATGTCACTGAATATAAAAGTAATTCCCCCGCCCCTTTCTTTGTCATGTCAGAAATGCTTTTCTTCCCTTCCTCACTCTGCTCTGACAGGGAGCTAATGTGGGAGAAATATGCTATTGGAGGCTCCAGGCCTTCCAGTCCACAGTGTTACTTAGGGTGGGCATGTCCAATATATTTCAGATGCCACGGAACCCTTAAAGGGCTGGGCCAAAAATGACACAGACCTCAGATGGGGAAGGAAAATTTTCAGAAGGAGAGTAATAATTGCTCATGTTTGTGGTATGGGGGTACAGGGCCCCCTAGATTCCTCTCTAGAGGAATCCCAAGTCAAAGAGTACCTGAGAAATTTCCCAATCCTGTACTCCTGCAGTGTTGGCTAAAGAAAGCTGGCCTTAATGCAACTAAAGGAACAAAAACTATGATCAAGAGTCTTGAAGAGAATACATTCAAGTGCATTTCCCCATGCCTTTTGATAAGGACAGATATGTACCTTCTGTTTGCATCTCAGCCATCAATTCATTTTCTGAGATATGCAATTCACCCTCTTTTATGATCAAGGATACCTGGCTTTTATCCCAGACACCAAGGCACTTCACATGGGAATGTCCCCTAAATCTCCTCATTTGTCCCCTTCCCAACCACTGGTCTTGGTCATGTTTTCTGTTCCTTTAAAGTATAAAAATCCTGGACCCCTTCTATTCAGGGACGCAGTCTTCACCTGCATCTGCCTCCCAACCATTCAACTCAATAAATTCCTGTATTTTTAATATTCAGGGGAGCCTGGTAATTCTTTAAGAGAGGACCCTCCTGAATCAGAACCAGATAATATTAAGTTCTCCCACAACAATTTGTTCCTGTGAATTTCATAACTACTCCACCCTATTCAGACCATTCTTTAGAAGATCGGATTTACCTATTTCCTGATCAATAACAGTAGAAATACTTGGAATAACAGAATCAGGTCTTGGAAACTAAATTCTCCACCTACCTCAGGATAACAAGATTAGGAAGGGCTGCAGCAAACTCAAGATTTAATTATTTGAGAATATGGCCTTCAACAGACATGTGCAAAAAGGACAGTCCTCTGGGTGGTCCTAGGTCAAGCTAGAGCCACCATTGGCACTTGTGAGAGGCAGAAAGTGAGGTACAGAACAGCCTCGGGAGTTCTCGGGGCTTCCTGTGAGGAGGCAGAGAGTCAGTTGGAGGTTGGTGCTTGGAGTTGGAGGAGCCCACAGACTGCTTTCCTTCAGATTGGTCATGTGAGTGATAAGGTCTGATCCCTTTCCCTGCCTTGGCTAATCCAAGGCCTTAAAGCCCGTTGTGGCTCAGCCTGAGCCAGAGTGGGTTTGGGTTAACCTTCTTTCCTTCTCTCTCTCTCTCTCTCTCTCTCTCTCTCTCTCTCTCTCTCTCTCTCTCTCTCTCTCTCTCTCTCTCTCTCTCTCTCTCTCTCTCTCTCTCTCCTTCCCTCACTCTAATACTTTCTTCCTCCTGTTTGTAATTAAAACACCATAAAAATCTGGCAACTGACTTGAGTGTTTCATTCAAGAATTACATATGTGAATTCCTTGGCAACCTTAAATTAATATATATATCAGTCTTTTAAAAAGTGATTTCAATATCACATTCCTGACTTCCAGTCCATTCTATTTCTCTGAAGGGGTGGGGGTCATTCAGACTTCTCCAATTAAATGATCCATTTATGAATCAGGCATGAACAAAGTTCTCAACTGAATCAAGCAGTCAAGCTCCCCAGCCTACTTAGGCAGCTAAGTGGCCTAATGGATAGAGTAGTCAGCCTGGAGTCAGGAAGACCTGAGTTCAAATCCAGTCCTCAGATCCTAACTAGCTATATGATGGTATGCTAAATCATCAACTTCAGTTTTATTCAACCATAAAATGAGAATATTGATAGGGCCTACTCTGCATGGTTGATGTGAGGATTAAATGAGATAGTATTTGTAAAATCCTTAGTAATAGCAGTTTTTAAAAATTATTATAAAGTGTTAATTTTCAAACTAAGAAATAGAAAAGTAGATCAGGTGAACAGAACAGACATGTAAATATTAGTAAATTGTAAAGGATAATTTTAGCGTTGTGAACTAAACTATATTAATTATTGGTCACCATGGATATCCCAAATAACAAAAAAAAAATTACCCAAGTCAGTCTGGAAATTTATGGTGATTTAATTCATATAGTGGAAAGAAATTTAAGAAGGGAGAAGGAAAGGGTGTAGGATTTCTCCCACCTGGCTTGTGCTGGGCGGGAAGATTAGAGGCTCTAGAAGGTAAGGTTTTGGAGAATAAAAGAGGAAGGAATCAGCCTGAACTCCAGGAGGGCTCAGCCAAGATGCCTGAACCTGAATTAGCTCAAGGGCAAACTCACCACCAAAACCCAGACAAATAGCTGCCACCACACCAAGATGTCGGAACGCTTAGCATGCTGCCAGCCAGAGACGTCTCTCCGGGAAAAGAGGCCAAAGAGAGGAAGTGACATGCCCTATAAAGACAGTTTTATGTCACTTTCCTGTGTCTCATCTATACCAATGTTAGCTTAGCTTGACTTAGGACAGCCCAGGGGTCTGTCCACTGTTCTACACATGTCTGTTGAAGGCCATTTTCTCAAATACTTAATCCTTGAGTATGGTGTAGTCATTCCTGACCTTGTTAAACTAAGTAGGGTGGAGAAATTTGGAGTTCTCAAGACTTGATTCTGTTAGACCAAATATCTCCATTGTTACTAATCAGGAAATTGCTAAATCAGATCTTCTAAAGTACGGTCTGAGTAGGTTGGAGTAGTTTTAAAATTCACAAAATATAGTAAACTTCTGTTTGACAAAAGCAAAGATCCAAACTTTTGGGATAAGAATTCACTATTTGGTGAAAATGTCTGGGAAAACTGGAAAGCAGTCTGACATAAACTAGATATAGACCAATATCTTATACCATACCAAGATAAGATCAAAATGGATTCATGACCTAGACTTAAAGGGAGACATAAGCAAACCAGAAGAACAGGGAATGTATCACTTATCAGAATTATGGAGAGGAGTGGAATTTATGAAAAAAAAATAACCAAGAGATGGAAAACATTGTATAATGATTGAAATTATCTGGAGGCTGTATTTTTTTATATAAAAATATTAATTTATTAAAAATAGACCACAGTACGATCTAACTAGTCATGGATCTCCTCCAGTCTGGAGTAGACTCCACAGAAATCTCAGCTAGATGATAAGTCCCCAGAGCAAGCAGAAAACAGGGCCAGATTGAAGCAGCTGGATCCACACTTCCAGGACAAAAAGTGGGACTTCCTGTTGTGGCACCAATATCTATCCCTTCTGACATCATCATCATCATCATCATCTAGTCCCTCCCCAGATATCCTTACAGGTTTCTTATTGGAATTCAAGAGGCTTCCTCTGATGAAATGGCAATTTCCTGTCTAGAAGGTTAAGGGGTCACTTTGGGCTCTCTTATTATTATCTCTTATTATCTCCACAAAGACAAAAAATCTATTCAAAAGAAAGGAGAATGAACAAAGCCTTGGGAAGAGGTAGCTTGAGCCCCAAACCAAAAGGTTTGAGCTTTAAATCAAAAGGCTTTTTTGGGGGCCCAAATGAATAATTTTTATTTCATCAAATTAAAGTGTTTGTACAAATGAAACTAATGTAGCCAAGTTTAGAAGGAAAGCAGAAAATTGGGAAAACTTTTTTATATCCAGTTTCTTGGAAAGAGTTCTCATCTATGAAATATATAAAGAATTTTATCAAATTTATAAGAATATGAGTCATTCCTTGAGTGATAAATGGTCAAAAGAAACATAGTTCTGGATAAAGAAATCAAAACTATATCTAGCCATATTACAAAAATATTCTAAATCATTATGGACTAGAGAAATGAAAATCAAAACAACTATGCAAACTGAGGCATGACTTCAATAGAACTTAGGCCCTTCTTCCCATATACCCTGGGATATTGAGCCAACCACAGACCTCTGTTCCCAAGAGAAAGATTACCTGAGGGACATGTGGGGAGCATAAGCCCTATGAGGTCACAGACTCTTTCCATAAGGGAAGAAATACCCAAGATGGGAGGTGGGAGAGAAGTAATGGATTGTCAGACCCAAGGGGGAACAAACTCTTTGGTACATATTTTTGGTATAGTAGCATAAATAAGGGAGTATGTTCAGTAATACAATGACCCACTGAGTCTTAAGACAAAGTGATCTGTAATTGAGGCCAAGTGAGAGCAGTTAAACAGTTAAAAAATAACTTAGATTGAGAGAGATAGTCTGCTGATTTACTGTGGGATGCAGAATGTTCTAGTGGAACCAAAGTCACCAAATTATCTCATCCCAGGAAATAAGGGAGCTGGTATGACATGTTTCCATGGTCACTGACACTGCTAAGATCATTTCTGATCATTCTTCAGGGTTGTCATTTTCTGACTTTGGTCATTAGAGTCCATCTTACACAGCTTCATCATCTACATAGTTAAAAAAAATTAAGATAATTATCCTGTTCATTTTCTTAGCTCTGAGATATCATCTCATGCCTGTGAGATTGGCTAAAATGATAAAAAGGCAAACTGACAAATGTTGGAGGGGATGTAGAAAAATGGGGACACTAATACTTGTTGGTGTAAATGTGAACTAATCCGACTATTTTGGAGAACAATTTGGAATTTTATTCAAAAAGTTATAAAACTATGATTTTGAATCTCTAACCCAGCAATTAGATCTGTTTCCTCAGGTGATCAAAGAAAAAGAAAAGAACCTTTATGTTCTAAAATTTATAGCATCTCTCTTTTTGATAGCAAAGAGCTGGAAATGAAGAATATGTCCATCATTTGGGGAATGGTTAAACAAGTTGCAACATATGATTGTGATGGAATATTTCAGTGCCATGAGAAATGACAAGAAGACTACTTAAAATCATGGAAAGATCTACCTGAAATTACGAAGAGAGAAATGAGTAGAACCAAGAAAACATTATATTTAGCAACAGAAATATCACTAGTAGAATAACTTGTGTTAATGTCCATCCAGAGAAAGAACTGATCAATAGCAACAAGCAAATAAGACATACATATATTTGTCAAATGATGCCTTCTCTAGTGTGGATAGGGGAGAGAGGGAGATATTTGGAAACTAATGAAACAAATAAATGTGGTGTTAAAAAAATTAAATGCTTAGAACAATATCTGGTGCATAGTTGGTGTTTTCCAAATGCTAATTCCTTTCTTTAAAGAGATAATTGCCCACCCAAATCCTTACCTCTGTCTTAGAATCAATACTGTATATTGGCTCCAAGGAAGAGGAGCCTTTAAGACTAAGTAATTGGGGTTAAGTGACTTGCCCAGGGTTATAAACTAGGATTTGTCTGTGGCCAAATTTAAGCCCAAGACCTTCCCATATCTAAGCCTGACTCTGAGTCCACTGAGCTACTTAGCTAACCCCCCAAAGAGATTATTTGAACAAGGTGAGAATGCTTCTATTCAATATAAAAGATATTGAACCAGATTTGCTAAGTCCTTGAAAGCCAATGCATGAAATGGAGTGATTCTGTGCCTTGACTGGATAAAGTAACTCAGTGATGACCTGTGGACTTCCTATAAAGTAGAAAACCAGTTTGGAATCCAGGCATTTAAGTATCTGGAAGAAGAGGAGAGAGCAGTCCTGCCAAACTCTGAAAGGAATTTGCTTGAGGATATGATGAGAAGAGAGGGAGATTCTACTGTCTTTCCCATTATTCCTGATCAGAGGACAGCCTTTGTGAATTTAGAAGGATGAGAGGATTTGGACTTCTTGTTGTCTAGTACCACCCTTAGAACAATGATGACTGGTGGCAGTGTCTGCCCTGGGAGGTGCAGGGAAAACTAGGCAAACTGAGGAAAGGCAGATTTAGGACTCTATAAAGAAGCTAGCAGAAAATTACATCATCCCTAAAAGGGACATTTTGAAGATTCTAGAAAATGGACTTCTAGGACTTGAGTTACTGCATTTGACAGATATGCTCTAAACTTAAACCCACCTTCCCATGGAGGAAGAGAAAAAAATAAACATTTATTTAGTCCTCAAAATATACAGGGTATTGTGCTAAGCACTTGGAAAAACATAATCTCATTTGATTCTATAAAATCTGTGCTAAGTATTATTAGTCCTATCTATACCTGAGGAAACTGAGACAGAGTGAGCTTCCCAGGATCATACTATTAGTAAGTATCCAAGATTGGATTTGAACTCAGGTCTTTCTGACTTGGGAAAGTACCATGGGAAAATAATTTCTAGGCACTAACATTTTAGGTATGGAAAATTCTTACTCCTTATCGTAACTATGTACAACAATACAATGGATATTGGGAGATAATTATTCAAACAAGCAATAGTCATTTTTAAAAATGGTATGGCCAATAAGGAAACACCTTAAAAAAAAAAACCTTAATGCTCTTCCATTACAATCTGAAACCAAAGGAAGAAGAGTTCAGCAAAACAAATGAACATATTGAACAAATGAACAAATGAACAGAAAAAGTCTGACAATATGTGCAATGTTTTGCACCCATAGCACCCTACCTATGCAAAGATTCATTCCTGGGGAAAGGAAGAGCCTTCTTATGTCTCTTTTTTGGTTTTGATCTCATATGATCAGAGGTTTAGGATTGGAAGGAACCATGAGGTCATCAAGTCTAATTCCCTCATTTTACAAATAAGATATCTGAGGTTAAATGACTGTGAGATTTAAAATGGTTGAGGTCTTAAACTGTAGTGAGTTAAAATGGTGGAAGATATAAATTGTGATAGATATAAGGGAGGGTGAGTAAATTTGACTGCAGAAAATGTTTCACTACAGTGTCTTGGTTTTTAAATCAAATATAAGGTGGTCACCAGGGAAATATTCCCAATTATTCAAATACCCAAGTCAATTGGGTTTTATGGAGATTTTAATTAACAATACAATGAGTAATCAAAGAAAGAGAGAGAGAGTAAGAAAGGAATAAGTATGAAGGGCCTTAAGCCAATATGGCCTAGACCTGAGTCTTAAGAGAGAAATCAGTCAGTTTTTTAACACTCACCACAAGTTCTGTCTAAACGAGGATTCTAGTGAAACCAGGCCAGCTCCATCTCAGCTGACTTCACCAGAGAGCCTTCCAGCCAGAGACTGTTCCAAAGGGCCTTTCTCCAGAGCCTCTCTCAAGAGATTCTTCCCAAGCGATCCTCATCAGAGATCCTCCAAAAGGATTTCTCCAAAAGGATATCTCCTCAAGAGATTCTGCTTTTTCTTAAATAGGGGTTTTTCTCCCATGTCACCTCCCCTAAGTTCCTACATCTACCAATCACTGTAGACGCTTTCCAAAGGACTGCCCATCTAAATTCCTGCTAAGTCGACCAATCTCTTCAGCAAGTCTGAATCAGAAAAAATGCTGCTGTGTCGACCAATCTCCTCAGTAAGTCTGAATGAGAGAAAACACAGCTGAGTCAACTAATCTCATCAAGAGAAAACTTGCCCGACCCTTTTAGGTACCTAGCATCCCATTGTATCAATTCTAAAAATAGGCCTGGCTCAAAGAACTCCTTGCTTTATTATAAGCATGGGTCCAAGTACTTTCATTGTTTAGCAAGGAGTTTTCTCCCCTAAAGCAGTCTTAAGTACAGTTGGAATAGAGGTCCTCCCATTTCTGATCCTGGCAAGTTCTCACATCAAAATGGGGAATGTTTCTCAGTAGGGAATTTGTTCCAATTAAGAATTCCCCGATGGGGAAATTTTTAACATTCACAAGTCTGAGAGATTTCAAGATTTACATGACTTACCCAGGATCATAGAGTAAAAATCCTAGGTGGAATTTGAACCAAGTTTTCTTGACCTTATGATCAGCCTTCAGCCCACTACACTATACTACTTAGTTGATATGATTTTGCACATAATAATTTCATTAATATTTGATTATTGAATCTAGCTTTAACATCCTTGCATAGAGAAGTTATTCCCCCTTATCCATACAGAAAGTCCAAACTTCCCTTCTTTTATTTTTTTAAGACATCTTTCATGCCTATTCTAGAGAACTTCCGTTCTAAGACTGGTTGGGTAACAAATCTGAACAATCAGAAAATGTCTGCTGGTCAAATCCAAGGGAAGTATTGACCTTTTATAAACCTCCTGCTCTGTCCCCTTTGAGATGAGGAAGCCTACTTTTGAGCCACAGAAGTATGCCTCCCAAATGTAGTATTGTTCTTATAGAATTAATCATTGTCTTTATTGCTATTGGGCATCTTTTTCTACTATCAACAAGTGAATTTAGGTGAGTGATAAACATGCATATTGTAATGCAAGAGAATGGAAGGATAATGATGATGGAGAGAAAGGGGGAATGAGGTTGAGAGAGTGAAGAGATCCTTCTTCTCCTCTCTCCTTCTGGGGGGAGATAGCCAAATCCTTTCTCTTTGAAAGGGGAGTATGTCTCTCCAGAGAATATTTTCTGGGAGATGGAGGACAAGAGACTAGAGAGGGAATGCCTTAGTGAGATAACAAAATGCACCCCCCCCAGGATCCCAGGGCCCCTGATGTCCAATCTACCCTTGAGAGGCAACATGATTTCTTATGCCTCTGCTTCCCCCAGGGGCATCAACTGTCTGTCCCTTTCAGGATCATAGGACTACTCAACTGCCAAGGAGAGAGATGTTTGTTCCTTGGTTCAAGCAATCTTGAATCACTGGGATCTAGAAGTCAACCCCCTTTTGGGGAGAGGTGTGACCCTCCCCAAATCTTCAATCCCCTTAACTCAACTGTTTAGAGACTGGCCCAGATGGACATCTTAAATATCAGGTGATTTATTGGGGTTCAAGCAGGGAAGGGGTGGCAAGGATATCAGGAAGGAAAGTGGGTAAACAGGGAAGCTCGACAAATTGTCCCCTCTAACAAACTGGCCCTCCAAAGTCTAGGGGTTTAAGGCTTCTCAGCCTTGATCCCTCTTTCTTCCCAAATGCCTTTTAGTCCCTACTCTTAAGCTAACTAAAACTTGAATACAGGAGTCCAGGGAAAGGTAAGGGAGAGAGAGACAGAGAGAGAAATCTTTGGAAATGATCTGTGGATGGCTCTCTTCAAAAGTCCCAATCCACAATCTCACTGAGGACTTTAGACTGCTGTTACTGAGAGTTTGATTGGAAGTATTCAGGGGTTCTGAAGGGACAGTAGATTGATCACCCAAGAAATAGTTTTTTCCTCAGCTTCAGGGAATCTACCTCTCTCCTCTCCTTCCCCCAAGCCAGAAGTGAGTTGTCAGTTGGATCTCCAAGCCTCTGTTCCTTCCTTAGAACTCTCAGCTATTTTCTTTCCCTTCCCCTACTCTTCCTTCAGCAGGTCTCTCCAAGAGATGATCTCTTGTCCATGTAAAATCTCTCTTCTCTTAATATATGTATAAATATATATATATACATATATGTGTATAAATATACACACAATAGTTTAGTTATAGGAATGATAATTTTATTTAGACCTCAAGGGCTCAGAAGAAATAAAATACTATAAGAGGACTGTAGAGTCTGTATTTTTTTCAATTACATGTAGAAACAATTTTTGAAAATTGTTGCTTATAAATTTGATTTTTATAAATTTGAGTCAATTTTCTATATATTTGAGAGAGCAAAGCCTTTTTCAGAAACACTTGCTATAAAATTTCCCTCCAGTTTGCTATTTCCCTTCTAATCTTGGTTGTATTGGTTTTGTTTGTACAAAATGTTTTAAATTTAATTTAATCAAAATTATCCATTTAATTTTTATTGTAATATTCTCTATATCTTGTTTGGTCATAAATTCTTTTTTATCTGTAAGTCTGACAGATGAACTTTTCCATGTTCCCCTAATTTGTTTATGGTATCACCTTTTATTTCTAGATCATGTGTCCATTTTGACTTTATCTTGGTGTATAGTGTGAGATGTTGGTCTATGTCTAGTTTCTGCCATGTTGTTTTCCAGTTTTCTCAGCAATTTTTGTCAAATAATGATTTCTTCCCTCAAAATCTTAGAACTTTGGGTTTATTGAAAAACAGATTACTATGGTTATTAACTATAGTATGTTGATTACCTAATTATTCCATTGATACACTATTCTATTTCTTAGCCAGTACCATATTGTTTTGATGATTACTGCTTTATAGTATACTTTGAGATTTGGTTTGGCTATGGGGTATTAAAATAGAGAAATAGGAAGGGTAAGTTGCAAAAGATACTGGTTGCAAAGTACGTAACTCACGGATGAAACTCAAAATAAAAGGAATGTCAGGACAAAATAAAGAGAGGGTTTGAAGCCTGGAGCTGAGAGCTGGGTTCCAGTTTTCTTTGAAACGTGGAGAGATAACTTCCATTGGAGTTAACTGACTTCCCTGAAAGGAGCAGTTTGGACCTGACAGTTGAGGCCCTTGAATCAGCTTTCCAGCTTCCGGACTTAGATTTCCATCTGTTCCTACCTATTTATTCCTGTTCTACAATTGAAGATACAATTTGTGACCTGTGTGAAAAACCAATCAGAAAGAGAGACTTGTACCTGTCTGTGTTCAAGGAAACCCTGCAGCCTGTGGGCTGTTGGCCTTAGGTGATTCTGCCATTCAGTCAACCCTTTTTCAAGCAAACCAGAAGGTACTGCCTTTACCAAAGACTGTTTTGTCTTTGGTAAGTGGCCATAGTGGCCATAGTGAGAATAGCTAGATTTAGGGATTTTTGAGTACATAGAGAGAGGTTAGGTTGACAGATAACCACAAGAACTGAAGGCAGGCTCCCAAGAGCCTCTTAGTTCAGAGGGTGGAATAATAGAGCTATTAGAACTAGGGAATCTCCTTGTCCCTCCTTACCATTCCCAATCCTTATTTTATTGATCATATTAAACCTTTTGTTACATAAATATTGCAGTCAGATTGCATTATTGAGAGATCCAGGACAGAGGCTGCCATTTTGGCCTATCAGCCTGAGACAGAGACATTTGTTTTTACAACTTACCATCTTTATAAGTGATATAACTCACTCTTTCAGGGGTCTATATTTCCTAAAAATATTTAATTTCAAAACTATTTTACCATTAAAAATCCATATATAATATATTTTCATCCCAAGATACTCAGGAAATAGCATTTCAATTGGTATTCCATTGACATGTGAAGGTCAAATGCCATGCTAACAGGATATAAATTATGGCAAATTACTTGTGCTCTATGATATGACCATGAAACAACATCAACCACAATGATAATCATATTACATCATTCCTTCAATGGATCTGAGATCTCCTTTTCATTGGCACTCCCTCCAAAAATGTAGATTCATATGCCTACTTTTCCACTTCTGTAAAATCTTTAAAATAATCTATACATTGATTGAGTGAATCATTGATGAGGATGTGAAAAGGAAAGGAAGATGTCTGCAAATTATATTCTAGTGAAGATCATATCTTGAGAAGCACAAATTGACAAAATGATTAAGAGAATATAATATCCAAATGCAGTTATTGATGATAAACATCCATTTGATTTGGTAAAGCAGAATATCACCTTATTAATGACTTTCTTCTAACAAGGGTCTTCAAAGGGCATGTCTAAGTAAAAAGATTTCATGAGAAATGTGACAATATAGATAACTTTGTTCATTGATCTGGCTTTTTAAATTCTTGTTATTCATTTATGTCCTACTCTTTATGATCCCTTTTTGGAATTTTCTTGGCAAAGATACTGGAGTGACTTGCCATTTGCTTCTCTAGCTAATTTTTTTACAGATGAGGATACTAAGGCAGAGTTAAGTGACTTGTTCAAGGTCACACAGATAGTGTGAGGCTGGATTTGAAATCAGATCTTCTTGACTCCAGCCCTGACTCTCTCTATCCACTGGGCAATCTAGCTGCCCCTATTATTATCTCTCCCCACCCCCCATCATTATCTAATGAGTATAAAAACCAGGGGATGTATACTTGTCAAAAATATTTACTACTGTCATGGA
This sequence comes from Monodelphis domestica, assembly GCF_027887165.1. Lineage (NCBI taxonomy): Eukaryota > Metazoa > Chordata > Mammalia > Didelphimorphia > Didelphidae > Monodelphis > Monodelphis domestica. Next base: position 342,907,375 of record NC_077228.1, on the reverse strand, counting down.
GAATGCTCTGTATAGATTACAAATAAGTGAAATCCTCCAGATCCTCCTATTTAAAGATAAAACTCTTTCTAGGACTATCGCTCAAGAAAAAAAAAAAAGGACCTTAGATGCCAACTAGTTCAATACTATTATTTTACCCCTGAGGATATTGAAGCTCAAGAAGGTTAAATGATTTGTCAGGGTTCCACAGATAATAAGCTTAAGAGACTGGATTTGAATCCAGGTCTCCTGAATCTAGAGCCAGATTTCTTTCTACTGTCCTAATGTACTCCACTGAAATAATCTTTAAAAAAGTTTTGATAGTGTCTTTCATTTTTACCTATAAATCCTGATGGAAGGTTAGTTTTTGTAGTTGAAAGAGTCATAAATTGAGAATTTGTTTATTATAAATTATTTATGAATATGGGAAAATAAGGCCAAACAATATGTTGCTTTACATTATACAGCTTCTTTTTAAATTTCCCCACATTGAACTTTTCTTTATAAAGAAAAAAATATTAAAGTAAAACCAATGAATACAACTTCTGTCTTACAGCATATACTACGTCATCCTGTCTTCACTGTCCTTCCCCTCCACTCCATCAATGCAGGATAGGGTCTCAGGACCAAAGAGGAGCAGACTGGGGAGAATTGGGGCAGGGACTATGGATTCTCTGTTGTCTATTCCAACATCCAACTCCCTCTTTCTATGCCCTGGAGCCAGAGTGGTGTTTCCCCTAGTTTAATTGTGAGTGAGACTCTGGGGTGCCTGTCCAGGCTGGAGAAATTATCACATAATCCGTAGGGCAACCTGGGAGCTTGGGAACAGAAATGAACCTTTCATAAAATCAGAAAAATAAAGAGGGAAGAAGAGTATATTCGTTGTATTAATTTAAGCAAGCTTTGAAACACTGCAAAGCTGCCTGTAGAATAATAACTCCCCTTTATATAACATTTTTGAGAACAAAAAAAATTGTTCTCACCACAGATGAGTTAGGCAGTAATAAATATTATCTCCATTTTATGGGTGAACACACTAATTCAATTAAATTCAACAAGCATTTATTATTCACTCTTTTATTATGTGCTAGGCACTGCTAGTATGGAGGCGAAAAGAGAGAGGCTCTGTATCTTCCTTTTTCAGTCATGAGAGACAATATTTAGTCTACAGGACTTATGGGAGGGAGATCATGGAATTGTTAATAGAAATGACAAGGTTTGGAATATTAGTTATGGTAAGTTAGATAGTGAATGGATTAGGAAGGTGTAAAGGACTTTTGCCTTACCGACATACTGTCCCTTGAACAGGACATTCCATCTCCCAACTCTGGCTTTTCATTGACTTCTCAGAATGCCTGGAATACTCTCCCTCTTCATCTCTATCTTTTAGTAACCCAAGTTTCCTTTAAGTCTCAGTTCAAGTCGCATCTTCTGCAAGAAGCCTTCATTGGTCTCCCTTAATGCTAGGACCTTTCCTCTGAGATTATCTTCAATGTATGCGGTATATGTCTTGCTTGTAAATAAAAAATTTCTTGCACGTTGTCTCCTCCATTAAACTGTGACCTCCTCAAGAGCATAGACTATTTATTTTTGACCTTTCTTTGTATACCTGGTGCTTAGCATAGTACATGACTAACAAATGTAAGCTTAAAGACTAATTAACATTACTTGGTTGAGTTTATATTGCTCAAAAATTTATAGGGGACCTAATCAGCATGGTTTTGAGATTTTCTCTAGATGCGTGCAGCAATAGACAAATAGATGTAAAAGAGGCAGATATTAGGGGAAATCCAGGGTTGGTTTTTGAGACCTTTTTCAGAGAAATTTGCCATGAAATTTTTTCCCTTACTTTGTTGTTTCCCTTTTAATCTCGATCACAATTATTTTGTTTGTACAAAACCTTTTAAATTGAATATAATCAAACTTATTCATTTTACATATTGTATGTTCTCAATTTCTCATTTGGTCATTAATGCTTGCCTTCTTCATAGATCTGACAGATAAACTATTCTAAGTTCCATTAATTTGCTTATGTTATTACTCTTTATTTCAAATCATATACCCATTTTGACCTTATCTTGGTATAGGGTGTGAAATATTGGTCTTTTCCACCCATGCTGTTCCACCTAGGAGGTAGGCTTCTACCTACACTGCCCTCCTGGCTAGATTCAACATTACTTTACAAATGAACAAATTTCTCTTTTTATTTTATAAGCTAAGTTTCAGAGTCTTGCATTCTTGCAAAAGGTATCCTTCCCAAACCCAGGGGTGCACCTTTGCACCCCACAACAGAAGCATCTGTCCTTCAGCTCTAAAAGCTTTAGTTCTACAGATTCATATGCCTGATGAATGATCCTTGCCTCTTCCTACCTCCATTCCATGTTCTGCTGATGTCTTAAATGCAACAACAACAAAAAATGACTGACCTGACTTCTTTTATTTGTGCAGTTACCAAATTGATGACACCTGATGAGAAAAATCTCTCACATGTGAATTTTGCTACACTTACTTATGGCAGACTAGACATGGAAGGTGAGCAAAAGGACCTGCCAGCATTGTCCTGGGGATTAATTACCCCTGGTCTATTTTTCATCTGTGCTGGCCAGACTTTTTCCTCTCTTCCTCCAAGTTAGAATGGAACTTGTGGAATCTACTACCAATGGTGACAGTCAGGAATCATAGTCAAGGTTTAATAGATGCCAGCTACACAAGGAACTTAAGTGCCTGGTGGCATAGAGAGAAAAGATCAATTTGGGGAAGTTCTAATCCAGTTAACACCCTTGGGCACAGTCCATGGTACAAAATTTTATGGGCACTAATTCCTAATATTGGAATTACAGCAGTGATAGATTCTGTAAAGAATTTATCTTCATAACTTAAGAGAGTGGCCCAACATACAGCCGCTATTTTCTTGCATACCTCCAGTGCTTTATCTAAATTACAGACTGAAGTGGATTCTTTAGTCCACATAGTTGTGGAAAACCTCCTTGTGCTTGATCTATTGGCAGCAGCCCAAGGAGGAACCTGTGCGAAAAATCAATCAGTCTTGTTGCTCCTACATAAATCAATCTGGAGATATAAATGATTTTGGGGCACTACAACTACTGAATGAGACTTTGCTAATAGCCAAACATACTCATGGGGATAATGGAAATTCTTCTTGGTGGGATCTATCCACCTGGTTTGCATGGATAGCATCTTGGCTGAATGGTAAAGGTTTACTTCCATTCATCCTAAAATGAATTTTGCTCTCTTGAGTTTTGTTATTTTTGTTAAGATTATCATTAAATATTGTACTGAAAGTTGTTCCAAATAATTGTGGCATTTCCCACATGTTCTATCTAATAGTGGTGGAATTCTGTGGACTTTATCCTTTCCCTTAGAAACTCTTCACAAATACCTTGGAACCTTGAAACAAATACCTCGGAAATATGTTGGCTCTTGGGACAAATCAATCCCCAGTACTTTTTGGCTCTGCAATTGCTCCTGTACTGGAATCAACTCCTTCATCATCACTAAATATGGTTCCTTATGCACCACTTCCTCTGCAAATGTTTCATCATTGATTACCTAATGGGTTTATCACTACAACAATCTCTCCTATGCACAGGTGTTGTATATGTAATGCGTTTAGAACAAGGAAGGATGTACCATGGTATGCAATTTGTTATTTGTTCTATAGAAGAAATCTCATAGCTGTCAGGAGAGGGACTGTACTGAATAGAACTTGTGAATATGGTCAAGTACACTCTTTCTGTCAATCTCTCATTGAATGTCATCATTGTCATTTCTTGAAGTGTGTTGCTGCTGGAATCCCTATTAGTACCAATTCCCCAGAACATCACAGAGGATCTGTGGTCCTCTTTGTAAGAGCTATCGGTTTCCTTCTTTCTTTGGAACTTTGCACCAACATTTTTGTGCTCTTTGTCACTATGATAATCTAGTTTGATTTGTGATGCTATTTGCCACTTGTTTTTTCCTGCCTTTTTGCTTCTCTAGTTATTTATATATATATGTATATATATATTTATGTCAACATACATATGTCATTTAATGTCCACTATTACTCTTATGAATATTAACAGGTTGTCTTCTCACAATGGCGTCTTCAGTACCTACTGATGTTCCTGCTATTGTGAATTACAAGCTTAAGCAAAAGGGTTATAATAATTTACTGAGTCCAGAAGAGGACTTCATTGCAAGGTATACATGCAACAAATCCCTTACATCATGCCATGTGTTCAGTTGGAGATTATTGTGAATTCCGCTGTCATGATTTGTTATCTGACTTTATCAGAATGTTCAATGTAACCATACCCCTGGACTATGCTCTAGGCTTTTTAAATTTCATTGCCGATGCACTTTTTCAAGATGGAATCAACTGGGGTCATGTAGTGGGATTGTTTTATTTTGGTACTACTTTTAGTGTTTGCTGTGTCAACTATTGAAGAGAGTCACAGATTAACTTCATGAATAACTGGATGGTACCTTATATTGAGACTAAGTTGATGAACTGGATCCACCATCATGGTGGATGGAACCACATTGTCATCTTGGAAGAAAGAAGATGTTTGCAACAACTGGTTGCCACCTTACTGCGTTAATTGTGGGAATATATACTGTTATTGAAACTTACTAATATATAACCAGTCTCCTACATATTAACATAAGTGTGCCTGTCAACATTATTATGTTAGTGATTGTGTTGTTCTTTTAGATTGTAAATGATCCAACAGAAAACTTCTGGCAGTTTTCTTTGGCTCAGAGGAGGGATAATGTCAGGAAGATAGACCCCTACCCACTAATACATAATTGGATTTTAGTGATAGTGATAGGTTTCAGATAATCAATATTGTGATTCTAGAGTGAGTAGTATAAATTCCATTATGATCTTAATATAGTCAGCAGAGTCTATGATTTTATAATACAATCAGTAGAGTTCATGATTTTTATAAGAATAGAGTTTTATATGAATAGAGTTTATGATTTTATAAGGATTTCTAACCAAAGCATAAAAAGTACTTCTAAGGGGATTTCCAACCCCTCCCTAAGCTTGTACTTCCCCTTTATCATAAGATGCTGACCATCTAGGTTTTGTGACAAAAAATGGTGTAAACATCTTGCACCCCTCCCTTCCCCCTAGACCAGATGAGACTGAGGTAATGGTCATTATTATCTGCCCAAATAAAGGTATTTTTTTGTGACTTGACCTTTAGACTAATATGGGCTTAGCTAAACAAACTAACCAATTAGCTTTGTAGTTGGGTAACTGTTTTTAAAATAAGGTCTATGTGATATTACATCTTGTGATATGTCATTAACCTTGAATGGAAATATTCATTTGTTACTATCTCAGTATATAAACCAGGTCTCTTCCTCCAGGCATTGTCTCTTGCTGGGGTCTGATGATGTAATACAAGCAAGAGAATGCTTTTATTGGAGGAGTTGGCCCTCTTCCAATAAATTCTAATTTTTTTGCCTTAACTTGGAGAAATTCGGATTTTGGACTTTATTTAATTGGCAATATTTGGGCAGTGGGCTTCTTTTGCGCAACACATCATAGCTCTGAATCAAGATTCTTTATGTCCTGGCTCCTAGCCTATGATGCTTTTAGAAAAAAATTTTTTTTGGTTATATTTATCTCCTATTATTCCCTTATGTAAGACCAGAGCTATGGCTAGAAGGGACTTTAGAGGTCTGTAGAACTGGGACAGCAAGGTGGCTCAGTAGACAGAGCACTAGTCCTAGAGCCATGGAGGACTGAGTACAAATTTGACCTCAGACACTTACTTGTTCTGTGACCCTGGGAAAGTCATTTGACTCTGTCTTGGTTTCCTTATCTGTAAAATGAGTTGGAGAAGGAGATTGCAAACTACTCCAGTATCTTTGCCAAGAAAACTCCACATGGGATCATGAAAAGTAGTCAGAATGACTGCAAGTCCAACCTTTTCATTTTTCAGAAGAGGAAACTGATGGATAGAGAAGCTGACTTGCTTAGTTACACAGTTAATAAGCCTTCTAGGCAAGATTTAAATTCAAGTCTTTCTGGTTCTAAGGCTAGCATTCTATCCATGGTGCCATCTAGCTGCGATGTGTACTAAGCACTCTAGCTATCTTTAATAAAATAATTTGATATTTGCTAAATATTTCCTGTGTTTTCCTGGCATTGCATTGTAGCTTAGATAATTCTTGGTTCTATAAATTAATAAGTCTATGACTAGCTGCAGGAAAAGTAAATTTTCCAAGTTTGCTAATCTGTAAAAATAGAGATAATAATATTTATACTGACTCAAAGAAGTATTGTGAGGAATCTGCTTTTTGAGTTATTACATGTCATATTTCTCCTGGTAGATGGTAAGTTCTATGAGAGTGACAGGGACTATGCCATATTCATCTATGTATTCACTTAGAGCCTTGCAGAATGTCTTATACATTACTTATGCTCATTAGTAGTAGTAGTCCCTTGGTAACCGAGAATGACGATTGTCTTTGTGCGTTTTCATCTATGGTGCACCCTCATGTGGCTTGAAGAGGGTGGACGGGGTTGGGATAGATGAGTGTGCACAAAGACACTTGTGCATGAAGGAGATTTAAGTGGAAAAGTCAATGCACAGAGACAGTCCCACTCTCTAGGCATTGGAAGCCAGGGTCCAGTAGCACGAAAAGTCGTTACACCTGGAGACTTTCTCAGCTGCATTGGATGGCTGTGTTGTCTTTTGTGCTCCAACATGCCCTAAGCACTCCACAGTGCTTTGCTGTGTCGCCCTCTCAGCTGCTGAACCTTCTTGTTGGTTTCTTTCGCCTGTTCTGCCGAAACACATGCTTCACATGTCTTCACATGCTGGGTGAGCAAAGACCTGATTCACCAGGGGTCAACGACCCGATGGCTAACCTCACAAGGTTGAGCCGGCCTGTCAAAGCCGTTGCCCAGGGTGTGGCCGCTGCCGCATACTAGCAGCTACTAGGAGCCACAAGTGGGAGCTGGGTGTCAGGTGAGGGTCAGAGGTTGGAGAGCTGCCCTAGGAGGGCACGACAAGCCCTCCATACCAAAGTATTACTCCTCCCTGAGCACCCCATACACCCCATTATGCTCACTAATGAATAAATAAGTCACAGAATTTCAAATCTGGAAGGTATTTAGAAAGTCATATTTTTTCAAGATCCATTAGAGGAATATATTTCCTTTATTATATTAGTGAGAACCAAGGTATCAGCTTGTCAATGAAAACAAGACTAAGAATATATTCTAGACTTAGGGGGTTGTGATGGAAAGTATACTGAATGTAGAGGCATAGATCCTGGGCTTGAATCCTAGCACTGCCCCAATTGCCTCTATGACCTTTTGGAAAATAATTTCATTTTTCTGACTTCATTTTCATCTTCTTTAAAATTAGAGGATTGGCCTAGATCTGTGCTGGAGAACCTATGGCACGTGTGCCAGAGGATGCTGGAGAGGACTTCTCCCTTCTCCTTTTCCACATGCACCCAAGGACATTTTTCACATGACCTGCCCCTCTGCCCAGCAGCCCAATGGGAACACTTCCTCCCTCCACTGTCTGGAGTAAGATGTGGGGTTCCCATGAAGTGTGAGGATTGCAGTTTGGGCACTTTGTCTCTAAAAGGTTTGCCATCACTGGCCTAGATCATCTTAATTCCTTTTGGCTCCAGATCTGATGAGCCTATGAGCATTTCTTGGCTGGATATTTCAATTGTTTTTTTCCCCCAAAAGAGTTTATGGCTATTAATGAATACTGGCTATGGTGCCAAAGCATTGGTTCAAATTCCAAATTGGAAACTTATTACTCATCTGAGTCTGGACAAATCAGTTAAAGCACTCCTTAAACTTCATTCTTTTGTTTTTCTCAGTCACTTCATTTGTGTCTGACACTTCTTGTCCCCCTTTTGGAGTTTTCCTGGCAAGGATAATGGAGTGCTTTGCCATTTCCTTCCTTAGCTCATTTTATAGATAAGGAACTGAGTAAAACAGGGTTAAGTGACTTGTCCAGGATCACAGAACTAATAGATATATAAGGCTGGTTTTGAACTCATGAAAAAGAGTCTTTTTGATTTGATGTCCAGTGGCTCTATCCGTTGTACCACCTAACTGTCCAAATTCTCATTCTCCTCATATGTAAAGTGACAGACCCTGGACTAGATAAGGTCTGAAGTCTTAGCCTAACTGTGCTCTCCAGTCATCAAAATATTCAATTGAAAATAATCCATAGGAGGCAGGAATGTGATCTTAGAATTAAAAAATCTAAAAAAAACCCCAAAACGATTTCCTTTTCTTAAGCATCTTACATGAAAAAAAATCTGTTTTCTAGAACTTAAAGAATGTGATTTAACCACAATGTGAAAGAAATGTTTCATTTAAAGGGGAATGGGCATATGGGCATGGCAATCTTAGCAAGGGTCTTAGCAATAATTGAGCCACATTGACAAAAAAAAAAACCCTTAATAGTTGGCATTAAGTATCTGAAGGACATAAAAATCTGAGGAAATGGAAGCTCTCTGAGGGTAAATATTATTTCAATTATATCTTTGGATCCCCACTTTCCAGCATAATATCTGGCATAAATTAGCACTTAATGAATGTAGTTGATTGATTGATATGATTTCAGAGGAAAAAAACCCTTACATTTGCATAGCACTTTAAATATATTTAGGGTCATAGGATCATAGATAGAGGACCAGAAAGGACCTCAAGAGCCATGTACCTCTTGTTCACCTCCCTCCCTTTTACAGATAAGTAGACTGAGGTCTGAGGAGGCTAAGTAATTTGTCCAAATTTGCAGTGTCAAAAGTTGGATCTGAACCCAGGTAGCCAATACTTTAGCAATCACAACAACCGTTTAAGGTAATGTAAGTATTTTGATCCTCATTTCACAGATGAGCTTTATAGAAGTGAGTTGACTTGTCTGGGGCCATATAACAGGTGACACCAAGTTTTCTGATCCTAGTCCAGGCTTCTATCTGCTATATCTTGTTGTAGGAGAGGCAATTAAATTGTGCTTTACAAATTCATCTCCAAACAAATTGTTTTTGTACAGATAGAGGGATGTTTTTAATCTGTCTCAAGAAACTGATTCAGCCAATATTCTGGTGGTTTAGCTGTGAACTTATCCAACTATTATAGAAAGCAATTTACAATGATGTAAGAAAGTGATTAAACTGTTTGTATCCTTTAAAAAAGAAATGGGTTTCGGCTATTGTGTGACTAATAAGTGCTTTCATGTATTATAGAAGAGAAATCATCTTGGATAATTGCTGCTTGTATTTCACCATCATGTGAAGCTTCACAAGCTTTCATTTCTCAATAAGACTGATGGGTTTGACATTTGTTAGTACCACAAGGTAAGTGGGAAGAATGAGATTTAAAACAAAGTATACCTGCTGGAGAAAGGATGAACTTTCCCATGTTACTTTCTGACATGGATTCTAGTAGAATAATGGGAATTTGGATTGTAGAAGAGATCTTATCTTAGAGATCAACTAGCCAACCCCTCTTATTTGACTGACTTGGAGACTGAGGTCCTAGAATATTAAATGACTTGTCGAAGATCACATGACTAGCTAGTGCCAGGAACTCTTCTCCTGTCTTTCAGCTCAGGGTTCTTTTCCATATATTATATTGCTCCCAAAGTTCAAAATTTGTTTCCATTTAGGGTTTACTAGGAAAACCCACATGTAGGTTAGGGTTTCTTCTCAGTGCTCCAGCTGTATTTTTAAGCAATGTGGAGTAGTGGGGGAAAAATCCATCCCTGAAGCTTTCTCATAGATAATTTTATGTTTATTAAGAGAGCAGGCTCTGGAAAACTCTCACTGCTTGCTTAGATTTCTGCTCCTATAATCCTTCCAATGCCCTTCTCTGTTCTTTCATACTTCATTTTATTAACTTTTGAAAAAGAGGAGAATTATGTTTTTCTGAGTTGATTTTGTACTGTTGCTAGGTGGCATGAACTATGGCACACATTAAGCTTATAAATCTAGCTTGAACAAAGGAAAAAATAAAACAACTTACGAAAGCTCCTTTCCTCCAACCCATTTTTCCTCCCACATGCCCACTCCTGGCAAAGTGTTTAAGTGAGTTGTCATACATCACTATCAATACTCTCTTGATTGCTCCTGGAAACAGCAAATTATTTCTTCTGTTTGTTCCTGGAGACCTTTTTGTGTGTCATAAAACTCAGTGACATATGGTCCTGTTGATGAAGGATGGGAAAGCTTTGTGATGGATGAGATATTGAAATAAACAACAGGAGGGGTAAGACCTAATGCTGCAGTTCTTACACATGTTTAATTTGCAGTAAAACTAGCCATGTTTAGCTCCATTTAGGAACTTCTGTGATCTGGCAATTTAAGAGGCAGTGTGATACAGTGGCTAGCATGATGGAATTGGAGCTAGGAAGAACAGGTTAATCATCCTGCCTAAAAATTCTAGTTGTGTGACTCTGGATTGGACATCTAGTCTCTCAGCCTCAGTTTGCATGCGTTTGGGTTTCACAGTGCACGTAAATCAGAATCATTAACTCAAGCTCTGTATTGAGTCAAATGCTTATAATTATTCATTCCATGTTTAAGCCTCAACATTGCTACAGGTAATATACAAATCTTTAGCAAAACTAATCAATGACTTTACTGTTGCTACTGTATGATTTCCATGCATAAAGGACTGTGTTATTATTAGGATATATGGGGGTGTTCAGAGAAGACTAGTATCTCTGATGTGAGAGTTGGCCAAACTCTTTTCAGGGCTGCTTTTCTCCTTTGATATCCACCTGTCACTCAACTTTCACCTGTGGCTCCAAGAAGCAGTAACTTGAGAAATGGCCATAACCTGGTAAACTGTTTTGGCAGGTGGGTTAAACCAGTGGGAGGGTAGCTGACAGACCTCAATCCTATTGGTGATTTAGGGGGGTGTCTACCCCAGGCATATGAGTACTTCACCCAGTGGAAGGGCAGTTTGTTCCAATGGTCATGAAGGTAGGAGAATCAGGCACTGTGCAGAGCTCAGGGCTTGGTTAGATACTGAAAAAGCCAAGGTCATCTGCATCATACTCAGCTGTCACCCATCATCTTGACTTTTATCTTGCCACTGGACTTTAATTACTGGAAGAGAACAAGACCAACACCTTTGTGAACTTTGCTTCAATCAAATCCAATTTATTTTATTTTATTTTTTTAAACCCTTACCTTCCGTCTTGGAGTCAATACTGTGTATTGGCTCCAAGGCAGAAGAGTGCTAAGGGCTAGGCAATGGGGGTCAAGTGACTTGCCCAGGGTCACACAGCTTGGAAGTGTCTGAGGCCAGATTTGAACCTAGGACCTCCCATCTCTAGGCTTGGCTCTCAACCCACTGAGCTATCCAGCTGCCCCCTTCAAATCCAATTTATGATGGAGTCAAAAGACAACCAAATCAACCAACTAATGTTATTACTATTTTTTAATTAGAGTAGCCTAATCTAACTGTATGTGGACATCAGTGGATAGAACATCCAGCATTCCAATCCATCAGTGGATTAGATGTCAACTCTTTAAAAAGTAATGTATATCATGGGCAGCTAAGTGACTCAATAGAGAGAGCCAGGTCTAGAGATAGTTTAGGTCATAGGTTCAACTCTGGCCTCAGAGTGACCCTGGGCAAGTCACTTAACTCCTATTGCCTAGCCCTTAGAGCTTTTCTTCCTTGGAACCAACCAAGTATAGATTATAAGACAGAAGATAAAGGTTTAAAAAAAGTCATGCATCTCAGTTTTTCCTGAGGTCAGTTATATTTGTGACTCCCCATAATATTAGTTTGCCAATGTCCTTTGAAGGCTAATAACCATGGCATCAATGTAAGTTATAAGGATCTTTAGCTGAACTCCCACTTGTACTTTTGAGTCAGTTCCCTAAAGCTTGGCTACACTTTTTTCTCCCTGTTTTAGTAGTGTCCTTGAAAAATTAGGTGATTAAAAAAAAAATCTTTACCTTCTCTATTATAATCAATACTATCAGCCTATCTGGGAATGCTTCAAGGACATCAGTGGGACAATAGGAAGATTAAAAGTCTTTGGAAGGGAAAAATGAAGTTTTGAAGCTCACAATGTCCTTTTGTGGTCAAAAGGATTTGGGGGATATATATGAAAGGAGATCTGTGGCAAAGATGGGGATGAGATCTCTCTTTTCTCCCTAGGAAATTCCTTTTCATGGCTGAAATTTGGCTAAATTCCAGTTTTGCACCCACCTTTCTAATGAATCTGATTGTAATTTGATCTGTAATTTATAGAAGATCCCTGAGATAGGGTTAGTTTTCTTGGCTTATCTAAATTTGGTTCTTGTTCAATTTGAAGACCTCGTTTTGCCTTACCCTAGAGCAGTGATTCTCAACCTTTCTAATGCTGTGACCCCGCAATACAATTCCTCATGTTGTGGTGACCCCAAACCAAAAAATTATTTTGGTGGCTACTTCAAAACTGTAATTTTGCTACAGTTATGATTCGGAATGTAAATACCTGATATGCATTATGTATTCTCATTGCTACAAATCAAACATAATTTAAACATAGTGATTAATCACAAAAACAATATTTAATTATATGTTGAGAAAAATTAATCCAGCAGGAGGCAGCCTGATCGCTGTGGAGGGAGGTAAGTCCTGCCTGGGGAGGGGGTCCACAGATGCTGCCTTCTTCTTCCTGTCCTCTCCATCCAGCTCGAGCTGAGGCTTCACTTTGCTGGGGTTACTCGGCTCTGTTATCCGCTCCAGGAATTATCCGCTCCAGGACTCATTCTTAACCCTTCCGGAGCCAGCGCCCCGGTGCTCTCTCTGGGTCTCTGTTTGAGTCCTGTCTCCAGGCAACAGGGTAAATCCATCGCCCCTCATAGGGGGAAGGCTGCTGATAGGTAAATAATATTAGTACAATGTGTGGGCAGCAGGGTCCCCATTCTTTCCGAGATCTTGCTGTAAAGTAGCGCGATTTCTCAGCGGCTAAAGCCATTGGAAACATGTATTTTCCGATGGCTTTAGGCGACCCCTGTGTTTTGGTCATTCGACCCCTGCCAGGGTCACGACCCACATGTTGAGAACCGCTACTCTAGAGGTTATACCTTACAAAGTGTATAAATGGAGATTTTGAACCCTAGACTTCATTCCCCAGAAGTCCTTGGTATTTCCCAGAATTCCCTATAATCTCTCCTGAGTCCCCACGTTGAGATTACGATTGGTATTTAACTGACAGTAACGCCTCGCACGTTCTCTTCCTTTGCAATGATGCAGCAAGTATGGTGGTAAGGTGGGGATGGCTGAAATGGCTAACCAGCGATGGGCACGTGGTTTTTATTTTGTATCCTCATTATTCCTTGATTTCTAATGATCCTTAATAAACCTCATAAAATACAACATTTTTATTATTAGAGATATAATTTAATTTTTACATAAGTTAAGGTATTGAGGCTAAAATGGAGTGTAGTGGATTTAAACTCACACTAACAACCACAATCACAGTTTCTTGGTATCACAGAATTTAGATCTTGAAGAGATTGAAATCTAGTACTATTTCTTTACTTTATAGATGAAGTAATTGAAGTCTAGATAGGTTAAAGGACTTGCTCAAATCCAAACAGGTAAACACATTTAGATTCAAACCTTCGTCTTCTAATTTTCAAATATCATCTTCTTTCCATTAGTCTTATATTACCCAGGTTATGAACATATTAATTCATATATATCCAACACAGGAAGCCATTTTTTTAATAATTAAAAATTAAAAAAATTAATTCCTTCCCTTTTTTCCCACCAAAACAAAACAAAGCAAAACAAAACAATTTTAGACAGCTAAATAGCAATGGCTGACCTGGGAACTCTCCTTAAATCAACATTCTGGGAGGAACATCTAATCAGAAGGACAGATCCCCAAGAACAATTACTTCTGACCTGTAAATTTCAGGGCTAGAATCAGCTTTGAGGATGAAGAGTTGAGGTATATTAGATTAAGTCCAGAGTGTATTTTGGAGAAGGTTGAACACTGAATATTCCTTTCTCTTCAGATTAAATATTTACTCATTTGTATGATGATGGCTTCTATTTGGTTTTACATAAAGTTCTGTATCCTTGGGACCCCTGGGATGTTTGATTATTTTTCATCTTCTTCATGGTGGAAGATAAGGAGTTTAACAACTGAATTAATGCCCTAGAATTAGATCTCTTGATTCCTGCAAATAAATGCATGATGTACAAATGGAAGAAATGGAAAACAATAGGATGATAAAGTGTTTGAAGAAGTTAAGTGGAGGCTGGGAGGAGTGAATATTAAGTTTTTTGTAATTCTTCCCCCATCTTCATTGTCAGATTTCATCTTTTTTGTTTGTTTGTTTATTTCCTAATGAAAAGTGCTCAAAATGCCTTTGGTATAAAAGAGGATTTCAGCTATGAGAAATTCACGAGGGAATCTATTAAAATGCTGGTTAATGAGAAGTCCAGTTTGCAAAATCATCAATGTGTCTGCTTAAGAGGCTCTCAGACTACAAAATGTCTTGGAAAGGAGATGTCTCAATTAATGTAGATACAAGAGCTTCAAAAATTAGCCCTTTTCACAATTGTTGTCATAAATGACTTATTTTGGATGTACTTTAAAAAAATTTCTCATCACCATTTCTTATGGCCTATTTTTGTGAGTACCTGAAGCATTTGGGGCACTCTGAGCTATAGCTTGTGCAAATAACTGGCCAACTTTTCCTGCTATGTCTGACTGAGCTTTGAAGGCTCTCTTCAATCAAAGTCCAGCCATGAGTACAGCTCATCTCATTTGGGCATTTGCTTGCTGAGTTTTGAAAATCTCTTTCTCTGCTTGGAAACCTTTCAAAGTATTGCTAAGTTTCTAATAACTTTGTAGGTTTTGGTGCTGGGCACATCAAAGTCTTCAGTGAAAGACGTAACTACACCCAGAATAAGGGCAGCTGAGCCTGGTGAACACAGCTGGCAGAAACTTTTGTACTTGCATGCCCCTGGTTATGAAAGATTCATCTTTAAACTTTTCTGAATCAGAGAAGGATGGCTTCCTGATTTCAGACCCTTAGGCACACACTGGGTTTAGGAAACTTAAGAAAAAATTCCAATTAAGCAGGCAACTGGTGAGGAAGACAAAAGTCTCACTAATAACTGGTACTCATTAGTTGACCAAGGGCAGGTTTTAAATAATCTCCAATTGAAATAAGTAGGGAACCTACACAATTAAATTTTGGCCCCAAACCTTGCACCTCTCATGGGTTTTTTTTTCTCTGTTTATTTAAAAGATTATTTTCAGAAGTGCTTAATGGGAGACACCAAGCTGTTATCCTTCAGGCAATGTATCTGCTAATAGGGAAAATGCAATAAATAACTTTAATTTGAAAACCAGTAGAAAAGACTTTGGAGACATCTTGGATCATGGAATGAGGCCAAAGAAGCAATGATTTTCTCTTTGTTGGGACATGAGATTAAACTACAACAATTAGTTCAAGGGTACCTTTCATTTGGTACCTATCTTAATTAGGTCAATCTGTTCTCTCTCTTATAGTTTCTACGATACAATCAATCCTGTTATTTTTTTTTTCCTTTGTCATAGGGTAGACCAGTTCAGGAACTCTTTTCTGAAAAATTTTCTTAGTCATTCTAGACCCTTCTGGTTGTGCTTTGAACCCTCTGGACCTTATGATGTTTCAACTACATTCTCACCTTAGAACTTCTCTTAGCACCTGGAGACTTTTCATATTGGATGATCTCTTCTTTCTGCCTCATTCTCCACAGATAAGTCTCTCCATTTTGAAAGGGTGTCATCCTTCATTTTTCTCCTGATTGTGCTCAATTGTGTCTTAAAATGAGTGATATCCTTCTCCCTTTTAAAAATCTCCCTATTATGTGTTGTTTTTAGGATTTAGAGGCAAAGTTCCTTGAAGGAAGGGACTCTTTGCTTTTAGATATATCCCCAACACTTATCATAATGTCTGGAACATAGTAAGCACTTGATAAATGCCTGTTGTCTACTTGTATGCCAATCCAGGGGTTGCTAAAGCCAGAGTATCTTCAGTTATCCATTGGGGGGTTTTAATGTGTGCAAAATTTGTAAAAGTAAATTCATTTTTATTCTTTCCAAAAAACCCATATAACACAACTGTATGCATCTATCCATTTTTGTTTGTTGTTTGTTTCTTCTTTTCTTTCTTATATAGCACTTTAAGGTTTGCAAAGCACTTTATATAGATGATTTGGTTTCGTTTTCACAACTCTGAGTGGGTGTTGAGTAGCTAGATGGCACAGTGGATAGAGTGCTGGGTCTGGACACAGGAAGACCTGAGTTTAAATCTAGCCTCAGATACTTAATAGTTGTGTGACTGGATAATTCTTTGCCTGAGTTCCCTCATTGGTAAAATGAGCTACAGGAAGTGGAGATGGGAGTGGTGGTAGGAGGTGGTTCAGTAGGCTGAGATCCAGATTTAGAGAGGGGAGGCCCTGGGCTTATATCTGGCCTCAGACACTTCCCAGCTGTGTGACCCTGGGCAAGTCATTTAACCCCCATTTCCTGACCCTTACCACTGTTCTGTCTTGGAACCAATACACAGTAATGGCTCTAAGATGGGAGGTAAGGTTTTTTTTATTTAATAATTTTATTTATTATTATTATTTATTAATTTAATTTAATTAAAGAAATGAGCTGTAGAAGAAAATGGAAACTCTTCTAGCATCTTTTTAAATATAACCCCAAATAGGGTTATGAAGAGTTGGGCATGACTAAAATGACTGAACAGTAACAAATTCTATAGTGAGAAAACTGAGGCTAAAAGAGTTTAGCTGACTTGTCTAAGATTGCATATTTAATAAAATATTTGAAGGTTTTCATTGATTCCAAATCCAAAACTATGGCTCCTAGCTACTGGTAATTCCTTGGAGAATGGGACTAATCTTAGAGAGGAAGAAAGGCTCAATGTGCAGGTATGTGTGCATGAAACAGGAAATAGAGCAGAGTTTATTTTTTTCATCAAGAGGAGACCATGAATGGCTCTGCTTAGTTGATAGTGGTAAAACTCTTCTCTACCTGCCCTTTACCTAACAATCCTTCCCTTCCCCCCTCGACTTTTTCTCTCTATTTTAAAGGGAGAAGGAAAGAACTGCACACAGGTTAGCCACATGCTCCAAGGAATTGCAATTGCATGTATGTTTACAATTGTAAACTAAAAGGAATTAAAGTTGATTTTTATCCCTCTGCTAGTGCATCTCCCCAAATATTCATGTATTTATATGTATTTCATATATTCACAACATATAAAAAACAAATATGAGGCCATTTTTTTATTTTTTGCCAGTGAAATACTGTTGGGGAGGGGTGGCAATCAAGAAAGGCTTCATGTAGGAGGTAGTGCTTAAACTGAGCCATGAAAGAAACTAGAAATTCTATAAGGTGAGGTAGGTGAGGATGGAGTGAATTCCAAATATGAAGGATAACTTGTGCAATGGCAGAGACAAGTGATAGAGGGTCGTGTATGAAAAATATCATGAAAATGAGTTTGGCTGCATTGAAGACTATGTAGGGAGTGTGTGTAATCTGCAATAAAGCTGGGAAAGCAGGTTGGAGTCAGGTTGTTTATGTATTTCTGTCAATACTCCTTTTAATACACACAAGGTAAAAATAGCCTCTACAAAGGGTAGGGAATGGCTGAACAAATCATGGCATCTGAATGCAATGGAATATTATTATGCACTTAGAAAAGTGAATGTGAACTGCCAGAGAACCATGGGGACAGGGAGAAGAAAGTGGAATCCAGAGACCGAGATCTACTCATTACAAGTATGTTAGTACAGAAAACAATCAAAGGAAGCAAGAAAGCTTTAAAGGCCAAACACACCGGTTTGTATTTGATCCTAGAGGTAACAGCTAATCATGGGAGTTTATTGAGCAGGGGAATGTCATGGTCAGATTCATGGTTTAGAAAGATCACTTTGACAGCTGCTTGTAGGATGGACTGAAGACAGGAGAGATTTGAGGCAAGCCTAAATATAGACAAACTAACAGTCCAGGAACACAATAAATTCCTCCTAAGTTGACTCCAGTTCCTGTTGCTACGGCTAGTGATGGAACATTACACTTATAAAGTTTACAGTTTTAAAAAAAGGAAGCCTTTATGTATTTTGAATTTAACTAGTTGGCGCCAATGATTGTCCATTAATTTTTGCTATCCCTAAATGTTTTCTACATAGTTGTAATCCGTGTATTTAGTTCTCCGGGTTCTACTTTTTTCTCCTTGTCTCACTTCATTCAAATCTCCCCATTGTTCTTACATTCATTGTCCCAAATGCACACTAATATTCTCTTACATTCATCTACCACAATTTGAGCAGTTGTTCCCTAATCTTTGTGTAATTTGTTTATACCCTTCAAGGATTGCAAATTAAAAGTAATGCTCCTAAGGATATATATATATATATATATATATATATATATATATATATATATATATATATATATATAATGTGTGTGTGTGTGTGTATGTGTGTGTGTGTGTGTGTGTGTGTGTGTGTGTGTGTGTGAGCTGGATATGTCTTTTCTTCTTGTCAATCACTTCCTTGGAATACTGGGTCGAAGGGGAGGAATATGTAACTTTTTGAATAGAGTTCCAAATGGCTTATACTTTTTAAAACATACCTTATCAGTTACCTTCTTTTAAGATAGTTATACCACAGATGGACAGTTTTGTGTATATCTAGGGAGCTAAGAGGCATGGGGAAATAGGGCATGGGACTTGGAGTCTGGCTAGATCTAAGTTCAAACCTTGTCACAGACACTTAATGTGTGACTTCAGACAAGTCATTTGGCCGTTGTTTCAGTTTTCTCATCTGTGAAATGTGAGAGTAAAAATGTGATAATAATAGTAGCTACCTCATAGGATTGTCATGAGGATAAATGTTGAATATTAAGTGCTTTTCAAACCTTTTAGTTCTATATAAGCTATTATTATTGTAAATTCTTGATTCTCCCATGGCATATTGTGAACTGTTAGTTGGTTTGTGGTTCCCTGCCCATTGCCCCCACCCAACTCCATTAAAATGGAGACTCCTTAAAGATAGGGGATAGGAACCCCCCCCCTTTATTTATTTATAAAAACTCCATACCTTCTCTCTTAGAATCAATACTAAGTATTGGGTCCAAGACAGAAGAATGGTAAAGGCTAGGCAATGGGGGTTAAGTGACTTGTATAGGTCACATAGCTAGGAAATATCTGAAGTCAAATTTGAATCTAGGACCTCCTGTTTACAGGCTTGCCTCTCAATCCACTAAGTCACCTTGCTATTATTTTTTTTTTTTGCCTTTATTTTTAACCTCAGGGGCTAGGGTTATGTTGGCAAGCCTATGGCACATCAGCTGGAGGGGGCTGCTCCCCTTCCTCTCTCCACACCACTTGAGGATATTTCTCCAGTCATCTTCTCCTCTCCCCAGCAGCCCACTGGGAGATCTTCCTCCCTCCTCTGTCTGGGGAAAGGTGGCCACCTCACATGTGGTGTGAGGGTTGCAGTTGGGGGACTTGGTCTCTA
The DNA here is from genome assembly GCF_027887165.1 of Monodelphis domestica. Taxonomy (NCBI): domain Eukaryota; kingdom Metazoa; phylum Chordata; class Mammalia; order Didelphimorphia; family Didelphidae; genus Monodelphis; species Monodelphis domestica. Next base: position 342,887,853 of record NC_077228.1, on the reverse strand, counting down.
AAAGGTTTGTCATCACGGGGCTAGGGAGTGAATGGTACTGAGAAAGGGGGGAGAAGTAATCAGGCTATAAATATTTATAATATGCCTAATATGTGTCATGTACTATATTAAGCATTGGGGATTATTAATTATAGTGATTAATCACATATCTGTTAAAGCTATTACTTAACAGCTCTGCTTAGATTTAGGCTCTCTATATATAGAGGGATTTTGTATATATGAATTATATTTAGCTTCCTTCATTAACGATGGGAGTCACTGAATCAAATATTGGCGCCTAAAAGCAAATAGCTAACACAAATAATTGGCTTGTTCTACCAGTTAAGGGAAAAAAAAAAGACAAAAGACAGCCCTACCCTTCCACCCCCAAAGAGTTCAAAATCTAATGGGGAAAGAACACTTTATTTATTTATTTAGTTAGTTTTGCTTGAACAAATAGCTATCACATTTGATCATTCCACATATTGCTGTGTACAATGTTCTCCTGGTCCTGCCTATTTCTGCCTCAGTTCACGTGTACCTTTCCAGCTCTTTCTGAAATCATCCTTTTCATTTTTTACATTCTTACATCATTACATTCTTACAATACTTACACAGTATTCCATCACCATCATATACCACAGTTTGTTCAGCCATTCCCCAATTGATGGACATCCCCTCAATTTCCAATTTTTTGCTACTACAAAAAGAGTTGCTATAAATAATTTTGTATTATGAAAACTTTTTTTTAAATCTCTTTGAGATACAGACCTCGTAGCATTACAGGACTAAAGGGTATGCACAGTTTTATAGACTTTTGGGCATGGTTTCAAATTGCCCTCCAGAATGGTTGGATCAGTTCACAGTTCCACCAATAATGCATTAGTGTCCCAATTTTGCCACATTTTCTCCCAACATTTACAACTTTCCTTTACTGTCATATTAGCCAATCTGATAGGTGTAAGGTGTTATTTCAGGGTTGTTTTAATTTGTTGCTCAGACTATTGCAACAGCCTGCTAATTGATCTTTCTGCCTCATATCTTTCACCACTACAATCCATCTCACATCTTGCTGCCAACTTGATTTTCCTGAAGTACTGATCTTTCCATGTTATTCTTGATAAACTCTTTGTCATTCAGTCATTTCAGTTGTATCTGACTCTTTGTGACCCCATTTCAAGAGTTTTCTTGGCAAAGATCCTGAAGTGGTTTGCCATTTCCTTCCATATGAAGAAATGGAGGCAAACAGGCTCAAGTCTGCCCAGGCCAAATCTGAACTCAGGTCTTCCTGACTCTAGCTAGGCCCCATGCTCTATCCAATGCACCACCTAGCTGACCCCAAGAAACTCTAGTAGATCCTTATTGTCTCTAGGATCAAATAAAAAACTCCTCTGTTGACCTTTACAAGCTGGTTCTTTTTTTTTTTTAATTCTTACCTTCTGTCTTAGAACTGATACTAGATAGCAGTTCCAATGCAATGGAGCAATAAAAGTTAGGTAATTGGGGTTAAGTGACTTACCTGTGGTCACACAGCAAGGAGGTGTCTGAGGTCACATTTGAACCCAAAACCTCCTGTCTCCAGCATTGGCACTCTCCAATCTATTTTTCCAATCTCATGGTATTTCCCATTTCCCACTTCATTTCCCACTTCTTTTTCTTTGCACTAGTGGTCAGCCATTTTAGAAATGACCTCTCTATTCATTTCTGCCTTGTAGAATCCCCTTTTCCCCACTTTAAAGATGAAACTCAAACATTACCTTCTACATGAAGCCTGCCATGATTGCCCCCAGCTGCTAGTGCCCTCTCTCTCATACTACCTTATTATTTTTATTCATTTCAAATTTATTCAAAGTATTCTTATATGTGTTATTGTTCACTCCTCAGTTACAAGGTAAGCTCTTTCAAAGTAGCGATTGTTTCCATCATTGTATCTGTGTCCCAGTGCCTAGCATAGAGCATTTCATGTATATAGTAGCTTGATAAAAACTTGTTGATTGGTTTGTCTAATACCTAGTTGTGGAAAGCAACAGTATTTTCCCTTTAGTTTTGGTTAAGTTTCCAAAAGAAGGAAGCTGGAGGTAGAATGTGGATTGTTGTAACAGGTCATGAAACTTCAGAAGAGTTTGAAATGTTAGGATATAACATTCTGCCTGTCTCTGTGTTTGTTTCCCTGCTTGTCTAGGTCTCTGTCTGTCTCTCTCCTCCTCTCTCTTTCCCATCCTCCCTGAAGGCAGTCAGGTTCCAAGCTGCCAGGGAGGTAATAGCCATGGTTTTCTGGTCAGGTCACTTGCTATTAGAAGCTAAAGAAGATGGCTTTGATTTGGAAAACCTTGTTTTAAACTGCACATTGAACACTGAGTAAGTTCTAACAAGAGTTTGGGGTCTTGATCTAGCAGGAGCAGCACAAGGTGGTGTCAGGGATGTCTGAAGGAACCTTCTAAGTCCCATGACAGTTTCCTCTTCAAGATATAGGGTTGAGTCATCACTTACTGTGGGGTAAGATTGACTTCATGATAATCTTTTAGGAAATGGGCATTTGATTTGAAATGGTTCAAGGCAGACCTTGTCTTTCCTCTTACTACCTAGGTAAGACACAATTTCTCCGAGTCTCAATTTTCTCATATCATATATGAGAGAGTTAGGCTATAGGACATTGCCTTCCAGTTTTAAATCTATTTATAAAATTTTAGTTGTGATCGTTGAACTATTGTTAGCAATCTTTGAGGAATTATGGAAAATCTAAGATTTGTGGGAAGATTGGAAATAGGTAAATATTTCATTATTTTATTTAATTTTTTTATTTTTGATTGATTGATTGAATTAATTAATTTAGAATATTTTTCCATGGCTACATGATTCATGGTCTTTCCCTCCCCTCTTCTTTCCCCCCTCCTATAGCCAACAAGCAATTTCACTGGATTTTACATGTATCATTTATTATTCAAAGCCTATTTCCATATTATTCATATTTGCAATAGAGTGATCATTTAGAGTCCACATTGCCAGTCAAACCATGTGATCAAGCAAATGTTTTTTTTTCTGTATTTCTACTTCCACAGTTCTTTCTCTGAATATTATTCCATTATTTAAAAAAATGTAAAAACTACAGATTGATGGGTTTGATTTAAATCACTGACAAAGTTCTAACAGATTTTTTCAAATTTTATGTTTTTTTCTAGATTAAATGTAGATGAAAATTTTAATAATCATTTTATGATAATTTGCAATTCATGTTCTTTCCCTCCCACCATTCCCTCCTCCCAAAGACAGCAGGTAATATAATATAGGTTATACATGTGCTATAATGCAGTAAATATTTTCATTTTGTCATTTTGTAAAGAAGATACATGTTGCTTATATTAGAGCAAAACTCATGAAGGAAATAAAGTAAAGAATGGCATGTTTCAGTGTAAATTCAACTCCATCAGTTTCCAACATACATTATTAAATAGAGGCCTGAGAACAACCATTAAGGAAACAAGGATCACTTAGAGATTGATTCACTAAAAACAAGTCTTGCAAAAATAGTTGCACTTATTTTCTTGATAGGGTACTTGAGAAGTGACATATTTACTAAATCAAGTGGTATCAGGATACCTTCTCTTGATATTTACTATGTGGTGGTGCAATGGATAGAATGCTGGGCCTGCATTCAAGCTAGACTCATCTTCCTGAGTCCAAATCTGGCCTCAGACACTTACTAGCTCTGTGTCCCTGGGCAAGTCACTCGACCTTGTTTGCCTATTTCCTCATCTTTAAAATGAGCTGGAGAAGGAAATGGCACACCATTCTAGAATGTATGCCAAGAAAACCCCAAATGGGGTCACAAAGGGTTGGATATGATTGAAAAAAACAACTGAACAACAGTGTATAAGACCACCTAACACAGCTGTCTAATATTTGTATTCTAAATCATTGATGGGTTGTCATCAATTTGCATCAGTGAAGAGTTCCTTTAACAATAGTCACAGATCCTTGCCATTTTTACTAAATTAATAGATGGAGGAATATTGTTGACATTTGTATTTAACTTCAGTAAGGGATTGAATGACTACTCTTATGATAACTTTGTGGATAATAAGATAGAGAAGTTTGACTTAGGTAGCAACCCACCTAAGTGAATTCATAGCTAATTAGATAATTATGTCCAAAAGTGTTCATGATGGAAGATGGTATCTAACAGAATGGCAAAAGGTTCTCTCCATGATCCTGTCCTGTTCAATATTTTCTTGTCCTTTTGTCTGTGATAATGTCTTGTCCTTGGGGGTTCAATAGTGATTGGTTAATCGCAATCTATTTTGCATTATAATTCATTTCAGAGGTGGCAGGTTTCCTTTTTGAATTTATTGTCCATGTGTCATGGAAACTCCTCTCTTTTGGGAGAGAATGGTAAATCTTTTTACTTTGGGGAAATTCATGAGCAGATTGCTTTGAAGAAATCCTCACACTATTGATAATTGTAAGAATCATTTTGTTTTCTAATCCAGGGCATTGATCCTTGGACTCTAATTGAAATCAGTAAGTAAATGATTTCTGGGTAGTAGCAGGGGCTGACACTATTTATTTAGCAAGGAGTTGATGCTTTTTTTGAAGGATACATATAACTTCTATATCATTCCAACAAGTTCGTGTTTGAATTTTAATTGTATAATGGTTGGTTTCTAGGCAGAATGATAAGATTTGAACAAGACTTCCACTTACCTTTCCTAGACATTTTTTAAGCTTTCCAGTCTTTTAAAAGAAAATGTGTATGATTTTTAGTTTGAAAACAGCCACTCAGTGAGTATTAACTGAATGCCCACATGGAGCATATTGCTAAACAGGCTATACTTTCATGTTTTCCTCCCTCTCTTTCCCACTTTTCCTTTTTCCTTTGATCCTTTCTTCTATTCCTCCTTCCATTTCTACCTCTATCCCTTTTTTGTTCCATCCTTCTACCCCTTGTTCCCTCTTTTTCTCCTTCCCTTCTTCCTTCCTTCTTCCTTCTCAGGGAACACTGATTTTAAAGTTTGTCACAAAAAATGAATAATTCAAAGAGAAGAGGAAAATGTTCTATTTTAAATGTTTCTTATGTTGCTGGAGTAGGATTGCTACTGTAATTGAAAGATCAGTTTTTCTCTTGGTGATTTTTTTTTTAGTTTGCATTTGTGTTTGCATTTTCTCTTGGTGATCAACTTTCATAAATTCAACTTTCAACTGTTATCTATTGACTATGACTTCCCAATCTATTTCTACCTATAATGTCTCCTCTATTTCTAGCTGTTGCCTGGATGATAATATCTGCGTGTGACAAGGAAATCACTTTAAAAGACTGATATATATATTAATTTAAGGTCGCCAAGGAATTCAGCTATGTAATTCCTAAATGAAAACTCAAGTCAGCTGTCAACCTTTTATGGAGTTTAATTTCAATAGGAGGAAGAAAGGAATTAGAGATAGAGAGAGAGAAAAAGGGAGAGAAGGGAATAGGGCTTAAATACCCCTTCTGTTTAGGCTGGGCCAAAAGGCCCAAGCCCTTAGATAGCTGGGGCAAAGAAAAGAGATCAGTCCCTATTACTCACGTGACCAAAATGGAGAAACAGTCTCAGAGGCCCCCACCTTCAGCTTCCTTCAGAGCAAGCTTCTCAGAGTACACTGCCACCACTCCGACCAACTCCTCAACCACCACCCTCTCGAGTCCTCAGACCCCCCTGATCTTTCAGGAAACCATCCAAGTTGCCTCCCCTCAGTTCTCACATCTACCAATCACTGTCCCTCAATTTCCCTGTGCCAATGGAGGCTCTAGCTTAACCCAGGACCGCCCAGAGGCTTTGCACATGTCTGTTGAAGGTCATATTTTCAAATGATTAAATCTTTGCTCCTTTGCTACAGCCCTTTCTACATCCTGTTAACCTGAGTAGGGTAGAGATTGGAATAATTAAATTTTGATCTAGGCTGCAGCCCTTACTCAATCCTGTTAGGACTGAATAGGGTGGAGATTGATTCCAAGTATCTCCATTGTATCAATTCTAAAATCAATCATGACTCAAAGAAATTCCTGTTCTATGCTTAAGCATAGGTCAGAGTCCTTTCCATTGTTCAGCAAAAGGTTTCTGTCCTAAAGTAATCTTAAGAAGGGAAGGAGAAGGAACCTCCCATGCCAATGGAATTCACATTCCAAAAGTCAAGACCCACTATCAATAGGAAATTTTTCAAGTATGAAATTTCCCAATGGTGAAATTTCCAACATTTATAAGTCTAAGAAATTTTGAGGTTTACATGTGTCCATCTCTATGTGTCAAACTCAACATACCTCATCGCCCTCCTCTCCAAATTGTCATTCCATCTAACTCTTCTATCTTTCCATATCTATTATCCTTGCTATCCAGACTTATAACCTCAGAGTCATCTTTAATTCTTCCCTCCTTTCAATTCTTGATCTACTCAGTTGCCAAGTCCTTTAAATTCTATCTTTCCTTTCCTTTCTATTTTCACTTCAATCACACTATTTGAGGGAATCATAGATTCTCATGTCCTGGGATATTTCTAGCTCAGGCCCTAATTTAGGCCTAATTGAGTTCACATTTCCTTTTACTTGGATTATTCCAATACTTCATGATAGATCTCTTTGCCTCAAGTATTGTTGAGTTGCATCTCACTCTTAATGACCTCATTTGGGTTTTCTTGGCAAAGATACAGGAATGGTTGCTTTCCTTCTCCAGCTCATCTTATAGAAGAGGAAACAGAGGCAAGCAGGGTTAAGTGACTAGCTCAGGGTCACACAGCTAATAAGTGTCCGAGGGGCAATTTGAACTCAGGAAGAGGAGTCTTCCTGACTTCAAGCCTGGCACTCTAGTCATTGTGTCACCTTCCTGCCCACATCGCAAGTCTATCCCCTCTCCAATCCATCCTCTGCAACAATGGAATCAAACTTAGAAAGAAACAAGGGCCACTCACTAAATTGTGAAGAAAGATCTCTATGAGCTATATATTGACTTAGAAAACCACACTTTAATATTATCTAAACTTTATTATGTTTTTATTTATTGTTGCTAAATATTTTCCAATCACGTTTTAATTTAGTTCAGCTGAACTTGATAGTACTATGTGTTGCATGTAGGTTCTCAGTCTGTGTTTGTAACTTTGCTTCTACATAGATATTAAAGTTATTATCTCAAAGTACAGATGACTAGGTAATTCCATAGTCTATAAACCTCAATGGCTCTTTCTGTCTCTCAAATCAAATAGGAACTCCTTTGTTCATTTTTAATGTTCTTCACAACCTGGTCCCAACCTACCTTTAGAGGTTCGTTATACACCTCTTTCCCACACTCACCAATGCAACCCAACCAGACATCTGGGTGCTTCTCATTTCTATGTCCATGCTTTTGCATAGACTGTTTCCCATGCCTTGCATACTCTCCTTTCTTTTTGACATCTCTCAAATTTCCTAATTTCTTTCAAAAGTTTGCTTTAAGTAATATCTTCTACAGAAAACCCTTCGGAGACAGAAGTGCCTTCCTTCTAAGCAACAATTTATTTTGTATATATTTTGTGTATAATTGTATCCTTTCTGTACTAGTCTCTCCAAATAGAATATAAGCTCTTGAGGTCAGGAACTATTTTCATTTTCTTCTTCTGCATCCATGATTACTCTCATAGTTTCCAATGTATAATAATAGATGATTAATAAACGTTTGACTGATATTGGCTTTCCTTGGTCTTCCTGCCTCTCATTCATCCTTTCTTCAGTTCATCTTTCACACTGTTGCTTGGATAACCTTACTAATGTACCACTCTTCTTTCACCTTCAAATAGTAAATAGAGTGCTAAGCCTAGAGTTAGGAAGATCTGAGTTCAAATACTGCCTCAGAGAATATTTACCATCTGCATTACCCTAGGCAAGTCACTTAGTTTCTCACACCCTCAACTTCCTTATCTATCAGTCAGTGATAATAATAGCATTTACCTCATTAGGTAGTCCTGAGGATCAAATTAATACATATGTTCAATGGGAAGGGAAGGGCTCTTTGTTGAGTACAGAGTTAAGCATTTAAAAATACTATCTCATTTAGTCTTTACCAAAACCTTGTGAGGTAAGTGCTCTTATTATCTGCATTTTGTAGTTGAGAACAGTATAGCTAACAGAGATTAAGTGATTTACCCAGGGTCATACAGTTAGTAAGAATGTTTGAGACTGGATATGCATATATATTTGGTCAGGATAATATATTTTATAGTATAGCTATATCTATCTATCTATCTATCTATCTATCTATCTATCTATCTATCTATCTATCTATATATCTGTCTGTCTGTCTGCGTCCATCCATCCATCCATCTATCTATCTATCTATCTATCTATCTATCTATCCATCCATCTATCCATCTATCCATCCATCCATCTATCCATTCCAATCTATCTATCTATCTATCTATCTATCTATCTATCTATCTATCTATCTACCTATCTCTTTCTACTTGATATATCCATTTTATAGGATATGTATATATTTAATATTATCATCATAATATTAAATATGTAAATTACATGAGATGAAAATCATTATACATCATATAATTTATTATATGTAATATAGTAACATAGAAATTAAGTATGTATTATATATATACATATATATATATATTTACTATCCAACCAGCTTCTCCTTTTTTTTTTAAATCCCTCCCTTCTGTCTTTGAATCCATACTAAGTATTGATTCCAAGGCAGAAGTGTGGTAAGGGCTAGGCAATGGGAGTCAAGTGACTTGTCCAGGGTTACACTGCTAGGAAGTGTCTGAGACTAGATTTGAACCCAATATCTGCTGTGTCCAGGTCTGGCTCTCTCTCTACTGATCCACCTAGCTATTTTTAAAAGGGTTTTTATAAGTTATAAAGTGTTTATAAAAGTTGTTGTTGTTGTTGTTGTTGTTGTTATATGAAATTCTTCAGAGGCTAATCTGTTTAATATCTTAAACCCTTCTCTCTATACTACACCCATACTACAGTTTCTTTATTTCATTGGCTTTGCATTTTAGATGCACCCTTTTATGTGTGTGATGAGTTGATTTTTTTCATACCTAAAAAGTCAGTCTTTTCCAGGTTTAAATCCAGGGTGCAGTAGGTGCAGTATTAAATGGCAAAGGTCTCTGCCTTGTTTGAATTGCATCTTAGAGAATTTTGAAGTCGTTTTCGAGCCAGCAGAGGGCACCAAGAAATTGTCACAAACACAGACTCTTCAAGGCCCATGGAAAGCAGTCATTAGAACTGCAGGGAGGTTTCAGCCCAAGTGCCTACTTTGGAGTTACTCCAAAATGAAAGTGTTTAAAACATCCTTGGCCCCCTGATGCATTATTGACTGACTGGCAGATTAGGCTTAAAAGCAACATGGGCTTGACAGAATTGAGAAAATTTTGGAAAATATAGCAAAGTACATTTAATGTTGAAAAAAATAGTTGAATTTTAACAATGCTAAAGTATAAAGAAAAAGAAAAGTATAAAATGTTAAGTTAAAAAAACAATTTCGTGACAGGTAGGTGACTCAGTAGATAGAGAGCCAGGACTAGAAATGGGAGGCCCTGCATTCAAATCTAGCCTCAGACACTTCCTGGCTGTGTGACCCTGGGCAAGTCACTTAACCTCCATTGCTTCACTCTTACTGCTCTTCTGCCTTAGAATCAACACACGGTATTGATTCTAAGAAAAAAGGTAAGCATTAAAATACAACAACAATGTGACATAATTTCCTCTAGCTTATCATTTTGCTCTTCTTGGTCAATCCTCATTTTAAATGCCATTATGTCCATAAAGATTTCTCCTGATCCCCTCAGAGGGAGAGGACCTTTTTTTTCTTGCAAAAAAGGAACCAAACATTTATATAGCACCTACTATGTGCCTTGCAGTATGCTAAGTGCTTTATAAGTATTATGGCATTTTATCCTTGTGACAACCTTGGGAGATAGGTACTATTATTATCCCAATTTGTTCCAATTAGGAAACTGAGGCAGATAGGCGATAAAGTGACTGAGCCAGAGTTACACAGCTAATAAGTATGTGAGATTGGATTTAAATTTTTATTCACCTAGTTGCCTTAGCATTGTCATAGCACTAGAGGCAACTGGTGATACAATGGTTAGAAAGGCTGGACCTGAAGTTAGAAAGATGAGTTCAAATTCAGCCTTAGATGCTTGTTAGCTATATGATCCTGGGCAAATCACTTAATCTCTGTCTTCCTCATTTTCTTCAACAAAAACTGCCATTAACCACATTAGAGGATTTTCATGAGGATTGAATGAAATGTTTTTAAAACCTCTTAGCACAGTGCCTGGCACATAGTAGGTGCTATATAATTCTCATTTCTTCATCTTTTCTCCATTTGTTTGAACTTTTCCATGCAATTAGCATGTTTCATTTTGTTTTATCATGTTTTGGTATAATGGATAGAAGAATTTGGACTTGAAGTTAGTAGATGTGGTTTCAAGTCCTGGTTCTGCTATCTTGGATAAGTTAATATCTCTGCCACCAAGTTGTTGTTGTTGTTGTTGTTTTTAATCTGTAAAATAGGGCTATTAATACCTATGCTACCTACTTCACAGGGTTATTTTTGAGAAGAACTCTTTGTAAACTATGCAACAAACTCCATGAGGGTAGGGAGCATGTCTTAGCTAAATTTTATATCTTTCCTCATTGCTTACCATAGTGTTCTATATACAACAACACAATAAATATTTGGTAGGTAGAAGCATCAGTGAATAATGAACAGATGAATGGCTGGAGTCTCCCTAGACCTTAGTCTTATCCTCTGTAAAATAAGGAAGGTGGGCTAAGTTACCTTTCAGTTCCCTTTCATATATAATAACTAATATATATTTTAAAGCCCTTATCTTCCAACTTGGTATCAATTCCAAGACAGAAGAGTAGCAAGGGTTAGGTAATTGAGTTAAGTGACTTGCCCAGGGTCACACAGTTTGGAAGTATCTGAGGTCAAATTTGAACTTAGGTCCTCCCAACTCCAGGCTTAGTGCTCTGTCTACTGTGCTATCTAGCTGTCCTCTCCAATGTCTTTTTGATTCTCTGTTTTCTATGTAACTCCTGTACCAAAATCCATTGATAAGGGACTCTCTCCTTATTTGGTGGAGGTGAATGCCCTATCCTGCATGAGGAGGTGGGGGTGGAGTGTTGTTGTTGTTGTTGTTGTTGTTGTTGTTGTTGTTGTTTTTAAACCCTTACCTTCCATCTTGGAGTCAATAATGTGTATTGTCTCCAAGGCAGAAGAGTGCTAAGGGCTAGGCAATGGGGGTCAAGTGACTTGCCCAGGGTCACACAGCTGGGAAGTATCTGAGGCCAGATTTGAACCTAGGACCTCCCAACTCTAGGCCTGACTCTCAATCCACTCTGCTACCCAGATGCCCCCTGGAGTGAGGAGAGAAAGCTCTTGCCTGCTCCAACTGCCCTTTGGGATTCTTCAGGGTCAGTCCCCAGGGGACTGGCCAAGCTTCATGTGTTCTTCCAACATCAAGTTGCTTCAGATGCTCTTGGCTTCCAAGTTTGAGAAAGAAGTTGGAAGAGACCAATTCTATTTCGTGTTGTGAAGGAAAAGACTGGAAAGATGTGAGAGGAGCTGGAAGTCTTGCTCGTGCCTATCTCCAGCTTGCTCTCTAGAATCTAGAGACTGCAGATCATTGGCCCTTGGGTGATAGGAAAGACAATCTCTCTTGGCTGAACAGAGTTATCTTGTTCCTAGTGGGAGGAAAGTTCCTTCCCTCTATATTTTTGGCATATATTCTTCTCTGATTTCTGTTTGCTAATGATTTGGATAAATGGGCTTCTTCGCTCTTCTCTATATGGGTTTTTTGTGGAACCAGAATTTGAGGGAAAGGATCAAATCTTGGATATAGAGCTTGGGGCCTCCCCTTTCCACTAAATAACAAAATAACCAGAAATTAGATGGAACCTAATTGTTTTCCCCAGACTAGCAATATTTAAGGGTGCAGATAGAGAGAATTCTAGACTGATACCCCTTCTCCCTCTGAGGACAGCAGAATGGTGATGGCCTTCAGTCCCAACCTCCTACTTCTCCTCCTGCCAGGAATAGAAGTCTCTCTTGGGGAAGTAGGGGAGGGGGAGGAGAAAAGAGGCTAGAGTTGTCTATTCTGCTTCCCTTGGAACCCCATAATGACAGGTCTTGCTATACGTGGACATCTCTACACACCTTTCACTCTTTGAACCAGTTCAGAAGAGGACTGACTAGAAGAATTAAGTTACAAGCTTCTGGCCACTGGAGGGCTCTCAGTATTCATTGATAATTTTGAATCCAAGGAATATAGAGTTCCCAAGGGCTCAGAATGTCTTTGCATCGTTTCTAAAAGGAAAACTATATGAAGAAAAACTGACAATTTTCCAAGTTATTTCTTTCATATTTCCTCCAGTATTTAAATGAAGGCAGGGTTAGCTCCAAGAGTAGGTAGTATAGAAAACTGACTAGAATTCTCCTCCTTCCTCCAGGTGGGCATTAAAGATACCATTAAAATGCAAATATGTTAGGGGGAGGCAATCCATTAAACCTTTTTTTTTTTTAAATCCATTAACAGCTTTCTGTGAGATATTCAGGAATTTTAGAGTTGGAGGAAACTAGTAAAAACCTCTTGCTTTGCAGGTGAGAAAACCAAAGACAAGAAGGTTTAAGTGACTTATCCCAGGTCACATGCTTAATTATTGGTGGAAGTTTTTATTTTTAGCTCAGTGCAGTGTTCTCTGTGGCACTGGACCAGATAGCTATTGTGAAATGAATTGACATATGTAAATTTCTTTTAAAACTTTAAAGAGGTATAGAAGTGTCAGCTATTATCATTATTATTAGAGCCTTTTCCATCTCCAACACTCTCTAGTCTCTTATTGCCTTATGATTCAGTGGAAAGAATATAGACTAGGGGCAGCTAGGTGGCTAAATCGATTGAGTCAGGTCTGGAGATGAGAGGTACTGGGTTCAAATCTACCCTCAGACACTTTCTGGCTATGTGACCCTGGGAAAGTCACTTAACCCCCATTGCCTAGCCCTTAATATTCTGCTTGGAACCAATACACAGTATTGATTTTAAGATGGAAGTATAAGGGTTAAAACAACAAAAAAAAGAATATGACAGAACCTGCTTAGACTTCAGTTTCTTCATGTATAAAATGAGGGAGTTGGACTAGTGAACCTTTGGGGTTTGCTTTAGACCTATGAACCTATTAACCTGTATTTTTAAAGATTTTCAAAAGCTCATTACACATATTTCCTGTGAAGCAAAAAAAATTAGAACCGTGTCCATGGAATGCTGCCTTGGAGGATTCTAAGTTTTGTAGCCTTAAAGATCCAAGTGAACTATTTCATTAGAAATCTAATTTACAGGCACATTTGCCTTGTCAACTACTGGCACAGGTCTAAATTTGAGGTCACAGGATGTATAATTCAGAGCCTCACTTTTCATTTAGTTAAAAATTCAATTAAACAAACATTTATTATCTGAGGTGGCGGGCAGGAGGAAAAGGTCCTGTGGGGGAAGGAGATAGAGAATAGATCTGTGATTTCATTATTTAGGAAATTCTCTTCCAGAGGCAAATTGACCCCTTCTCTTCAGCTAATAATACAATAGTCTCCCCCCAATCTGTGGTTTCATCTTTCTGTGGTTTCAATCACCCTCTGTCAAAGCTTGTGATTTCAGCCATCCAAAATAAACCTTGGGATAATGGGATCCTACTGTAGTCCTAAAAAGTTGATTGGAGCATTGAGAAATTAAGTGACTTGTCCACAGTCACATAATCAGTACAAGTCTGAGTCAGATCTTCCTTGCTATGAAACTTCATGTCCTATAGTCTACACTACACTACCTTTATATTTGTAAAATTGGACTTTGAAGAAGATTGGGGTTAAATTTGGTGAGTGGAAAACTGTGAGTTCTTGAGGACAGTTGTGAGGAGTCTTTCTAATGAAGAAGGAAAAGGAAGATTAGTATTTAAATTCATTTAATCTGAAAAGAGGGAAGAGAAAGAACAAAAAAAAAGCAAAGGGAAAAGAAGGACAGAAAGGATAGGTAGAAATGGGGCAGGTAGGTGACTCCAAGGATGAGTCAGTCAGGCCTAGAGATGGGAGGTCATGGGTTCAAATTTGACCTCCAATACTTCCTAGCTGTGTGATTCTGACCAAGTCACTAAACCCTAGTTGCCTAGTCCTACTACCCTTCTGCGTTGGAACTAATACATAGTATTGGTCCCAAGACAGAAGGTGTTAGAAAAAAAAAGAATAAGTAGAAAGAAAAGATAGGAGGAAAAAAAAAGGAAAGATTAAGCCATTCAATATGTTAGTTGTTGGGAAGGGTTTCAGTAGGTCAAGACCTACATTGGATTCTATGACTTCTATCCATGCAATTCAGACCTCATGCTGAGGTGTACCAAAGCAGTTACTTTTGGATCTGAAAACCACATTAAAGGGGTCTGTTCTGTTCCCAGAATTCATATGCAAATTATGACAAAGAATGTCCCAAGACTTGTCAAAAGGGATGATAACCTCCCATTTCTCCTTATTCACACATATAATTACTGCTAGAAGAAAATTAGAAAGACTTCCTAAAGATTGTAGTCTTAGGAAAGAAAATGCCCATCTTAGATCATAGGTGCTACTACTACTGAAGGCAAGGGATTCAGAAGAGAAAGGCAGATTAGAGAAATAAACATCTGAAATAAATATTTATTTATAATAATATATAATAAATAAAACATTAAAGAAATAAACATATTAAAATATGGTGCTTGAGAATGGAATGTGAATTTCTGGGCTATAGCTTAAAATATAGTAATAGGACCTTGTTTTATGTGACCAATATAAGCTGAAAATTGTACAGAGAAGTTAACCTGTTATTAAATGAGTATTTCTTACATGAACTTGCCTAGGCACTTTATGACTTTTCTTAAGCTTATCAGAATATTATCATTATGCCAGCACCACTATTCTTGTCCTTTGGGGCCATTATTAATAATTAAATAGAGTTAATGGAACAAAGAGAGCATTACCCTGCTGTGCTTATGACTTGTTACAAGTGAGGACTCTGGACAAAGTTTGATGTGGGAGCTAATGTTTGGTGCACAACAATGCATTGACTCATACTCTAAACACTCAGCATCTCAGAACAAAAATGATCATGATTGGGTGAACTTTACACTGCTCGAGGAAATGGTATGGATTTAGTGGGTACATTTTTATTTTATGTATTTTTCTGCATTTTTTGGTGATTACTATTGTGAAATACCTGAATTCATGTGTATAGAGTTCATGAAAAATGAAATTTTCCTGTAATGACAGGTTCCTGGCTAGGAAATGATAGCTAAGGATACCAGGATAGCTAAGAGTGAGTTTGCCTTGATTCTTGCAAACAACAACAATGCAGCCCAGACAATTACTTAGTACTTTTTAGCTTACATATCTAATTAAAAATATTTTAAAATGAAAAGAATAGAAAAGGTAGAAAATTATCTAAATACAACCAAAAAAATAATACCTTGGGAGTATACAGTGTACAAGGAATAGCAATTAGGGTTATCTAAAAATTCATGGGAGAAGAAATCCAGCAAAGGATCCAGCACAAAGTCCATTGCTTAGGATGTCTACATTAATTGCACAAAATTTGAGTAATGAGAAATTTGTATTAAAAAGTCTAATTTAATTTGATTTCTTAGTTCTTACTGAGACTTGATAGGATAAGATTCATGACTGTAATATGGCTCTGAGAGGGTTTATTAAAAAAAGAAATAGGATAGGTGGAAACAGGTGGAAAAGTATTGTATTTTGAGAACATATACTCATAGGGTAGGCAGGACACTAAGTGGATAGAGAGTTAGGCTTGAAGATGGGAGGTAAACAGGAGGCTTACCAAATGATCTGGGCTATTAAAGGTAACTCACTTTTCAAAAATTGAAAAGCAAAAAAAAAAAGCATTTGAATTTACATATTTTAGAATAAAGTATTAATTTTTAAAAAAATATGAATTTTTAATAAACACTCTTTCAGGTGCTAATCTTATAAGTTTCCAGATGCATTTGCTGCTTAGTTGGAGCAGACTATAATGTAGTATATTATTTTTGGGATATATCAATTTAGTTGTCTACTTTACAGTTCATCTTGTGGAACTATTTGATCATCATCTTCTTCCATATCTGCCTCTTCAGTTTCTTATTTTTCATAATTCTAAGACAAAAAGTAAGGATTAAAAAAAAGATATGTTCATTTAAGATAGACAGGAACAAATTTTAGGAATTAGGAATAATGCAAATAAATTGACTAAAATATCCATGCCCTTTGGAGTAGAGACTCCTTTACTGGGCTTATGTCCCCAAAGAAGTTATCAATGAGAAGAAAGTCCCTATATATAGTAAACTATTTATAGCAGTACTTTTTGTGATAGCAAAGAATTGGAAACAATGTAGATGTCCATAAACTGGGGAGTGGCTAAACAAATTGTCCTATATGAATTGAGTGGCATATTACAGTGTTGTAAAAAAAAATGATGTATGTGAAGAATCCAAAGAAGTATCAAAAGAACTATAGAAAAGGATGCAGAATAAACTAAGGAGAACCAAGAAAACATTATATGCAATAATAATAATGCAAATAAAAAAAGGAACCACATATATAAATCAAAAGTGAATGTAATAAAATTATAAAGACCTTGATTTAGGGCATATGAAAGTATACCCAACCTATCCCTTCATGGAGGTGGGAGGTCCACAAGTATTCTATATTTTGAATATTTTCATGCTTTTTCAATAGATTTATCAATTGTACCACATTTTATCTTTTTGTATTAATTATTTTTTAAACATACTGTTTATTACATGAGATCTCTCTAGTAGGAGCAGGGGAAAGAATACTGGGGATGACTGTGTTAAAAACAAGACATCAATAAAAGCTTTAAAAAAACACAGCTCACCATCTTCTATTGTTACACCTTTTCTGATCTTTAGATAGTAGTGCCCTTCCTTCCAAAATGATCTTGTAATTATTATATATACACACATACCCATCATTATAGTATGTACATATATACATAATACACACATATATTTACATAAGCTTATTTTGTCTTTCCTGATTTTATGCTCCCTGAGGGTGGAAACCTTTTCATTTTTGACTTCTTGTATCCAGAGCCTAGAACACTGCCTAATAAGCACATAATTGATAATACTTACTGATTTATTATTGACACCTGACTAGTCACTTAACTTCTGTATTATTCATACAATTAATTAAGTCATAGAAAAGTTTTGATTTGGCTAGGTGGAGAGAGCTCCCATACTGAGAGTCCCCCACTATGAAAACACCACTAATCTTTTGTGTATTCTTCTGTGGATTCATATGTAATGGGGGACTGTTTGATGGGGGTCAAGTCCTTACAACATGTACAGTGTAATTTGCTTTTTGCCAACCAATTCATGTAGGGGGCTGGTAAGCCCACTTTTATTAAAGTTTAATGACATTTAATGAAGGAGACTTGCCCTCAATTCAGTACATGTCCAGGTACTCTGTTACCGTGTCTAAACTTTTCAATCCATCATGAAGAAAAGCCTTGTAATTGGCTGATGAGCCAGAAGTATGTGTACATACAAAAGGCACTGACAGGCTAGATCATACTCTCTCTTTCTTGTGATGATGAGGGAGTAGTGGTGGTATGTGTTGAAAATTCTGCCTTCTTTTTTAAATATATTTTTTATGAAAAAAAATTTTTTTTCTCTCTCCTTCCTACCATTAGAAAAAAGGAGGGGACTTCTGGTCAAGATGGTGGCTTAGAGAAACCTAAAGTTCAGATCTCCTGAAACCCTTCCCTACCGAACTCAAACTATATGCTCCTAGGGCACCGAAATTCAAAGCGAACAACAGCATAGACCCCGGGAATCCTCCTTCTGGACCTGGACCAAAAGGTACGGCCCCCCAAAAGCCAGAACCCGAGATCACTCGGACCTAAGCGGTAGACAGAAGGAAGGTCCCAGGACCCATCCCCCCAACCCAGAGCGCTGAGTCTGAGGCAGCAGAGGGAACCTCAGAGCCTCAGGGCCGGCTATTCTGAAGGCCTCTTCCTGAAAACAACTTGACTCAGTCGCGGGGGCACCCAGACAGCAGGGAAACAGAGAGAGATGGGGGGAGCCTGTAACCCCCTGGCTGGATCCTTCCATCCGGGTCTCATGGAAGATCCCTGCCTCAGGGCATACTCAGTTCAACCCAGTGAAAGCTAAACTTATCAGGAGCCCTCGGAGCTCCGGGAAGCTGCGGCCCCTCCCCACTCAGAGTGTAGGCTCTTCTGGCTGGCTAAGGCACTGAAAAATCTCACGGAGAGTGTCAAGCCAGACTCAGAGCATGGAAGTAAGGCAACGGAGAAGCATTGGGAGGGATCTGAGGAGGGCAGTAACACGGAAACACCAGCAATTCCTGGCCTCCCTGGGAAGACAGAACAGCTGAGGAGAACCGGACAATTTGCCTAGGGCTAAAACCTCTGAACACCAGACAAAGATAAGAAAAGCTAGTCCTCCCCACTCAGATAGAGATGGCAAACTCCACAGAAGCACAAAAGCCTCAAAATTCCAAGAAAAACAAGAAGGGGGCGACTTTGGACACATTTTATGGAGCAAAAATACAAAATACAGAGGAGATAGAAGAGGAAACACAAGCAAATGCTCAGAAACCTTCCAAAGGAAAAGGAAACTCTCCACAAACCCATGAAGAATTGGAATCAGAAAGGATCAAAAAGATGGAAGCCTTCTGGGAGGAAAAGTGGGAAATAATGCAAAAGAAATTCACGCATCTACAAAACCAGTTTGACCAAAGTGAAAAGGAAAACCAGGCTCTAAAGTTCAGTATTAGGCAACTCGAAGACAACGAGCAAGAATTAATAAAGCAAAGCCAAAAGACCAAGAAATTAGAAGAGAACATAAAATATCTCACTGACAAGGTCATAGACTTGGAAAATAGAGGGAGAAGAGACAATTAAGAATAATTGGACTATCAGAAAAAAACAGCTAACTCGACATTGTAATACAAGAGATAATTAAAGAAAATTGCCCAGAGATCCTAGAACAAGAGGGCAATACAGGCACTGAAAGCGTTCGCAGAACACCCTCTACACTAAGCCCCCAAAAGACAACTCCCAGAAATGTAATTGCCAAATTCCAAAGCTTTCAAGCAAAAGAAAAAATCCTACAAGAAGCGAGAAAAAGACAATTTAGATATAAAGGAATGCCAATCAGGGTCACACAAGACCTTGCAAGTTCCACTCTGAATGACTGTAAGGAATGGAACATGACTTTCAGAAAGGCAAGAGAGCTGGGCCTTCAACCAAGAATCAGCTATCCAGCAAAACTGACTATATACTTCCAAGGGAAAGTGTGGGCATTCAACAAAATAGAAGATTTCCAAGTTTTTGCACAGAAAAGACCAGAGCTCTGTGGAAAGTTCGATATCGAAAAATAAAGAGCATGGAATACCTGAAAAGGTAAATATGAAGGAAAGGGAAAAGGAGAAAAATGTTATCTTTTTCTTTTATTCAAACTCTCTTCTATAAGGACTACATTTATATCAATATATGTATACTAACATGTGGGGAAAATGTAATGTGTAAATAGGGGGAAAAGAAAGACCATATAGAAAAATCTTTCTCACACAAAGATTCACACAGGAAGGGGAGGGGAAGAAAAGTCCTATAAGAAGGAGAGGAAGAGAGTTTTTACTTAAACCTTACTCTCAGGGAAATCAACTCTGAGAGGGAAGAACATCCAGATCCTTTGGGATCTTGAATTCTATCTTACCCAAAAGGGAAGGGAGAAGGGAAAACCAAGGGGGGTAGGGGGGAGGGAACACAAAAAAGGGAGGGAAGAAGAGGGGGGAGAGGGAGGGAACAAAAAGGGAGGGACTAGAAAGGGAAATATATCAAGGGAGGGGACAAGGGGGACTGATTTAAAGTAAATCACTGGACTAAAAGGTAGAGATGAAGAAGAAAGGTTAGAATTAGGGAAGGATATCAAAATGCCAGGGAATCCACAAATGACAGTCATAACTTTGAACGTGAATGGGATGAACTCACCCATAAAACATAGATGAATAGCAGAATGGATTAGAATCCAAAACCCTACCATATGTTGTCTTCAAGAAACACACATGAGGTGGGTTGATACCCACAAGGTCAGAATTAAAGGGTGGAGTAAGACCTTCTGGGCCTCAACTGACAGAAAGAAGGCAGGAGTGGTAATCATGATATCTGATAAAGCCAAAGCAAAAATAGACCTGATCAAAAAGGATAGGGAAGGTAATTATATTTTGTTAAAAGGGACTTTAGATAATGAGGAAATATCACTAATCAACATGTATGCACCAAATAATATAGCACCCAAATTTCTAATGGAGAAACTAGGAGAAATGAAGGAAGAAATAGACAGTAAAACCATATTAGTGGGAGACTTAAACCAACCATTATCAAATTTAGATAAATCAAATCAAAAAGTAAATAAGAAAGAGGTAAAAGAAGTGAATGAAATCTTAGAAAAATTAGAATTAATAAACATATGGAGAAAAATAAATAGGGATAAAAAGGAATATACCTTCTCAGCACTACATGGCACATTCACAAAGATTGACCATACATTAGGTCACAGAAACATGGCACACAAATGCAGAAAAGCAGAAATAAGAAATGCAGCCTTTTCAGATCACAAGGCAATAAAAATAATGATCAGTAATGGTACGTGGAAAACCAAATCAAAAACTAATTGGAAATTAAACAATATGATACTCCAAAATTGTTTAGTTAGAGAAGAAATCATAGAAACAATTAATAATTTCATCGAGGAAAATGACAATGGCGAGACATCCTTTCAAACCTTTTGGGATGCAGCCAAAGCAGTAATCAGGGGTAAATTCATATCCCTGAGTGCATATATTAACAAACTAGGGAGAGCAGAGATCAATCAATTGGAAATGCAAATAAAAAAACTTGAAAGTGATCAAATTAAAACCCCCCAGCAGAAAACCAAACTAGAAATCCTAAAAATTAAGGGAGAAATTAATAAAATCGAAAGTGATAGAACTATTGATTTAATAAATAAGACAAGAAGCTGGTACTTTGAAAAAACAAACAAAATAGACAAAGTACTGGTCAATCTAATTAAAAAAAGGAAAGAAGAAAAGCAAATTAACAGCATTAAAGATGAAAAGGGGGACATCACCTCTGAGGAAATTAAGGCAATCATTAAAAGTTAATTTGCCCAATTATATGGTAATAAATATACCAATTTAGGTGATATGGATGAATATATACAAAAATACAAACTGCCTAGACTAACAGAAGAAGAAATAGAATTCTTAAATAATCCCATATCAGAAAATGAAGTCCAACAAGCCATCAAAGAACTTCCTAAGAAAAAATCACCAGGGCCTGATGGATTCACCAGTGAATTCTATCAAACATTCAGAGAACAGTTAATCCCAATGCTATACAAAGTATTTGACATAATAAGCAAAGAGGGAGTTCTACCAAAGTCCTTTTATGACACAAACATGGTACTGATTCCCAAACCAGGCAGGTCAAAAACAGAGAAAGAAACTATAGACCAATCTCCCTAATGAATATAGATGCAAAAATCTTAAATAGGGTACTAGCAAAAAGATTCCAGCAGGTGATCAGAAGGGTCATCCACCATGATCAAGTAGGATATATACCAGGGATGCAGGGTTGGTTCAATATTAGGAAAACCATCCACATAATTGATCACATCAATAAGCAAACCAACAAGAACCACATGATTATCTCAATAGATGCAGAAAAAGCTTTTGATAAAATACAACACCCATTCCTATTAAAAACACTAGAAAGCATAGGAATAGAAGGGTCGTTCCTAAAAATAATAAACAGTATATATCTAAAACCATCAGCTAATATCATCTGCAATGGGGATAAACTAGATGCATTCCCAACAAGATCAGGAGTGAAACAAGGATGCCCATTATCACCTCTACTATTTGACATTGTACTAGAAACACTAGCAGTAGTAATTAGAGAAGAAAAAGAAATTAAAGACATCAAAATAGGCAAGGAGGAGACCAAGTTATCACTTTTTGCAGATGACATGATGGTCTACTTAAAGAATCCTAGAGATTCAACCAAAAAGCTAATCAAAATAATCAACAACTTTAGCAAAGTTGCAGGATACAAAATAAACCCACATAAGTCATCAGCATTTCTATATATCTCCAACACAGCTCAGCAGCAAAAACTAGAAAGAGAAATCCCATTCA
This sequence comes from Monodelphis domestica, assembly GCF_027887165.1. Classification (NCBI taxonomy): domain Eukaryota; kingdom Metazoa; phylum Chordata; class Mammalia; order Didelphimorphia; family Didelphidae; genus Monodelphis; species Monodelphis domestica. Next base: position 342,865,585 of record NC_077228.1, on the reverse strand, counting down.
AAAATCACCTTAGACAAAATGAAATACCTAGGAATCTATCTCCTGAGACAAACACAGCAACTATATGAACACAACTACAAAACACTCTCCACACAACTAAAACTAGACTTGAGCAATTGGAAAAACATTAACTGCTCATGGATAGGATGAGCCAATATAATAAAAATGACCATGCTACCCAAACTTAGTGCCATACCCATTGAACTCCCAAAAAATTACTTTACTGATTTAGAAAAAACCATAACAAAGTTTATTTGGAATAACAAAAGATCAAGGATATCCAGGGAAATAATGAAAAAAAAAACACAAATGATGGGGGCCTTGCAGTCCCAGACATTAAACTACATTACAAAGCAGCAGCATCAAAACAATTTGGTACTGGCTAAGAGACAGAAAGGAGGGTCAGTGGAATAGACTGGGGGCAAGCGACCTCAGCAAGACAGTATATGATAAACCTAAAGATCCCAGCTTTTGGGACAAAAATCCACTATTCGATAAAAACTGCTGGGAAAATTGGAAGACAGTGTGGGAGAGATTGGGAATTGATCACCCCCTACACCAAGATAAATTCAAAATGGGTGAATGACTTAAACAAAGAAGGAAACCATAAGTAAATTGGGTAAACACAGAATAGTATACACGTCAGACCTTTGGGAGGGGAAAGACTTTAAAACCAAGCAAGACACAGAAAGAATCACAAAATGGAAAATAAATAATTTCGACTACATCAAATTAAAAAGCTTTTGTACAAACAAAACCAATGTAACTAAAATCAGAAGGGAAACAACAAATTGGGGAAAAAATCTTCATAAAAACCTCTGACAAAGGTTTAATTACTCAAATTTGTAAAGAGCTAAATCAATTGTTCAAAAAACCAAGCCATTCTCCAATTGATAATTGGGCAAGGGACATGGATAGGTAGTTTTCAGATAAAGAAATCAAAACTATTAATAAGCACATGAAGAAGTGTTCTAAATCTCTTATAATCAGAGAGTTGCAAATAAAAACAACTCTGAGGTATCACCTCACACCTAGCAGATTGGCCAACATGATAGCAAAGGAAAGTAATGAATGCTGGAGGGGATGTGGCAAAGTAGGGACATTAATTCATTGCTGGTGGAGTTGTGAACTGATCCAACCATTCTGGATGGCAATTTGGAACTATGCCCATAGGGCGATAAAATACTGCCCTTTGATCTAGCCATAGCACTGCTGGGTCTGTACCCCAAAGAGATAATGGAGAAAAAGATATGTACAAGAATATTCATAGCTGCGCTCTTTGTGGTAGCCAAAAATTGGAAAATGAGGGGATGCCCATCAATTGGGGAATGGCTGAACAAATTGTGGTATATGTTGGTGATGGAATACTATTGTGCTCAAAGGAATAATAAAGTGGAGGAATTCCATGGAGACTGGAACGACCTCCAGGAAGTGATGCAGAGCGAGAGGAGCAGAACCAGGGAGAACATTGTACACAGAGACTAATACACTGTGGTATAATCGAATGTGATGGACTTCTTCATTAGTGGCGGCGTAATGTCCCTAAATAATCTGCAGGGATCTAGGAGAAAAAACACTATGCATAAGCAGAGGACAAACTGTGGGAGTAGAAACACCAAGGAAAAGCAACTGCCTGACTTCGGCGGTTGAGGGGACATGACAGAGGAGAGACTCTAAACGAACACTCTAATGCAAATACTAACAACATGGCAATGGGTTCGAATGAAGAACACATGTGATACCCAGTGGAATCACGCGTCGGCTATGAGGGGTGCAGGGGAGGAAAAGAAAATGATCTTTGTCTTTAATGAATAATGCTTGGAAATGATCAAATAAAATATTATAAAATTAAAAAAAAAGAAAAAATGAGAAAAAAATAAAACAAATTGGAATAGCGAAATAAAACAATTTCAAAGTTACTTTCTTAAGTTGTATTATTTTTGTTATAATTTAGAATGTTGATCTTTTTCATAACACTTTGGATCTATCTTTTTATGTACTATATGATGGTTGCATTAATTTATCGTTATTCTGTTGTTTTCATTTATGTCTGACATTTCCTGATCCCTTTGGGATTTTCTTGGCCAAGATGCTAGAGTGGTTTGCCATTTCCTTCTCCAACTCACTTTATATATGAGGAAATGGTGCCAAACAGGATTAAGTGACTCACCTAAATATCTGAAGCCATATTTAAACTTAGAAGAATGAATCTTCTGGACTTTAGGCCCAGCCTCTGTCTACTGTGTTACTTAGCTGCCTCAAGTTGCATTGTAGTTTTGTGTATATATAATTCTGTCTCATTCTTTATACTGAGTCCCTTAAGGACAAGGATTGTGTCTTCAGAATCATAGTGAGAAAGCAATTTAATGACTAATTTCCAACTAATAATCCAACCCATACCTGAAAAGAATCCATTCTGTAACATACCTAAATAATCTAGATTTTCCCTAAAGACTTCCAGTGAAAGGGAATTCAATACCTTTCATGACAGTCCATTCCACTTTTTAACCTTTTACTTCCCTATAGGGCAGAAATCAATTCTTTGCCCTAATGTATTTGATTGTTCTTCCCTCTTTGAATCAATTTCAATGCACATAAGAGTTGAGTATTTCCTATCTCGAACTTCTTTACCCTTCCAGTGTATTGATGTTCTTCCCCCTCCTACCATGTGCTTCTTTATGACATATAAATTTACCCACTTTTGTTTCTTTTCCCATTTCTTTTGGCATTAACCTCTTTTTCTTTAGCTCTAGTTGTGTGTGTGTGTATATATATATATATATATACGCATATATGTATTTATGAATACTATAACTACATACATATTTATGTATTGGCATCTCATCCTATATAGTTTGTCACTGTTCCCTCTAAGTGTAATTCTTCTAGCTGCCCAGGTGATAATAAAAAAACATATCGTTTTAACTTATTGGGTCTCTTTTGATGATTCTCTTGAGTTCTGTGCTTGGGCATCAAATTTTCTTTTCTTTTCAGGTCTGGTCTTTTTTACAAATGCTTAGAATTCTTCTATTGTGTTGAATGACCATACTTTCCCCTGTAAGAATATAGTCATTTTTGCTGGGTATTTGATTCTTAGTTTTAGAACTAGTTCCCTTGCTTTCCAGAATATCACATTCCATGCCCTTTGGTCATTAAATGTCAATGTAGCCAGATCCTATGTTATCTTCACTATGGTTCCATGGTATCTGAATGACTTGATCTTAGCAGCTTGTAATATTATTTCCTTGGTCTGATAGTTTTTGAATTTGGCTATAACATTCCTGGGTATTGTCAGTTGAGGATTAAGTACAGGAGGTGGTCTGTGGATTCTTTCAATCTCCACTTTTCCCTCTTGTTCTAGAATATTGGGGCAGTTTTCTTGGATAATTTCCTGTAGTATGACATCCAGACTTTTTCTTTTATCATGGTCTGGTAGACCAATGATTCTTAAGTTGTCTCTCCTGGAATGATTTTCTAAATCTTCTGTTTTGTGAATGAGGTGCTTCATATTTTCCTCAATTTTTTCATTCTTTTGATTTTGTTTTATAGTGTCCTGCTGCCTTGTGAGGTTGCTTGCTTCTAATTATTTTATTCTGGTTTTTAAAGACTAGATTTCATCCCTGGCATTTTGGTCATCCTCCTTCTGGTCTGATTTTCTTTGGAGGTCATCTTTCATCTCCTTTGCCTCATTTTCAAGCTGATTAATTTGGGCTTTCAAGACACTACTTTCTTGTTTTAGTTCAAGTGCCTCTGTTTCCAGATGACATCTTTCTTTTTTATCTCTTTTCCCAGTTGTCTTCAGCCTCTCTTAATTGTGTTTTGAACTGTATTTTGAGTTCTTCCAAAGCCTGTATCCAATTTGCTGGGATTTCTGTTGTTTTGCTTGGTTTTCCCTCATACTTCTCTGTTCCATTTGCTCTTTGTTCATTGCCTGTAAAGAAGCTGTGGATTATAATTTCTTTTTTCTCTTTCTATTATTTACTCATATTTACCCCTTTTTTATTCCCTGAAGTTGCCTGAACTTTTGCTCCTCTCATATTTATGTTGGATCTGTGGTTTTGGGTTTTTCTGTCAGCTTTCACTCTTGGAACTTAGCAAATCTCTCAGTGCAGTCTGTGGGGGAGGGGTGTTAGAGCTTGAGCTTCCCTGCCCTCTGAAGGCTTTGATGGGATTAAGTTCAGCTGGGTTGAGCTGGATATGCCCTGAGGCCAAAACCTCATGGGAGGGCAATATGGAGTGTCTCTGCTGCTGCAAATAGGGTGCCTGCTCTGTGCTCTGCACTTCTTCTCCAACTGCTTCCCCACCACCTGTATTCGATGCGCTGAGCCTGGCACAGTTTTGCCCGCAAGGTACTCCTTCCAGACTAGCATCCTTATCTGCCCAGAGGTTCCAGCTGCTGCTGGAGGCTTAGTGCTCTAGGTGGGGAGGGGCCTGGGACCTTCCTTCTTCCTTCCCCTTAAACCCTAGTGTTCTTGAGTTCAGGCTTTTGGGGGGTGTACCTTTTAAGTTGAGTCCAGCAGGAGGGTTCCTTGGCTCTGTCTTGTTGTTAGGTTTGATTTTCAGGCCCTTAGGAGCATTTAGTTTGTAATTGGTAAGGAAAAGTTTTCAGAGATCCGAACTTTTGCTGCCTCTACACCACCATCTTGACTCCTACTCCCCATTCCACTTTTTAATAGTACTTCTTTATATTATGGCCAAATTTTCATCTATCAAACTTCTACCCATGCCTTCTAATTTTTTTTCACTGACCCCTACTAGTCAGTCATCTTTCAACATTAGATGGTCAAATAAATGATTTTTTCTTCACCTGTACAGAATTTCTATGGTGGCTAACCAACTGGATAAAATGATAATAATGAAAAATAGAAAGAAAATAGAGCCACTCAAATACTATTTTCCTTTTGTTTCCATTGAAAAAGAAGAATGTATTTTGGACCTGGAGTTATAGAATAAAAATGCTTAACAGAAGTTTAAAGTTAAGATTAATAGGGAGAGACTAAAAGAGCACTCAGCTGCTCTCCATAAATTCGATTGCTGATGAATTTTATTGCGGTTTATTATCAGTGGTCTTTGAAAGATTAAAGACAATGAAGCACTAGAAAAGGACAAATGACCAATTTTTAGAAAAGACTATGGAGTCTGTGAACTATAGGCCAATGAATTTTACTTTGGTTCCTGGCAAAATCCTCGATCATAGAAGCTAGAATGATTTGTGAATATTTAGAAAAAATCACTAAGAGCTAGTATCGCTTATTCAAGAAGAAGTAATGCCAGACTAATCTCTTTTCTTTTTGTGACTTTCTTATAGATGTGTGGGTCAGGAGAATGCTTTATATACAGTTTATCTAGATTTAAGCAAGGGATTTGATGAAGACTTTCATGATCCTTTGGAAATATCAAGAGTAGATAATGGGAGATTTAGGTAGATTGTGAACTGGTGGAATGATGAACCTTAACGAACAGTCATTGTTGGATCAATGAGAACTTAGACTTTTTTAAAAATAGATAGCAACAAGTTCATTTAGTGCCCATGGAATATTTGCATTGGTGGAGGGGCAAGGGGGATGTCAGACATCTGGAGATCTCTCACTCTTTGGGTTCTCTCTGTCTCAGGTTCTTTCAGGGTCTGAGGGTCCCCAGCCTCAGTGTGACTCATCTTTATCAGATAAATTATTATTGTGTATGCTTTTGCTCTGCCACCATTTTCTTCATTAGATTCTTCATTCTTCATTTTCATTTTGCCTTGGAATAAATGGTCAGCTGAAGGTGCAAGTATTCTACTTTCACAAAATTCTATTCATCAGACTTTTGACTTAAATGACCATTATTCTGTTGCCTAGTCATTCAGCAGCATGGGTGATTCAGTGTTAGGACTTTCAGCTACTGAGATTTTAGGAGTTTTTAAAGTAGATTTTACTTGGGTGCTTTTGGACATGGAGGCTTCTACCTCAGCCATATGGTAAAAAAAAAGCTTCAGCTCTTCTTGGGGACTCATGTGGTCCTTGGGAACATGGAGGCATGGGGTCACAGTTGCTGTTCATTGTCTAACACATTAAGGGAGCAAGGCATCATGGGAGAGTCATTGTGATTACTTTAATGACTACTTTAGCCATTAGTATATTACTGCTCTGATGGTGTATTTTCATTTCCCATGGGTTTCTCAAATTCATTTTGTAGAACCTAGTCTTGCTCAAATTTTTTTCATTGTTATATTGAAGGTACATCTGGAGGTTCACAGATCCTTCTTCGAACTCCTTCATCTCTTCATCTTTAGTTTCATCTTCTCCATTTCCATAATTCATTAAAGTCCAGGTTTCTGCTTTGGACAAATTGATGAACACAGGGCATCCTTTAATCTCTTCATCTTGCTTCTGATCAAACATCTTGGACATTGTGTTCTTGAACTCCTCCTTCCCACTGAACACCTTGGGTGGTGGTGGCAGTGGCACCTGCTTCACTCTCTCAGTCTTGTCCTTGTGCCCTTTGGCAGAAGACTACTGTGTCACTTCAGCTTTCTCCATTTTCCTTTTGCATCTTTGTTTCACAGAGACACTATTACTGTCTAGGTTCTGTACCAGCTTAAAGAAAGCCAGTTTATGAAACAGAACTTCAGATATGTCCACTAGAAAGTGATGTACCCATTCCTCTGTCCTATCCTATTCCTCTGTCTCTGTTTGCTTCTGTACTCCTTGTCTCCATACTATCTTTGAATTAAAGTATGCTTGCTGCCCCAATTCTCAAAGTCAATCATAATATTTCCAGGTGAATACTCCCCATACTGGGTGTGCAAGCCCCATTTTTGTAATTTCATATGATTTTTCCTATGCTTCTTAATATTTTTAGTCAATGATTTGGATAGACATGGATGGTATAATTATCATATTTTTAAATGACAAAAATAGGAATAACATAATATAATAAAAATAGCTAACTTATAGAAAATAGACTTGGGATTCAAGAAGATATTAAAAGCTAGAGTCATAGTTGCTTGGGTACCCCATGGGGGTTGCTGAGATTGTTTTTGGGATTTCCATGATTTCAAAACTATTTAAATAATAAGATATTTTCATTTCTGATATATTAAACATATGTAGATATAACCCACATAAACAAAAGTTCTTTTGGAGGGGTCTTCAATAATTTTTAAATGTATCCAGATGTCCTGAGGTCAAAAACTCTGAGAAATACTAGGTTGGAACAAAGGGTTTAATAGATGATAAAATTTAACAGGAATGAAAGTGATGTTCTATACTTTATTCATTTATTTTTAAATCCTTGCCTTCTGTTTTAGAGTAGATACTTAGTATACGTTCCAAGGCAGAAGAGCAGTAATGGCTAGGCAATTGGGGTTAAGTGACTTGCCCAGGGTCACACAGCTAGGAAGTATCTGAGGACAGATGTGAAGCCATGGCCACTAGCTTTCAGGCCTGCCTTGCTATCCACTGAGTCACCTAGTTGCCCATTTTTACTTTAATTAAAAATCAACTTTAAAAAGAGGAGGAATGACTAAACCATAATTCATGAGAAAAGATATAGGAGTTTTCATGGTGAAATTATGAAATGGGGTAGGCATGCCCAGTTTGGGGGATAATCTGGAAAAATTATGATCAGCAGTGGGAAATGGGGCAGCAAGCACACTTAATTCATAGAGGGTGTGCTACATATGTGATAAAAGGGGTACCAAACAGACAACAAGGCAGAGGAATGGGATAGTGATGAAGATGAGGATGGGAAGGGAAAAAGCAGAAAGTATCATTAATGTAACCATGGATTAGAATTGGAGGCACTAGGTAACCTGGACCCAATGAAGATTGAAATGCACTCAAGAAGCAGGAGTTTGAGGGCTCATTTTTGTGCTTTTTTTAGGGCAGGAGTGGACAGACTGACTTCTATGTGTATCACTTAGGGGTAAGTTCACTAACATATCCAAACCATCTCAAAATTATCAGTAAATCTTCAGGTACTTCTCAAAGTTGTCTGTGATGTTTTGCTGGAATGGAACTCTCGAGGTCTGGAATTTAGAAACTTTGACAGCAGCAACTAGATGGTTTCCCCTGATTTAGCACATATTACCAAGATGTGACTTTTGGTTAATATATGATAGAGTTTGTAAATTATGTTTCTTAGATCTTTGAGAAAGTTTGTAAATGACTTTCAGGTTCCTCTTTGCAATCTTATTTCTTCCTATTATCCTTTTATTAGGGCTGGTTATACATTTACTATACTGACTTGAAACGGTAGGGGGTGTCATCAGGGGGAATAGAAAAAGATGTAATGTTTTTAATTAAAAGAAAACTTATATTTTATCTTAGAATCAATACTGTGCATTGGTTCCAAAGCAGAAGAAAAGCAAAAATTAGGCAATGGGGATTGTGACTTGCCCAGGGTCATACAGATAGGAAGTGTCTGAGTCCAGATTTGAACCCAGAACATCCCATATCTAGACCTGACTTTTACTCCACTGAGTCATCTAGCTGTCCCCTGTACACTAACATGGAAGATAAGAATTAAAAAAAAGTAGTATACAAAGCCCAGAGGTGTTAACTAGTAACCAGAGGGGACCATGTTGTTTTTTAATTATTTCAGTCATGTCTGAACATGACCCCATTTGGGGTTTTCTTGGCAAAGATACTGGGGTGTTTGTCATTTCCTTCTCCAGCTCATTTAACAGATGAGGAAACCAAGGCAAGCAGGATTAAGTGACTTGCCCGGTCACATGCTAGCATGTGTCTGAGGTTGCATTTTAATTCATGAAAATGAGTCATCCTAAGTTCAAGCCCAGCACTGTATCCATTGTGTCACCTAGGTGGCCAAATCTCTGAGTAATATGGAGGAAGGATATTGGACATGGGAATGAGATGGTCTGAGTTTTGTTATTTCCTAGATGCCTGACTTTGACCTTTATGAGCCTCAGATTCCTCAACTTAAAATGAAAGAAGCAACTACTTCCCAAGGTTTTTGTGAGGATTGGATGAGATAACTTTGTGGCTACAGTTACTACATAAAGTCCAGCAATTACATAAGAAAATACTAGTTTCCCAATACTGTATAGTGATGTATATCAGGGACAATAAAATTTTGATACCTCCCTTTAGTACCTTATTTGTTTGACATTTGAAAACTCTTTGAAGGCCAAGACATATTTCCCTTTGTATCCTAGCACCTAGCTCAATGCCTTGGGCAGAGTAGGTATTTATACATGCTTGCTGATATTTATTGCATTCCAGAATTGCTTTGCCCTTGTGAAAATTTCATTCCACTTTGTCCTCACAGTGGAAATAGTGTCAAAAATGAAAGGGATGCATGGTAGGTCTTAAACCAGTGGGACTTCCTTTCAAAGTTCTCAAGATGAAATCTCAATATTTTATTCCTCTTTCATTCTTTTGTCATGCCACAGTTCTCAAATATACTTTTACGGTGGTGGGTTGGAGTTTCTGACAGAGTAGCACATCTAACATGTTGCATTAAGTCCATACTTGCAAACCAAACTCTCTCTACCTTCTAATATGGTGATAGTACCAATAGCTACATCAGGTCATCATATCTTCAGGGGAGGCAGACACATGCAGACTCATAGATTTGACTTTCTACCGGCCACTTAACAAAATGGTAAAAGGCAAAGACACTAAGCCATGCTGGGGTGATTTCTCTTCAGGAAATTCAAAGCTTTGGGCCTTACTCTCAATTATGCAAAGGATTAAAATCAAGTATAGACATGGTAGTCAAGACTAATTTTTTGTTCACTTGCTTTTCAATCGTGTCAGACTCTTTGTGACTCCATTTGGACCTTTCTCAGAAAAAATACTGGATAGTTTGCCATTCCCTTCTCTAACTTATTTTACAGATGAGTAAATTGAGACATAGTTAAGTGACTTGCAGGTTACACATCTAGTAAGAGTCTGAGGCCATATTTGAACTTAGGAAGATGAGTCTTATTTATTCCAAGCTAAGTGTTCTATCCACTGTGCCACCTCACTATCCCAATCTAGTCTTACCAACCAGTAAGCACCTTTTCCCAAGTAGCCTTCTCATTTTGGAGATGATTTCTTTGTGGCTTCCTCTTTTGATTGATGAGCCTTTGGGTCATGCCACTATTTTATGAGGTGCTTTGGTCAACTAACTTCACTTCTGGCTTTCCTTCTTATTCTCTAGACCTCTTCAATTCTTCCCTAGCCTTGGTTCCCTCTCCACTGTCTAGTTACCTTCTGAGAATTGGGATGGATAGTATTTGTATTAATATTTTTTGCTTGCATATATATTTCTTGAATCTAGCACAGTTCCTGGTACATAGTGAGCACTTAAATAAATGCCCTGTCTGTCTATGTATGTATGTATGTATACATTTATCTATCTGTCTGTCTGTCTGTATCTATCTATCTAATCTATCTAAATGGAAACCACCTTTTTCCATTATTAAATACCTATCTCCACATTCTTCCTCAAAGGTGGTCCATTGTATTTCACCCATGCCAATTTTATTGCTTTTCTTTTGCTGAGTGATGACCAAACTAGCTATATCTCTGGCCACAGTGATGACAGCCTCTCTACTACTACTACTACTACTACTACTACTACTACTACTACTACTACTACTACTACTACTACTACTACTACTACTGACAATTGTTATTATAATAACAATAAATGAAATTTCTATAATATTTTAAAGCTTACAAAACACTTTATATCAATTAATTCATTTGATTCTCCTGGTAGATTGTCCGCACTGTGACCAGAAATATAGCTAGTTTATTATAGCTCTATTCTGCCATATCATTCCTGCCATACCCATCCCAGATAGAATAGAGCTGGAGCTGCTGACAGCAAAGTAGGTTCACTGTAGTCAAAGAAAAGGGGAACAAGACTTGTGCTTCAACAATAATTAGCTGGCACTCTGTTCTATGAGGTCAATTCCAATCTCTTTCTAGTGACCAAAGTCAACACTGAAGCATGTTGTAGTTACTCCAAAGTAGAAAAGGAGTTTAATATGAGATTTTCATACAACTGAAGCATATTTCTTGAGAAGCTTTGTCAAGCAAGTGCTATGCTTAGAAGGATGCTATTTCTGCCTGATGAAGCTGGCAGGTGATGGACCCAAATGAAGGATGTAATTAATATTGTAATTCTTGTTGTTACCTGTCTGGAGATTTCTGCCTGGTTGACTGTGATTGATCCAAAGTTGGCTATTTGTAAAATGTAAAAGATCTTTGTCTCTTCAAAAAAAATAAAAGATTGAATTATAAGGTGAAAATATGTGCTGCTTAATTCATAAATTGTGTTTGTATATGTTCCCTTTGATCTGTGTGGTTCTTATTTTCTAGGAATAATCTTCTTTCCCTCTTCCTTTATCCCTTTTTGTCCTATTCCCTGGCAGAAAGAAAGCATTCATGTATTAGAGAGAACAGTGAAAAAAGATGTGAGATCTGGGTTCTAGTTCTGACCTATTCATTAGCTAGTTGTGAGATCTTGCATGTCACCTAATCTCTCTGGGCTTCATTTATATAAAGTGAGGAAAGAAAAAAATAACAGTTGGCCTAAGTGATCTTTAAGCTTCCTTCTAGTTCAGATGTTTTATTATTCTATGATAATGACTTCTAAGAGGTAATGTGGCTTAATGAAAAAAAATATGGAATTTTGAAATCAAATAATATTAAAGTCAAGCTCTGTTACTTTATATATATATATACATATATATATGTATATATGTATATATATATATATATATATATATATTTTCCATTACCTTCTGTCTTGGAACTGATACCAAGCATCAATTCTAAGGCAGAAGAATGATCAGGTTTAGGCAAAGGAAGTTGAGTGATGCCCACAGTCACGTAGCTAGAAAGTGTCTGAGGCCAGATTTGAACTAACTCTTCCATACTCCAAACCTGGCATTCTATCCACCGTGCTACTAATATAACCCTTGCTCTGTCAGTTTTTACCCATGATTTAAGCCAAATAATTTCACTTCTCAGGATCACCATTTCATCATATTTAAAACAAGAGTCTAGACTAAACATCTTTAAATTTCCTTCTGATTCTAAAATCTTAGCTCCTTGGTTTCTTAAACTACTCAGGTAAAATTCACAAAAGATCACCCTAATGATCTATTGTATCCTCCTTAAGATATTTCATATTCTATACATGGAGAAACTTTTGTTTTCATTAGCTGAAATTTATGACTTCTATTCTATTATTTGTTTGGTTTCTCATTATTTATTTATTTAATTTTATTTATTCTGTTTAGTGTCTCCCTCCCTCCCTCCCTCCCTCCCTCCCTTCTTTCCTTCCTTCCTTCCTTCCTTCCTTCCTTCCTTCCTTCCTTCCTTCCTTCCTTCCTTCCTTCCTTCCTTCCTTCCTTCCTTCCTTCCTTCCTTCCTTCCTTCCTTCCTTCCTTCCTTCCTTCCCTTCTTTCCTTCATTTTAATTAACAATTGGATGAATTTAAGTTTTTAGCCTTTTTTTGTTGAGGTGAGAAATGATCTCTATAGGACATATTTTCCCAACAAGTTGGTTGTATGAATGAATGAATGAATGTATAAAAACAAATTCATTAAGTATAAAAACAAATTCATTTTGTACTTACTTCCTAAGTGCTCTAGTGTATACAAGCATAAAAGTTTAGATAGTTCCCTTGCTCAAGGAGCTTATAGTCTAATGGGGGATACAAAACACATAAAGGAGTAGAAATGTTCACCAGGGAAGGAAGGACCTGTTAGTTTAGTTACTGAAAGTGAAGTCATAGAGGAGGAGAGTAACACATCCTATCCAGTAAAAAAAGACAGAAATGATTTGATCACAGTACATGGTTCAATAAAGGGGGTGGGGGAGGAGAGTTGAGAAAGTGGGGCAAGGAAAAGACAGACAGTAACAAGGCTATTGGCAAGAAAGTTGGGACAGGTGGACAGAGGGGAAGGAGTAAAGTGATATATAGGGGGGTTTTCTTGAAATAATGTTCTTAGAGAACTTTATTGACTATGAAGCCTTGCCAATCCGGAAGTGGGTGATATAACCCAATTCTGAAGCTTTGAGGTATTCTGAATTTGAAGAGTTTAGCTTCCTCCTCCAACTATTTCATTCTAACTTTGAGAGAAGGAAACATTATAGAAATCACTTTGAGAACTATGATAATCAGCCAAGCTGGGGGCTTTGGTCATAAGCAAGCATCCATAGTAATAATAGCACCCTTGCCTGTAATTGCCACCTTAAAACTCCAATTAATAGGCTTCAGATAAAAGGTTTCTCCTCTTGTACTTATTTCCCATATCTGTATCTCTCATAGAGTCCTAGGGGACAGTGATGGAGGATCTCTAAGGTGGTAGCTACCTCATTTCTTCAGTTTCTATGCAACTCTATTTACTTACATTCTTGACAATCAAATGGGAGAAAAAACACACACATAAGGAACAGGGAATATTGACCAGGAAGAGACAAAAGGAGAGACTGGTCAACAGTCATTTTTTTCCTTCAGACTACCTCTTTCATAGACTTCATTATAATGAAAATAGCTAGCATTTAGAAAGCATTTTTAGTATTCCTTCTTTCCTTCCTTCCTTCCTTCCTTCCTTCCTTCCTTCCTTCCTTCCTTCCTTCCTTCCTTCCTTCCTTCCTTCCTCCCTCCCTTCCTTCCTTCCTTCCTTTCTTCCTCCCTTCCTTCCTCCCTCCCTTCCTTCCTTCCTTCCTTCCTTCCTCCCTCCCTCTCTCTCTCTCTCTCTCTCTCTCTTTCTTTCTCTCTTTCTTTCTCTCTCTCTCTTTCTTTCTCTCTCTTTCTTTCTTTCTTTCTTTCTTTCTTTCTTTCTTTCTTTCTTTCTTTCTTTCTTTCTTTCTTTCTTTCTTTCTTTCTTTCTTTCTTTCTTTCTTTCTTTCTTTCTTTCTTTCTTTCTTTCTTTCTTTCTTTCTTTCTTTCTTTCTTTCTTTCTTTCTTTCTTTCTTTCTTTCTTTCTTTCCTTCCTTCCTTCCTTCCTTCTTTCTCCCTTACCTTCAGTCATAGAATCAATACTTGGTATTGGTTCTAAGACAGAAGAGTGGTAAAGTCTAGGCAATGGGGGTTAAGTGACTTGTCCAGGGTCACATAGCTGTGAAGTGTCTGAGGACAGATTTGAATCCAGGACCTCTTGTCTCCAGGCCTGGCTCTCAATCCACTGAGCTACCCAGCCCCCCCCCCCATTTTTAGGTTTTCAAAGTAGATGCTATTATTATCCCCTCTGTACAGATAAGAAACTGAGGCAGGGAGAGGTTAAGTGCCACAGAGCTTGTAAGTGAATGAGGTTTGATTTTAACTCAAGTTTAATAGAATAAATTTAATCTGTCCTCTACATGAGAGCCCTTCAAATTCTCAAATTCATGAGTTATCATATCTCTCTCTTCCCCATTCTTCTCTTTTCTCAGTTAGACACTTCCACTTCCTTCAACCAGTCCTCATATGGCATAGCAATAGAGCCTTCATCATCTTGATTGTCCTCTTTTGGATCTTTTCCAGTTTATCGATAATCATAAAAATTGGAAACAATACTATAGATGAGGTTTGAGATGCAGGCAGGAGGTGTGTAGGATTAGGAGGGCAACAATTGCTTGGCTAAGAAACTAGTCTATTCCATTTGGCTGTGATAGGGAAGTAGAGAGCCAGAGACTTCTGAGTTTTATTTTGGTATTATTAGGTAGGTACAATATAGGTCCAACTATATTGTAGTTGAAGAAATAAGATGCACATTCAAATCTTGACTCTGTCACAATACAGTGTTGGCTTAAGGCCATTTGAAATGGGTGTTGGAAGAGGAAGAGACAATTAAGTCTTCTTCATTGCAAATTAGTGCCAATCTGAGAGTCTAGTGTTTCTGGATAGCTTTCCCTGTGCCAGTTTCCTCCATGTAATGTGTATTCCTGTCAAAGTTTTATGTATGAGAATATGTCTCAAGTTGCCTGCTATCTTCAGCAGAAAAAAATTACAAAAATCCAAGAATCTTGTGACAATAGCTCTATGTCACTAGGGCAGTGATTGTTATATTCTTGATAGTGATTTCTGATGCTTTATTTTCTTAGTGTAATGATTCTTTTATACTAACTGGTCTTGCATAGACTACCAAGATTAGAGGATTTTTGCTCATCTCTTGGGATAATGAAACATCACATGGTTTTGGGACCAGGACAAAAGACTTTAAAGGCTAGAGGAAAAAGGGTAAAGGGACCATTCCCTAGCAAATGGCACCATCACTAGCAGCAGCAGCAAGGGTAGAACATATGAAAACAACTGAGAAAAGTTTTGTAAAAGCAGGTTAGCAGTTTCCCCTCCCCAAGAACAAAGGGTTTATGAGCTAAAGTCAAATCTAAGGAGCAAGTGGCAAAGTATAAAATTGTTTTTTGTGGCCACTAATACTGAGAGTAGAAGTTCTGGTAAAAATAATGGAATATGGAGGAGATGATGGTCTTCATAAAATCAAAAGTATGCTGTTAGTAAATGGGGAGCGAGGTATCACAAAAGAGCACTGGGCCCGGAGTCAGGAAGATCTGAATTCAAATATGGCCTCAGATACTAGCTATATAACTCCGGGAAAATAATTTTATCCTGTTTGCCTCAGTTTCCACATTTGGCAAGTGAGCTAGAGAAAATACTGGCAAATCACTCCAGTATCTAAGCTAAGAATATCTTAATTACAGTCACAAAGTGTTAGACATTACTGAAATGACTGATCAGCAACATGTTTAATGTTTAATTAAATTAATTTAATTTAAGTAGATGTTTAGCAATTCATTCTTCTCCTTACCTCCCTCTTCCCCATCAAAAACTACATATACAAATGACACTCTTTAAAGTTAAATGTGCATTATTAATGTATTGAAGTCTAAGTGTTGTAAGGGCTGTCTCCCAAATATAACAACCTCTCTCCAAGGTAGACTTTCTTTCCTGCCAGGACAGAGAGAAGGAGGATGTAGCTAAAGGCAGTTGCTCTTCTCTCTTCAGAGAGAGGGGGTACTGGGATAGAATTATATATATATATAGTTATATATATATATATATATATATATATATATATATATATATATATATATATATGATTTCTTAAATGTTTGTCTATGGGGTGAGATATTCAGGTTCAATCTAACCTTTGATCAGTTTTATTATTGGAACCCCAAGTTCTATATCCAAGGTTTGACCCCTTTCTCACCAAATACCAGTTCTATAATAAACATAGATAATAATTAGCCAAGAAACCTATTTATTGAAATTAAAGCAAAACAGAAATGAGAGAAGGTATACATAAGAAAATATATACCAAAGTCTACAGAGTGAAGGAACTCTCCCATTGGGAGCAATGGAGAGAAAGTTCTAGATCTCATCCAAGGGGAAGTTCCCAGAAGTCTCTTATATACCAAGCTAGGGACAGGGACATAATGAAGACTATAGCTCCTCTCATGTTGACTTTTTCCCAAAGTATTTTCCTTTAGTAACCTGAAATGGGGTTGCCATCTTCCATCTTCTTTCCAGAATCTGGAAGTTAGAAGTGTCCAAAGCAACTGCAGAGCCCTAAGCAGTTCAAAAAACATGGATTTTCTTTTTTCCTGCTCTTACTAACTTTGCTTAACTTTTCATACAGGCACAGAGCATTGATCTCCATCAGTGAAGAGAGAATACCATACTAATGGGCTTTGGGACTAGGGTTACATCTTAAGTCTAGATCATCAGCAAAACAATAAAGCCTTGATATTTTGGTTTCCAAGGAGTACATTCTCCCACTGAAAATTTAACTCATATGTAAGAGCCTCAAAGAGCTGATACTAGCACCTTCCTATGACCCTATTTTCCCTTTTGCTGGCTGATTTTATCTAGGTATTACTGGGTATCCATTTCTAAAATTTCCCCTCTATTCTGATATAATTGCATCAGACTGACCTAGATTTACTTCTTTTTTGGTAATGACTTTAAGGTAGTCCAATAATTTTTAAGTTGTCTCTCCCAGATCTATTTTCCAGGTCAATTGTTTTTTCAATGATATATTTCATATTTTCTTCTATTTTTTCATTCTTTTGATTTTGTTTTATTGTTTTGTGATATCTCACAAAGTCATTAGCTTGTATTTGCCCAATTCTAATTTTTAAATAATGAATGTCTTCCATGACATTTTGATCTTCCTTTTCCATTTGGTCCATTCTACTTTTTATGGTACTCCTTTCTTCATTGGATTTTTGACCTCTTTTCCCAACTGATCCCTTGGCTTTTCTTATTGTATTACTTTCATTTCCTTTTCCCATTTTTCTTTGACCTGTATTTTTTAATTTTTGAATTCCTTTTTGGGTTCTTACAGTGCTTGAGAATAATTTCTATTTTTCTTTGAAGTTTTGCATGTGGTTGCTTTGATCTCACTGTCCCCTATTGACCCTATGGTTGGCCGCATGTCTCCCTAGAAATTTTCTAGGATTAGGTATTTCTTTTGTTGTTTTCTCATTTTCCCCAGCCTTTTTTAAAGCCTGTTGACTCGGAATTCTGGATTCTGATGATTCTGTCTCCTTTGCTGCCAGCTTGAAGGGCTCAGCACTATGAGCTATTTTGACCTGGGGCTAAGTTTTCACCACAGTGCAGTCTTGAAAGAGCCAAGTGCTATGGATTTTCGGACCTTACTGTGGGCTGGTGCTAGGGCCTGGGACTTCAAGAAATGGGTTTGGGATACTCTCTTGTTGGTGTAGCCTGAGTCCCATGATCTTGAAGGTGGTCTATGTCCAGGCTTGGAACCTGGCACTGTAGGTGGAGGGATCATCACCCAGCACTCCTCTGTGTGCATCCTTGCATCTGGTTCCTCCTTATCCCATGAAAATAGATGCTCTCTACCTGCCTTTCAAATTGTATTCAGCAGAAAAGCCCCCTCACTCCTTCTTGCTGTTGGTTTTTGACTCCTGTCATTTGGAAGCATTTTTTAAAGATTGCTTTGGAAGGATTGTCAGAGTGGTTTCAGCTTTTTATGTTACTAAGCTGCCATTGTTACTCCACCTCTCCCTATATTTACTTCTAATAAATACTTCTGGTCAACCCAGAGGTGCATTTCTTTTTAACTCTTTATTTGTGGTCTGAGTGAATGTCAGGCATAGATCTTGTCAGCCATAAGGAAAGACATTCAGAATGTGAAGCTATTTTTCTTTCTGCCTCTGCACTAGAAACCTTAATCCTTAGACATTGTTGAAGATAACTTTTCTCTAATTAGATGTATGTGTTGTATGTATTTACAAGTCATTTATCCAGGCTTCCTTCCCTCCACCCTCAACCCCAAATAATGAATTTTGATTAAATATATAGAATTAAAAATATAACCCTTACCTTCTAGTTTAGAATTAATTCTAAGACAGAAGAGGAGCAAGGGCTAGGCTAGGGTCATATAGCTAGGAAATATCTGAAGTCAGATTTGAATTTTGGTCCTCCCAATTCCAGGCCTTGATGTTGATCTACTGAGACACGCATATGCCCCAAGAACAGGGATTTATATAGGGAGTTTTCTGAAAAAAAAAAAGCTCCAAATCACTTTTTACTAGAGAAATACAAACTCAAACAACTCTGGGATACCACCTCACAGATATCAGATTGGTTAACATGTCCAAAAAGGAAAATGATAAATGTTGGAAAATATATGGGAAAGTTGGAACACTAATATACTGTTGGTGCAATTGTGAACTGATACAACTATTCTGAAGAGCAATATGGAATTATGTTCAAAAGACCATACAATGATGCATACCCTTTGACCTGGCAAGACCACTACTGGGTCTATATCCCAAAGAGAGCAGACATAAAGGAGAAAGACCTACTTGTACCAAAGTATTTTTAGCAGTCTTTTTATAGGGCAAAGAATTGGAAACCGAGAGATTGCCTATCACTTGGAGAATGGCTGAACAAGTTGTGGTATCTGGTTATAATAAAATACTCTTCCTTCATGAGAAATGATGAGCAGGATGAGTTAAAAAAACCTGGGAAGATTTATATGAACTGATGTATAGTAAAGTGAGTGGAATCAGGGTAACAGAATATAATAATAGAAATATTATATGATGATCAACTGTGAAGGACTGTCAGGTTGGAAAATTTTGTAGTGGTGGTACAAATCTTTGCGGGATAATTGAAAGACCTAGAAGTACTAAATATTGTAGCTCAGAAGGAGTATTTGAGACCCACACATGCCTTTCTTAGATGTGCCTCTTGTGTTGCGTGAGTCTATGAATATGTTGCTAAATATTTTCTGGGTAACAACAGTTAGAAGCACTTGCTTTCCTTCAGGAGCTTTTATTTGGTCTTTAAGTCTCAGTCTCTTACTTTTCCTTCATACTGAGCATAAGCAATATTCATGGTACATATTTAGAGGGGGAATAGATCTTAGAAACCATATGATATAATCCTTTCATTTTTTAAATGAGAAAACAGAACCACAGTGATTATGGGACGTGCCAACAGTCATAGAATCTGAGGCAGGATTTGGACTCAAGTCTTCCTGATTCCAAGACCAATGCTCCATCAATTTCAAACTGGGAGGAACTTCCTTTGATTGGCCAGGAAATCCACTTACTCTAATGATTTAATACCAGATTTCTGGGTTACTTGGCTGCCTAAGATACAACAAAATATAGATTCAGTGCTTCATATAAGTCAGGAAATATTTTTTTTTGAGAAAAGAAGACAGTGTTGTTGGAGATTTTTTAGCACTTCAAAGCTCTAGTGACTTGGGATCTCATCAGCATGAGTGTACACCAATGATGCAGATTGTCAGCCATCTGGGCTTACTTATTCTGCTCAGCACACAGCCATAAGTTTATCCCAGGCAACCCACTTAAAATTTTGGGGGCCTTCTATTGTGTTCTCTTGCCATCATAAGGATACCTACAGAGAACATGAGCTGGGTGGTACAGTGAAACAAAGATTGAACCTGCAGTCACAAAGTCCTAAACTCATATCTGGCCTCAGATGTTGTTTTCTTCAGTTTCCTCATCCAAAAAATGGAGATAATAATAGCACCTGTCTCACAGGGTTGTTGTGAAAATAAATATTTGTAAAGCATTTTGAAAACCTTAAAATACTATACAAATGCTAATCGATTCATTATCTTTCTCTCTGCTATGGGATTAACCCATCTTCTTTTTAAAATAATATATTTCTTGGAGGCAGCTGGGTGGCTCAGTGGATTGAGAGGTAGGAGGTCCTGGGTTCAGATCTGGTCTCAGACACTTCAAAGTTGTGTGACTCTGGGCAAATCACTTAACCCCAATTTCTTAGCTTTTACTGCTCTTCTGCCTTGGAATCAATACATAGTATTGATTCTAAGAGAGAAGTTAAGGATTTAAAAAATCAAGAAATCAATCATGTATTTCCTGAAGTACATCAGCTACACTGCTATTAACTGTTTTCAATGTGTCTTAAATTACTCATACTTACCATATCCTTTTTGTTGAGTGATACTTTTTTTAAAGGGTTAAAAAGGTACTTCAAGACTAATTGACTGGGTAGCCTAATCCTAATAAATGAGCTTATGGAGCTAAATGATCCCTAATAACACTAGAAAAGTGGATGAACTTGGGTTTGAGATGAGTAGAAAGCTCTAATGGACAAAGAAGATTTCACATATAGTCCAGGTAGACTTCTTACTTGGGGATTCCAAAATTCACGTTGATGTTACTCTAAAATCCCAATCTGCCCCTTCAGGCAACTCCGTTTCAGCCATTCCACAGGGAGTTTCACCTCAGACTCTACCTCATTCAATTCAACTTCATTTTGTTCAGTTTTTCTCAGTTGTATCTGACTCTCTATGACCCTATATAGGGTTTTCTTGGCAAAGATACTGGAATGGTTGCCATTTCCTTTTCTAGCTCATTGTTCAAATGAGGAACTAAGACAAATATGGTTAAGTGACTTGCCATAGTCATACACTTTATAAGTGTCTGAGGCCAAATTAGAACTCAAGTGAATGAGTCTTCCTGGCTCCAAACCTTGCATCTACCATTGTGGTACCTAGCTCCACCTGGCAACCTTTATTAAGAACCTGCTCAGTTCAAGCTATCATGCAAGGTGCTGGATGAACCAGGGAAAAACCAAACAATGCTTTCCTTAACATAGCATCCACATAGTTATGTAGTAGGGCAATCTTTTAAAAGAAACTTTATTTTGTCAATTTATTATGCATGGATTTAGCTTTTTCACAAATGCAGTTATCTTTTTAGATCAGAGTAGGAATTCAAAGACCATGCATTGACTTGTTCAGAATACTCTGTTTTTTCAGAATTATTTATAAAAAATTCAAGTTTTTGGAGGAAATTTTTTGTTAATAAAAGAATTTCATCTTTTCTGCCACTAATAAAAACAGAAATTCCTGCTTTTAGCTCAAACACCCTTTCAAGTACTTTGGCACAAGAAAGTCAGCATATTTCATCATAACATAGAAGCACCATGTACTTTGCTCCCACACAATTTTGAAAAGAACCATCCTTTTAATGGCCTGTTTTTAAATTTTTATTATATTTTCAATAATTTGAATATATATATATATAGGTCTTTGCTTATAATTTTTCATATAACTACATTTTTGTGAAGCATTTCCCAAAGGGGAATTTAGGGAGGAAGACATATTTTATGTTTCTTCTTTTGAGGGGGCAAAAACTGTGATTTCAAGTTCACCAGGGTGTTCTTTGCTTAACCTAAAATGTCTTTCCTACTCCTTGGAAGATATCTGGAATCCTACTTTTAGATCTTTATTTCTTTGACTTAATCCTTTTTGAAATGCAAACAACCCAGAAGGGGACAAATACTTACAGCTTGTATTATAGACATCTCAGTGAAATGAATTTTAGATTCTTCCAAAGTAGGTCTTGATGAAGGACGAAGACAGGACAAGGACACCAGATCCCTCAGTGGGGATGAGAGAATTCAGAGTAAAGAGGGAAAGGGTTTTAGTTTGAAGGCAATGGGTACAAACTTCTCTAACTTGATAATTTCCCCTAGGGCCAGCTTAAATGCTGGCCACAGTTCCTTTTTTCTTTTTTAAAAATATATCAGTTTGATAATTTTTGTTTTCAAATGAACTAGATTTCTTCTTTTTCTCTTTTAAAAAATATTTTTTTTTCAGTCAGAAAAGATCTCCTTACCCTATTGCACCAAACCCCATTTCCACTTGAGAAATAAAGAAAAACAAAATTAGTTTCAAACCAATAATAGTCATTCAAAACAAAATTTCTCACTAGGCAAGTCTGAAAAAAAATTGCCTCCTACAAAATCACATACATTCCCCATTGTATATCCCATTCCCTTCTCCCAGAAAGTTTTCCTTCACATCAAAGAATTTAAAAAGAGGAAGAAAAAAATCATCAAGTCAATCACTACATTAAAACAATCTCATATTAATTTCAATATTCTGCTCCTGTGAACCACAAGATCTACAAAGAAAGTATGGAGAAGGGTCATGTCTTCTTATATATTGTCTAAGGGGCAAAATTTGGTCATAATGATTTCACAACATTCAGATTCAGTTGTTCAATTGTTTTTGTTCTATTCACATCTCCTCCTCTTCCTCCTCAGCTTCTTTTCTTTTCTTTACCTAACTTCTGACTCTAGCCCAATCTGAGAAGAACCAGGAAACACTTATCCACTCCTCTATGAATGGAGCCTTGCTCTAATCACCAGTTATGAGCATCACTGAAGCAGCTAGTGATAGACTAGGATTTATGAAATCCTGCATTTGATTACTGTCTTAGAAATTTGCTAGCTACATTAACTGGAGAAAGTCAATTAACGTCTCTCTGTGCCTTAGTTTCTTCATTTGCAAAGTGAGGGGACTGTAAGTTCTAAATCAGTGAGCCCTATTTCTATTATTGACTTTTCCAGTAAAGCAGGTATAGTTAAAGGAGTCAGGTAAAACTCCTCCTCCCCATTTCCCCACTATACACATCTGACTCAGATTCTTATTCCATCATAGTGATGTAGCCTTCCTTTAATCAGCTCTCCACAGACTGGCCCCTGCCCATTTTTTCTAGTCTTCTTATATTTGCCAGGTTCCATTCTGGTCCTCACATACAATGTTGTTATTTGGTCATTTTCAGTCCTGTCCAATTCTTCATGACTCTATTTGGGGTTTTCTTGGTAAGGATACTAGAGTGGTTTGCCATTTCCTTCTCCAGCTCACTTTACAGATGAGGAAATGGTGGCAAACAGAGTTAAGTGACTTGCCTAGGAGTCACATAGCTAGTTAAGTATCTGAAGATAGGTTTGAGTTTAGGAGAATGAATCTTCCTGATTTCAGGTTCAGCCTCTGTTCACCGTGCCACCTAACTGCTCCATCCATGCGATGATTCTGTCTTTTCCCTGATTGTCTTTCATACCTGGGATGTACTCCCCTTCATTCCTGCTGGCTTCCTCCCAGACTTTTCTCCCAGAACCCACTTTCAATGAGAGATCTTTCCTACTCTTAGCTCCTATTTGCACTATAAATATTATGTATATAATAGTCGCCTGAAGCTTGTTTCCCCCAGTAGAATGTGAGCTCCTTGAAGGCAAGGATTGTATATTTAGCTTTCTTTGTATCAGTGCTTGGCACATTTTAAGTGCTTAATAAATGCTTGTTGAAAAAGAGATTTGGATAATGATTATTATTAAGGGGATAGAGGACCATCCTATGGTTGTTATGTCACTAACAGAGCTTACCTAAGATAATGATCTTACTAATTTCAGGAACACATTAATGGGGGGAAATGAAGTATCACTCTTGTAGTTCCATTATAATTTGTTAATATTTGTATTAGGAATTCAATCTTATTCCTACCCAGGTAGATTGGGCTGATTTCCTGAATACCTGTTATCTCCACATACTACATGTTTAAGAGAGATACATAGCTCCTAATTGGCTGAGAAAAATTTGGAGTCCATACTATATGTGTGTGGAGAAGAGGGAAGGAAAAAGAGACAGAGAGAAGAGAGTTCAAAAATGACACAGTAGGGTATGCATTTCAGAATGGGAAATGGCAGCCTTTGGAATTGTGTCTATGTGGGAGAAACCAGTAACCCAATTTGTCCCATGATTCTTAGAGGGTAGAACCCAAGATACTGCTAAGAGTGGATTCTTCCAATGAGATCATTCTCTTCTTTCTCTCCTTATATAGTGGCATAACAGCTTAAAGGTCTCTCAGCCAAACAGGAGTTACATCTTCCACATACAAGTGGCTTACAGTCATAGTGGTGATCTTTCAGGGAATCACACCAGCTGGGATTATAGAAAAACTGATTTGAATACCACTGAACTTTTTATGGGAATGGGGAAAAGAGTCACCGCTCACTTATTGAGTAAAGGTAACTGGTTTGCAGGGGTTGATATATATAAGGTGTCCTCAGGAAAGGACAGTGGAGACTGTCAGGATAAAAAAAATATAGTTTTGAGCAAGGTTGGTGATTTAATTAGGATAATTCAAGTAAACTGGCAGTGCCTATCATCTTTTTTTTTTCTCCTAAAAGAGGAAGTGAAAATTAGGTTCCTTCTGCCATTTAGTTTTAATTATCTCAGATTATCTTAAGCTTCATACTAATTGACAAGAATTTTAAAATGTGGTGACATGTGGGGGAATGATAGGAAAATAACTGGTTTGCTCATGAATTTTCTAAATATTATGGTTTGCATGACAGTTAGCTTAAGAACCTTTAGCACAAATGTAAAATGTGATTTAGCATGTTCTGGCCTGTGTCAATGTCTCTGCACTCTCTCTTCCTCTCTCACTAGATTAAAAAAATATTTTCCAGTTACTTAATATTTCCCCAGGTTTTCCCCAGTTTTTCTAACAAAGCTTTCTATGGCATCTGATTATGCTTTGTATGTGATCGTTTCAACCTTATATACTTCGAGACTGGCTCTTTTTTGTTCAACAAGCAGGGTTCACGACTTCATTTGCTGGGATTCTCTCATTATTTCCCTGATGACATTGTTTCTCTTTGCTTGCTTGCTATTCCTTGCTATTCAGGTCTTGCTTTTTCCTGTTCATGCCTCCTGAAGAAAGCAAGCAGGTCTTTTAGATTACAGATTGTATCACAGGCAATGCACACATATGTGTGCATCCACACAGGATGGGCAGCACCACCATCAATTTATAGCCCTCCACAGTCAAGAATCACAGGTTTCTTTCTAGATAGACTACCCCTCCTTCAGGGGAAAAGGGAAAAGATGGTTGGGAGTTTGATAATAGAATCAGACTGACAGTTGGAAGTTATCTTCTAGGGCATTTACCCTAACTTTCTGATTTTGTAGGGTTCAAGAAAGCCACACTAGCAGAGCTCTGTGTTTAGCTCATATAAAAGTTTCAAGTGAAATTCACTGGCAAACATGCACTGGAGTGGCATCCTTTCAGTCATAACGTGAGGCACAAGTCCTTCCCTTGTGTCTCAGAGCAAGTCTCCTAGCTGGGAAGCTTCCCCATGAGTCTTTCTTTCCCAGGATGGAGTGCCAGTCAGACAGGAAGTGCTAAAACTGAAATTCTAACAATGTAGGCAATCACAAATGATTCTATAAAACAGAAATAAAGGACAAGGCTACTAAAAAATACCCAAAACAGATTTTCAAAGGACATAAAGCATATAAAACCTGTCTAAGGGCAAATCTCAGTTTCACAGAAGATTTGACCTTGAAGGTGCCTTAGATACCATCTGGTACAGCTATCACATTTGGAATGAAGACCAATAAGGCAAAGAAAAATGGACAAAAGGATGTATTTTTGCATATATATATATATATATATATATATATATATATATATATATATATATATTATGTGCATGTGAGAGGCAGTAAGGGTAAGAGAGTCAGCCCAGGAGCTGAGGACAAGTTGAGTTCAAGTGTTTCCTCCGCCATACTGTCAATGGGACTCTGAGAACAATATAAATCTCTCAGTGCCCTAGGCAATGCTTTGTGGCAATTCACAGAGAATATGCTGGTTTGCATTGGGAGAAGAAGTTCATTACCTTTTATTTATATAAATAAAAATATTTATATATATATAATGGATGCATATATGGGTATATTTATATACACACATATTATAGATAAATAACATACTATATATTATATATAATGTTCTTGATTTAGATGTACATATGTATACATATATGTATATATGTCGAGCAGCCAAGTGGTACAGTGGATAGAGTACTGGGTCTGGAATCACAAAGACTCATCTTTCTGAATTCAGTCTCAGAAACTATGAGTGACCTTGGTCAAGTCACTTAACGCTGTTAGCCTTAGTTTGTTCATCTGTAAAATGAAATGGAGAAAGAAATAGCAAACCATTCCAGTGACTTTGCCAAGAAAACCCCAAATAGGGTCATGAAGGGTCAGACATAACTGAAAAATGGCTGAACAACAACATATGTGCACATATTCATATGTATGTACACATATATAATATACTTTAACATAATTATACCCCTGATAGATAATTATGATTTTTAATTCTTAAACCAATGGATTTATGATTAAAGAGAATATGGCATATAATAGTTCATTGGCATAATTACTTTGTAATGAATTTGCATGTTCCTTTCAGTAGTCCCTAGAAAGCATTCTTTTAAAAAGAAACCAAGGATTTTTTTTTCTTGCACTTTAGATCAGTCTAGTCCAACAGAAGAAACATAGAAAAGTTTCTCTCAGGGATGAGAGAACTGCAAACCAAGACAAACAGAGAGATTCTCACAAATATATGTGCTTTTCTAATAAGGAATGTTTCCCTGGGAAGGGCGATGTGTAGAGGGTGTTGTAATGATGAAGGGGAACTACAATTCCACCTAAGACAATGTACACAACTCATGCACACACAGATGAGCAATAGCACCATCAATTTAAAGCATGTCACAATAAAGGCGCCACAGGTTTTCTTTCTAGACAATCCCCCCTTCCCTTAAATGATTGTTTCAGAGGAAAAGAGAAAAGATGGCTGGGAATTTGATATGAGATGGTTCTGGGGAAAGAGTCTGGAATATGTTGATTAAATTATTTCAGTAGTTAGTTTTACTGGGGAACACAAGACATGGAGTCATATCCACCATTAACTTCTAGAATATATATTTAATAAGCATGAGAACATGAACTACTTGAGAAAAGGGACCATAATTTTTTGCCTTTCTTTGTATCCTGAGAGTTTATCTCAGTATATGGCACATAATAAGCAATAAATACTTGTTGACTGACTGATCTTCATTGAATATTTTAGTTTCCTTCCAGAAATCAGCAGGCTATATGGATCTAAATGCAAAGAACAGATTGTTTTTTTTGAAAGGCATTTGAAAGTTGCAACCTGTAGCTCAAAGAGTGGTGAAGAGTGAAGGAAGATTTTCTTTAAGGCATTTCTCTCTCTTTTAAAAAACCTCTTACCTTCTGTCTTGGAATCAACACTGTGTATTGGTTTCAATGGAGAAGAAGAGTAAGGAATTGGCAATGGGGACTAAGTGACTTGCCCAGAATCACACATCTAGGAAGTATCTGAGGTGAAATTTGAAGTCAGGACCTCCCATCCCCAAGCCTGCTCTCTATCTATGGAGTCACCTTGTTGTCCCTCACTAAGGAATTTCTGAGTTTGATCTTGGGGACCATGGGTGTCTTTTTTTTTTAAGGCAATAGGCATCTAACTCTCAAGTCATATAGGGAAAATGAATGAACAGTTTACATAGTTTGCTTAGTTAGGGACCAGGAAGATTTCTTTCATTGGGTAATCGTATATTCCTAAGGTACATTAGCAGGCAACTAATGGGATTAGAAAAGACTCATAACCCTTACCTGTGGACTTTGCTAGTGTGAAAGAGAGAAATATTTAAGGTAATTCAAGGACTGCATAGGCAGTGTTATCTCATGGAAAAAGGAGATGGAATTCTGGCTGACAATGGGAGATGGGAATGGAACCTCCAGTTAAGACAAATAGGAGTTGAGCAGTTGGAGAGCACTTCTTCCCTTTTGAACTGAGAAGAGGAAGGAACAATTTCCACTGAACATATTTAGCTATCAATCCCTCATTTCAACAGAAAAGATTCAACCTAATCATCTGTCTCATAGTGACTGGATAGAGACTCTTTTCCCTTCAGGGAAGGAAATAGCCTATCCTTCAGAAGATTCCTTGAAAACTATATCACTGTGCCAAGAAATAATATCTTGAACCTACAAAGATATTAAGATCATCTGGGACTTAGTCCCTAGACTTGAACCTCAGAACCCTGAAGACTATAAGGGGAAGATAGTTGAGGGACTTCCTGTTTCCTCTTCCCTAATTTATTACACCCAACCCCTTATCTAATAAATAGCTATTTTCAACATACTGAGAACTCAGACATCTTAAATGTACTTAAAGGGGATCATAGATACAATTAACTAAAGAAGAAAGAGATTGAAGGGGATTTTCTCTTACCCTTCAGCTCTAGTCAGATCTGACTCCATTTTCCAGACAGCTCTGCCAGAGGGAGGGAGAATTGGTGTTACTCTTTATCTGTTCTCTCTCTCTCAATTACCTGTCAAAACTTTGGTTCCTGATTCCCTGATAGTACAGTAGCTAATTCTATTTTCAAAGGAAGTGACCAGCTCTTGAATTGAGTGAATAATTGGAATGGATTCCAAGGTTGGGAAGAGGAAAATTTCCTCTGCATGTAGTTAGTTATAAAGGTTGTAATGTAGAGTCCTAAGATTGATCCAGCTAGAAGAATTACATTATTTTGTGAGCTATTATGAGAAAGTCTTTACAGATATTGAATAACTGTGCATAACTTAGTTCTACAAACTTAGAATTAAGACTCTTGATGTGTTAGGAAAATTAAGAATAGCGTTCTTGGTCTCCATTAATTAGCAGATCAGGTTAGAATTCTGGAATGTCTTCTGACAAATCATAATTGAAAACTACAATTTTTTCCTTTGCATTTTGTAGAATTTCTTCACTTTTTTGGCCTCATGACTACTGTAATATGTGAGCTGGAATATAGGTCAGAGTTCTTTGTTTAGCAGGGGAAACTTTTGGTCAGAATCTCTCTTCAAGCAATTGCTTATAAAAAAAATAAAGTGTCTTTGACAGATGTTAGCTAAATGAAGAGTGCAGACTTTTTTTCTACATTAGAATGGCAGAGTTTTGAGCTCTCAGTAACCTCCATGTGGGAAACAGAGTTTCTGGAGAGAAGTTAATGGATCATAGCTCAGATATGAGTGGCAGGTGGTGATATATTTGGGAGGTCCTATAAATGGGTCCCTGTCATCTGGCCTCCAAATATTACTTCACTTGGGCTTCAGTCTACATTGTACCAATCTCTGACAGTTGTCTTTTGTTAGGACCCTGTCTGCTTATGCTTATCCATCCTTGGAAATACCTTAATTATTGATTGAAACCTCATTACCAAATACTTGAAATAGGTAGAGCATAATAACCCTCTTTCCCTCCTTCTGCCCTTCTCTCTGCCTTCCTTCTTCTCTCCCTCCCTGTCTCTCTCTTTATGTCCTTTTCTTCTTCCTTCCTTCCTTCCTTCCTTCCTTCCTTCCTTCCTTCCTTCCTTCCTTCCTTCCTTCCTTCCTTCCTTCCTTCCTTCCTTCCTTCCTTCCTTCCCTCCCTCCCCCTCTCTCTCTTTCTTTCTTTCTCTCTTTCTTTCTTTCTCTCTTTCTTTCTTTCTTTCTCTCTTTCTTTCTTTCTCTCTTTCTTTCTTTCTTTCTTTCTTTCTTTCTTTCTTTCTTTCTTTCTTTCTTTCTTTCTTTCTTTCTTTCTTTCTTTCTTTCTTTCTTTCTTTCTTTCTTTCTTTCTTTCTTTCTTTCTTTCTTTCTTTCTTTCTTTCTTTCTTTCTTTCCCTGTCTCTTTTGTTGTCTCTCAGCTCTAGGCAGAATAATATGTCTTGGGAAAATGGGCAATAGGAATCATATGACTATAGCTAGAAGTCACCTTTCTGTTGTGAATAGGTTTGGAGCTCCTTGATTTAAGCCTCCCTTGTCTCTTGAAAATGGAAACAGGTCTGCTTACTGCCCTCATCTGAAAGATTACTTGGAACAAAGGTGTGATCTTGTATCCAGTCCCCAGGGAGTGCTCAGAGAGAGGCTCTAGTGTGAAGAGAAACAAATACACATGATCTGACTAGATTAGAAGATGTGGGTAGAGTTTTTAAAAGATGCTTGGAGTTTATGCATGTTTTCTCTCTCTTTGCTCTCTTAGGAGAGAGTAGCAGATAGCAGCATGGCTCTTTACCTTGTCTTAAGGATCATCTGGATCGGGGAAGTAGCTGCTGACAGTTGTGCTCAATTGATGTTTCCAAGAAATTCCAAAAAGTAGTTTCCTCCTCCTCCTCCTCCTCCTCCTCCTCCTCCTCCACCTCCTCCTCCTCCTCCTCCTCTTCCACCTCCTCCTCCTCCTCCTCTTCCTCCTCTTCCTCTTCCTCTTCCTCTTCCTCTTCTTCTTCTTCTTCCTCTTCCTCTTCCTCTTCCTCTTCCTCTTCCTCTTCTTCTTCTTCTTCTTCTTCTTCTTCTTCTTCTTCTTCTTCTTCTTCTTCTTCTTCTTCTTCTTCTTCTTCTTCTTCTTCTTCTTCTTCTTCTTCTTCTTCTTCTTCTTCTTCTTCTTCTTCTTCTTCTTCTTCTTCTTTTCTCCCCTCCCCCCCTTCTCCTCCTTCCCTCCTCAGGTCCCACTGTAACTGCTACTGCCTTTTCTCATCCTCAGCTGTCTCAGGTGTTAGTGCTCTCTTTCTAAAATTATACCTTGTTTATATTTTAGGTACATTTTCTATATAATTATTTAAATGGATGCCATTTCCCTCCAAAGGATTTAAGTTCCTTGAGGACAGACACTGTCCTATTTTTGTCTTTGGATCCCCAATGCCTACAAAGTATTGGCACATAGATGCCACTTAAATGATTGATTGATGTTAAGGTAAGACAAAGTGGTCCCAGGAAATATAATCTAATTTTATTCTACATATAGGAATGTTTGTGCATATTGTTCCTTTAGAGTGACAGTTATGTAGGGGTGTACTGGAGCTACCTTATAGGAAAATAATATTGATTCATGAAATAAGTTTCCCTTTAGTTGCAACCCCCCTCCCCTTGCCAAGAACAGTTAAATTCTAGGGTCAGGAAGAAACAGTTCTCCCCTAGACTTTAAAACTGGGTTGAGACCTCTATTGTTTTCTTTAAACTTTAAAAGGATAAAAAGATTAAGGGCAGGGTGAACCCTGATCCACTGGAGAGAATAAAGGAAGTCCACAAGCTCTGCTGCCATGTTGGACTGACCCAGGCACATGACAGGGAGGAAAGGGCAGATTGGCCTCCTTCTTTTATGGACAAAGACCTGCTTTTTCCTTTGATGAATTAATGAAGGAGGAGTTTAAGTCTTTAAATACACCTCCTCAGGGACTATTTACTAATCACAGAAATCTTGGGATGTCCAGGGGAAGGTCTGAGTGATGAGCTAACAAGAGGTATCTAAAGAATTTTATGAAAGGAGGTTGCTCTCTTTTTGCCTCCCATTTGGATTGTGGAGGGAATCAATGGACCAGTTTAGGATATCTTGAGTAGTCAATTAACAAATTATTTTAAAATTAAGAAATATTGCTTCCCAAGAATATCAATTGTTACAGTCTCTAGCTGTTGACTTACAAGATCTTATTTATTAATAGCTTATATTTGTAATTATAAATAATATGCTACAAATAGGGAAGCTAGGTGATATTAGTCAGAAGTCTCCTCTTCTTGCCTTCTCACCTCAGACACTTTACTAGCTGTGTGACCATGGGCAACTCACTTAATCCTTTTTGCCTCAGTTTCCTCATCTGCAAAATGATCTGGAGAAGTAAATGACAAACCACTCCAAGATTTTTGCCAAGAAAACCCCCAAATGGGACCACAGAGTGTCAGATATGACTGAAAGGAGTCAACAATAAAAATACTATAAACAATAATTCATTATTAGTCTCAGATACTTCCTAGCTGTGTGAACCTGGGCAAATCACTTAACCCCAATTACCTAGCCCTTACTAGTCTTCTGTCTTATAACCAATATTCAGTATTGATTCTAAGACAGAAGGTAAAGAAAGGTAAAGATTAATAATAATTTAACAATCCCTATAAGTCTTTGATTTATTGTCTTATTGATTCTCTAGACTTAAGAGAGTATTAATAATGCAGAATTTACTTAAAAATGTGTTTGCATACATCAACCTTCTCTTGCCAACCAGAACACCTCTATTTTCTTCTAGAAACATTTCTTAAGTGCAGCAGGAATACAGTAGAAGGCCCTGGGAATGAAGTCATTACTATACTGAGCACTTGACGACTATATAATAAAATTAATAACTGGTATTAATATGTTCTTTAAGATTTGTAGAGTATTTTACATTCATTATCTCATTTGAGCCCCTCAATACCCCTGCTGTTAAGAATTATGTTTATTTTGAAGGTATAGTTTCATAGGGCCATTGCTTTTAGAGTTCCAAGTGAGCTTGGAGTTCATCCAGCCTAGTCCTCTCAGCTTAGAGATAAAGGCATTAGGGTTCAGAGAAGTTGTCATATGCCAAGGTCAGACAGCTGTAAATGGAAAGATGAGATTTAAAATTTTAATGGATTTCCTTATTAGGTTGAACTAGAACTTTTCCTCTAAAGCCCATGTGCTTCTTCTTCCTCATTAAATACCTCTTTTCCTCTCTTTTAAGTAATTTGGACTCATCAATTTGACAGGGTTCATTAAGCAAAGCAGCTTATTATCCACTCCCTAAAATATTTCAAACATCTGTGTAGAAAGGGTGATGTCTGCTTGTACTCCCAAATCCCTTCCAGGAGAAATGTCTTTTAATAGTTCTCAATGATTCTTTGGTAGTGGGCTCTCTCTCTCTGTTTGTCTATCTGTGTCTTTGTTCTGTCTGTCCCACCCCTCCCCCAACTCTCTCCCCCCCCAAAAAACACCCCTTAAATTATCTCTCTGCCCTCTTGGGTTATGCCTTTTAACACACACCTCTCTCTCTCTCTCTGTCTCTCTCTCTGTCTCTCTCTCTGTCTCTGTCTCTTTCTCTCTCTCTGTCTCTCTCCTCTCTCTCTCTTCCCTTCTCCCTCTCCCTCTCCCTCTCCCTCTAGATGTATCACTTAACATCTCTATAGTTCAGAATCTGGAAAAAGAGGGCCATGGCTTCTAAATACCCTTCTAGCTTAAAATCTGTGACTTGAATTGGCAAAAGAGGAGAGAAGATTCGGTTTTTCTTAAACGTTGTCCTGGTGGGGACAGAGAAGACAACTTTCAAAGGAAGAATCATTTCCATCAAGGGGGGAACAAATGAAGTGTGCAAAAGAGTAGAGAAGGAAGAATTCTTTGTCTGAATTAATTCACCTGGACTTCTAATGTGTAGTGTTGTTGTTCCGTCATGACTGACCTCTTGTGACTCCAGTTGGGGTTTTCTTGGCAGAGATACTGGAGTGGTTTGTCATTTCCTTCTCCAGCTCATTTCACCTATGAGGAAACTGAGGCAAACAAGGTGAAGTGTCTGGGGCTGGTTTTGAGCTCAGGTCTTACTGATTCCATGCCTGGTGCTCTATTCACCTTATCACTTAGCTTCCCTATTTTCTTGTGTGTACAATATAAATGCTTTACTTTAGCATTTAAGGATCTCTATAACGTAACTCCTGCCTACTTTCATTCTATTCCTTTTCATATATATTTTCCATTTTGGCTAAACGGGACTACTAGCTGTAGTGTCATCATATCCTCCCTACTCTTACCTTCATGCATTTTTTTGAAGGCCAACCTCTATGTATGCTAGCTGAAATCCTTCTCTTCTTCCCAGGCCCAGTTCAGCTGCCAGTTTCTAGATGGTGTGATGGATAGAGTTCTAGGCTTGGAGTCATGATAATCTGTGTTTGAATTTTGAACCAGATATTTTCTAGTTGTGTGACCTTGGGCAAGTCAATTATTCTTTCTGAAGCTTAGATTTCTCATATGTAAAATGAAGGAGCTGGACTTGAAGACCTTTAAGATGCCTTCCAACTCTAAATCTATGAAACCTTGACCTTTTCTAAGCCCTCTAAAAGGAAATAATTCATATTCACATTTTTTTCCTTTTTTGTTTCTTGTTTAATTGTTCTAGACAGGTCTGACTTCTTATGTATGAAATCATTTGAACTCAGGAAAATTGAGTCTCCCTGACTCCAGGGCTGGCACTTTATCCACTGTACCATCTAGTGGCCCCCAAATTCATGTTCCTTATAACCCATTTGAACTTTTGCACTTACTATATTCTACTCCATACTAATTAGTGGTCTCTGTCTCTTATCTACACACCTGGTAGCTCTAGAACCTTTGAAGGCAATAATTGTATCTTTTATTTTTCTTTCTCCTTATATGATCTGGATTTAGAGTTAGAAGTGATCTTAGAGATCATTTAGTTCAATCCCTTTACAGATATAGAAATTGGAGTGATTCTTCTTGTTTAGTGCAGAGTTCTACACATAGAATACATCAAAAAAATTGCTGCTTCTGAGCTAAGGAAAGCAATATGGTACAGTGGAAAATTGACTGCCTTTGGAATCAGATGAACTGAGTTTGAATACTTCCTCTGATGTTTACTTCTGCATGATTTTGGCGTGTCATTTTACTTTTTTGGGTTCCAAATTCCTTCTTTTTAAAATGTCTCTGAGTCCCTTTCATATCTAAGATATGATGCAACCCACCAAATCCTCTCACTGAGGGGGCAGCTGGGTAGCTTAGTAGATTAAGAGGCCAGGTCTAGAAGATAGGGGACTTAGGTTCAAATCTGACCTCAGACACTTCCCAACTGTGTGACCTGGGCAAGTCACTTAATCCCCCATTGCTAGCCCTTTCCACTCTTTTGCCTTGGAACCAACACACAGTATTGATTCCAAGATGGAAGGTAATGGTTTAAGAAAAAAAAAAACCTTTCAAAAAGGGTTTAAAAAAATCCTCTCAGCGAAACCAGTTTATCACATTGGTACTAGATTCAACATCCTTATTTGCTGACTGTGACATATTTAGCTTTGCTGGATATAGTTCTGTTTTAGGCAGGAGGACTGAGGAAAAGTCATGATTAGACTCCTTAATAAGGCATAGTACAACAAATTTCTATTCTTTATCTAGGGAAAAGGTCTGGATCCTTTTGATAATGTTTTTATCTATCTCACATTTATCAGATCTTTTTCTTTCTTGAGGCATGACGACCAGGAGGCCATAGAAATAGGTAATTACCATTGGCAATGACAAATCTCCAAAGCAGTAGATGATGCTTATTCCTTTATTTTTTTTAATGGGATAAAAATTCTTGGTAGGGGAAGGATAGATAGTTCAATAGAGCAGCTCTGAGACATGCACAATGTTGATAACGGTTAGCAGCACCATTGGTCTAAATAAACATCAACCTAGCAAGCCCCTTAGTACAGATATGGAAAATATACATTGGTTTCAGTCATTTCCCTAAAATGCTTAATGTCGAGTTGTGATGTAATCCTAGAGTTTCTGTGCCAGCTACAAGCAGGGGCAGGGATATGGACTTACATAAAGGGTCTGGCCCCCAGACTATGAGCCCCTTAAGCTTCCCTTACTCTCCAAATTTTGATAGCATTATGTGCTAGGGCATCAGAATCGAGAGTTGCAGACCACCCCAGGGCTTGAAGTACAAGTGGAACAAACCAGTCTTCACTAGCCTGCTCTTTTTGCCCTGCTACAATCTAGGCATCAGCTCAGGACCACCACAACTCCAGAGTTCTATTCTGGAAATGAATCCCTCGTATCTAGTCATTCTTCCTCACATGTTCACAATAAACAGCATCTTTATAGACAATGATATTAACTAATCACTCAAACTCCACTTAGTTTAATCACAAACTCATTCAGGTTCTTTCTTCACTTATTCGACCACCATCCCATGACCCATCACCCATATATCAGAGGATGAAACTTAAAACCACAACCCCAAACTTCTCTATAGGGAAAGGAGAGGTAATTTGTAGGTGTGGACAGATGCACAAATACGAAATCCTCCATACTGCTGTCTGCTTTGCTCTCTATTTTCATCAGTGGGACCCACTTGTAAATCTTTGATGGATCTCTTTCTGATAAAATGGCAGAGTACCAGCTTCTCTTTTGGGCTCAGAGTCCAGGTCTGCTCTATAATGTAGCTTAAGTTGATTCTCTAATTCCTGGACTTTGAACATCTGCCTTGACATAACTACTTTCTCTTCCATTTTAGCTGAAACCATCTGGACTTGAGCTCTCATCTATTTAGACCAAAGTTTTTTTAACTTCTGATTCAAAGCTCTCTGGATAGATTTCAAGGAGTCCATGAACTTGGATAGAAAAAATAAAGTTTATTTTGACCAGCCTTGAACTCAAATTTGGCTTGTCCTTTAATTATGAAGGCAGGCAACAAATAATATTTTGAGAAGGGGTTCCATAGGTTTCCTTAGTCTGCCAAATGGGTCCATGACATAAAAAATATTTAAGATCCATTGGGTCAGAACATTAGCATTTGCCAGATCTCTCTTGCTTAGCTAACCTCCTGGTCCTGGCTCTGACTTTTCTGTTGCCACCCATGTGAAAACTGCCCTTCATAGAGGAAGATGACCTATGAGAAGATGATCCATGGTGCATTGGGCTTATTCTAAGTTTGTGTTGTTCCTTCTTTGAACAAGTACAAAGATTTGGGAGGAAAAACTTTCCTAATAATTTGAGCAGTGGAAAGAGCACTGGATTCTGAGTCAGAGGACTTGGGTTCAAATCTGAATTCTACTTTTTACTAGCTATTTGATATTGGGAAAATCAAAAAACCCATCTGTGACTTTGTTTCCTCATCTGTAAAATAACAGGGTTGGACTAGGTGGCCTCTAAGATACTTTTCTTCTCTTAAATCCACAATCCTTCATAGGATTTTATACAGATTAATATATGAATAGGAGTATAGTAGGTGGCCATCAGAGAAAAGTGCATTGGTTTATGTGTGGATCAAAGCTCTAACTTTGACCTCATTAATCAGGTAACCTAATAAGCTATTCAGGGGGACAACTAGGTGACTCGGTGGATTGAGAGCCAGGCCTAGGGATGTGAGGTTCTGGGCTTAAATCTGGTCTCAGACACTTCCTAGTGTCTTTGGACAAGTCATTTAACCCCACACAGCCTAGCATTTACCCCTCTTCTGCCTTAGAACTAACACATATTATTGATTCTAATCCAGAAGGTAAAGGCTTAAAAAAAAAGTCACGCCATTCAACATTCAATCAAGGAACAGATTAAAAGGTTCAGTGCCAGTATTCATTTTTTACAACTTGTTGGTATTCTCGTGAGAATGCATTCTTCTAGGTGCTTCAGCTAGTTGGCAGAGAAAAGAGCTGGACCTGGAGTCAGGAAGATCTGAGTTCAAATTCAGCCTAAGACAATGATTAGATGAGTGATCCTGGGTAAATCACTTAAACATTGTTTGCCTCAATTTCTCCATCTGTAAAATGGGGATGATATTAGCATTTACTCCCCAGGGTGGCTGTGAGGATCAAATGACATAAAGCTCTTGGCAGTGTCAGGCACATAGGAAGCACTATATAAATGTTTGCTATTATCAGCTATTCTCTGGGTGTTAATTCAGAGACACAGTATCAGATGCAAACTCAGCTGACAGAGTAAAGTCCCAGGATTCATCATTTGTTATTCCTCTCCATAAACTGGCCAGGAAAGTTCCTTACCTGTTCCTGCAAACACATATGGGCCAATAGATAGTTTGTTGTTTGCTGTTCAGTCATTTTTCAGTTATGTCCAACTCTTCTTGACCCCATTTTGGGGTTTCCTTGGTAGAAATACTGGAATGGTTTGCTATTTTCTTTTCTAGCTCATTTTACAGATGAGGAAACTGAGGTAAACAGGGTTGAGTGACTTTCCCAGGTTCATAAAGCTAGCAAGTGTCTGAGGTCAGATTTGAATTCAGGTCTTCCTGACTCCAAGCCTGGATACCTTATCCACTGGACCACCTAGCTGCCCCAGAGATGGAGTCAGTGTGGTGCAATAGAGAGCTGGGAAGTTGGTGTCACAGGACATCTGTTACTGATACTCCCCATGTGATCTTGTCAAATCATTGAAAATTCTCTGGATTTCAGTTCTCTCATCTGTAAAATGGGTCTTGCACTTGAAGGGTCCACCCACCTCTAGTTCTGTGATCATATGATTTAGAAAAGGGTTTCCACCTTCCTGGGAACATCGAGTGGGAATAATCACCCACAGAGATACTCTTGTCCTAGTCCTTTCTGCCATTGTATTGGAGATTGGCAGGTTTGAGGTCCTTCACAGACACTGCAGAAGTGACTTCAGGGCTTCCATAAGTCTGTTTACAAGGGAATGGGATTCTGTGGCTGTCCTGATACCTCTTCATTCAGAACAACATTATGGTGATAACAATTTTCATAGATTCAGGATATCCCCAAAACTTCTCTGAGACACTCTGTAGAGAGTTATGAGTTTTTGCAAAGTTCTTTACTCAAAACCACTGTGTGGGACAGGCAGTAAAATCATTAATATCCTCATTTTATAAATGAGGAAACCGAGGCTCTGAAAAGTTACATCCTTCACCCATAAGTGTACAAGCTGGATTTCTGAGGTAATCTGTATCTTTAGCAGTCACTCAATTATGCCACAATCTCACTATTAGTGCAAAAAGAATCCCAGAAGACAGCTTTTCCCACCACACTTAATTTTTTATAAATTGCAGAATTCCAGGGTAGGAAAGGATGTTAGGGATCATCTTGTCCAACCAGTTTCTTGATCCATGCACCTAAGTAGGAATTCAGATGTTCCCTTTTTTAATGATTTCTCTCTTCTAAACTGATCCACTAGTAAATTCTACAGAGTGGCATTTTGCAACAGGGTTTTGGATGATAGTTTCCCCCTAGATGTACATGTAACCACCCTGTATATTTCTCTCTGTCTCTCTGTCTCTGTCTCTGTCTCTGTCTCTCTGTCTCTGTCTCTCTCTCTCTGTGTCTCTCTCTGTCTCTGTTTCTGTCTCTCTCTTCTTGCATCCAAGAAGAATCATAAGACATCTTTTAGACCTAGAGACTAAAGAAATTTTTGTGAGCTGGTGTTATATCAGATATCATCTAACAGTGGGGACATCTGATACTGTCTCTCTTAGATTATCCATCACTGCTACAGTCCAAAAAAGGTTTTCGGAACCTAGTGTTTATCCAGGATGTAGCTTCTGCCACAGCTAAACTTCTTTCTCTTCCTTGATGTCTCTTCTTTTCTGCCCTGACTCTTTTGGAAAGTTCATCCCTATATTTTAAACTATGCCTGCACACTTCCCAGCTAGAGATTCATAGCTAATTGGTGCCACTTTGCCTATCTCATCAAAAGTAAAAAAACAAAAACAAAAACAAAAAACCAAAAAAAAAATAGATATCCATGAGTTTCAGGACCTCCCTATAAAACATCTGGCCCTAAATGGCTTCCTGGAGCTACCTTGATACATGTAATGAGGATGGATCCAGGAGTTCCACTCATCAAACAAGGGTGGCTTAAGTAACACTGTGCCAAGTCCTGGAAGAAACTTTTCACAAAAATATTTGAGACTTCCTTTTCTTGCTTTGGCCTGGTGGTCTCACTGACTTGATACATGCCTTGCTCTTCCCTATCCCACTTTATAGTTTTTATATTTCTATATTTTTCATTTTTGTAAGTGACTTAATCTTATAAAACCCAAACCTTATAACATATATCCAAATAAACAAATGAAAAATCATATGCTTTCATCTGCATTCCTACTTTATGGGTTTTAACTACTGTTCTCAGTTTATGAGTGGGTATAGCTTTAGCTTTGGAGATATTGGCTGCTATCCTGATTTGTACTTTTTGGTGTCTCCAGTTAAGCCATTTCTTAAATGTGCCAAATAAATGGATCTATTTCATTCTGTGTTGGCTGGTGTATCTGTTTCTTCTGTGAAACCTCCTAATTATACCAATGGACTCCCAACAGATAAGTGCTGTGATGCTTAGCAAATTATTGAACTTTTCTGAACCTCTGTTTCCTCATTCACAAATTGAGGGGGCTGGACTGGATCTCTAAGATCTTTCTCTCCCAGTTACAAAATGCTAAATCTTTACCTTCCCCCTCTTAAGCCCCAGAAACAGAAACATCCATAGAAGTAAATGTACCAAACAGAAGACATTTTTCTCGTTTCTCACTTATTTATAGGTTATACTCACAATAAGCAACTTACACAAAATTCCCAGAGCATTCTGGGTTCTTTTTGAAACTTGAGCTGGTTTATTGTATTGTGGAGCATGGGAAATAGGGGTTCTTGCTTCTGCAGTTGATAGGCTAGGTAGTTGTGCCATGGTGAATGCTTTCAGCTCAGGATTGCAAGCAGGGGTTAACAGGACAGAGAGTGCTCTCTATTCTTTATGTACAATCATACAGTCACTGCTTGGATCTGTATGCCTATAGACACATAAGGTCAAGTTTTATGCCACTGAAGAGCAAATAGTCAGACATTGGTTTGGCCATATAAAGACAAAAGAATTCACCAGAAGAGTTCCTATAGATAAAAGGGATTTTCTTTTTTTCATTCACTGATAACAGGAGTAATTGGGGCTGTTAAAATAAATAATGCATTATTTTCCTTTTGGTTATGTTGGTGAAGATTTCCATTTTGGTTTCATAAAATTGACTTGATTTTACATACCTTACATAACACCAGAGGTAGAAAACAGCATACTGAATGTCAGAAACCCCCAAAGAAGAGTAACACAAAACACCCTGCTGTACCCCTTTCCTGGCTCCCACAACCTACAAACTGTCTTCAAAAGTTCATTATTTTGATTCCCTTTGTGCATTCACAAGGCAAGCCAAAGACACTTGGTTTTCTACCACTCTAGGAATGTTCCCGGCACCTGACAAGCCTTTTAAAGGCTAGCTTAAAATCCTCATTAAAACTTGTGTAAAGTAGAGGGTTGATGAGAGAGTTCACATAACCAAGCCACGTCAAAAAGTCAGCCACTTCAGATGACACAGTATAAAGACTCAGCCCTACAATTAGCTCCTTGATGAAAAATGGCAGCCAGGACAAAATGAAAGCCCCTAGTATCAGTCCCAGAATTCGAGCAGCCTTTCGTTCCCTGGTGCTGGAGATCTGTTGGCGGTCTCCAGCCTGGTCCAGGTCATTGTCAAAGGGAGGTATCCTGACTGAGGTGTTGATTTTATCAAATTCTGTGGTTGGGTCTGAAGTGGAGAAGTCGGACACACAGAAGGTCTGGGTCAGCTTGCAGCTCGCAAAGGAGTTCTGGCTGTCAGTGCTTCTGTTGCTCAAGTGGCGGCTGGAGCCACGTTTCTGGTAAAGGGTTTTGGCGGCATGGTAGATCCTATAATAGAGAATCAGGATCAAAGTCAAGGGAATGTAAAATGCCCCAAGGGTGGAGTAAATGGTGTAGATTACATGGTCATGCTGGATGGTGCACTGGCTAGGTGGAGGACTGAGAAGACGGTGGCTTCTCCAGAACAGAGGAGGCATGGAAATAAAAATTGAGATGGTCCACACCGTGAGAATCATCAGTCCAGCCCTCTTTGCTGTTCTTTTCCTGGCATATTCAATAGCATTGGTGATAGCCCAGTACCTATCCAAGGCAATCACACAGAGGTGGAGGATTGAACAAGTACAGCAGGTCATGTCTACACTCAGCCAAACCTCACAGACAAAGTAACCCAGGGTCCAGCTGTCCATGACAATGTATGTGATGCTCAAGGGCATGACGAGAACAGCAACCAGGAGGTCCGTCACAGCCAGAGAACAGATTAGGTAGTTGGCGGGCTGGTGGAGCTTCTTGGTGGTACAGATTGCAATAATTACTGCTGAATTCAAGAGTGTAGTCATGGTAGTGATTACCACTAAAGTCATTGAAACAAGCATCTTCTCTGTTACTGATTTGGATTTAATGGCCACACTGGCTTCTGTTGTACAGTTTGTGAAATTCATTTTTTACCCCTTCTCCTAAGATTTGCTATAGAAAAAGTTTTCTCCTCTAGCTGGTCATACAGACTTCAGGACATGTAAGCCATAATGAGTTTCTAGTTATTCTTCACATGTTTTCCTCTATATGCCGTTTTCATCGGTTATGAGAAAGGGACCCAGAGTTTTTCCTGAATGTAGATTTCCTGGGAAAAAGACAAAATATAATTTTTTTGGTTTAATTAATGGATAGTAAACATCATGATGTCATTTGTGAATAAAAACAATTGTTTTATAACATTTTTTCTTTTATTTTCTAGGTAATCACAACCAGCTCTTTTCAACTGTTTTTAGGTAATATTCCCTTTTTTCCTTTCTATAGTTTAGATTCATCTTTATTTTTAACATGCCTCTTTAGTGGAATAAAGGACTAGTTGGTTTTGAAGCCAGCTAGGAAACAATGGATAGAGCACTGGACTTGGACTCATCTTCTTGAGTTCAAATCTGGCTTCAGTCTAGCTGTGTGATTCTGGGAAAGTCACTTAACTCAGTTTCCCTCAGTTTGTTCATATGTACTCAGTTTCCTCATCTGTAAAATGAACTGGAAAAGGAAATGACACATTACTTCAATATCTTTGCCAAGAAAACCTCACCATAGAGTAGGGAGGGGCTCACATTTGAGCTGGGCCATAGAAAGGGTTCCCCAAGCTGGCCTTTGGTGGGGGTAGGGAGAAAAGGAGGAGTAGGAGGAGGAGGAGGAGGAGGAGAAGGGAGGAAAGGGAGCATGGTCTCCTAGGGGGAAGAGGTGCTTCTGAATCAAGGGGCTCAGGGAAAGGGGCAACCTTTTGGTTGATGGCAGCTGCCAACAAGGAGCCACAACCTAAAAAGCCAAAGGTAGAAGTGACATTGCTGCTGTGGGCAGAATACTCTTTTTGGAATGGGAAATTCTCTTCTTGCCATTTCTGCAGTTATGGACAAGAATTTCCTTGATAAATATGATCTGAAACCGAATGATCATATTATGACTGAGGAGAAACACAAAAAACGCTTTGGAGAACTCGTACAAAAGTTCAAAGTAGAATATCATGCTGGTGGTTCAACATAGGATTCTATTAAAGTGGTCCAGTGGATGATTCAAAGGCCATTCAAAACAACATTATTTGGCTGCATTGGCATGGATAAATTTGGTGATATCCTGAAGAAGAAATTTCTAGCTACTCTGAACAGGGCTAGCAGCCTGTAGATCACCAATGACAATAGGTTCTTTGTGGTCAACCTTGCTTGCCACTATTACATAAAAAGGAGAAACATTTTGACTTGGCAAAAAACTGAAGTAGTAGAGAAAGCCAAAGTTTATTATACAGGAGGCTTTTTTCCCCTTACATTTTCACCAGAATCTATATTAAAAATAACTCACCAAGCTTCTGATAGTAATAAGATCTTCACCTTGAATGTTTCTGCACTATTTATTAGCCAGATTTTCAAGAAATCAATGATGAAAGGTATGTTTTACCTTGACATCCTTTTTTTTTTGGAAATGATACTGAAGCTGTCATTTTTGTTAGAGAACAAGGCTTCAAGACTGAAAAAACTAGATACAGCCTGGAAAGCACAAACCCTGACAAAGGTGAACTTGAAAAAGCAGTGAACTGTAGTCTTCATTCAAGGGAAAAATAATACAGTAATGGCGACAGAGAATAAAATCTGTGTTTTCCCTGTTTTGGTTCAAAATCAGAGTGAGATAGTTGACACCAATGGATGCCTTTTTTGGGGGGTTTTCAGTCCCAGCCACTTGCTGACTGATGGAATACATCTGAGCTGGTCACTAAGCTGCCAGTGTCACAATTAAGCCCTCTGGACTTAGTTTCCCAGAGAAGCCAAACTTCCATTGATGAGCAACAGGAAGAGAAGCCCAGGTGGAAAACCAATGCCCAAATTGGTTCCTGCTCACCTCCTATATCATAGCTTTCATACTCAGGTTACTATAGAAGAACCTTTTCCTACTGCAATCATAAAATTTTTCAGTTTAGGGAGTATGACATGAAGTAGAA
Source organism: Monodelphis domestica (assembly GCF_027887165.1). Classification (NCBI taxonomy): domain Eukaryota; kingdom Metazoa; phylum Chordata; class Mammalia; order Didelphimorphia; family Didelphidae; genus Monodelphis; species Monodelphis domestica. The sequence continues at coordinate 342,821,626 of NC_077228.1, read as the reverse complement.
GCTTTATTCTCTCAACTTGAAAAAGTAGTATTATTTACAGAACTTGGCAGTCTCATTTAAGTGTCAATTACATCTTATTCATTTTCAGTTCCCTTTGTAATTCACGTGTGTCTTGGAAAGTGGCTAAATTTTAAAATTTCTGCTTTGAATAAGGAAAGTTTCATCATTCCATAAATAGAAATTGTATCAATTCTAACATCACATTAAGCTTTTTTAAATGGATATATTTAATTTAGGAGCATATATTTAAAATTAATGTACAGAAATATTTATGCCAAACATCTTATCCAGATATGCCAAATAGTTTCTTCAATGTATACTTCAAATATATAATAAATTGAGTAATTTGCAATCTGCCAAATTCTAGATTATATTAAATATTCAAATCATAACCTGTTACTTCCTGATGATACTATGTAACTAGACATCAATAAATAAACCTTTTCAAATAGGGGGAAAAAAGAAAAAGAAAACCCTATGGTGGGATCACAGAGAGTCAGACACAATTGAAACAATGGAATAACAAATAAGATCTGGTGTATTAGGAGAAATATTCTTGCCATGTAGGGCAGGTTACTGTCCCCCATCCACTCCCCTATTTGGTTACTCCTTCACGAATCCCCTTTGTTGTCTATTTGTTTTGCTTGACTCTCTGGTTTAGTTTTTCTTTTTCTTCTTCAGGCCTGTATATGCCAGGCTGTTTCTAAGATTTGGACTGTCCAGTAATAGACTTAAAGCCATTTAAGAAGGAGAAGATGTAGAAGATCTTGGTATGCAACAGAGTGGTATGATGTGGTCAGAGATATAGGTACCAGTATTCTTTGCCAATTGGGCTGGACTAGTTTCTCTCTTTAAAAATTATTGAAACTCTTTTTAAGACTTGATGTTTTAGGAGACTAACGCTTAGACTGTGGCATGACTTTCTGGTCATATAAGGACCTAAAAAGTCTATCCCTGTGGAATCAGACCCTTCAGAGGTGGTGGATATGCTATCACTTTACAAGTCACCAGGTCTTACTCTGTTAACTTTATATGCATCTGTGTGGATACAAACATCCTTTTGTTACTTTTTAGATAATCTATGAGTACCGTATTTCATTCTAATTCTAAAGCTAAAGCATCAGACTGGCTTGTATCAAGTCTGGCTCCAAATATCTGGTTTAAGTCTCATTTCTGATTCATACTTACAGTGCAACCTTGGGTAACTTTTAAAGTAATCTAGACAACTCTCTATAATAGAAATTACAGAGAAAGTACCTATCAGCATTGGTGGAAGAAACTTTTCTCTTAAACGGATATTTATTCTAATAAATAAATTTTTACATCATTACCAAAAAAGACATTAAGGATTGATGTGTCTATTTTTCTACTTGAATTAATATCATTGTACATTTAATTTGAATATTGGAATAATTTAATTCTGTAAACATTTGCCAAGTTCCTATTATGTTCCAGGAACTGAGGATAAGATGAAAAAATATTAATCCCTGCTCTCAAGGAGGTTATAACCTAACACAGGGGGCATGGTACATACAACTTTAATCCAAATTGCACAAGAGATATGAAAATGGAAGGATCACTTTCAGGTGGAGAGATAAGGGGGTCTTCATAAAAGAGGTTAACACTGGACTAGACTTTTAAGGAAGAGAAAGATTTTTTTTAAACTTATTTTTTCTTTAAAAATGTATTTGTTGGGGGTATCTGGGTGACTCAGTGGATTGAGAGATGGGAGGTCCTAGGTTCAAATCTGACCTCAGACACTTCCCAGCTGTGTGACCCTGGGCAAGTCACTTAACCCTCATTGCCTAGCCCTTTCCACTCTTCTGCCTTGGAACCAACACACAGTATTGATTCCAAGACAGAAGGTAAGATTTTTTTTTTTTAGAAAAAATGTATTTGTTACATTAAAATTCCCAGGAATAAACCCCCTCTCAGCACTAGAGAGATATCACTTGAGAGAAAGGTATATATAAAGATATTTTGGGGAGATTTTTAAAGATATATAAAACTATCTTGCTTACTTCTATTTTTTTCTCTGTAGGTGAACATACACGTTATTCTTCAAAGAATATTTCTATTGATGTATATAATTTCTGCTCATTTCATTCTTTATGTGAAATACTTTCATGTAGGTATTTCCATGTTTTTTAAAAAATGAACATGCTTATCATTTTTATGGTGTGGTAGTATTCCAGCACACTCATATGTCATAACTTATTTAGCCTTTCCTCAACTGATGGGCATCCACTCAATTTCCAGTTATTTGTCACCACAAATAGAGTGGATGTAAATATTTTAGATCATATAAGGTTCTTTCTTTTTCCCCCAATCATTGGAAATAAAATTAATAATATTGGCATTTCTAGGTCGATAGGTATACACAGTTTTATAACTTTTGGAGTATAATTCCAGATTCCTCCCCAAGATGGTTAAATCAGTTCAAAGTTCCACCAGCAGTTTATTAGTGTCCCTTTTTTTTTCACATCTCCTTCAACATTTGTCATTTTGAATTTTTATCATTTTGGCTGTCATAGGTGTGAGATGGTATCTCAGGGTTATTTTGATTTGCATTTCTCTAATCAATAATGATTTAAAGCATTTTTCATGTAGTTATATATATAGCATTGATTTCTTTATCCCAAAACTCTCTGTTCATCTTTTGACCATTTATCAATTGGAGAGTGGCTCATATAATTTGTTAGAGTTCTTTATATATTTTAGATATGAGACTTCTGTCCAAAAAACTGTCTATAAAACTTTCCCTTGATTTACTACTTTCCTTCTAATCTTGGCTATATTACTTCTATTTATATAACCCCTTTTTAATTTAATGTATTCAGATCTCACATGTTTATCTCACAATGTTTAAATTTGTTTTTCAAAAGTTAATGAAAATCCACATTCCTTTCTTATCACTTTTCCATTCCCACTAAAGAGGAAAGGATAACAAAACTTTTAACAAATAGTCAAACAAAACAAATTCTTACATTGGCCAAGTCCAAAAAATATTCATTTCAATCTACATGCTGACTCCCATTACCTCTCTGTCAGGAGGTGAGTAGCATCTTTCATTATGAATTTGCTAGAATCATGACTGTCATTACTTTGATCAGAATTTTAGTTAGTTTTTCAAAGTTGGTTGTCTTTATAATTTGTCATTGCTTGAATTATTCTTCTCCTTGTGTACACTTCACTGTGCATCAGCAGGCAGAAGTTTTCCCAAGTTTCTCTAAAACTGCCCCTTTTATTATTTCTTACAAGATAGTAATATTAAATCACATTCAGATACCAAAATTTGTCCAGCCATTTCCCAAGTAATCATTATCCCCTTAATTTCCAATTCTTTGCCACAACAAAAGGAGCTGTTATAAATATTTACCCACATGTGGGTCTTTTCCTCTTTATTTTTTTTTTATTTCTAGTAGTGGTCAGGGTCAAAGAATATAGTATAGTAATATTTGAAGCATAGTTTCAAATTGTTTCCCAAAATAACTGGATAAGTTTACAGTTCCACTGATAGTGCATTAATGTACCTATTTCCTCTAGTATCTCCATCATTCAGTATTTTCATTTTTTGGTTGATTTTTCCAATATAATGGATATGAAGTGGAACCTCAAAATTTATTTACTTTTCATTTCCCTAATTATTAATAACTTGAAGTATTTTTTTCAAATGGCTAATGATCACTTGGATTTCTTCTTCTGAAGATTGGTTGTTCATACCCTTTGATCATTGGGGAATGAATGGTCAGAGTCTACTTTGGGGAATAACACTTATTGTTTTACATTTGAATTAATTCATTATATATCTTTGGAATGAAGTTTTTATCAGAGAAACCTGCTGAGGGAAAGATTTCAATAAGTAGACATGGAGGGGATTCTATTCCAAACATGGAGAACATCCTATGCAAATATACAATGGTGAGAGAAGACAGGGCAGTTTTAGGGAACACTTCCAGTGCTAGGTCTAGTTTAGTGTGCTTGAATGAGAATAGTATGAAATAAGAATGGAAAGATAGTTTGGGACTAGATTGTTGAGTTTCTCAAATGTCAAGTTAAAGAGTATACATTTTACCTAATTGGCAATAGAAGAAACTGAAGGTTTTTGAGCAAAGGAGCAATTGTTATCACCCTTTGTTCACTGGAAAGATTATTTTGCTAGCTTTATGAGATTTGGATTGGGGAGTGGGAAGATAATTTATGAGATTAATATAATAATCAAAGAGAGAGTTACTGAGGTTTTGAACTAGGATGGAGACAAACTGGAGTAGAAAGGAGAAGGGGATATGAGAGATATTTCCAAGGGAAAATAGAGAGAACTTGGCAACTAAAAACATAGGGGTATAGAGGAGATAGAAGGGACAATAATTCCAAGATTTTAAGTTTAAAAGAGTGTTGGTCTTGAACATATTAAGTTTGGTATTATCTCTGCATAGTGATATCCTATGGATATTGATATTGTAGGACTTGAGATCAAGAGAGACTCACATGGGAACAGAAAGAGATTTGGGGGTTATCTGCATGGATAGATGGTATTCTTGGGGGTAAATGAAATTATCAAGCAGGAAACTGTAGAGAGATGGGGGAAATGGGTTTGAGAACAGAAATCTTTAGACCAAACAGAAAGATAATAGATCCAATAAGGAGATTAAAAAGTAGAGGTGAGTCAAAAGTGAGCTATGTTAGAGAAGCAAAGGGAAGAGAGAATATTAAGAAGGAAGGGATGGTCATTATTTGTCAAATGATTAGAAAGGATCAGGCAAGAAGAGGATTGAAAATAAAGCTCACTGACTAGGGTGGTTAGGAATCCCTAATGACATTAGTAGAGTGTTGGATATGGCAGCCAAGTACTAAAGGGAAGGTCATTTCATCTATGTCTTTTTTACATTTGAAAGCATATTTGTATTACATGATGACTTTGTCTTTTTCATGTGACCATAGACAAGTCATTCCAATCCTCTGACCTTAGTTACTATATCTAGAAAATGAAGAGGATATACCAAATTATCTCTAAGGTCCCTTCTAGCTCCAACATTCATGATTTAAAAAATATGTTGGAAGAACGCTTTGGGGGAAAATACATATAATTTTTAATATGCAGCCTTCAAACCAAATTTAAACCTTCATAGCAAATATTCAATTCCAACAGTACATAAGTGCCACAGGAGAATTATACAATTGAATATAATTATTCTTGACATTTTACATAGCTTATTGTGCCTTTCTTTGGGTGGAGAGAAAAAAGAAAAGTGTATTCCTTACTTTGAGATTTATGGCAAGTTATTCTCAGGCAATTCATTAAATGTGGAAAAAGTAACACTGCTAAATCTAAAAACAGCTTCCGTTTCAAAATACATTTACTGGAAAGCTGATATTTATGTTAACAGCATTTCCATGAGGCAGGGCATAGCTTCATTGATCACCTACATTTATTGAATGCTTCTGTAGAAAGTTACATGAAGTTATCATGGGATATGATCACAAAGAATTCCTCCTTCAGTTTTTGTCCTCAAGGACCTTATAATTAAAGGACAGTGATACTTTACACAAAGTATTATTTATATTTTTATATTTCACTCAGTTAATATTTATTAAATACCAACTTTGTCCTTTTCATGTGACAGACCCCTTTCTCAGAATTTTAAATGCATAATAACATAAAGTACAAAGGATTACAAAGGCAACTAAAGGCTAATGAAAATAAAGATGAAATTTTTTTTCTCATTCAAGTTCACAGACTCTGAAATCTATCCACAGATACTCTTATGAATCCATGAACATTAGGTTAAGAACCTTTGTTCTAAGCCAGGGCACTTTCCACTATCCCATGTGAGTATTCTTTTTTTTTTTTTAATATACTTTGGTACTTTAAAAGAACATAGGATAATAGACTTCTGGGAAGCAGTCAGTCATTAGGGAAGCTTTTTTTCTTCTTCACACAGATATCTCAAAGTTATTGGCATCCCCAAAGTCCTCCTGTGCCTCAGGATCTCTTTCTTGCCCATTTACCTCTCTAAGCCTCAATTTCTTTACCTGTAAAATGGAGATAATAAAAGGACAACTTGTTAAGTTTTTATGAGGATGAAATGAAATAGCATGTACAGTGTTTTGGCAAACTTTAAAATACTATTATGGGGGGGGGGGCTGTTGGGTGGCTCAGTGGATTGAGAGTCAGACCTAGAGATGGGAGGTTCTGGATTCAAATTTGATCTTAGACATTTCCTAGCTTTGTGACCCTGGGCAAGGCTCTTAACTCCCATTGCCTAGCCCTTACCACCTTTCTGCCTTGGAGCCAATACAAAGAATTGATTCTAAGACAGAAGGTAAGAGTTTTCTAAAAATTCAATTATTACAATGTATTATTATTCTCCCTTACTCTCTGTTTCCATATAATTTATTTGCATGCATTTAAATAGTTAAAGATGAAAATACAGAGATAAAATACTGTATTAAAACTGGGAATAGGAGATGTCCTCAGAGCACAGGCAGATGTGGAAGACAATATATAACTTTACTTTTAACACTGCCTGAAATCTGGAAGAATCATGGTGGAATGGTGGAGAAAGCACCAGGCATAATCATTCACAATAGAAATTATTTACATTAGTGAAACCAACTTGGGAAATCAAAATAAGATCAGAAGAATGTTTAGTGTAGATACAGAATAAGCTACAATAACTGATCATCACTACAATGAGCTTTGAGATTAATGTAATCCAAGTCCCAAAGCTCATTGGTAAGAGCCTCTTTGAGGAGGTGTTGGAGATGAACACCCTGAACCTGACAATCAATCAATTAACATTTATGAAATGTATGCTATGTGCCAGGCACTATGCTAAGTGCTAGGCATATAAACAGAGTAAACTTTTTATCACAACAGCCCCATGAAATGAGTGGTAAACAGCAGTGTAGTATGATGGGAAGTGCAATGACTCAGGAATCAGAGCATCTTGGTTCAAATTCTATCTCAGATGTTTATTTTATTAGCTAGGTGGTGTACTGGATAGTGCATTGAACTTGGAACCTAAATGAAAATAACACTGAAATTATTAGAATTTTGATCAATAAAAAAGCATTTTTCTTTGCCAATATCAATGAATGATTCTCTTCAAATTATAAAGATGAGTGCTAACACTCTATTTTTTCATGAAGTTTCTTTTTTTTTTTAATACAGGATGTCCCAAAAGTCAAAGTATAGTTTTATGTTTTAGCACTAGAAGGACTAGGTGGTATGGCCTGATATAGTTTAGAAAAATATTTTACTGTACTTTTTTCTATGCAAATGTACTTAATTTTAAAAATCCTTACCTTCTATCTTAGAATCAGTACTGTATATATTGATTCCAAGGCAGAAGAGTGGTAAAGGCAAGGCAATGGGAATTAAGTGACCTGCCCAGGGTCACAAAGCTAGGAAATGGCTGAGGTCACATTTGAATCTAGAACCTCTTGTCTCTAGGCTTGACCACTAAGGCACCTAGCTGCCCCCTGAAAATGTAATTTAAATAAAAGAATTACAAGCAGATATTATAATTTTACTTTGAAATAAATATTTTTATTCTATGAGCTCTATTTTCTTTGTGTTATGGATAAAATAAAAATTATGCACTGGTATCAGTTGATGCAGCTTGGTTCTTTGAGGTATTCTTAAATTTTTACAATATGAATTCTTATTTCTACATGTGAGTTTTCTCAAATATGCCTTTTTTACACATTTTCAAATAACTACACGCCTCAAATATATTTTTAGAAGCTTGAAATTGCATGGACGTTTGGAACTCTCCATACATGTTTTATTGATGCTTTAAGAAAATATTGCTATCACTTCACAGTGACCTGCATCCTCCAGTATAACTTTGCTTGGCACAAAGAAGCATAGTTTAGCAAAAGAAATGACATGCCTCATTCTACATCTTAGTCTAGCACTGCATCCTAAAAAGATGGGGAATTTCACCATCAGTTCTCTGAAGACAAGATTGTCTATCATGTTGATAACAATTCTGATGCTTTTAGTGTTATTTTCCTTTATATTATCAGTGTCTTGTTTCATGCAAATCTTCCCCAAGTTTCTGAATTCTTCATACTAATAATTTATTATGGCTCAAAAATCGTCCATTACAACCACTCAGGTTCACTCAACTGATTCCCATTTCAACAGTCACCAATTTTGCTAACACAAAAATAAGTACTTTTTTATTAGTGAAGATCTTTGTAGAAGCAAAGTAGATACCCATTAAATGAGGAATGGCTAAACAACTGGGGTACATGAATGCAAGAGTACATTACCAGGATGTAAGAAACAATGAATATGATAAAGAGAAACGTGGAAAAATTTATTGGATATGAACTATATAGAGTGACGTAAGCAGAACCAAGAAAAAATACATAATACCTTCAAAAATGTAAGTGGAAAAAAAAACACATATGTACAAATCAAAAGTGAATGTTGAGGGGGCAGCTGGGTGGCTCAGTGGATTGAGAGTCAGGGCTAGAGATGGGAGGTCCTATGTTCAAATCTGACCTCAGACATTTCCCAGCTGTGTGACCCTGGGAAAGTCACTTATTGCCTAGCCCTTACCACTCTTCTGCCTTGGAACCAATACACAGTATTGATTCTAAGGTGGAAGGTAAGGGTTTAAAAAAAAAGTGAATGTTGAAAAATTACAAAGAACAAGCATGGCCCCAAAGAAGACATATGAGACAATACTCCTACTCCTCTGTATAGGTGGGAGGTCTTTAGATGAGAAGAATTGAGCATATTTTCAAACATTTTTGATTTTAGATCAGTTTGGTGATTTCTCTCTCCTTTTTCAGATATACTGATTATATGGAGTGGCTCTCTGGAGGAGAGCGGGTAAATGATGACAACAAATCAATAAAATATGTTTTCAAAAAGTTTTGCTTTATCTCTATATATTATACTTTTATCTTTGACCTCTTTTGGGGTATATGCCCAGTATGTTTCCCCCCCAACTCTGAAATTTTATTTTATAAGTTAAAAAAAGTTATTTTCTTTTTAAAATTTGAGTTCCAAATTCTCTCCCTCCCTTCTACACTTCCCCCATCTATTAAGAAGGCAAGCAAAATGATATATATTACACACATGAAATCAGGCAAAACACTTCCATATTTGCCATATGGCAAAAAAGGTAACAAAGAAATAAAGCTAGAAAGTTGTTTTTCAATTTGCATTCAGAGTTCATCTCTCTGGAGATGGACAGCATTTTTTTTTTATCATGAGTTTTTGGCATTGTCTTAGATCATTATATTGATCAGAGTAGCCAAGTCTTTCATAGATGATCATTACTACAGCATTGCTGTTACTGTTCACAATAATCTCCCAGTTCTTCTCACTTCACTTTGTATCAATTCATATAAGTATTGCCATGTTTTTCTGAAGCACGTCCCTTTGTCTTTTCTTACAGTAAATTGATACTCCATTGCAATCACATGCTATAACTTGTTTAGTCATTCCCCAATTTTGAGCATCCTTTCAATTTCCAATTCTTTACCACTACAAAAAGAACTGCTATAAATATTTTTGACCATATGAGTCCTTTCCATTTTCATTTCACCTCTTTGGGGTACAGATGTAGTGGCTAAGATTGTTGGGCCAAGGAGGATGCAGTTTTATAGCCCTTTGGGCATAATTCCAGATTGTTCTCCAGAATGTTTAGACCAGTTCATAACTCCTAATCAGTTCATAACAACTAACAGCTTATTTATATACCTATTTTCATTCATCATCTCAAGCATTTATCATTTTTGATAGGATTAAGGTGGTACCCCAAAGCTGTTTTAATTTTCCTTTCTCTACTCAAAGTGATTTAGAACATTTTTCCATATGGCTATAAATAGCTTTGATTTCTTTTTCTAAAAGCTGCCATATCCTTTGACCATTTATCAATTGGGGAATGGCTTATTTTTTTAAAGTAAATTTGACAGTTCTATACTCAGTATGTTTTTTTGAAAAATGAGGGCTTTATCAGAGAAAATTGTCAACGTTTTTTGGTATTTATATCATTGTTTATGGTTACTTTTAACAAGCTGTAGTTTCCCTGTTTATTACTTTTAATTAGGTCTATTTTTGCTTTTGCTTTGTCTGAAATCAAGATTGTTACTCCTGCTTTCAGTTTTTTAAACTTTAGCTAAAGCATAATATATTCTGTCCCAGTCCTTTACTTTAATTCTGTGTATATCTTTCTTTTCAACTATATATCTTGTAAACATATTTTTGGATTCTGGTTTCTTAGCCATTCTTCTACCCGCTATCATTTTATGGGTTATCTCTTCCCATTCAAATTCATTTATGATTATGGGGTATTTCCCTTTACCCCATTTTTCTCTGTTTATATTTTTCTCTCTTTTATACTGCCCCTACTCAAATGTCTATTTTCCTTCTGACAACTGCCTCACTTAATTTGCTCTTCTTTTAATCATCCTCCACTACCACCCAATATCTCTTATTGCCTTCCCCTTTTTATTTCTCTATGGGGTAAGCGAGATTCTATATCAACTGAGTATATAGTCTTCATTTTTTAAACCAATACTTATGAAAGTGAGGTTCAAGTATTTCCTGCCTCCTACCATTTCCCCTTCTTCTATAAAGGCACTTCTTTGCATGTGTCTTTTATGGAAGAAAAATTTCTCCATTCTACTTCTGCCTTTCCCCTTCTCTCAGGGCATCCCTCCTTCTCACTCTTGCATTTTTTTTGGAGATCTCAACATGATCAACTTACATTGATGGCCTCTATTTATGTAGTCTTCTTCAAACTACTCTAATAATGATAATACTTATGAGTTACTTGTATCATCTTTCCATATAAAAATGTAAGCAGTTCAACTCCATAGAATCCCTTATGATTACTCTCATGTTTGTTTTTTATGCTTCTTTCTAGTCTTTTTCTAGAATATCAAATGTTCTATTCAGTGCTGGTCTTTCCATTAGGAATGCTTAAAAATTCTCTATTTCATTAAGTATCTTTTTTTTTTTGCTTGAAGGGTTATACCTAGTTTTTCTTCAGAGATGAATCTAAATTGTAATTCTTGTTTTTTTTTCCTTTGAGAATATCTCATTTTCCTTTAACATAGAAGCTAATGCATCTTTTGTGATCTTGAATGTGGCCCCATAATATCTGAATTATTACTTTTTTGGCTGAATATACTATTTTTCTCTTTTTTACTTGGGAGCTAAGGAGTTTGGCTTTAATATTCCTGGTCGTTTTCATTTGGGGATCTTTTTTTCAGGAGATGATTAGATTCTTTCAATTTCTATTTTACTTTCTGATTCTAAGAAATCAGGGCAATTTTCCTTGATAATTTCTTAAAATATGACGTCTAGAACCCTCCATCCTCTTTTTATTATGGCTTTCAGGTTCTTTAGTATGGCTTAAATTATCTTTCCTTGATCTATTTTCCAGATCAGTAGTTTTTCCAATGTGATCTCTCACATTTTCTTCTATTTTTTCCATTTTTTGGCTTTTTTATTGTCTTGATGTTTCATACAGTCATTAGCTTCCAAATCTCCAATTCTAATTTTTAAGGAATCATTTTCTTAAGTGAGCTTTATAACTTCCTCCATCCCCCATTTGACTAATTTTGCTTTCCAAGAAGTTCTTTTCTTCAGTGAATATTTTTGTCTCTTTTACCATTAGGCCAATTTTGTTTTTTAGAGGTTATTTTCTTTGGCATTTTTTTTGTGCCTGTTATCATATTTTTTATAATTTTCTTTCCCCAATTTTTTTCTCTACCATTCATCTCTCTTTTATGTTTGGAGAAAATCTTGAAGGGCTTGGGTACAATTAACATTTTTTTTGATGTTTTGTTTGTAACTGTTTTCTCATTATCTTCTCCTGAGTTTGTGGTTTGGTCTTACCTACCGCTATAGTAGCTTTTTTTTTATTGTCATGTTCTTTTCTGTTGTTGTTTGCACATTTCCCCAGCCTTGAACTTTATGTTAAAGTTGGACTCTGCTCACCTTGGGGTGAAGAGGCACTGTGCTCAGCTTCATGCTTTTTCATACTCCTGTTTTCAAAGCACTTATTCTGAGAGAAGTTTGGTCACTGCTCTCTTGGTCTGTGCTCTGGTTTTTAGCCAGGAAGGGTTCCTGCTTCCCTGCAGCTACTAGTGCTGGTCTTGGTCGGAGCATTGTAAATAGATCTCTTATTCTTCGGTAACCACAAATGCTAGTGCTCTTCTTTGCCTTTAAATTATAACCAAGGTCCCTCATCCTCTGTGACTGCCTGAAAGCTCTCCTTTCTACCCTGAAATTATGACCCAGAAGGGTTTATGGCTAATAAAATTGCCAATCAGTGCCAGGTCCACATGGTGCCAGCACACGATTACCTATAATCTCTTTCAGATCAGGGGACCCACCCCCTTACCATCTCTGAGCTGAGAGCTCTGAAAGCTTCTGGTGCTGGTGCTGCCTCCAGGACTTGTTAGTGGCTGGTGCTGCCCTGGCCTGCATGCACTCCCAATAGGCCACCTCCCCAGTGTCATAGACTTCTCCTGCTGACTGCCCAAGTTGTTTCAGACTCCACTGCTTCAAAATTTGATTTGAGGCTTTATTTTAATATTTTTTTGAAGAGGAATATGGGGGAAATTCAACTGACTTGCTGCCTGTACTCTACCATCTTGGCTCTGCCCCCTGAAATGTCCTTTTTCTAAAATTAATTCCTTTTCATGACATCTACATCACAAAAGACAGAATGTTAAATGAAAGACTGCTATTCCAGACCTAAGGAAACACATTGCTAAAGTAGAAGTGATGAGAGTCTTAGAGGAATTGACTAGAATAAAGTATTTATTTTTGTATTTAAGATAACTACTTATGTTTAATACTTCAAGGATATGTATTTTTCTGGGTGTGGGAAATCTGCTGGTCCTGACGACAATATTTTCGGACAATCTCCTTACTGACTTTCCCAGAATGCTAAAACAAAGAACACAGAATACAGATAAATGATTAGATTAACTATGACAGTCTTGCCTCTTTCCTAAATTCCTTTGACTGAAGACTGAAGTTAAGAAGGACATTGACAATTAAAGAATCTAAGGTCCACCCCCAATCACCCCAGCCTCTGGCTATTACATCTTTCCCAAGCTTTTGTTAACTCACGAAACCTGGCTGTTACTTTTCCCCTTTCCTAAAATCTATTTAATCACCCCCCCCTTTTCTGTAGTTCAGTGGAAACTCAGTCCTATGACAGTGTGTGACTTTAGATTATAAATTGTCTGCCTTAATTAAGGACCAATTATTATTACTTTGTTAGTTCTGTGTTTTTCAGATTTACAATGCAAACAAAGGACAAAAGAATGAACAAAAGGCTTAGAGGAGATAGAAAGCAGACACAAAGTATTCACAGTAGTTTTACTCTGAAGGAATAGTCAGTCAGTTAGCAAGCATTTATTAAACCCTAGGGGAAACTATGAACAGAAAGACAGTTCCTACACTTAAGGAGCTTATATTCTAATGGGTTGAAGAGGGGGTGGGAAATAACACATGAAAGGAGGAATGAAAGAGGTGGGAGAATTTAACCAACCAGGGTCATGGTAGAGCTGGTTGTTAAACATTTACTAGTACAACATTGCCTATGCTCCACAGATCCATGAATCCAGACACCTACATCCAGAATATAGTCCAGAGAAGAAAGATGTGACTGATCTGAGTACTCTCCTTCATTACAACTTCAGAAAACTCCCAGTGAAGTGGCTACTATTTTCCATTCCTAAAGAAGAGGAAACTGAAGCTCAGAGATATGAAGTCATCTGTGGTCAATGACTATATAGCTAGTAATTGTTGGAATAGGAATTCGAAATCAGATCTTCCTGACTCAGAGTTCTGCACCCTTTCTACCATGCCATGCTTCCTCAAATTTAACACTGAGCTGCCAGGTAGGTGTCAGGCATAGAATCCAGCCAGCAATACATGCAGTATATACCCATAAAGATCTTGTGTTTCAATATTATAAACTGGTCTTTTGAAAATGCCAGTATTATATATTGCCCATGCTCTGGGGGATGCTGGAGCCATTTTGAACTCTTTGAACCAATTGTTAAATTTTCAACATAATTATTAATATCACATAAATCCAAATCAGGGCTTAATTGAATGCTCTGTTAACTGTCCAGAACTTAAGAAAGTGATGGAAAAAATCTTAATAAAGATAAAACATGGATTGCCAGCCCATGCCTTACTCCCTCCCTTCCTTCTCTCTCCTTTCCTTCCTTTTTTATTTTTGCAGAACATTTACAAACACACTGTTGCCCATGCTCCACAGATCCAAAAATCCAGACACCTACAAAAACTCTTTCTTTGCTCCTACTCTCAGGAGGCCAACAATGCTAGGAGAATCAAGGGGCTTTGCCAAATGGCTCTATTGCAAATTCATGCTATCATATTTCATCTGGACCCTCTCTACCACATGACAATCCTTTTATTCATCTCTTGTTGACTAGGTAGCATAATTTCCTAAATAAATTTGTAAAATGGTTTGTAAATAAGCCATTTTAAACTTTCCCCAGTCTCTTGAAGCCTCCAACCTGCCACTGACACTTATTTTTTCCCCCATAAGACCTAAACTTCTACTTTATTAAGGCTCTCTGTCCATCTTGGCACTGAACAATTTTTCTTCAACTTTACCCTTCCTCTTCTGCTCCATCCTCCCATCTCACAACTCCAATCTTAGAGTACGAATTATTTTTTCTCAAGGTTAATGGGTTTCTCCAGGGCCCTGGTCCCTCTACTATTCCTTTACTATCATGCCTTTCCCCCCTCTCCACTTGTTTCTAATATCCAGTATATAATTTCATTATATTACAAACAAAACAAAACAAACCCAAACCTCTTGAATTTTTCTTCTGTATCTTTTACTGGCAAACAGTCTACAATTGATTACTTTCCTTCTTCATTATCTATTCCTTAACCAGACATCCCTATCTTCTTGCCTCTGGATATGTTCTTCTCTGTATATTTACATATCACTATCTCATGGTTATTCTGACTGACTCTATGATAATTTTTTTTTCTTTTTCCTTGCTCCCTTTTTTACTCTTACTCCATATATGTAGGTATTCCTCAAGGCTTTATCCTTGACTTATCCCCTTCTCCCCACTCTTTGTCCCTTAGAGATTTCCTCCATATTTATGATTCTTAGAACTGTAACAAGGGACCCATTAAGCCAACTCCTCCAGGGTATTTACATTAGGGGCATGATTTTTCTCCACAGTGGTACTCTTATAACTTGAATTATATGATATGATTTTCCTGCTCTCTTTCTTGATTCCAGATCTCTATCCCTAAGACCCCATCACTGTGTCTTTCTCTCAGAGCCTCTCTGAAATCCTTGCTATGCCTTGAAAACTAGGGTTCAGAGAACATCATTCATGTAAAAGTGATATTGGAGAGATTATCTGGGAGGAAGAGCCAATCCCTGTCCTGGCTCAAGTGTATCTGGGTTATCTATCTTCATTACTCCTACTGGAATTAAATATGTCCTAGGTCAATGATGACAACGATGATGATGAACCTATGGCATGTCTGCTAAAGATGGCACCAAGGTCTCTGGGGGCAGGGCATGGTTCATGGTCTTTAAAAGGTAACCACCACTGTCCTAGGCACAAGGACTCCTATTTATGACTCTCACGACTCAAATATTATAAATATAGATATTGACTAAATCTTTATCTACATGTATATTTAATCTACATAACTCCAACCTTCAACCCAAAGAGTAGACCTAAATTTTCAATTGTCAAGTGTACATCTCCACCTCAATGCTAATTTAAACATACTTCAAATCTAACTTCTCCTCCTCCTTGGTCCTTCTCTGTCATCATTCCTACAACTCCATATCCAAAAAAATCACCAAATCCTTTCTGTTGATTCTATCTCTGAAATAAATCCTGGATCTTTCATTTTCTTTCTATTCCCCCTGCCATTACTATGCTTCATCTTCTTGTTTAAACCTTTTTGTCTAGACTCTTGCTATAAACAATAAAGTCTTTCTGTTGGTAATCTCTAATAATACCTTCACTGCCCACACATTTCTATCTAATTACTTTTGCTAAAGTATGCTTGGATCTTATTTCTCTCTTCAATGTACTTTAGTGTTTTCCCTTCGGAGCCAATGGATATTTAGTAATGTGAGACTAGAGTTTGAGAGAGAGGTTAAATAGGAGTGACAATCTTCTGCATAAACATAATAATTGAATTTATAGGAGCTGTTCAGATTGCAAATTGATATGATATAGAGGATTAGTAGAGAAGAAGCTAAGAAAGAAAAAGATTGAGAAAAGGAGATTAGATTTGGAAATTATATCATTGGTAACTTTAGAGAAAGCATTTTCAGTTCAGAAGATCAGATGTTGGATTTGCAGAGGATTTAGAATCAAGCGAGGAGGGAGGAAGTAAAGAAAATGATTGTAGATGGCTTTCTCATGAAAATTATCTATGAATAGAATAAGATATACATTATGAGATCTAGAGAATAGTTAACCAAATGAGGGATTTTAAAGAATGGGGGACATAGGCACATTTGTAGGCAACAACGAACAGTGATAGGGAGATATTGAACATTAGTGAGGGTGGGAATGATAAAGGGAACAATTTGTTAGAAGAAATGGGATAGAATGGAAAGAAGGGTGCATGTAAAGGAATTTGGACAGGCAAAATAGGGAGTTGATAGAGTTATTTTTATTATGTACCCAAGGCAACAAGAAGCATCACTTCTTGGGACATTTAGTTATCTTTCATTGAAGGGTTCATAATGATTGCAAACAAAGGGATAACCATGTAGATACTTTCAGTTTATGCCATAACATCTACTGCAGAGAATAAGGAGGTAGAGAAATTCTATGAAGAATTTTGTAAGATTCTTTAAAAATCAATATACTGATTTCAGGGCAAAGATTGATACATGGGAAGACGAGGGAAAATATATTGTAAAATAAAGTTCATGTTTGAAAAACGAAAGAAAACAAATTTTTGTGGACTACACAAAAGTCTCACATGTTTATATCAAGAACACTGTAAGAAGGGAACATTAAGGCATTGGGCAGAGTGAATACCAAATGACATTACAAAAAAAAGAGTAATAATTAAATATAAGATGTAGATACCTTGGCTGAATCACCACTCTGTGCACATTCAAGTACATCAATTTGTTGTAATCCAAAGATTAAAGTCAACATGAAACTAGAAAGGAAAAGAAGTCATGTTACAAAATTTACATGTCTTTATACTGATCTGTGTAAATAAGTCATTAATTTAAAAAATGGGGAATGGATAAAGGAATAGACATTGACATGAATTATGACTATATCCTCTGGAATTTTTCCTGAATAAAGCATTCACGATGATGATGAGACCAAAAGAGACCTCATTCAGGAAAAAAAAAATTAAATACCTCATTCAGGAAATTTTTCATCTTGCCAACTGAAGGGTATGGTAGTTGAGAGAAATACTAGTTTAGAATATAAACTCCTTTGTAAAATCTTTCAGAGTAATAACATGACATAAGAAATAGGTAAGAAAAAAACCAAGTTCATAGAATATTCAGCACGAGACCCAATTAAATTAGATTATCCACAGAGAATTTAGGGATGAGCCTAGAAGTTGGGCAAAAACAAGAGAAAAATGGAAATAATCATGGAATACCTCCAAGATATCAGTCTCCAAGGGATGAATATTATAGGTCACTCAAAGGATAATGGAGAGTTGCACAGTGGACCTAAGTAAACTATAACATATTATCAGTAATGAATTACATGACAAAGCATGAGAAAAGTAAAAAGAGATCACCAAAAGTCTCTATAATTAGGAAAGGTGGTGAGTGTATTAACCTTTTCACCCATTCATCCAGGAAGAATTAGAGATAACAGATGGAAGCACACATGCTACACTAGTACTTACAAAATGTCAAAAAACCTAGATGAAGGTCCAATATGATGTTGGTTGGTCTCCTTTGGAGGATTTCCAATGAGATATAGATAAGAATTACACATATTAGCAAATGGTAGATGCATTTTAGTATGTAGTATTTTAGGGAGTAGCTACACTAATGAGATTATAGATTCATTGATGTGTACTATTCTTTTAATCATTAGCACTCTTTTCGTTTTTACTGTTTTCATTGTTAATCTCTTCCTGACAATGTGATTGTAGGCTGCATTTAGGTTTGCATAAAACATAAAAAATGGATGGTCTATAAGTGGATCAATACAATAGTTAGGGTTATTGCAGGATTTCTAGAAGAGTTTTGTTGGAGAGAAAGAAATTATAAAAATTTCCAGAAGTCTGGAATTTTGGATTTCCTTTGTGTAGATTGCTATATCCAAGAATTAAAGGGGATTAAAATTCAGTGTGATTAGTTCTCACCAGAATTTTTATGAGACTTTGAATTGCTTCTAGGACTTTTCCGATTAAAGACCTTATCTTTCCTAACCACCTTTGTGAAAGGAATGCAATCATCATGTTTGTGTATTCAGAATGTATTTTGCATCTTGGATGTTGTTCCAAATTACTGTCTGTAATGGATGAGCCTTCCTAGTCATTTGGATTCAGGTGATTCCTCCAAGTCAGCCTGAGGTCTTCATTCTGCCCTGGATTGCTCTTTGGCTGATATTGTGAAGCTTTAGCCATGGCTCACTTAGCTGAGTCTTAGATTTTGGAACTCAAGAACTAGAAAGGACTGTTGTTTTCCAACTTTTACAACCAGGCAACCTTGGGTGATCATTTTTGTCTGATTGCTTGCTTCTAAATAAAAATGGCCTGGAGGCACTTCTATGAAGGGCATCCTATTTAGACATCCAGATAATGTTTTATTCAAAAGGGAGCCACTAATAATACCAATAATAATGGGAAAAATACTTTACTATAAAGGAGACCATTAAAAGAGTTACTTTTAAGCTGAGTGACAATAAAAATGGACTTTGTAAAGTATCTTGAAATATAGCAGATGCTTGAGATTTTATTAGCATACTTTAAGAATTGTGAAATGAAATTACTTTCTTTGCTACACTCTGGCACTATTGAAGAACAAATCATTACAGCCAATATCCGTTTTGTTTTGGCTTTTTTTTTTTGGCCTCTAGTATACAGATAAAATTTATTCATTACATTTTTGACTGCTTAAAAATATTAGGCATAATGCATCCTTGAAGCAACAATGTGGTATGACTATGTATTCTGCTTGTGTGGGGTATTATACTATATTGAGTTACTACCTGTCTCAAATGGGATTTTTTGATCTCATTCAATTTGGATTTCCTTTGTCAGACATGTTTTGCATGAGTGAGAATTGCAGTCATTAATTTTTTTAACTCTTACCTTCTGTCTTAGAATCAATTTTATATATTGGTTCTAAGGCAGAAGAATGGTAAGGGCTTGGCAATGGAGGTTAAGTGACTTGCCCAGGGTCACACAACTAGGAAGTGTCTGAGGCCAGATTTGAACCCAGGACCTCCCATCTCTGGGCCTGGCTCTCAACCCACTGAGCCTCCTAGCTGCCCCCTACATATTAATTTCTAATGAAATCTGACTTTATATTCGTTAGCCCCCACATTGGCAAGGCCAACAAAAGACCCATAAAGGAATGATTCCAGATTTACATTTCAAGGGGATCTTGGAAGTGATCCATCTAGTCCCCTCCCCCTTTTTTTTACAGATGAGTAAACAGAGTTAGTAAGGTTAAATGACTTGTCCAAGGTGAAATAGCTAGGTTAGTGGCAGATCCAGGATTTGAACTCAGATCCTCTGACTCTACATGCAGCAAACTTTTTGCTACACTACACTATCTACTGTGTCTCATATTAAAAAAGACACCATTATATCAATAGGAATCACTGCTTTGCCAAAAAGAAAAAGTTTTGTTGTTGATAGTTTTAGTATTATCTGAATGTTCATGACCCCAGTTAGAATTTTTTTTTGGCAAAGATCCTGGAGTGGTTTTCTATTTCCTTCTCCAGCTCAATTTATAGATGAAGAAATGAAGGCAACCAGGATTAAATGACTTGCCCAGGCTCATAGGGCTAATAAGTGTCTGAGGCCAGATTTGAACTCAGGAAGATGAATCTTCCTGATTCCAGGCATGACACCCTATCCACTGTGCCACCTACCTACCCAACAGCTAAACAACCATCCCTCAGAGCTCTAGGCAACTAAGAAATTAAAAGATAATCAGATGGTCAGATCTTTACTTGTAGGGAATCTACATTGGTAGAGGGAAT
The DNA here is from genome assembly GCF_027887165.1 of Monodelphis domestica. Classification (NCBI taxonomy): domain Eukaryota; kingdom Metazoa; phylum Chordata; class Mammalia; order Didelphimorphia; family Didelphidae; genus Monodelphis; species Monodelphis domestica. Next base: position 342,801,400 of record NC_077228.1, on the reverse strand, counting down.
AGTAATGTCAATGATAATAATGGTAATAACCTTTTAAATATGTTGCGCTTTAAGGTCTGCAAAGAACTTTATAAATATTATTTCATTTTATCCATAAAACAATACTGGGAAGTAGGTATTATTTTTATCTCTGTTTTTACAGATGTAGAAACTGAGGAAGACAGAGAAGAGCCTTGCCTAGAGTTACACAGCTAATATCTGAGGTGGAATTTAGATCCAAGTCTTCCTCATTCTAAGTTCAGACCTCTAACTCTTGTACCATCTCACTGACTTTCCACATTAGCTTCTTCTGTGTATGGAGTTCCTTATATCTTTGGAATGCAAGTCTGTGCCCACTCTCCTTCCCTCCCTTAAAAAAAAATGATAGAGAGAGAAGAGACCAAATAATGGGGAAAAATATGGATAACCTTACTATCCTTCCTTTCAAAAGATAATTTACTGACCCCACCTAAAGAAATCAGTCATGCCTTCCTGAAGGGTCTATTTTGACTTCTTTATTAAGTTATTATAAAAAGTAATATGCACAAAGGGCATTTTTAATGAAAATATGAGAAAGGAATGGGCAGGCTTTTGCAAATAGTTTTCTAAAACAAATTGCATCTTTAAAGATACATAATTAATTAAAAGATGCAAAGCACATGAAATTCTGCCAGAAGATACAAAATCCTATTAAATTATTATTTATAGGTTACAAAAACCAAAACCAAAACCAAACAAAATATTTATTTCCCTTAAGTAAACTGAATCTTTCAAGGCTATTTTTCAAAAAGGAGTCTTTCATGCATTTGCCAAGAGTATGCTTCATTCCCCAAAAGAGTAATGGCAAACAATAACCTGTTCAATGATCTGATTATTAAAAGTAATCAAAGTTCAGTACAGATGGTGTGTGCCAAGCAGGGAGAGGAGTACTCACCATAAGCATTTGTTATTGTCATGGAGAAATATTAGCAAGTTTAAATTGAAGATGGATTCCTTAGAAAGGGTGAGGACTTTCAGATACTCCTGTTTGTACATGGCAATGTGATGATTCCATTAATTCCTCAAACATTATAAAGTTTCACCCATAAGAGCCATGGCTATTAAAATGATAGAAGCTTAGCAATCTATACGGTAAAAACAAAGTGGATAAAACTGCCTATTCAACTATGACTTGTAGTTAGATGGTATATCTATTGAGTTCATCAGTACATATGGCTAGATCAGGTCTTGCAGATTATGTGGATATGATTCTCTACTGCTGATTGTTTTCTTAGACTTTGTCTCTAAAAAGTTTTGCTGTATTTTTAAAATGTGAAAAAAAAAGCTCAACCTAGAATTGAATAGAAGGAAGAAAACTGACTATCACAAACTTTGGGAATTATGATGCTCTTTGACACAAAAATTCCATCTTTTAAATGCAAAAGTTCTATTCCTGATGCCTTGGGCTTTCTCTATCAGGCTCTTTGATCCCCAAATGAGAATAGGTAGGCAGAATATTGGGACAGCATCATCTCTGAAGAATCAAAGTTGCAAATTACCCAAAAGCCAATGAGAAGGTGATTGACAAACACAAATACAGTCAGGTAGACAGACTACTAGACCTGGTGACAGGAAGACTTAAAGTAAACTTCCTGCCTCAGATATATTACTACCTATGAGACCATGGGCAAATCATTTAACTTCTGTTTCCCTCAGATTTCCCAACTATAAAATGGAGTCAATAATAACACCTATCTCCCAAGAGCCTTTGTAAAGATTAAATGAAATATTTATGAATATTTTTGCTAACCTATGATTATGATTTACCCTATGATTAACATATTTCTAATAATGATCTCCATGTTAGATTCCTTGGAGGCATATGTTATTTTGCATCTTTCTATTTATAGTAAAAATAACAATGCTGATCATGATAAATAGTATTATATGACATTTTAACATTTGCAAAGCACTTTACAGACACCATCTCTTTGGATACTTATTTGGAAGCTTTTAATGCCTGCTACTTTCCCCTTCAAACCTTTCTCTTTTACTATAATTAATTGTTTCTCAAATTCTAAATTCAGTTGGCACTCTCATCAGTATTTGGCAGCAATTTCTGAAGTTGGCACATGAGCCATCTATCAAAAACTATAAGGGACAGAAGGTGTTCTGTGCTGAAGTTCAAGGTGCTAAATGTAGACTCAATGCCTGGCATGGCCTTTCTAACAGTGGAAGGGAAGGCTTTGAAAACTATTGGTGGGACCTACTTATGGGATGGGGAAAGGGATCTGGTGGCTGTTGGGAGTGTGCGGGGGAAGATTTAAGGCTGGTTATAGTGAAAGTTTTGTCTATGATATAGATATAGATTAGAGGACTTAGGCAAAATATGGCATATGTCAACTTAGACCCTGAAGTCAGTGCCTGGAATTAGAGCCTCAGGGCAGATGTTTGGGTAGGGATATGTGTTTCTGCAACTGAGTGTAAGTCTGTATGTCTGTGTATTTGTCCATCAGGCTCAAGTGACAGTAGCCCTTAGCTATCTTGGATTGACAAGGATAGACATGCTGGTTATTCTGTGATCACAATGATAACAATGACATAAGGATAATAGCTATAATACTTTGCATTTACCATAAACAAACTTACAGCTTTTCAAACAATTTTTCTATCTATTAACTCATTCTAGTTCTAACTCTAATATTTTCCAAACTTATGGGCTCTGCCCTTTTTTTACAGACACACATGAATCTTGACTTTTACATTGAGTTATAGAATTTTTGAGCTGAAAAAAACCTCTCCCTTTTATATAAACTTATTGCTTTCATCATTCCTCCAAATTGTCCTTTTGGAGGGTCTGGTCAAATCCACTAGCACCGGGAGGGTTGCCTTTGCTTTAGATTTTTCCTTGGGGTGGTTAAGACTTAGCATACTCTCTACTAAATAAATATAGTCTGTAGTTCCCTTTCTCACACATGCTATTATTGGAGTTGACTGTTAAGACTAGCCTTACTAGTTGAATGTGTTAATCCCCTAATGATGAAATGGAAATATACATTTTGTCCAAGTAGGGGCTCCAGATTATTTCTGGGGATGATTTAAGACTGCTTAGGAGCATAATCCAGGCCAATGATGGCAAACCTTTTAGAGACTGAGTGCCCAAACTGCAACCTTCATGCTGCATGTGAGCCCCTACCTTATCCCAGACAGGGGAGGGAGGAAGCACTCCCATTGGGCTGCTGGACAGAGGGGTGGGTGATGGGAAAAATGTCTTCAGGCACAGTAGAGAGGGGGAAGGGAGTAGCTTCCCCCTCTGGCACATGTGCCAGAGGTTCACCAACACAGATCTAGGCTTTTGACTCTTCCTATATTCATTTGTGGGTAGCTAGATGGTGCAGTGGATAGAGAAATGGGCTTGGAATCAAGAAGACTCATCCTCTTGAGTTCAAAACTGGCCTCGGATACTTACTAGCTATGTGACCCTAGGCAAGTCACTTAACTTTGTTTGCCTCAGTTTCTTATCTGTAAAAGGAGCTGGAGAAGAAGTGGCAAACTACTAAAAAAATATAATATTTTTGCTTCCCCCAAAATAATTAGTTTATATATTTCTTTCCACCTGGACCTAGTTATACGAGCAGAACCCATGCTAATTCTATTAGGTAGTGCAGCAGATAGAGTATCAGATTTGCGGTCAGCAAGAACTGATTTCAAGTTTGGCTCAGATACTTACTTAATCACTGTATGACCTTGGGCAAGTCACTTAATCTCTGCCTTACTTTCTTTATTTGTAAAATAGGGATTAATAATAACACCTACTTCCCAGGGTAGTTGTGATAATCAAATGAGATAATATTTGCGAAACACTTTATAATCTTTAAAGTATTATATGTTAGCTATGTTAACTCATGGATCTGATTCCTAGACTTCTCTCTTTTTTTTTTTTTTAAACCCTTACCTTTCGTCTTGGAGTCAATACTGTGTATTGGCTCCAAGGCAGAAGAGTGCTAAGGGCTAGGCAATGGGGGTCAAGTGACTTGCCCAGGGTCACACAGCTGGGAAGTGTCTGAGGCCAGATTTGAACCTACCTCCCGTCTCTAGGCCTGGCTCTCGATCCACTGAGCTACCCAGATGCCCCCTTAGACTTATCTTTTGTTTTTGTTTTTTCCTTTTTTAAAATTTAGAATATGTAGACTTTTTTTTTTTAAGATCTCTGAGGAACTGTGGGACATGAGAAAAGTTTCTCAAGACTACATATGGGCAGATGCTGTCCCTAGTTCCAAAATGAGAGGTGGAAGTAGTATATATTTCAAATTACATGTAGGCCAGTAAACTTGATGTAGTTTCTCAGTAAATTTCTAAACTAGATAAGTAAATAGAAAGTTTCTGAGGATTTGTGTAGAGAGGAAATTACTGCAACTAACATAGGTTCGTTAGGAACAAATCATATCAGACAAAACCCATTTCCTTTTGTGACAGAGTAATAGCTAACATGGGGCAGCTAAGTGGAGCAGTAGAAAGAATGCTGGACTTGGAGTCAGGAATATTCAATTTCTTGAGTGTAAGTCTGGTTTCAGATAATTATTAACTGTATGACCCTGGGCAAGTCACTTTCCCCTTTTTACCTCGGTTTCATTACCTGTAAAATGAGCTGGAGAAGGAAATGGAAAACCAATATCTTTGCCAAGAAAACCTCAAATGGGGTCAGGAAATGTTGAACAGGAATGTTGAAAAATGACTGAACAACAACAAAGGGAAAGCTACCTCCATTTCCGAAAGTTATGACAAAGTCTTTATGATATCCTCAGAGAAAAGATAAAGTGTTTTGCCATTTCCTTCTCCAGACCATTTTACAGATGAGGAAACTGAGACAAAAAGGCTTAAGTGACTTCCCGAGGGTCACACAGGTAGTGTGTCTGGGGACAGATTTTAATTTAGGAAGAGGAGTCTTCCTGACTTGAGGCTGGACACTCACTCTATCTACTATGTCACCTAGCTGTCCAGATGATGATGAAAAAAGGTAGCTGTACAAATTCTCATAAATATTATTAGAGTCCATCTGGGTAGAATGGTAAGAATACTGTATTTGAAGCCAGAGGGTCTGGCTTTGAAACCTAGCTCTGCCACTTACTACCTCTGAGACCCTGATCAAATTATTAAATTTCTTGGGGACTCCTTTTCTTTATTCATAAAATATAAAAACAAAATAAATATAATTTATAAATTTAATAATATATAAATAAAATAATTATAAAAATGAACTAATTTATAAATAGAAATCATTATTATTATTTATAATATAAAATATTTTTTAAAAGTATTGTAAGGTTCTTTCCAACTAAAGACTATAACCTTATGATCCTATACTGTGTGATCTTGGACAAGTCTCTTGAGCTCTCTGTACCTCAGTTTTCTCATCTGCAAAATGAGAAATTAGAATAAATGGCCTTCAAGCTTCCTTCCAAATCTAATCTTATGATAACTATAAAAACAAGAGCAGGGAAATCTGAACATGGTATTAGTCATAGGATCTCATCATCTTATGGTTGCTGGAAGGGGCTTAGTGGTCACCTAATCTATTTTTTTTTCCTGTACAAAAAGATCTTTTACAACATATGATCAAAGATGAATCTCTTCTGCAGTATAGCTGACAAGTAGTCATGTATTCCCAACCTGATGTAAATCCTCCAGTGAATTGGAAATTTTTTTTATTTTTCTGACATTTTTATTTAATTAATTAAGAATATTTTTCCATGGTTACAAGATTCATATTCTTTTCCTGCCCTCCCTCAACTCCTCTCCCATGGCTGACATGCAATTCCTCTGGGTTTTACCTGTGTCATTGATCAAGACCTATTTCCATAGTATTGATATTTGCACTAGGGTGATCATTTAGAGTCTACATTCCCGATCATATCCCCATCAACGCTTGTAATCAAGAAGTTGTTTTTCTTCTGTGTTTCTACTCCCACAGTTCTTTCTCTGGATGTGGATAGTGTTCTTTCTCATAGATCCCTCAGAATTGTCCTGGATCATTGCATTGCTGTTGGTAGAGAAGTCTATTACATTTGATTGTGCCACAGTGTATCAGTCTCTGTGTACAATTTTCTCCTGGTTCTTCTCCTTTCACTCTGCATCAATTCCTGGAGGTTGTTCCAGTTCACATGGAATTCCTCCAGTTCATTATTCCTTTTAGCACAATAGTATTCCATCACCAACATATACCACAATTTGTTCAGCCATTCCCCAATTGAAAGGCATGCTCTCATTTTCCTAATTGGAAATTGGACCAGTTCTATTTAAATATAGTTTTCAAAATAAAAAAAAAATAAAGTCCATGGACATCAGGTTAAGAAACCCTATACTAATATAAAAAATCATTGTGACTTTTGCTGTAACTATTGGCTGGGTCACTACAGAAATACTCTGAAATTCTGGAATCTTTCTACTTAAAAAAAAAGCAATTTGCTTATTGAGACAGTGTATGTTTATCCAACTGATGATAAATAGAAGAATTTGATTAGAAATGTCTTAAATGAGTATGGAAAGGCATTTCTTTGGGAATTACTGAGCCTTTCTCAGACAAGATTATAGTTTCAAGGCCTTGCTAATTATCCAAAAGGCACAAATGGCCAAGAGTAGACACAGCTGTGCAAGTACACAAATGCATCCTCAAATAGGAGAGTGAAAGTGTGCTCTGACTCTAGAATAAGAACTAGATTTAGTTTATTCATTTTAAACCCTTACTTTTTGTACTAGAATTGTAGAGGTTTCAAGGCAGAAGAACCATAAGGGCTAGGCAATTGGGATTAAGTGTCTTGCCTGGGGTCCCAGAGCTAAGAAGTGTCTGAAGTCAAATTTGAATTTGGGACCTCCAGGCTCCAGGTCTGGCTCTCTATCCACTGAGTCATCTAGCTGCCCTGCTTCAGTTTATTTCTGAAAAATCCAAACATCTTTTTTTTTTTTAACCCTTACCTTCCGTCTTAGAGTCAATACTGTGTATTGGCTCCAAGGCAGAAGAGTGGTAAGGGCTAGGCAATGGGGGTCAAGTGACTTGCCCAGGGTCACACAGCTAGGAAGTGGCTGAGGCCAGATTTGAACCCAGGACCTCCCGTCTCTAGGCCTGGTTCTCAATCCACTGAGATACCCAGCTGCCCCCCAAACACTTCTTTTAATGAAGCCTATGAGTAAAGAAAAGGCTGGAGGTGATGTTCAAATGATTTTTGCCTAATGGAGAAGGAAAGAGAAAGAACTACTTTTTGTTGCCACAAGAAAGCAATGCCTGTTCAAAACTGAATTTTGGTCCCATTGTTTTACAGTTTGAATTACTCAGCCTTAATGTATTTTTACTTGAAAGGGAAGCAGCACGGGGGTGGGAAAGACAGGGGATATGATGCATCACTGTTATAAACCACAGAAACAGTGATGCCTTTTCAGATGTTGAGGACTGGCAGGTCCTGGTGACCTTCTGAAGGTTTTCCACCCCCTCTGTTGTTCCAATTTGGTGTAAGGATTTACTGAATATTTCACTAGGACTGCAATCAGATACTAGCTTGGTAGTAGGACAGTTCAGTGATAAGGGGCCATATCTGAAGCTGACAGCTAAGTTTTGAATTCCCTGAGAGGAATTCTTAAAAAGAGCTTTAGAAGAAAGCAATTCGTTGGAGCAAATCATCTTTTAAAAACCTATTAAATTAATTAAAGAACTCTCCTGAAAAAAGATAGAATTTTTCCAGGTTGAATATAGACAATGGTTAGTAAATGTTATTAATGAACTAAAATTATTAACTGATAGTAAATTATTCAGGGAGCTATGTGGTGCAATGGATGGAGCACTGGGCTTGGAATCAGGAAGACTCATCTTCATGAGTACAAATCTGGCCTCAGATACTTACTGGCTGTGTGACCCTAGGCAAGTCACTAAACCATATTTGCCTCAGTTTCCTTGTCTGTAAAATGAACTGGAGAAAGAAATGGCAAACCACTCCAGTATCTTGGCCAAGAAAACCCCAAATGGGGTCAGGAAGAGTTGGACATCACAGAAATGACTCAACACTTATAAAAATGACAAGGTATTAATCTCTTCCAACAGGGGCATGAAATTTCTGCTAGGGAGCACTGGGTATTAGAAAGCAAACTGGGGATCTGGGTTTGTATCACTTCTTTGATGGTTAGTAGAATCAAGAACATTAGCAAGTTTCCTTACCTTGGTTTTCTCATCTGTAAAATTGGCACAGTAATACTTGTACCACTTACCTCACAAGGTAGTGAGCATCAAATAAGATCACATACAGTCATCCCTCACTATATTGTAGCTCACTTATCATGGCTTCACTGTATTGCAGGTTTTAAAAAAACCTAATTCTGTATTGCAGAGTTTTCACTATATCACAGGATTTTGTTAAAATTATGTAGGTTTAAGAGTGTAGAAAGTATTTAAGTGCATATGAAGTGTTTATAAGGGTATGGGAAAGGTTAATAAGAGTGTATAAAAGGTTTATAGGAGAGTGAGAAGGGTTTATAAAGCTTTTATATATATACATATATAATAAAATAAATATAATGCTCCTATGTCATGGATTTTCACCTATCATGAGGGTCTCTGGAATGTAACTCCTGTGATAGGTGAGGGGTCACTGTATATATAAAGTGATGTTCAAAATTTAAAGAACTTTTAAAATATTGGTTATTATCATTAATGCTAATTATATTCCAGAATATTGATGCTAACTACATGTCAAAATACATGAAGTGGGCAGAGAGAGTGGAGAATAAACCAATGAAAACAGTGGTGACTGCAATTCTTTCATTGATCCCAGGGTACAAGCTCATCCCATAAGTGCCAGTGTGTGCTCTGTGATGTGATCTAGCCATAGAGTATACAGTAACATGATCTTAGTAGAATCAAAATGACAAAGAGGGAATGTTGGCATAAACTGACTGTAGCTTCTTGCCAATAGCTGGAATGCATAAAGCATAAAAGACTCTTTAAGAGAAGTATGAAAAGAAAATAAAGTCAGTTGGGCACATGAATATGAAGATGAGAAATAAGAGAAAAATAACTTTACTGGTATAATGTTAACCCAAAGGCACTAAAGACAGTAGAGGAAGACCTCTGGAACACTGGGTAGACCTTATGTGGAGGGTTTTGGAGGACATGTTAATTAGGATAATACAGAATTAGAAGAGGTGGAAGGATTAGGAGTTGGGTAAGTAGAGTAGTACTCATGCCCATCAATCATGAAATCTGCCTATCGATATATTTGTTGCCTGAGTATCTCCTAAGATTTCCAAGTTAAAACTGATTGTTGTTGTTCAATCATTTCAGTCATGTCTAGCTCTCCATCACTCTACTGGGGGTTTCTTGGCAGAGATATTAGAGTGATTTGCTATTTCCTTCTTTAGGTCATTTTACAGATGAGGAAATGGAGGCAAACAGGATTAAGTGACTTGTCCAACTATTACATTTCTGTGGCTGGATTTGAACTCAGGTCTTCCTGACTCCAGGCCCTGCACTCTATTACTGCATCATCTAGCTAACCTTAAACTGATTATGCCTTCAAATCCTAATGATCTGAGATAAGGAAGGGCCAATTAACTTTTTATTTTCTTCTAGAAAGGGTATTCTAATCTCTGCCTCAAGTAAGGATCAGGAAGGCAGTTTTAGTACAATTTCTAATGAAGGTGTTTCTAAATAGCTAAGGCTCTATTTCTAAAGTGCACAATTATTTTAAACTATTCCCCTATTAAGAGGCATAGCTTTCATAATCAAGTCTCAGTGGAATTTAGAAGCAAGCCTTTATTTCCAAAACAAATGACTTTGCTGGTCCTTGGGAAAATGAACTCCCAGCTCTTTTGCAGTGAAATTTATACAAGGCACTTATTTGTTGTTCAGAAATGTTTGACTCTTTGTGACCCAATTTAGAGTTTTCTTGGCAGGAATATTGGAGTGGTTTGTCATTTCCTTCTCCTGCTCATTTTACAGATGAGAAAACTGAGGCAACCAGGGTTAACTGATTTAACCAGGGTCACACAGCTAGTAAGTATCTGGGACCAGATTTGAGTTCAGGAAGATGAATCTTCCTGACTGCAGGTTCAGTGCTCTATTTAGCACCATCTAGTTGCCCAAGTCACTTACATATAGAGCTGGAAGGAATCCCAGAGGCCTTTTTAATTTTATAAAACAGGAAACTGAGGTCTAGGGAAATTAATATGTCCTTTAAATACAGAGCTAGTATTCTTTCTACTATACTGTGTTGCCTTCTCATAATAATTTTACTTCACTTCTTTGGACTTCTGTTTCTTTATCTGTGATTTCAAAATTCCCTTCTAGCTTTTACTCTATGATCTTATGATCTTGATATAAAATCATGATAGTAGTCAGAATTTGAACACATTTCCTTAAAACTTTTTTTTAAATTTTATAAACCCCTTACCTTCTGTCTTGGATTGGCTCCAAGGCAGAAGAGTGGTAAGGGCTAGGCACTGGGGGTTAAATGACTTGCTCAGGGTCACACAGCTGTGAAGTGTCTGAGGTTAGATTTGAACCTAGGACTTCCCTTCTCTAGGCCTGGCTCTCAATCCACTGAGCTACCCAGATGCCCCCTCCTTAAAACTTTTCAAAGCCTAAAGAATACTGTATTATTACCTTTCAAAATGAGAAAGTACTCATAATTCTGTCTAGCTAAATTAGAAATCTATGCTTTAAAAATATTATTGAATCATTTATCAAATTCCTACTGTGTATAAGGTACTGTGTTAGGTCTTGGATATATAAAGACAAAACCAAAAAAGTTTCTGGCCTCTAATTCAACATGTCTGAAAGAGAACTCGCTCTTTCTCTTTGTAAACTCTCCACATTTTCCAAGTTCCTCACTGGAGCTGAGGACAGCATCATCCTCTGAGTCACCCAGTGTCATGCCCCATTTCACTCACTCTCACCTTACATCCCCGGAACTTTACCAAGTCTTGACATTTCTACTTTCACATGCTCTCTCCCTGTATGTCCTTCTCTCTCCTCTTGGACTACTGCAACCATCTCATGCTTGGAGTATTGCAGTAACATTCTTGTTGACTCCCTAACTCTCTCCTCCAATTCATCCTCCACTCAACACAGTCTATTCCACTGATCTTCCTTTCTGTCTCTTAGCAAGTACCAAATTGTTTTGATGACTGCTGCTTTGTAATATAGTTTAAGGTCTGGGACTGCAAGGCCCCCATCATACGTGTTTTTTTCATTATTTCCCTGGATATCCTTGATCTTTTGTTATTCCAGATGAATTTTGTTATGGTTTTTTCTAAATCAGTAAAGAAATATTTTGGGAGTTTAGTGTGTATGGCACTAAATAGATGAATAAGTTTGGGTAGGATGGTCATTTTTATTATATTGGATCGTCCTATCCATGAGCAGTTAATGTTTTTCCAATTGCTCAAGTCTAGTTTTAGTTGTGTGGAGAGTGTTTTGTAGTTGTGTTCATATAGTTACTGTGTTTGTCTCGGGAGATAGATTCCTAGGTATTTTATTTTGTCTAAGGTGATTTTGAATGGGATTTCTCTTTCTAGTTCTTGCTGCTGATCTGTGTTGGAGATATATAGAAAAGCTGATGACTTATGTGGGTTTATTTTGTATCCTGCAACTTTGCTAAAGTTGTTGATTATTTCAATTAGCTTTTTGGTTGAATCTCTAGGATTCTTTAAATAGACCATCATGTCATCTGCAAAGAGTGATAACTTGGTCTCCTCCTTGCCTATTTTGATGCCTTCAATTTCTTTTTCTTCTCTAATTGCTACTGCTAGTATTTCTAGTACAATGTCAAATAGTAGAGGTGATAATGGGCATTATTGTTTCATTCCTGATCTTATCGGGAATGCATCTACTTTATCCCCATTGCAGATGATATTAGCTGATGGTTTTAGATATATACTGTTTATTATTTTTAGGAATGGCCCTTCTATTCCTATGCTTTCTAGTGTTTTTAATAGGAATGGGTGTTGTATTTTATCAAAGGATTTTTCTGCGTCTATTGAGATAATCATGTGGTTCTTGTTGGTTTGCTTGTTGATGTGGTCAATTATGTGGATGGTTTTCCTAATATTGAACCAGCCCTGCATCCCTGGTATAAATCCTACTTGATCATGGTGAATGATCCTTCTGATCACTTGCTGGAGTCTTTTTGCTAATATCCTATTTAAGATTTTTGCATCTATATTCATTAGGGAGATTGGTCTATAGTTTTCTTTCTCTGTTTTTGACCTGCCTAGTTTTGGAATCAGTACCATGTTTGTGTCATAAAAGGAGTTTGGTAGAACTCCCTCTTTGCTTATTATGTCAAATAGTTTGTTTAGTATTGGGATTAACTGTTCTCTGAATGTTTGATAGAATTCACTGGTGAATCCATCAGGCCCTGGGGATTTTTTCTTAGGAAGTTCTTTGATGGCTTGTTGGATTTCATTTTCTGATATGGGATTATTTAAGAATTCTATTTCTTCTTCTGTTAGTCTAAGCAGTTTGTATTTTTGTATATATTCATCCATATCACCTAAATTGGTGTATTTATTGCCATATAATTGGGCAAAGTAATTTTTAATGATTGCCTTAATTTCCTCTTCATTGGAGGTGATGTCCCCCTTTTCATCTTTGATGCTATTAATTTGCTTTTCTTCCTTCCTTTTTTTAATTAGATTGACCAGTACTTTGTCTATTTTGTTTGTTTTTTCAAAGTACCAGCTTCTTGTCTTATTTATTAAATCAATAGTTCTATCACTTTCAATTTTATTAATTTCTCCCTTAATTTTTAGGATTTCTAGTTTGGTTTTCTGCTGGGGGGTTTAATTTGATCGCTTTCAAGTTTTTATATTTGCATTTCCAATTGATTGATCTCTGCTCTCCCTAGTTTATTGATATATGCACTCAAAGATATGAATTTACCTCTGATTACCACTTTGGCTGCATCCCAAAAGGTTTGAAAGGATGTCTCTCGCCATTGTCATTTTCCTCGATGAAATTACTGTTTCTATGATTTCTTCTTTAACTAAACAATTTTGGAGTATTATATTGTTTCATTTCCAATTAGTTTTTGATTTGGTTTTCCATGTATCATGACTGAACATTATTTTTATTGCCTTGTGATCTGAAAAGGCTGCATTTATTATTTCTGCTTTTCTGCATTTGTGTGCCATATTTCTGTGACCTGGTGTATGGTCAATCTTTGTGAATGTGCCATGTGGTGCTGAGAAGAAGGTGTATTTCTTTTTATCCCTATTTATTTTTCTCCATATGTCTATTAGTTCTAATTTTTCTAAGATTTCATTCACTTCTTTTACCTCTTTCTTATTTATTTTTTGATTTATCTAAATTTGATAATGGTTGGTTTAAGTCTCCAACTAATATGGTTTTACTGTCTATTTCTTCCTTCATTTCTCCTAGTTTCTCCATTAGAAATTTGGGTGCTATATTATTTGGTGCATACATGTTGATTAGTGATATTTCCTCATTATCTAAAGTCCCTTTTAACAAAATATAATTACCTTCCCTATCCCTTTTGATCAGGTCTATTTTTGCTTTGGCTTTATCAGATATCATGATTACCACTCCTGCCTTCTTTCTGTCAGTTGAGGCCCAGAAGGTCTTACTCCACCCTTTAATTCTGACCTTGTGGGTATCAACACACCTCATGTGTGTTTCTTGAAGACAACATATAGTAGGGTTTTGGATTCTAATCCATTCTGCTATTTGTCTACGTTTTATGGGTGAGTTCATCCCATTCACGTTCAAAGTTATGACTGTCATTTGTGGATTCCCTGGCATTATGATATCCTTCCCTAATTCTAACCTTTTCTTTTTCAGCTCTACCTTTTAGTCCAGTGATTTACTTTAAATCAATCCCCCTTGTCCCCTCACTTGATATGTTTCCTTTATTAGTCTCTCCCTTTTTGTTCCCTCCCCCTCCCCCCTCTCTTTCCCTCCCCTTTTGTTTTCCCTCACTCCCTCCCCCCCTTGGTTTTCCCTTCTCCCTTCCCTTGTTGGGTAAGATAGAATTCAAGATCCCAATGGATCTGGGTGTTTTTCCCTCTCAGAATTGATTTCCCTGAGATTAAGGTTTAAGTAAAAATTCTCTTCCTTTCCTTCTTATAGGAGTTTCCTTCCCCTCCCCTTCCCATGTGGATCTTTGTGTGAGAAAGATTATTCTATTTGGTCTTTCTTATCCCCCTATTTACACATTACATTTTCCCCACATGTTAGTATACATAGATTGATATAAATGTAGTCCTTATAGAAGAGAGTTTGAGTAAAAGAAGAAGATAACATTTTTCTCCTTTTCCCTTTCCTTCATATTTACCTTTTCAGGTATTCCATGCTTTTTGTTTTTTGGTGTAGAACTTTCCACAGAGCTCTGGTCTTTTCTTTGCAAAAACTTGGAAATCTTCTATTTTGTTGAATGCCCATACTTTCCCTTGGAAGTATATAGTCAGTTTTGCTGGATAGCTGATTCTTGGTTGAAGACCCAGCTCTCTTGCCTTTCTGAAGATCATGTTCCATGCCTTACGATCATTCAGAGTAGAAATTGCAAGGTCTTGTGTGACCCTGATTGGCATTCCTTTATATCTAAATTGTCTTTTTCTGGCTTCTTGTAGGATTTTTTCTTTTGTTTGAGAGCTTTGGAATTTGGCAATTATATTCCTGGGAGTTGTCTTTTGGGGGTTTAGTGTAGAGGGTGTTCTGTGAGCTCTGTCAGTGGCTGTATTGCCCCCTTGTTCTAGAATCTCTGGGCGATTTTCTTTATCTCTTGTATTATGATGTCGAGTTTGCTGTTTATTTCTGGCTTTTCTGGAAGTCCAATTATTCTTAAATTATCTCTTCTCCCTCTATTTTCCAAATCTGTCACCTTGTCAGTGAGATAGTTTATGTTCTCTTCTAATTTCTTGGTCTTTTGGCTTTTCTTTATTAGTTCTTGCTTTAAAGCCTGGTTTTCCTTTTCACTTTGGTCAAACTGGTTTTGTAGATGCCTGAATTTCTTTTGCATTATTTCCCACTTTTCCTCCCAGAAGGCTTCCATCTTTTTGATCATTTCTGATTCATATTCTTCATGGGTTTGTGGAGAGTTTCCATTTCCTTTGGAAGGTTTGTGAGCATTTGCTTGTGTTTCCTCTTCTATCTCCTCTGTGTTTTGTATTTTTGCTCCATAAAAATAAAATGTGTCCAAAGTCGCCCCCTTCTTCTAGTTTTTTTTTGGAATTTTGGTTTTTTTTGTGCTTCTGTGGAGTTTGCCATCTCTATCTGAGTGGGGAGGATTAGCTTTTCTTATCTCTGTCTAGTGTTCAGAGGTTTTAGCCCTAGGCAGATTGTCCGTTCTATGACTTGGCCCTTGTTTCTGTGCCTCAGCCAGTACTCTGAGGGGGAAGGGGCCATGGCTTCCCGGAGCTCTCAGGGCTGGTGATAGGATTAACCTCAGACTGAGTATGCCCTCAGGCAGCGACCTTCAGTGAGACCCAGATGGAAGGTTCTGGTCAGGGGACTACAGGCTCCTCCTGTGTCTCTCTGTTTCCCTGCTGTCTGGGTGCCCCCTCGACTGGGTCAGATTGTTTTCAGGATTCGGCCTTCAGCTCTGAGGCCCTTTTGCCAGCCCTGATGGTTACTGTTGTTTCAGAGGACCCTGCACTCTGAGGGGGGAGGTACCGTGGCTTCCTGGATCTCTGAGGGCTGGTGATAAGGATTAACCTCAGACTGAGTATGCCCTCAGGCAGCGACCTTCAGTGAGACCCAGATGGAAGGTTCTGGTCAGGGGGCTACAGGCTCCCCCCATCTCTCTCTGCCTCCCTGCTGTCTGGGTACCCCTGCGACTTGCTCAGGTCATTTTCAGGGGGCGGCCCTCAGAACAGCCTGCTTCCGAGGCCCCCCTGCCTGCCCTGAGGTTCCTGCTGCTGCCTCAGACTCAGCACTCTGGGTTGGGGGGGATGGGTCCTGGTACCTTTCCTTTGCCTTCCCCTTAGATCCGAGTGATCTCGGGCTCCAACTCTTGGGGGGCCATACCTTTTGATCCAGGTCCAGGAGGAGTGTTTCCGGGGTCTATTCTGCTGTTTGTTTTGAATTTTGATGCCCTAGGAGCATTCCATTTGAGATCGGTAAGGAAGGGTTTCTGGAGCACCGAACTTTAGCTTTCTCTAAGCTGCCATCTTCTTGTTGTTGTTTTTAAAGCCATTTTACAATTTCATACTCTATTAACCTTTCCAATTTTTTATACCACAGTTTCTTTTGTATACTGAGTTTTAGCTATGCTGGTTTATTTGCTATTTCTCAAATATCAGACTCTATCTCTGAACTCTAGAGCTTTTCATTCACTGACTATCCCCTATGCTTGAAATGCTCTCCTTCACCTCCATCTTGTCTGCAAAAGATTTCCCTGGTTCCTTCTCCTCAATGCTGTGCCTTCTCTGAGTTTATACCCCAATGACCCCATGTATATATCTTATACATATAAATATATAATTATTTTTATGTGACCTTTCCCATTAGATTTGGAATCTTCTTAAGTTTGGGGAGTGTGCGTTTGCCTTTCATGGTAACCCCAGCTTCAGCACAAGACCTGTCACAGACGGAGCTCTTAACAAATGCTTGTTGACTCCCTAACTGGCAAGATATATGCACATGGCTGATTAAGTATAGTAAAAGGCAGATAGGTGGTGCAGTTGGATGGAATGCCCTATCTAGAGTCAGGAAGCCTTATCTTCTTGGGTTCAAATATGGTCTCAGACACTTAGTGACTGTGCAAACCTGGCAAATCACTTCACCTTGTTTTCCTCAGTTTCCTCCTCTATAAAATGAGCTGGAAAAGGAAATGGCAAAGCACTCTGTGCCTTTGGCAAATAAAAACTAATCAAAACAAAAACAATCCCCAAATGGGGTCACAAAGAGTCAGACACAACTGAAATGACTGGACAACAACAATCATTAAAACAAGTGCTGTTGAGGACTTGAACTTAGGTACATGAGTGGAGAGGAGATGACACATGTTGTAGAAGTTACAATTAATGTTTTAGTAAATGAATAGAGATGGAAGATTAGAGAGATGATCTAATAAAAGATGAACCTAAGCCTGTAAAGTCCACTGACTGAGAGGATTGTGCCATCAGTAGAAACAGGGAAATATGGAGGATACATATGTGGGGGTGTGGGGAGAGAACAAGCTCTATTTTGGGCTTGTTGAGTTTGAGGTGCCCATGGGACATTTAGGTGAAAATGTTAAACAAACAGTTGGCAATGAAGGATTGGAATTCACATGAGATCTTGTGGGACACAGTTTTGCGAGTCATTTGCTTAAAGATGATAATGGAACCACTGGAGCTGATGAGACCAAAAAGGGACAGAGAGTACAGGGAAAAGAGAAATTTGAGGACTGAGTCTTAGAGGATGGCTACACTAAGGCAGTATTATAACCCATTAAAAATAATAGACAGGAGGAGCCCAAGAGAGGCAAAGGCAGTTAGAGACCTAAATTGAGTAAGCTGTTTTGGATTCTGCACAAATCTCTCCCCAAGATAAGGGTGCCTCCATGAATCAGGTGTACTAATCTCTGATGTATCAAATGTATTCATAATGTCACAGTATAATTGGATAGTGGTTTGTAGCATTCAAAGAAGTATTTTGCTTTAAAATCATGATTAACTGATCTTATAAATTATTATATATTATAAAACATCTATAGCTATCTGCCTATCTGTCTACATATCTATCTATCTATCTATCTATCTATCTACTGTGCAGATGGAAAATTTGCAACACCTGAGCTACATTCCCAACATCCTTTTAAGTTATTGCCTCATTTTATGTAAGGATGCTTAGGAGATAAATTTGGCTGAGACCCACACTGCGGGGCTCTTTTTTTTTTTACGAGCTTATGCTTTTAGTAGTGTTACAGGTATGAGTCTCTGTCTCTCTTTGCTCTGCTCACTTGACTGAAAGAATCTTTTTTCTTTTCCTTCTCTTTTGATTTAGTATTAAAATCGTATATATTTTTAAATACTAAGAGTATTTATTCATTTTTACTCCTACACTACCTACCTACCTACTGATCTAATTTAAGAGCTGACTCTACTTAAGAGTTTCTGGCTTTTAGACTCTACTATAACCTTCCCCTCTCTCATGTGCTTGGTCTTTTGCATTTAACTTTAGCTCAAGTTAATTAAAATGCTCCTTTTTAGAAGACCAAAATCTGTGTAATTCATAATGACCAAGTTTGACCTTGAAGAAGAGATTAAAAAATGCATCTTCCTCCTTTGCAGAGATGGGGGAGTTGGGAAGGAAGGGGAAAATGGAAGGAAAGAAGGAAGGAAAGGAAAGGAAGGAAAGAAAAGCAAGGAAAGTAAAGGAAAAGAAAGGAAGAGAGAGATAGGAAGGGAGGGAGGGAGGTAGGAGGTGTAAACCTTGACATTTCTTAGACTTGTGAATGTTGGAAATTTCACCATTGGAAAGTTCCATACTTGGAAAAAATTTCCTACTGATAGTAAGAACTCTATTGGAATGTGAACCCCCTTGGCATGGGAGGATCTTTCTCCTCCCTACTTGGCACTGCTTTAGGACAGAAACCTTTTGCTGAACAATGGAAAGGGCTTTGACCTATGCTTAAGCATAGAACAGGAAGTTCTTTGAGTCATGATTGATTTTAGAATTAATACAATAGAGATACTTGGAATGATAGAACCAGGTCTTGGAAAATACAATCTCCACCCTACTCAGAGTAAAGGATTTAGGAAGGGCTGCAGCAAAGGATCAAGATTTAATTATTTGAGAATATGACCTTCAACAGACATGTGCAAAGTCACAGACCTCTGGGCGGTCCTGGGTTAAGCTAGAGCCACCATTGGCACAGGGAAGACATGGACAGTGATTGGTAGATGTGAGAACTGAGGGGAGGGAACTTAGATGGTTTCCTTAAAGATAGCAGGGTCTGAGGACTGGGAGGATTTCGAGAGGTTTTGCTCTGAGAGGTTGTGCTCTGAGAAGTCTTGCTCTGAAGGAGGCTGGAGGTGGAGGCTCCTGAGACTGTTTCTCCATTTTGGTCATGTGAGTGATAGGGACTGATCTCTTTTCTTTGCCTCAGCTATCTAAGGGCTTGGGCCTTTTGGCCCAGCCTAAACAGAGGGGGTATTTAAGCCCTATTCCCTTCTCTCCCCTTCTCTCTCTCTCTCTCTCTCTCTCTCTCTCTCTCTCTCTCTCTCTCTCTCTCTCATACCTTTCTTCCTCCTGTTTATAATTAAAAACTCCATAAAAGGTTGACTGCTGACTTGAGTTTTCATTTAGGAATTACATAGCTGAATTCCTTGGAGACCTTAAATTAATATATATCAGTCTTTTAAAGTGATTTCCTTGTCACAGAGCGAAGGAGTGAAGGAAGTAAGGAAAGAAAGGGAAGGAAGAAAGAAAGAAGGGAAGAAAGAAAGGATTATTAGGCAAATACAGTGTACCAGGCACTGTGCTAGTCAGTTTACAAATATTATGCCATTTGATCCTTATGATGGGACGTAGGTGCTATTATTATCCTTATTTTTAAGTTCAGGAAATTGTGGTTAAATTTTTGTCCAGAGTTGCACAGTAAGTGTCTGAGGTCAAATTTGAACTCGGGTCTTCCTGACTCTAGTCCTAGCTATATAACTACTATATGACCTAGCAGCACTTAGGGCATAACATTGCATATGCTTTTGTAGTTGGACACAATTGATTCATTGGTTAGTTTTGCATTTGATTGTGAACTCTTTGAGAGTAGGCACTTTTTGCTTCTTCTTGTGTCCTAAGAATTTTAGCACAGTGTTTAATACAGGGTAGGTGCTTAATGTTTATTGGCTGACTGAACTGCTTTTCTTTGTTTTTTTATTTTTATTTTTTTGGTTCTTTGTTACAAAGACTGATATTTCCTAAGGGAGAAGGGAAGGACATATTTGGAAATCAAAGCAATATAATAATAAGGGATATTGATGTAACAAAAAAAGCTACTTTTCAATGACCCCTCCAATAGAAAACATGCTTTCAAAATAGATCATTCACAAAAGCCCAAGACTCGTTAAGGTATATTATTGGGCTTATAGGAAAAAATTCTCAGTCCTGATACATTCCTTCTTATTCTAAAAAAATAAAGTAAAATAAGCTAAAGTGATTAAACGATTAAAAGCATCAAATTCTAGGTAAGCAAGTGCTAAGTACTTTGTTTGCTGTTAGGGCAGAAGTAAAAATTGTTTTCAATATGGTTAAATTTCAGTGTATTTATAAGCAAATCTCTTATTGGAGAGTTTGATAGCTCCCGATAACTTGCAATTACCCTGGTTTCCTCTCATACAGAGCTCAAAGCACATCAAAATTAAAAATAATTCTTTAAAGTTTGACACAGGGGAGAGTCAGCCTCTGCTAGTTTCTAGCAGACTATTTCCTAGATTAACAGTTCTTAAATCAATCACCCAGCAGAAATCAATTATTTTCTTTTGGAAAGGATTTTCTTTTTAACATTCTCTAAATTTGGTATGAAATGAAGAGGTGGAAAATGTAACACTGGACTTTTAAAAAAGAAAAACATCTGTGATATAATGCATAGAAGATTTGAGGAAAAAGAGGATGCATTTAAAGAATGTTTAATTGATTTACTCTCAGAGAGGAAGATGAAATTCTGGCATTACTCTTAGACTTTAAGTTTGCTTTTGACTTGCCTTTGAAATGAATGTCACCATCCTTCACTAAGCCCTGTCTTATCCTTTGCCTCTCATGGTTCTGTTTGCCTTGTCCTCTTAAACTAAATAGGTTCTAAACAGTGTCTGCCTTCTGTGATCAGATAATAAGGACTTTACCCTGTTAGGTCTGGGCTGATGAAATTGTATGGCAAAGTGGAACATGATTCAATTACATGATAAAGAAGATAGGATATTCCCCAAAGATTTGCTTGATTTCCCCCAGTTTTACTCAGTCACATTCCATTACCTCTAGAGCACTCACATATTACATTCTTTCTTCCCAGTAATATCTCTTCTCTTTCAAAGTCTTCCTTCTCTAGAATAATAAGAATTTAGTCCTTTAATCTTAACAGACTGAACTTTAAGCTCCTGAGAGATCTCAGTCTAGAAAGAAAAGAAGTAAACACCCAGAGGGTAGTAGAGATAACCTTGGTGGTCAATCTACAGAGTAGCAGGGTGTTATACAGTAATGGCTCTGTCCATTTTTACTCTTTACTGGTTTGTAGATTTCTGAATTTGTGGTACAGTCTTTTCAGTTGGGTCTGACTCTTCATGGTCCCATTTGTGGTTTTCTAGGCAAAAATACTGAAGTGACTTTCCATTTCCTTTTCCAGCTCATTTTACAGATGAGGAAAACTGAGATAAACAGGTTAAGTGACTTGCCCAGGGTAACACACCCAGTAAATGTCTGATGCTACATTTGAACTCAGGAAGATGAGTTTTCCTGACCAGTCCCAGTGCTCTAGCCATTGTGCCACCTAAATGGGGAAATGGGAAGCCTGTAGGAGAAAAAGTTTTCTTGGGAAAAGGAAGGGATACTAAAATATTGTGGTGGACAATTTGGGGGAGATGGATGCAGATGCCCCTAAAAATATTATGCTTGATTGTAATGGTAGAGAGAGGCAAGCCAGGACAGTTGATAAAAGAATGGGTTTTACCTAGAAGACGTGGTCCCTTGCCTTGCTTCTGACATATCCTGGCTATGTATCTTGGGGCAAGTCACACTCAAGGCTTTAAAAAACTCTATAAGTAATAGATGAGATGCCCTTCTGAATTGGTTGGAATTTCTAAACTAGAGTTTTTCATGTTAATTAAATCACATGGCTAGACCCCTTCATCTCCTAGAAAAAGTAATGTTGATAATAGTTAGCATTACCTAGGGGGCAATTAGGTGGCAGACTAAAAAGAGAGCCAGACCTGGAGTTGGGAGGAACTGGGTTCAAATTTGACCTCTGATGCTTTCCTAGCTATGTGATTCTAGGCATGTTACCTAACTCCATTTGCATAGCCCTTACTCTTCTTAGAGTTGCTACTAAGACAGAAAATAAGGGTAAAAATGAAAACAATATTATATAGAACATCCTATGTGCCAGGCATTGTATGAAATGCTTTACAAATATCACATTTAATCCTCGTGACAACCCTGAGAGGTAAGTGTAGTTATTACCCCAGTTTTCCAGAGGAGGAAATGGAGGCAAACAAAAGTGACATGACTTGTCCAGGATCACACAACCAGGGCATGCTTGAGACAGAATTTAAACTGAGGCCTTTCTGACTCTATCCACTGTGACATCCAGGTGCCTCAGTTGAGAGAAAAGCATGTACAGAATGTGTTCCTAGAATGTTGTTGCTATTATTGTTTAGTCATTTTTCAGTAGCATCTAATTCTTTGTTATCCCATTTGAGGTTTTATTGGCAAAGATACTGGAGTGGTTTGCCATTTCCTTCTCCAGTTCATTTTACTGATGAGGAAACTGAGGCAAACAGGGTTAAGTGACTTGCCCAGGGTCACATAGCTACTAAGTCTCTGAGGTCATATTTGAACTCAGGAAGATGAGGCTTCATGATTCCAGGATCAGTGCTCTACTTACTGTACCACCTATCCACCCATGTCTACTGCTAAAAGGAGAAGTTAAAAGAGCTGAAAGTCAGCTTTGAATGAAACCAGTCCTAAAGTGCTTTCTCATTGAGTAGAGTAGATAAGTGGGGTTAGAATGCCAGGCCTCCACTGAATGCAGAAATCTTGATAATGTACTTTCTATTCTTAAAAATTATTGCTGAATTTTGTTTTTAAATTACAGACATTTACAGACTCCTCTCACTCTGAGAGATTTCTTTTGACAAAGTATAATAATGTAAAATGAATAGCTTTTTATTTTTATACTTTTATTAATATTTTGTTATTATTTATATTTATATTTATTATTTACATTTTATTTATATTTATATGAAGTGACTCCATCTGAACGTGTATATAACATTATTCATCTGGAGAACCTCCATCTTACTATTTAAAAAATATATTTTCTTCCCTTCTTTTCATGCTCATGGAAAGAAGAAAGAAAAAACAACCGATATGAAGACAAGTGAAACAAATTCCCTCAATGACTGCATGCAAAAGTTTATGTGCTTCATTCTGAACCCTAAAGTCATCACTTCTCTATGATGATAGCATGTTTCACTTCTTTGTTACATTTTGGGTTCTCCAGAATTATGAATGGCTACAGTATTGACAATTGTTCTTATAGCATTCTTAGGTCACTGGGTTTTTTTATTGGATACATTACTCTCCTGGTCCTGCTCATTCCTTTCTTCATCAGTTCATGAGTCTTCAAAAACATCCACAACATGTTATGGCACTCACATATCTAATAAAAATAGCTGACTTTTATATAGTACTCTGAGGCTTGCAAAGCATTATGCATATATCAGCTCATTTGGGTCTCGTACAGGCCTGGTGAGGTAGGTACTTAATTTCCCCATTTTATAGAGAAAGAAACTGAGTTTTAGAGAGATGAAGTAACTTGTCCAAATACATACAGCTATTAAGTATCAGAAGTTCAAATCACTCTGGCCCCCTTGGTTTCAGGTTTAAAATGCTTCTCATTCTACCCTGATAACCTCTCTCTATTTTAACACACAAGAAAGGAAGAGCTAGTCTAGGGTAGTTGAGTGAAAAGCCACTGCCAGGTAGCCCGTACTTGATGGGTACTTTTAAGGCTATTAAATAAATGGGTCCCTCCTTAAACCCTGAGCATTAAAGAGACCCTTTAAGTAATGCTTTTCATTGAAAATGATATAAAATATACAGCTCTCCTATTTTGAATTAATTTTCCACTTCATTTCTCTTAGCTTTGTGGAAATATTATTCCCATGCATAAATATTTACCTGTGAAGCAATGAATATGATTTATTTCACTTGGGAAAATATTTTGCTCAGAGTATTAGGAAACTATTGTTCCCAGACAAGCAAAATGTCACTTGAGATTTGTTGTCCTTTAAAGTCAAATGTTAATTTCTGTACCAAGTTCTTCACCTCCTCTTCTCTTCTCAGAGATAGAGGGTAGCTTCAACCTTTCTAACCAATTTTTTCCCCGCTAGAACTGCTTAAAGACATCAGCAGAATTTCCCAGTGTCAACTTTTCCTAATCTAGCTTATTATTAAAAATATGTATGTATATATTATATATATGCATATATATATACATATATATATATATATATATTGCTTTTTTCATCATTCTTCTTCCTACTCTTGGGCCCCCAACTCTAATCCTCCCTTTAACAAATAAATAGTACCCTGCTATAAGTGAAGCTATCAAACCACACAGCAAAGCAGCAGGGGCTAGATTACCACGACTGAAGGCAGGGAGACTTATTTTCATGAGTTCAAACCTGGCCTCAGACATGTACTAGCTATGTGATACCAGGCAAGTCACTTAACCCTGTTTGCCTTAGTTTCCTCATCTGTAAAATGAGCTAGAGAAGGCCATGGTGAACTACTCTAGTATCTTTGCCATGAAAATCCCAAGTGGGGTCACAAAGCATTGGACTAAACAACAATAACAGTAAATGACAATAACAATGAAGCCAGAGCATGTCTAGTTTGACACAGAATTTAATGATCACTTAGTTCAACTCTCCCATTTTACAGTCAAGGAGATTGTGACTCAGGAAAAAGGAATGAATTATCATATGTCACACAGATTGAATTTCTATGGCAAAACTGATACTAGAGCTCTTGAATCTTGACCCTTGGTGTTGAATTTTACTAAAGGTGGGAACAGAAAGGAAGGGCTGCAAACTGCATGATAAAATTTTGAATATAAGGAGTTGGTGATACCATATTTAGTCACCTCTCCAAATAAAATTTTGCTCTATCTGGCTGCTAAATTAAATATGTACTATAGTACAAAAGGGAGCATGAATAAAATATGAATGACTATAGATTATCAGGATGTTATGGAAGTACACATCAAATTTACATAAGCATTTTTCACTTTGTTAGTCATGAAATGATGGGAGATTTTCTATTTCTTTGGAAATAGGAGAAAGCCTTTTTGCCTGTGGGAAAGACAAAGACTAGATTTTCTGTCACAAAGTTGGGAACCTGGATAATTAATGATTATGAAATCAGTATCTGTTTATATTGAAAAAAGTTTTTATCATTGTGAAACGAGATACTTTAAAAATTATAGCAGCAAAATGAATTCAGCTCTAGAATACACATTAAAATATGTGATCATGCTATTTTTAAATTTCAGACATGCTCTATTCTTTATAATGGAGTTCTCCTTCTGCTGTCAGCCCAGTATATATTGATTATTGGTCATGAACCATTTATGATCAGATGAGAATTTCTTGGTCTTTTGGGAGAGTTGGTATTGTAGCCTCATTTGTTTGGTAAGATTTTCTAGCTTTTTTTAGAGCTTCTCCATGGGGCCATAACTAGGGCAAGACAACTAGTACTTTCTGCTAGGGCACTGAAATTTAAAAGACTTTGAAAGCTTATGTAATTTTTTCCACAGTGTAGAAACAACAGAGCTTAGCACTCAATTAGCAATAAGAATGAGATAAAATAGGAAGTTGGCAGATAGTCCACTTTTACAGATAAACTCTTTAGCTGATCCAGATGTGTCTCAGGTTAAAAAGCTGATTGGATGGGTACTTCATCCTATTTACCTGAGGCAGAATTATACATTCTCAGGTATAAATTTTGCTAATTGTTTCCATTCTCCCAACTAGATTATTAAATGACTCCAGGACAGGAGCCAGTTTCTGCCTAGTTCAGATGGATGGATGGATGGATGGATGGATGGATGGATGGATGGATGGATGGATGGAGGCATTCATGGGCTGCTATTCTGGATCATGAATGGAAAGTTGGATGGGGCTTTTTAGGTCAACCAGTTAATGCTCATTTATTTAAAGATGAGGGAACAGAAGAGCAGTGAGGTAAAGTGATTTGGTAGGTAATTAAGTAGGAAAGTCGAAATTTAAAACTAAGTCTTTTGTTTCCAAATTTTTTGTTCTTTCCATTGCATGGCAACAGGTACAAAGCATATACTATGAAAATGTCCCAGTAAAAATGAACTAGTCTTTCTCATTTTCCAAGAAATGATTCATTTAAAGACTAATCTTAATAGTTTGAATCTGATCTTTTAGGAAGAAGTCAAATAGAAAAAAGGGATTGAGGTGGTATCTGACCTGATCCCAAATTTCTGGTTTAAAGGACCCTTAGATTTATCTGGAATTGATTAATCTCCAAAAATGTAAGCAGGTTATGAGGGTTTGAAGGTCTAAATCACAGACTTCTGTAAAGGGGTATTCCAGAACCAGTTCAAACCTACTTGACAGCCAATAGTTAAACTTTTAGCATGAACATTTACACTTCAGAAATAACAAAATGATACAAATCAAGGCTTGATTTATTGTTCTGTTGGTTGTTTAGACTTGAGAAAGTTATTATGAAAATGTTAATTCAGATTAAATTTAGAGGTATGTCATACATATATATAAATGTGTGTATACATACACATATGTGTGTATACATTTCAGAGAGCTTGTTGTTAGACTAAAACATCTCATATTTTAATCAATGAAGGAAGGGGCTTAAGTAGTTTTGTGGTATGTTGGGTGTGATACTGAGGCTCTGGGGATTTGAGTCAGGAAAGAAGCTGTTAAAGGTCTGCTATTCATTGACAACCCAAAGAGAACCAAGTTTATTCACACCCTTTTTCAGGGAGAAGATGGTGATGGTGATGGTCTTAGAGCAACGTTTATGATAACTATGACTTGAATGCACTACTGAATTATTTCCATATATGAAATTAAAAATGAATTGCTTGAATCTCATGGCAAGAAAAGTAGTTACTGAGAATTCTTGATAATCTTTTACCTTAAAAAAGGTATACTCAAGTGTTATTTCTGTTTTATTTATTTAACTTGATCTGAATTGTAGTTTAGGGAAATTGTTTCCAAACCTAAAAAGACAGCATGGTATTGGCAATATTCTTCTTCTATTTTAGTCATTATACTTATATTGATATTAACTAAGTTTCAAAGAACCCTAAATTGGGGAACATATTCATCATCTCCTGACTTTCCAAAGATAAATTAGATCAGAGTGATAGACTGTTAGAGCTGTTTGGGATCTCTGACTATCATCTAGCCCAGTGATAGTGAACCTTTTAGAGATGGAGTACCTGGCCCCACCCCCACCTCATCCCCCTGACCAAGTGCTATGCCGCCCCCCCCCCCCCAGACCATGTGTTGTAACCCCCTCCACAGATTGCTGGGTACTCTCTGCTCCCTTCCTTATCCAACATAGGGGAAGGAGGAAGTACTCCCAACAGGCTGCTGTGGAGAGGGGCAGGGGAAGTGAAGAATGTCCTCAGGCACATAGAGCAGGGGAGGGCAGTGGCCTGAACACTTTGCTCCCTTCCAGCTCTGCTGCCTATGTGCTGCCCTGGGTGCTCCCTTTGGGCTACTGAGCAGAGGGGTGGATGATGCGAAAAAATGTCCTCAGGCTTGGTAGAGAGGGGGAAGGGAGCAGCTCCACCCAAGCCTCTCTGCCTTTCTAATAACAAACTCTGGGGTAAGGTGGGGGGAGAGGGGAAGCCACATGCCCACAGAGAGGGTTCTGGATGCCATCTTTGGCACCTGTACCACAGGATTGACAACACTGATCTAGTTTTGCTAATGAGGGAAAGCAGACCTAGGTCAAATGATCTGCTCATACCTACAACACTTGTGAATAACAGTGGTGGGATTAGAACCCAGAACTTCTGACTTTAGTTCTATGCTCTTTCTATTATACAAAGTCTCCTCTCTTTTGATCCCTCCTTCCAAAATGTCTAAAGGTCTTAGTTCTCTTATTACTAGCTTAACTGTTCTATTTCAGCTCAAACCTCCTTAAAATCTATTTTGTTTTTCCTTTTTTCTTTTCCACTCAATCTTCATCTTTCTTCAGCAATCACATACATCAAAATCTGCTCAAATTCCTTGACCTTTGAGGGACTGCTTCTTGACAGTCTTTCCAGCTTCCATATTTGTAGTACTGACCTAGCTGTTCACCTACTACTTCAATCACATTAACTGCTTCTTCTTTGCTGAATTTTGACCCCACATGGGGATGTTATCAAGGACTTTGCTCAAGGACTGTTATTTTTCTTCTTTTGTTCCTTGGGCAATTCCTTTAATTTTCTTGAACCCAAGGATATGAAATGAAGGTTTTGAACTATTTTACAACTAAGGTACTATTCTATGTGTCTCTTGTTCTATCCAACCGAGAAGCTCATTTGAGAGTTACATGGACTGACCTCCTGTCTATGGCTACGTGACTAGATCACTCTTTTCCAAGTAGGTATTGATTGTCCTTTTAGTTGTCCTCACAAGTTCTTTTACTTGCCAAATGACCTGTTGGCACATAATGCCCCTATGTATACTGTGATGAATTTCTTTCAGGTTTTAAAGTCCTGGATGATGTCTTGACTCTTTAAAAGTGGTAAAAGAAGACCTCATGGCTACACAGAGGAGTAAGCCCCAAATGGAGACCTAAAAGAAATAAACATTTCTTTCAGCAGGAGGTTCTAGTATCTGAGACTCACAGGATAAAGTACGTAGAGTTATAATTTATTCATGGTCTTTCATACCCTTATTATGAGGGCTGCATAAGGTCAGTGGAGGTTAGCCAAACAAGGGAGGCCTTGAAGATGCTGAGTAGGCCATCCCTGAGAAGCCCCGGGGGAATCTTTCCTTTTTCCCCAACACATCTTATTTCTTTCCAACCCAGTGGATATTTGGGGGAAAAGAAAGAATGGAAGAAAGAAGAAGGGAGGAAGTGAGGGGGAGAGGGGAAGGGAGAGAGAGAGACAGATACAGAGAGACACACAGAGAGACAGACACAGAGAAATGGGAGAGAGAGAGAGGAAATGCTTTCTTTTTTTGCAAAAGATCTTGAACATATATAACCATCTCCCTCCCATACTCCCCTTATGTTGTTGCTGGTCCTGTGCATGTTTTCTAATTCATGGGAAAAATCTAAAGCATAGACATTAGGCTTTTTAATGATAAGTCAAAGAGCAGACAGAAGACATAAGAGCCAAGTGCTTGGTGATTTCAAGAGGCCAGGTAAAATGGTTGTATTTAAATCCCATTGAAATAATGGGCTTATTTTTGAGTGGAAAAGTAAGGGCAAGAGTGGAAAGGATAGTACCATTATCTGGAGACTTGGAGTTCCTAAGATGCTAAAGACACTTTAGCCCTAAATAGTCTTGAGAAATTTTGCCTCTTGCTAATTAATTGTGAATTCTAAGTAGGTTCTTAGAGGCAACCTGGGGTTTCTTAATAAAGTTATCAGTGATGAATGCCATCATATCATCCAGTGTAGCTGAAACTGTGATAATGAGGGGAGCAGCTACATGGTGGCTTGATAAAGTCTCACCTTCATGCATGAAAGAAAGGGCTATAAAGCACATATCCTTCAAAGAATAGTCAGGTGCTGTTAGAAGAAAGGGAAGCAGCTTTCCTGGATGGATGGCTCCTCAGCAAATATTTCCCTTCTTTGTGTTACCAAGGTGTCAGTGTAGCCCAGGAACCTATTCCACTTCCCGCTTTCACTTTGGTTATTTGTGAATTGGTTGCTTGTCTCTACTAGAGTACAACAAAATTAGCACTGTGAGAAATTATAGCTCCCTTCAGAGAAATAGTTGCAGGACGATATGATTCAGGGACCTCTGCATCCAAGTTTTGGGAACTCACTGCCTCCTACCTCCTCATATGAATCAGCATAGTTCCTATGGACTGTGATTACTTGCATCTGAATCCAAGTAACAAACTCTTATCTCTGCCTTTTCTGAGACAGGAGGAAATCTAGATTCTGTTGTCTGTTAGGGAAGCCATTGGGAAGCTGGCTTTGGTGGGTTGGAGTAGGGGAAGGTGTTGCACATGAGAACTGGTCCCAGGTAATGCTAGATTGTCTCTTGCCTGAGAGTGCAATTCTGAGGTGTCTCCTTCTCAACTTTATTGTTACAGTATTCAGGGGAAAAGTCATCCCTTATTTTTGTTAGAATGCAAAGGAGATCTAAAATCACCTGCAAATTTATGCTTAGGTTTGTAGGAATTTGGTTTCCCAGTGGGATTATGGGAGCCTCTCTAGGGCTTCGAGTGATAGTGGAAGCCAGGATTCAATACTCCAAAATTCTATTTCCTCCAACCTTCCAGATGATCCCTCTGGCATTTTCTCAGAGTACATGAATATTAATGAGGAACCATCACTAGATATTCTTTGTTCTTCTTGATTTGGCTTCTAATTGAATTGTACCAAGGATTGTGGTGGAGTGGAAAGAGTTTGAATCTAGAATTTGGAGATCTGGGTTCAAATCCTGACTTTTTAATGTAGCAATTTTGTAATGGGGCAAATCACTTAGCTCCCATGTGCCTTAGTTTCCTGGTCTGAAAAAATAAAGGAGTGTTATGTTAGGTGATTCCTAAGATCTGAATCTTATGATCTTTTGATTTTTAAGAAGCAAGATGTCTGAACAGAGGCATAATGAAAATAATAAAACTCTGCTCCTTCCTAGTTTTGAACTAGGTGGTATATTTCCTGAATTAGGAGTCATAAGAACTGGGTTCAAATATCTATTTTATCATTTGGTTCCTTTGTGACCTTGAGCAAGTCATTTAAAATTTCCCAGCTTCTGTTTCCTTGGTTTGCCTCTAAAATTATTTCTGAGTCAATATGCTATAATCTTATGATCCTATTGAACTAAGTTGTGAAACGTTTTGTTCTTTTTTAAAAAGTTATTTTTATTTCCCAATTACATGTATTATTTTTGAACAATCATTTAAAAAACTTTGAGTTCTAAGTTGTTCCTCTCCTTTAGTTCCTACTCCCTCCTTTAGAAGGCAAACAATTTAATATTCATTATACATATGAAGTCATGAAAAACACAGTTTCATATTAGCCATGTTTCAAAACACAGAAAAAAGAAAATGTTAAAAAGTATGCTCCCATCTGCATTCAGAGTTCTTTAGTTCTCTCAATTTAAGTGTACAGCTTTTTCATTTTGAGTCCTTTAGAATTATCTTGGATCATTGTTTTGATCAGATTAAAATTTTTTTTTCAGTTGATTGCCCTTATACTGATGTTAATGTATATGATGTTCATTTTGTTTTGATCTCTTCACTTTGCATGAGTTCATAGAAATTGTCTTAGTTTTTTTTTAAATCATCCTGCTTTCTGGTTTTCCCAGCAATTTTTGTTAAAAAGTGAGTTCTTATCCCCAAAGCTAGGATTTGGGGGTTCATCAAACATTAGATTACTATGATTGCTTACTCTTGTGTATTATGTAACCAATTTAATCCATTGATCCATCACTCTATTTTTTAACCAAATTATTACCACTTTCTAATATAATTTGAAACCTGGAACTGCAAGGCTACACATTTTTTTCACTGATTCTCTTGAAATTCTTGACCTTTTGCTCTTCCACATCAAGTAAATTAACTTAGGAAGAATTGCCTTTTTTAAAATATTGGTTAAGTTCATCCATAAGCAACTAATACTTCTCTGTTTATAGCTGTCTTTATTTGTGTGAAAAACACATTGTAATTGTATTCATATAGTCCCTTGGTTTGTCTTGGCAGATAGACTCTCAACTATTTTATATTGTCTGCAGTTATTATAAATGGAATTTCTCCTGAATGTAAGGCTAGTTCAATTTTAGGAAAAGTATTAGCATGACAAACCACATCAATAAACAGTAACAACAAAAATGATATTATATCAAGAGATTCAGAAAAAGCCTTAGACAAAATGTAACACTAATTCTTATGAAAAACACTAGAAAGCACAGGAATCCACAGTACCTTTTAAAAAATAATAAGCAATATATTTCTAAAACCAAGATCTGTAAAGTGGATAAACTTGATGCCTTCTCATAAAATCGGGGATGAAGCAGGGACCTCCATTATCACCAATATTAGGAAATATTTTACTAGAAATGCTAGCTATAATAATAAGATGAGAAAAATAAATTAAAGGAATAAAAATAAACAATGAGGAAACAAAACCACTTTTCTTTGCAGATGATATGATGGTATACTTAGAGAACCCTAGAGAATCAACTAAAAAACTAGTTGAAACAATTAACAACTTCAGCAAAGTTGCAGGATATAAAATATACCCACATAAATCATCTGCATAAATCCAACCTGGTTATTATAGCATATGACATTTATGATACATTTTGTAATTCCTTACTAGTATTTTATTTAAAGTTTTTGCATCAGAATTCATAAAAAATACTGGTCTGTGTTTGCTCTTCCTGGTTTAGGTATCAAAACCATATTTGTGTCATAAAAATAATTTGTAGGACTTTTAAACTTTTTTCAAATTGTTTTTTATACTATTGGGATTAATGTTAGAATTCATTTTAAAATCCATTTGGTACTGAGGGTTTTCCCCTAGGGAACTCATTTATAGCTTTTTCAGTTTCTTTTCCTAAGACAGATTGATTTAAGTTGTATTTTGTTTTTCTATCAGGCATTTCTGGATATGCTCACCTCACCCATACCTAAGTGAATTTTTCTTTGTGACAGAAATATAAACAATGGATACTGTACCTGTACCAACAGTGTAGGCAACATTCTTTACATAGCCCCTTACTTTTCAAATGAAAAAGAGTTGCATTTATTCAAGGCTCCTCTCAGTTAATACTGGTCATAATTGTTATATCATGTTTAGTTTGTTTTATGGTTCTTTTCTTTCATATAACTATAATTTTTGGGCAGACTGTTCTCTTTGCTCAGTTTGCCTCAATTTGCAACTGTTCATGTCTTTCCCGATTTCAATAAATACTTCATATTTTTTCCTTCTTATAGTACAATAATACTACACAATATATCCATGCCACAAATTGTTTAGCTGTTCTTCAACTGATGGCACCTACTTTGTTACCAAGAACTATTATCATTTCTTTGCTAGTGCGTGCACACACACACAATGCTGCTATGAATATTTTTACATCAATGAGAACTTCCTTTTTGTCTCTGATATTCTTGATGTATACTAGGAATGGGATTACTGGGTCCATTTATATGAACACTTTAGAGATTTAGATATTTAAAATTGTTTTCCAAGATCAACCCATAAACATTTATTGGCATGCTTTTGTTAGATGCTATGTATTTAGTTTGAGGATTTTACATAAAGATAAATCTGTATCATCTAGGTTCATATCCTCCAGAGTATTGGTGAAATGTCACAGAACCACCAAGACTAAATTGAATATAAAGGTATTTTCAACCCTTGCTTTCAACACATTTTAAACATATTTATCTAATTAATGGAATAATGAAAAATCATGGGGAATTTATTCTGCTTGATTCTGGTAGACTACCAACACTGAGTTAGAATCACCATACTGTTGTCCAGTATGTTGTTCAGAAATCTAATATGTAGTTTAATAAAAATTAACTTAAAGACTTCCTCCACACTTTTCCCCAGTGAAGAGAAATCCACATAATGATAGCATTAAGCTGGAAAGTATCCATGAGAATTGTGGAAGGCCTTGAAGAGTAAGGCAATGCAGTGGATAGTGTGCCATGCCTGGAGTTAGAAAGACCTGAATTCCAATCTGCCTCAGAAACTTACTAGATGTGTGATTCTGGGCAAATCATTCACTTATTATCTATTTGTCTCAGCTCCCTCATAGGGTTGTTGTGAGGATAAAATAAGATGATATTTGATAATATTTAATATTTTAATTTCATAAATCTGAAGTGCTTAGCATGATGCTTGGGATATAGTATGTGCCATACAAATACTACCTTGTTGATGATGATGATGCCATAACAAGATTAGCTGAAGGAGCTGGCAATCTTTAGATTTAGCCTGGAGAAGAAAACTAACTATCTTTAAGAATTTCAATGACTTTCATGTCAAAGATGGAAGCAGAGCATCTAAGTGGCTTAGTGGATAGAGGGCCAAGCCTATAGACAGGAAGTCCTGGGTTCAAATCTGACCTCAGATACTTTTTAGCTGTGTGACCCACAGCAAGTCACTTAACCCCAATTGCCTAGCCCTTACTGCTCTTCTTCCTTGGAACTTAATATTGATTCTAAGAGAGAAGGTAAGGCTGCTCTGAATTGCTGTTATTCTGGAAGACTTCGTCAGGAGCTGCTCAAATTCATCTTTTTTGCCTGAAAATCTTAGATTTTCCTTGAGGGGAATGAATGATAGAAATTTAAAGTCTGAAGCTAGGCAATAGATTCACCAAGAATTCTGCCTTGAAAACTGGAGTTGTTGCATTCCTTCTGGTTGCTGATTCTGGCTTTATTTATAACACCACTATACCATTTCATTCAAACTGAAACACTCTTTTCCAATCTACCTCTGTATTTTGCTGGCTGCTAGACTTGGATTTCTCAGAACACTTATAACCTAACTCAATTCTTTGTTCTATACCTAGGACTCCCATCACCTCATGGTTGCCACTGGTAACCCTCAACCCCAGAAGAAACTGATGATCCTTAAACCGAGTACCTCTATGCTTTTATCTCCTAACTTTGTGTCTTTTCTTATTGACTCAGAAGCCTCGTTGTATTCCATCATACCATTAGAGTGCATTTCCCACCCTCTGGAATGACAACCTTATTTCTAGGCCAAATTTAAGATACATTTCAGTTGGGTGGGTTGTCCATGCTCTTCCTAATAAGGTAGTTCACAAAAAATAAGAAGCAAAACACTCCTTCAGATTGTCTCCTTCCTCCACCCCTTCAAATTGCCCCCTCTTTCCACCTCCAAATCCTTTTGCCACTATCGAGTTCAAATAGATTGGAGATTTAACTTGCATAAAGAACATTCTGTTGATTTCACTAACAGAGTTTCAATTGTGTAAACTTACTGAATAGAATGAATAATTACTCAGTCATCATATGTGCTATTTTCAGAAAGTGGTGATTGGGACATGAAACTATAAAAGTGAATTTTAAAGATAATTGAGAATTCAGAGACTAAAAAGGTAGGTTTGCTTTTGAACTTTGGAAATTCTACCAGGGTGGCAAGTTACTTTGACACATCAACTATGATTTCCCTAGCTATATATCCCAAGGACAAAAGTACAGTCAGTGCTCAATTATCTGCATGGATTATGGATTATGTGTGGGTATGGGGCAAAGGAAAGAGCATTGGGCTCCGGTTCAAATATTTAGTACCTCTGCGACCTTGGGTAAGTTTTTTAACCTGTCTTGACTTCAGTTTCCTCATCAATAAAATGATATACTACTTGGCTTCTAAGGTTCTTTCCAGTTGTGAATTTGTAGTAAGCTTTATATCTAAAAGGTCATCTTTTTACTTTCCAAAACATTCTTTATTACTGTATCTGCTATCTATATAGAGGCATTGATTAGTTGGTAAATTTATTAAGTACCTACTATCAACTAGTCATTGTGCTAAACCCTGGGATTATAAAGAAAGGCAAAACAAGCAAACAAGCAAACAAACAAAAAAACCCAGTTCCTTCTCTGAAGGAACTCACAGCCTAATGAAGGAAACAACAGAAAATAACTATGTACAAACAAGCTATATACAGGATAAATTGGGGAGAGTTTCAGAAAGAAGATACTAAGATTAAGGGAATTTAGAAAGGCTTGTAGAAGATGGAACTTAAGCTGAGACTTGAGGGAAGAAAGGGAAGCCAGGAGGTAGAGATGAGGAGGGAGAATATTTCAGACATGGGTGACAGCCAGTAAAAATGCTCAGTCAGAAAGAATGTCTTATTCAAGGAAGAGCAAAGAGGCCAGGGTTTCTGGAGAGTGTGAAAGGGAGAAAGGTATAAGAAGACTGGGAAGGTAAGAAGGCGGCAGATTATTAAGAGCTTGAAAAGCCAACCAGAGAATTTTACATTTGATCCTGGAAGTAATGGGGAGTTACCAAAGTTTTTTGAGCAGGGGATAGGGTGAGACCTGAAAGATCTGAGCTTTAGGAAGATCACTTTGACCACTGAGTGGAAGATGGCCTGGAGGGGGGAAAGCTTGGAGGCATCAAGATCAACAAGCAGGTTATTAGGTGATGCACCAGGGAAAATTGTAATGCTAGAGGAGATAAGGGGGAATATACAAAAGATGTTAGAAAATTAGAAATAAGACTACAAGTGACTGAATATGGGGGAGTATGTTTCATTTCCTCATTTTGAGTGAGGAATTGATGAAACTTTAGATAGTATGCTGAACTTGGAGTCAGAAAATCCCGAGTTCAAATCCTACCTCAGGAATTAGCTGTATCACCCTGGGCAAGTTACTTAATCTCTTTGGACCCAAATTTCCTCATCTGTAAAAAGAGGGTGATCACTAAGGTAGGTCCCATCCAGCTCTACATAATCCTATAACTTGTACTCTAGATTACCCATGAGCATGGTTTGGAGATAAGAGTGTTGAATTTGGAGTCAGAAAATCTTGACTTTATATCTTCCCTTTTGCTTACCACCTGTATGGCTTTGGACAGATGACATCTCTGGGCCTCAGTTTTTTCATCAGTAACATGGGGGAGAGGGCTGTACTAGAGAGCTTCTGAGGTCCATTCCAACTATGAATCTGTAGTAAACTTGATGTTCTATAATTGTTCCTCTACTTCCCAGAATATTCTTTATTTTTGTCTTCATCATCCACTTAGAGGTAGCACAGAAAAATGGGGAGGGTCTTAGGCTTGGAGTCAAAAAGAGCTGGATCCAAAGCCTGTTTCATATATTGACTATGTGTGACACTGAGCATCTACCCATTCTTGCCCTCAAATTTCCTTATCAGTATTACAATGGAGATTAGCAATAATAGCTATTGCACAAGTCTGTGGTAGAGTTCAAATGAGAAAACATGGGTAAAACACTTTAAATACTTAAACAAGGACATATGGATGCCAGCCGTTATTATTTAGACAGTTTCTATTTCGAGATCTCAAACTTATTTGATTTTCAGCTTAAGGAAAATATAATTTAGGATATAAAATTTACTGCTTAAAAAGATACAAAACAGAGACTCCTAAATAAAGATTAATGACTTTTGAGTATCCATAGCAGTGTTCATCCTCAATTATATCACAACTGACTGTTAATCTTTTCTTCCAGAGCTTAAATATCTCCTAAACATTACATAACATATTGTTAGCAGATTAAGCCTTGTGATTTTGAACCCACCATGACAGTTTCCCCTCAAGGGAGGCTGTAGTTTATAGAACCTATGCATGGAAACCATTATTATAAGATTAGGTCTGATGGTTTGAGGCCATCATGACAGTTTCCCTTAGGAAGCTCTATGAGCTTATAGAACATACTCATGGAAAAATACTGAAAATATTTTTTGAAGTTGGTACAGTTGTGTTCTCCAAATAATATTTTGTCCACAACCAGATTGTTTTTCTCTCTGAAATGTGACCTCCACAATAACAATATTTTGTCTTCTGCCAGCTTATTTTTCTCACTAATAAAAGATCGCTGAAAATAATATTTGTTCTTACTTCTGATATGCAATTTAGCCAGCTCCAAAGAGACTATCCAGAACCAAAGTATAAGGACCTCACTCTTGGAAGAGCACATTGGAACATACTCTCCCATCCATCAGGAGTACCTGTCTCCAACTATCTCTTCCTGTCACCTCCAGCAAAAACATACACCTCCCTGATGGAGCACCCCCTTTTTGCTGAATGGATCCATGTCTCAGTACTCCCCATCACTGCCTTTAAATGAGTTATACTCTATGTTAGCATGTATGCCTGAACTTTATGTTGGATCCTCTTTTCTTTCCCCCCCTTCTCCCTCTTCCTTATTTCTTGCAATAAAACTTTGCATTGAACTGACTCCCATTGTTTTTGTTATTCTCAGTACCTGAACTAATTTTTTTTGGGGGGGGGGATTTTATTTAATTAGTTAATTTAGAATATGGTTACATGGTTACAAGATTCATGTGACTTCCCTTCCCTCCCCCCAACTCCCTCTTGTAGCTGATGCACAATTCCACTGGGTTTTACATGTGTCATTGATCAAGACCTATTTCCATAGTATTGATATTTGCACTAGGGTGATCATTTAGAGACTACATCCTCAATCATATCCCCATTGACCCATGTGACCAAGCAGTTGTTTTTCTTCTATGTTTCTACTCCCACAGTTCTTCCTCTGAATGTGGATAGTGTTCTTTCTCATAAGTCCCTCAGAATTGTTCTGGATTATTGCATTGCTGCTAGTAGAGAAATCCATTACATTCGATTGTACCACAGTGTACCTCTGTGTACAATGTTCTCCTGGTTCTGCTCCTCTCACTCTGCATCAGTTCCTGGAGGTCATTTCAGTTCACATGGAGTTCCTCCAGTTCATGATTTCTTTGAGCACAATAGTATTTCATCAACAGCATATACCACAATTTGTTCAGCCATTCCCCAATCAAAGGGCATCCCCTCATTTTCCAATTTTTTGCCACTAGAGAATGGCTATGAATATTCTTGTACAAGTCTTTTTCCTCATTATTTCTTTGGGGTACAAACCCAGCAGTGCTATGGCTGGATTAAAGTGCAGGCAGTCTTTTAGTGCAATTTGGACATAATTCCAAATTGCTTTCCAGAATGGTTGGATCAATTCACAACTCTAGCAGCAGTGGATTAATGTCCC
This sequence comes from Monodelphis domestica, assembly GCF_027887165.1. Lineage (NCBI taxonomy): Eukaryota > Metazoa > Chordata > Mammalia > Didelphimorphia > Didelphidae > Monodelphis > Monodelphis domestica. The sequence goes on along the minus strand of NC_077228.1, from coordinate 342,762,794 downwards.
AATTTTGTCAGATCCCCTCCAACATTTACTACTTTCCTTTACTGTCATGTTAGCCAATCCGCTAGGTGTGAGGTGATACCTCAGAGTTGTTTTGATTTTTATTTCTTTAATTATAAGAGATTTAGAATAATTTTTGTGCTTATTAATAGTTTTGATTTCTTTATCTGAAAATTGCCTATCCATGGTCCCTTGATCATTTATCAGTTGGGGAATGGCTTGATTTTTTGTACAATTGATTTAGCTCCTTATAAATTTGAGTAATTAGACCTTTATCAGACATTTTTATTATGAAGATTTTTTCACCAATTTGTTGCTTCCCTTCTAATTTTGGTTGCATTGGTTTTGTTTGTACAGAAACCTTTAAATTTAATGTAATTAAATTATTTATTTTACATTTTGTAATTTTTTCTAACTCTTGCTTGGTTTTAAAATCTTTCCTTTCGGTTTCCGGTCAAGATGGCGGCTTAGAGAAAGTTAAAGTTCAGATCTCCTAAAACCCTTCCTTACTGATCTCAAACCAAATGCTCCTAGGACACCGAAATTCAAAACGATCAACAGCATAGACGCTGGGAACCCTCCTCCTGGACCTGGACCTGGATCAAAAGGTACGGCCCCCCCAAAAGCCAGAACCCGAGACCACTCGGACCTAAGGGGTAGGCAGAAGGAAGGTCCTAGGACCCATCCCCTCCAACCCAGAGCGCTGAGTCCAAGTCCGAGGCAGCAGAGGCAACCTCAGAGCCCCACGGCCTACTATTCTGAAGGCCACTTCCTGAAAACAACCCAACCCAGTGGATGGGGCACCCAGACAGCAGGGAAACAGAGAGATGGGGGAGCTCGTAACCCCCTGGGAGGAGCCCTCGGAGCTCGGGGAAGCCTTGGCCCCTCCCCTTCAGAGAGCAGGGTCTTCTGAAACAGCAACCCTCAGGACTAGCAAAAGGGCCTCAGGAGCTGGCTATTCTGAAGGCCACATCCTGAAAACAACCTGACCCAGTCGAGGGGGCACCCAGACAGCAGGAAAACAGAGAGAGAGGGGGGAGCTTGTAACCCCCTGGCTGGATCCTTCCATCAGAGTCTCAGGAAAAAAGTCCCTGCCTCAAGGCATACTAAATTCAACCCAGGGAAAGCTAATCTCATTAGGAGCCCTCAGAGCTCTGGGAAGCAGCGGCCCTTCCCCCCACAGAGTGTAGGCGCTGGCCCGCTAAGGCACAGGAACAAGGGCCAAGCTAGGCTTAGAGCCTGGAAGTAAGGCAACGGAGAAGCATCAGGAGGGTGCTGAGGAGAGGAGGGCAGTAACAGGGACACACCAGCAACTCTTGGCTTCCCGGGAAGACAGAACAACAACTGCATAGAACGGACAATCTGCCTAGGGCTAAAACCTCTGAACACCAGACAGAGATAAGAAAAGCTAATCCCCTCCCCCCCCCACTGAGATAGAGATAGCAAACTCCACAGAAGCACAAAAGTCCCAAAATTAAAAAAAAAAAAAAAAACAAGAAGAAGGGGTGACTTTGGACACATTTTATGGAGCAAAAATACAAAACACAGAGGAGATAGAAGAGGAAACACAAGCAAATGCTCAGAAACCTTCCAAAGGAAATGGAAACTCTCCACAAACCCATGAAGAATTTGAATCTGAAATGATCAAAAAGATGGAAGCCTTCTGGGAGGAAAAGTGGGAAATAATGCAAAAGAAATTTACGCATCTACAAAACCAGTTTGACCAAAGTGAAAAGGAAAACCAGGCTTTAAAATCTTTCCTTTCCCAAAGATCTGATGACTATACTATTCTGTGCTGACCTAATTTACTTATAGTTTCCATCTTTATATTCAAGTCATTCACCCATTCTGAGTTTATCTTGGTGTAGGGTGTGAGATGTTGATCTAAACCTTCTCTTTCCCATACTGTTTTCCAATTTTCCCAGCAGTTTTTGTCAAATAGTGGATTTCCCCCCCAAATGCTAGGATCTTTGGGTTTATGATAGACTGTCTTGCTGAGGTCACTTACCCCAAGTCTATTCCACTGATCCTCCCTTCTATCTCTTAGCCAGTACCATATTGTTTTGATGACCATTGCTTTATAGTACAGTTTAAGATCTGAGGACCTGAACTCATTAAGGGGTCATCTTTTCTGAAATTTCTGGCTGGCCCACAGGTCTTTCATTAGACATCAGCTGGGTACCCAGACAAGGACTTAACTTAGTGACAGCCATATCTAGACTGGGAGAACATGGTACTGTGAGTCTGGTTGTAGAAAGTAAGGGTCAATAGGAGAACCTGAAGTCTTCCCAGGAGAGACTCTCTTATGCTAGAAGACTATCAAAAGACCTATGATATAGGAGGACTAAGCAGGGAAGAAATAATAGCAAATCAACAATGAGACACCCATTTTTAGGATGTACATGAACTTTCAGGATACTTACCTGTTATTTAAATGGGTACCTTCTCATTGCTCTTTTTGCCTCTCAAATCATTTATTCATTATTTTTCACAATTTCCCCTACAACTTATAAATTATCTTCTATACTCTTTTCTTCTTTAAGGTCAGTATGGTCCAAATACTCCCTTGGTTGGATTACTTTGGTTGAAAAGAAACTACCACTCCATATTCAGTTAAAAAAAAAAGCTATGTCCCTTTTTCAAGGTTCAGATCTTCTAAGAAATAGCTCTTGTATTCCAATAACTAAACAAATGAATGATTGAAAGCATATGAGAGAAAAACCATTTTTTCCCATTCAAAATAGGCCTAGTTCTTCCTGCTTTAGAAGTATACATTGCAGTGTCAGAGTAAGAGACCAATTTCTCTTACATTCAGTACAGTGTCTAAAACTTGTGAAATAATAATAACCATTTATGGATCCTTAACAAAAGTTGGTAATTCTTTCTCTTCCTTGAGTCACATCTTCCAGCCAAGTCATTTTTACAAGTTCATTCCAAGCTAAATTAAGTCACAGCAAGAATTGATATTTATAGTAGGCAGTTAAATGCTTGTTGAATGAATGGCATAAAACCAATTCTTTAAAAAGTAACCTGCTAATTCTTTTGAGATGGAATGTAATGATGTCTTTTGGAAACATATCTCCTTCTCAAGATATATGTCATGAAGGAAATAGTTGGGTTGTGAGGCTTATTCTTATCAACTGTATTTTTCTATTCTATTTGTATTTGAGGATATGTTATTGGGGAATAGGAAGTCGTCAAGAGATATATGCCTAATCTTAATTTTTACTGATTCTTTTTTGCCTGTTTCTAATAATTCTCTGCTTTATAATAATTTTTTATTTATAAAATGAAAGGGGTTGGGGCTCACTATTAATACCCAGGTTCTGCTCAAATATTCTATGGTTCTATGGCAAAATCAAAATTAATATCTTCTTTCTTTTTTTCTATCTATCTTTCTATCTATCTATCTATCTATCTATCTATCTATCTATCTATCTATCTATGTCTAATGTTCTTTAGAGACCTGTGTGACTCAGTAGTTACAACACTGGTCAAGAAGACCTGAGTTTAAATGTAGCCCAAGCCACTTCCTAGCTGTGTGGCTCTGAGTAAATCACTTAACATCTGATTACCAGATGAAACGACCCAATGGAGAAGTAAATGACAAACTCTTCCAGTATCCTTGCCAATAAAACCTCATGGAGAGCTTTGATTCATGGGATCAATGAAAAGTTAGACATGACTGAATGACTGAGCACCAAAAATTTTGCTTGCTGATTTGACTGGAAGAACATGAGTCTAAAAGGCAGATTCACAGTTGGTAGAGCAAATGCTCTCTGCCCTTAAAGTGTTTGACCTCAGTAAAGGGAAATGCTATATATGTATTTCACTGAAAGAACTATTAGTCATATCCTGATCTTTTTACCTACGCCCTCATGCATGAGCAATATTATCTTTAAAAATAAAGGGCAGCTGTATATGTAAGAAGGTGGCTCAATCATTTCTCAACAGACAAATAACTCCCTTTTTGGCTACTGTTTGGAGAGGTCAAGGCAGAAGCAGAGCAGTGTAATGGAAAGAGCCCCGGGTTTGAAGTTAGTAAACTTGGCCACGGAATCTGACTATGCTGCCTACACTTGGCTGGCTTTGCACCAAACTCAACATCTTTGGATATTTAATCTTCTTAAATGATTGGGTAGGATTAGATGACATCTAATTTCTATTTCACCTATAAAATGAACTAATTTGGAAGGATGGATAGATATATAAAATATTTAAGCAATCATTATGTGTTATGCACTATACTAAGATCTAGGAATATTAGTGCAAGCAAAAAAAAAGGCAGTCTCTGTCCTTGATGAGCTTATGTTTTATTGGGAAAAGGCTATGCACAAAGGGAAAATAAAAAGAAAAGGCTAAGAGGTGTGAGGCCAAAGGAGAAGAGACAATGTAGGATGTCATTGGCTGGTCTAGGTTTGAAGAGCACAGGGCTGGCATTGTCTCAAATGAGATTTGAGAAGCAACTCACCAATAGGAGGAAGGGACCACATGAATTGAGACACTGACCATGTGGGAAGAAGGCCACTGGGAATAGAAGTAGAGAGGAAGTCCAGGGAATCGTGGGTTGCTCTAGGTTTGAAGAGGTAATGTGTAAGGGGTGTACATGTATGACCACTCATCTACTAATGGATTCTTGACAGATGGAAAATATAGGAAGGGGGACTTAAAACCCTGGTTCTGTGTCAAAAAAAATCTCTCAGGTTTTTTTATCTGACTCCCTCAGGTATCCTGACCATGCAGCCAGAAAGACTTACTTAAGATGTATCTGATTTGGCCATGCTTAATTAAAGTGATTTCCATGACTTGTACTATGGTGAAAGAAATGTTTGGTCAAGGATGGGATGATATTAATCAAGCCATATTGTAAGTGGTAAGGCTGGCTCATAAGAATGGAATGATTCCAAAATTTTGAACTGAGATAAAACTAGAAGGATTATGGTACCCTTGACAGAAAGCAAATAGTTAGAAAGAAGGACAGACAACCTAGTGGACAGACAGAATGCTAGACTTAGAATTAGGAAGATTTGAGGTCAAGTCTGGTCTCAGAAACCCATTAGCTGTATGACCCAGGGGAAATCACTTTACCTCTCAGTGATTTAGTTTCCTCAGATGTAATATGGATATAATAATCTCTTAAATAATTATATAACAATACATTTATATATTTACAACATTATAATCTATAATAATAATAATAGCTCATAGGATTGTTTTGAGGACCAAATAAAATAACATATATAAAGGGCTTTGTAAACCTTAAAGTACAACACAAATATTAGCTATTATCATAACAAATCCCCTGTTTGACATATAATGAGTTTGAGATTTCTTTGAGATATTTTGTTCAATTACCCATGAAGATGTAAACTTGCACTTGCCTGACTTGGCCTTCTAGAGAGAAAGTAAACAAAGCTTTTGACATGAAAACATACTTTCCTATCTTAGCAGCCATGACTAAGGCAAAAACCTAATTAGCCATGGGGCTAGAAATTAAACAAAAATAAGTGCACAAATTTGTCTGTTGATTTTAGTAGCTTAATTTTTTTTCTTTTAAAATATTTATTTTATGTCTTAGAATCAATACTATGTATTGATTTTAAGGTGGAAGAACAGTAAGGGTAGGCAATGGGGATTAAGTGATCTGCCCAGGGTCACATAGCTAGGAAGTGTCTGAGGCCACATTTGAACCCAGGACTTCCTAGTTCCCTGAAGAAGGTGAACCTAACTTGGTTATAAACATAGAGCATTCCCTTATCTTCCTGTAACATACAGAATATATTTGGAAATAAGGGAAAGCAAATACAATTTTGAGCAAAATAAAAGGAATACATAATGCTCTAAGATACAGCCCTACGTCTCTTCCCTTGTTAATAACATAGCTTTTGTTTGTTGCCCCAGAACCAAAAAGCTTCTTAATGGCCCACAGTGACACCTCTGCTCTAACAAAACCATGGTGACGCACTTGGCAGTGGATAGGGCCTGGAAGCAAATCATTAAGTCCATTGATAAGGAACAGAAAATTAATTAGGCCAACCAGATGCTCAGGAAAGGACTAATAACATTTTTAACCTAAAAATATTAATCCTGGACAAATTAAGACTCTATAATTGATGTGGTCACTGCTTTGGCTTTATACAAAAATGTTTTGAAAGAATGGAATAAAGTAAAAGGCCAGTAAATAGCTAATGGATGAAAGAGAAAAAAATATACAATTGGTTTTCCTTCATTTGTGATCTGACCTAATTAAGATGTTAAAATACTAGGTGCATTACTTCTAATTGTGCAGAAATGAATAGGTTTTAAGACCAAAATAAGCCACAAGTACTATAGCAACAAGAATAATTTTCTGAAACACGTACTGAAACAGTAAGAATTTGAAATAAATTGCCTCTCCCCCCATATTGAAAGTTAGCATGGAACAAAAATATTAGACCATTATAAGAGTACAGTAACCTAGCAAGTGTCTTAGTTCACAGAATTATAATTACCAGTATTACTTCTTATTAGGTAAATGCATAGTTGTTTACATAGGGAATGATTCTGCTCCCTTTATCCCAACAATTCTTTTTTTCATGCATGGTTGGTTAATAAAGTATTTAATACTCAGTGGATGCAGTGCTAGACCTGAATCAGGAAGATCTGTACTCAAATCTCACCTTTGTCATTCACTAGCAGTTTGATCAAAGGTAAATCACTTTATCTCTCTTTCATCTGTAAAATGAGAATCATAATAACTACAATACTTAGCTCACTGAGTTGTTAGGAGGATGAAATTAGATAAAGTACTATAAATGACTGAAAAAATGTTACTGAAAAATTAAATTAAATGTTACATTACTGATAATTTGCTCAGATAACAAAAAACAAAACAAGTGTTTTAAGCTTTAAATATATGTCTAAGGATTGTAGGATACCAAGAAGATTTGAGAGTAGAAGTCACTTAGTCAAGTGGAGAAGGATCTTAAGGATAGATTGGAGCCAAGTTTCTTTTTTTACAGGCTGAAATAAATTACCCAAGATCACCCATCTTACTAGTGACAGAGCAAAGATTTGTTTCCATGTTCCCTGACTTCAGAGTTCTTTCCTAAGGATCACATCATCTGGGAGTGGCTACATCTTTTGCCCCTCCATTTGTTACATTTAAGGGTTGAATAGGAAAATTGAGTTGAACAACCATATGTAAAATGCAATTGATATAGTCGACCTGGATGATTTGAGGTAAAAAAGAAATTAATTTTTTCTTTTCACAGGGGGAAGGACCATTTGACACCCTCCATCCACCACTGCACTCTATTTATTGGGAGGCAGTTAGTTATTTTCAGTCATGTCTTATTCTTCATGATTCCATTTGGGGTTTTCTTGGCAAAAATACTGGAGTGGTTAGCCATTTCCTTCTTTGGCTCATTTCACAGATGAAGAAACTGAGGCAAACAGGGTTTAAGGGACTTACCCAGGGTGACACATCTGGTAAGTGTCTGATGCCAGATTTCAACTCAGGAAGATGAGTCTTCTTGACTTCAGGCTTGGTGCTCTATCCATTGCTCCATCTAGCTGCCCCATTTATTGGGTTAGTTTGTTCCATCCAGCACTTGTTTGTATATATACAGTATTTCACATTTGTGTCCTGTGAAATATGTGGGGTGTGGGACTGCTTCCTTCTTAGCACCTACTAATGTTAAGAAAATTTATGTGCCAAGGATGATCTTACTGCAGCACAGATTGACTGGGGAGTAGGATGTAGGAAGAGCACCCGAGTTGGAAAAATATCTCTAAAGCTTACTCTCTTGGGGATTTTGAAGAGATGGACAAACTGGACCAGAGCTTCCTTCCAGTCTTAACAGCTATGATCATGTTGCTGGCACATGGTTTGGAAGTCAAAGGACCATAGATCTAAAGTTTAGAGAGATCTGTTCTAAAAATGTTCATTTTAAGGTGAAGAAACAAACTCAATGGGTTAATAATGTTAGTGCCTCCTGTGAATATAGCCTTTAAAGGTTTACAAAGTGCTTTAAATATGTCATGATGTTTGATCCTCAAAATAACTGTGAGGTAGGTGCTATTATTATCCCCATTTAGAGATGAGAAAATTGAGGTTGAGAATATAAGAAACTTGCCCAGAGCCACATAGCCAATATGTTTGTGAGGCAGGATTTAAATTCATGCCATTCTGACTCCAGGTCCAGTGCTCTATTCACTGAGTTACCCAGATGATTTGCCCAAGGTCCCACAGGTAGTATCAGAGGTGAGACTTGAAGCTATGTCCTCTGACTCCTGAGCCAGGTGTCCTTTGAAGGTGTCTTGAGCTTATAGGACGGTAACTATTGTGCCAAACTTTTCTCCTCTATAATCTAGAGGATTCTGATCTGGGTCCCGGCGATTGGTAGGTAGTGATGGCAAGGAACAACTCAGAAGATCTCCTGGGGTAGGGAAGATGCTGCTGGACTTTGCTCATCCCACTTTCGTTCTGAGGAGTACAGACTCATAGTTTAGGCTCTCATGTGCCGATATATCCCACATATGCCCATGTTATTCCTTTTGTCATCAACTATTGTTAACTTCATTCCAATTTATGCATATTGAGCTTCAACTTCCCCTCTGGGATCACTGGCTATGAGTTTAATATCTTCTACTTTAAGAGGCATCTGAAATAGTGGTATAAATCACAGTGAATTGCTAATTGGGCCTCGTGCTGACCATTGTCCCTTTGGGACAATCACAGTGGGAGTTATGTTTTAATTCAGGGAGATGATGTCACAAGAAGACTCTATTCTCTAAATGACAAGGGAGAAACCAATTGTTCTTTTTCCTGTGGGTTTTCAACAAATCTACTTCATCTGCTGGGAAAATTACAACAATGGTTTTTATTTTAAGGACCATATGTAGCGTTTTGGGATTCTGACACCTGGGCAAATTCAATTTTTGTTATTGGTGGAAGCCATGGAGAGGAACCTTAGACCTTGCTGTGCAGGCTACCAAGGGAGAGAGCAAGGTGAGACTGGTAAGGGCAAAGCTCGACTATGGCATGTATGTGTCTAAGGATTTCACTTGACCAATATATCCCAATATCAATAATCACAGACTTAGGGTTTGATGAAATATAAGAAGTTAACTACTCTAATCTCTTAATTTGGCAGATAAGGAAAATGAAGTCTGATGAAAATAAGTAATTTATTCAAGTCCACCAACTGTATTGCAATGGGGTCAAATCTTAACCTAGGTCTTCTGTCTCTAAATCCAGCATTTTCCCATGGTATTGCCATTGATTAGCTATAATTTTCTAAAAATAAATTACCACTCCCTAAAGAGCTGTGTCTCCCTCTTCATCTCCCCGTAGAAGACAAGGTAGTAGTGGAGGCAGGAGTCATAGTGGTGAGAGAAAGTAGGACTTAGAAATGGGGTATCATAGCAACATGTCCATGACAGCAGCAGCCCAGAACCAGATGGGGAGTACTGATATCATGCATTATATAGCTGGCTAAAGGCCATGAGGCATAGAAAAGAATAAAGAACTTTGGGAAAGAATAAAACACTCTGAATATTTTTAGTCAGGTAAATCTCTAATTGTGTCACCTAGTTACAGATCTGGCCCAAAGAATCCTAGCTTAAGGAATTGAAAGGCTCTAGAGGTTATTTAGTCCAAACTGTTTATTTTACATATGAGAACTTAGAGGTTTACAGAAGGATCATACAGGAAGTGGTGAAGCTAAAATTCAAACCCAGGCCCTCTGACTCTAAATCTAGAAATCTTCCAACTGAACTCCCATCTTTCCACTGAAAAACAAAGCCCTGATTAAATGCCTCACTGTGATGCAGAGATGAGTTTGAGTTTTTGAAGGCTGTGTCAGCAAATCATAAGGTATTGGCAGATCCTCCCAATGTAGAACTGCTTCCATTATGGGTCAAGTGACAAATTATAGATTTATTGTTGAGAACCAGGCTAGCTAAGTGCAAAGAAGCCCAAGATGAGCTACAATCAAATCAACTCTATCATTGTTCCTAAATGGGATATTCCAACTTACTCCCCCTTTCCTCTACAGCCCCCACTTACTATCCTTTTAACTTTATGAACTCAATGTATCTCCATGGTACTACTTCCCTATGTAGGCTATTTTCTTTATTAGAATGGAAGCTTCTTGAAGCCAGAGCTAATTTCACTTTTGCATCTCTATCTCTAACATTTGAAATACAGTAAGTACTAAATAATTGGTTTCCTACTTATTCTTTCATTCATTCATTCTTGGCACCACAGTGACTTTTGAAAATAGTTTAAAGAACACCTGCACTGAAGAAGAGGAGTATGCAATGAAATTATGGCTCCTTGTGGTATTACAATATATAATGATTTTTCCTATTATCAAACACTATTATCATAATAAAGGTGCTAAAATTGCAGAATTATCTTACAAAGAATGATACCCAGGACTGGTAACAGGGGCTTTTTTCCAGGACAAGAAATGTAAAGCCTGTTATTAGCATTTTTAATCCTTTAAAGAAGAGGGCAAAGGTAGAGTTTGGTGGTAGGATGGGGATGTAGCTATGGTAAGGCTGAACCAATAACATGATGATGAAACAGGCTGTATTTCAACAATGTGGGAGTCAATAAAACTTAGTTTCCTGCTCTGATAGTAAATGAGTCTGTTTCGTCTCCATAAAGTGAACAGGTTAAATGAGGCAGTGGTTCATGACTGCCCTAACTTGGATAGTATAAGGTTTGAGCTCCACCTCAGCTCAGTCTCAAATTCAGGAGTTGCTTGAGTCTTGAACAAGATATTTGCCCTTTCTGATGGTCCAGTTTCTGGACACCTTTTTGTTATTTAATATATAAAATAAAATATATATTATTTTATTTTTCCCAATGATATATAATTATTAATATTAGTTTTCTAAAATGTTGAATTTTAAATTATTTCCCTCCCTCTGTTCCTGGATGGCAAGCACCTTGATCTAAGTTATACATGTGTGATCATGGAAAACAATTGCACACTGTTCATAACTGTTCATACTGTGGAAGAAGACTCATATAAACCAAAAAAAAAACCCATAAAAATAAAGTGATAAATGGTATACTTTGATCTGTATTCAGACTCCATCAATTCTTTCTCTGGAAGTAGATAGCATTTTTTATCACGAATCCTTTGGAATTGTCTTGGATCGTTGCATTGCTGAGAATAGCTAAGCCATTCATACTTGTGCAATATTGCTGTTACTGTGTATCATGTTTTTCTGGGTAGCTTTTGATGTCTCTCTGGGTCTCTAGCATGATACTTTAAGGATATGTAGGAGGAATGTGAGGGCTGGTTATAATAAGAGCTCTTTAAGATCCACTTCCCTGAATCTTATCAGTTCTTTCTTGTTTCTTGTTTACTGATTATCCTTGATATTTAGACTACAGATCTAAAGTTAGAGGGACCTTAGAGGTCATCTAATAAAACTCATTTTAATGTGAGGAAATGGAGGTCATCAAAATCACAATGGTCATGATTCACACTGAAGGTTTTAACCCAGGTCCTATGTCACCTGCTGTTCCCTTACTAAGGCTGGTTTAAATAGGAAGATTCCTAATGGTCTTCCTTCCCTGGTTGGGGGTGAAAGGGGATTGTCTGTGTCTCCAGAAATGATCATATAGTAAACTTAATTCTCTGTCTTGCTTTGCAGTGATGCTCTACTCTTGCCCCAAACCTGAGGTTGCCTTTAGTTCCTAAAATTCAGGTCTGACCATGTTACCTCTGTGTTATGGAAATCACTTTAAAAGACTGATATACATTAATTTAAGGTCACCAAGGAATTCAGCTATGTAATTCCTAAATGAAAACTCAAGTCAGCAGTCAACCTTTTATGGAGTTTTAATTACAAACAGGAGGAAGAGAGGGGAGAGAGAGAGGGGAGAGAGGGGAGAGAGGGAGAGGGAGAGAGGGACAGAGAGAGAGAGAGAGAGAGAGAGAGAGGGAGGAGAATGGAATAGGGTTTAAATACCCCCTCTGCCTTAGATAGCTGAGGCAAAGAAAAGAGATCAGTCCTTATCATTCACCTGACCAAAATGGAGAAACAGTCTCAGGGGCCTCCACCTCCAGCCTCCTTCAGAGCAAGCCCTCCTCTCAGACCTCTCCAAGAGCTCTCCCTCCAGCACCTCTCGCCTCTCAGACTCCTTCAGAGCAAAACCTCTCAGAGCCAAACCTCTTCCTCCTCTCCTCAGACCCTGCGATCTTTAAGGAAACCATCTAAGTCCCCTCCCCTCAGTTCTCACATCTACCAATCACTGTCGATGACTCCCCTGTGCCAATGGTGGCTCTAGCTTAACCCAGGATGGCCCAGAGGTCTGTTTCCTTTGCACATGTCTGTTGAAGGTCATATTCTCAAATAATTAAATCTTGATCTTTGCTGCAGCCCTTCCTAAATCCTGTTACTCTGAGTAGGGTGGAGATTGTAAGTTCCAAGACCTGGTTCTGTCATTCCAAGTATCTCTATTGTATCAATTCTAAAATCAATCATGACTCAAAGAACTTCCTGTTCTATGCTTTAAGCATAGGTCAAAACCCTTTCCATTGTTTAGCAAAAGGTTTCTGTCCTAAAGTAGTCTTAAGTAGGAAGGAGAAGGACCCTCCCATGCCAAGGAGTTTCATATTCCAATAGAGTTCTTACTATCAGTAGGAAATTTTTTCAAGTATGAAATTTCCCAATGGGGAAATTTTCAACATTCATAAGTCTAAGAAATTTTAAGGTTTACACCTCTCTATTCAACATGTAGCATATAAAATATGCTACTTTCTTATCTTACTCTGCTCCATGTACTCTGTGATCCAGTGACACTTCCCTCCTTGCTGTTCCTCTAACATGAAATTACATCTCTGGAATCCATGCCTTGTATCCTCCATATCTAGACTTCATTTCTTTCTTGGCTTCCCTGAATTCCCTCAAGACTCAGTTCAAATTCCATTTTTTTGTAAGATGCCTTTCTCACTTCCCTGATAATGCCTTCCCTCTGAGATTCCCCTCAACTCATCCTGTGTAGATCTTATTCATACATAGTTGTTTGCATGTTGTTTTCCCCATTTGATTATGATCTTTTTGAAAGCAAGGATTTTTTTTTTATATTCTACAGTGTTTAGTCAGGTGCCTAGAACACTGTAGATGCTTAGTATATGTTTAATGACTTGACCTGGGCTGCCTTGCCTTGGGCATGGTTTCTGGTACTTGTCCACCTCCCACCCCCCAAATCCTAGTTACAACTGGGTTCTTACATATAAAAATGTTATAATATTCATATTAAGACATCTGTCACTCAGTGTTTAGAGCACTGGTTCTAGAGTCAGGAAGATCTGAATTCAAATCCAGTCCAAGACATTTCCTAGTTGTGTCACTTTGGGCAAGTCTCTCTATGCCCAAGAGAAGCAGTCAAGTGGCTTAGTGGATACAGTGCTGAGCCTAGTGTCAGGAAGACCTGAGTACAAATATAGCCTCAGGTTCTATCCTGGGTATGATTCTCCAACAAAAGAACCCATTGGAGAAGGAAATGGTATCCTTGCCAAGAAAGCCCCATGGATAGCTATGGTCCATGGGAGTGACCAATAACAAATAATCAGGACATACACTATGATATGGAGGTGTAACGGCAGGTGGGTAGTGGCAGAGGTTCCTTAAACCATAGAGAGGAGTAAGGGGGAGACATTGCAAGGGAAGAACAAGTTCATCAAAACCCTGGGATGTAAATTCTCTGAGGGCTTGGAGAACCCAAAGTTGCCATATTCTGATATTTGCTTGTGTTCATCATGGCAACGAATCAACTACATGAGTGAAAGGCTTTTAATACATGTTATAGAAGTATCTTTTGAAGTATCAACACTTAACCTGAAGAATACTCAGAGACATGGTAGCTGTGTGCAAGTATTAGAAACGCGGTCATGCATTCAATTTGTTCTGTTCGAATTCAGAGGCTTGCTCTTGAATACAATTTCCTAGCCATTGGAGATGCCTAAAATTAGAATGGGTTAGCTCAAGAGATAGTGGGTTCCCCTTACTTGGAGGTCTTCATGTAGGGGCTGGATGGCCCTATGCCACAATATTAATTCCTGCTGTAAATCAGATGGGCTAGGTGACCCTGTGAGGTTCTTTCTAACTCTCATCTTCTCTGTGTCTATGATTTAGTAAATAGAAAAAAGCCCCAGCTTACCCTGGGGAGCCATTAAGAGAGTGTGGGAGAGAATCAGAGAAAATAAAATCTTTTTTTTTTAATAACAAAGTAAACTAAATAAGATCAAAGGAAAAAAATAATCCTCAGGGCAAAAGATGCTCTATTGCCCAAATAATCACATCAGGAGGTAAAATTTAAGTAATCTGGAACTTGCCCTCTTATTCCCAGGGAAAGTCTAATACCTGCCTCTTCTGAGCAGGAATTCTCCCTGAGTAGGTACCTTGAGGTCTTTGAAAATCCCTGACTTTCTGCCTTCTGCCTAAGCTCTATTGAATAGACTTAATTAGGAAGGCTTAGGTCCTTATGGTTTGTTGAATGCTTTTGGTGGGGTTGAGGGATACCACTGTTTCATGTGGTGGCAAATCCTTTGTTGCTTTATATATTGAAAGACAAAGTAGACATAGAATGAATTAAACTTACTTTGGAGTTTAGTTACCAAGGCTTATATTAGATAGCCTATTAACCCTTGAACCTAGAAGGGTCAATCCAATCTAATCCAGGGCAGAAGAGTCTTTTGGGAGCATCATCAGAACAATTTCTAGGCTGGCAACCATGAGCTAATTTCTATTTATGGAGTATCAGGCATAGTAAACATCTAAATATTTACACTCACCTTAAAAATAAGGCTCCTTTTATGCATCAGTTTTGTGGATCTGTGTTCAGGTTTTCCTTTACTACCTATACTTGGCCCAATGACAGGTAGTGTGATGTGGGGTATGCTTGTAGATAGAATATTAAGTAATAGGAATAATAAGAATACTGGGAATAGTCAGTATTACAAAGCACTTTAAGTTTTGCAGAGCCCTTTCCAAATATTTTCTCAAATGAGATAATATTTACAAATATTATTTATAAATTTACAAATAAAATTTACAAATATTTTCTGAAATGAGATAATATTTGTAAATATCTCATTTTTTCAAATGAGATAATATTTGTAAAGTTCTTTGCACAGTGCTTGGCACATAGTAGGCACTTAATAAGTACTCATTCTCTCTTTATCCTCCAGCAACTCTAGGAGTTAGGTGTTCTATTATCCCAATTTTACAGATCAAGAAACTCAAGTAGAAAGAAGTTAAGTGACCTACCCAGGGTCACACAGATAGTGTCTGAGGAGGGATATAAACTCTGCTCTTACTGAATACATCTAGCACTCTTACTGGTATACCACCTAGCTACCTTTAAGGTAGCTGTCAGGATACAGCAGCTCAACAGTGATCTGTTTCTAAGAAACAGATATTAACATGGATGGAGAATGGTTCTTCATGGGTTAATTTTCCAGACACCTCCTGAAATGGTACTCTGGACTATTTCTTGCCAAGGGCAAGTCTTTCCAGAGAACACTTGTGACAGTTAGATAAAGGGGTAAAAAAATCAAATTAAAATAAATCTCTTGCAGGCTCTGGGGACCAAATGACTTTCATTAAATAGCAGCTGGAAACCTACTAAAAGAAGAGCAGTTGCTCAAAGGATGTTTCACATTTGGAAGAGGAAAATCAAATGATGGGTGAATTCTAGAAAAAAAAAGCAGGGCAACTCTGATACCTTCTTGGGGGATAAAGTGCTTACCATCAGTTGAAGAGTTTATTTTCCTGGGGTACAAAGACATTGTGCTTATTTCTTGTTCCCACTGGGTTTGTATGAACCCTCACTGATACACTGTTATTGACAAGCTAACTTGCAATAGCATTAAGAAATGTTTTGACACTATTTAGAAGCTAGTTTTGGTCCCATGCTCTTTCAAGTGGTCCAGTAAGAGGCTCCAAAAGCCCCTGTGCCATTTAAAATGTTGTATTGCTTTTGTATATATTCAAATTATTCAACTTCTTTAATTAAGGCTGATCATTTTCCATTTTCTAATATATATTTAAGTAGACAATCCAATATTTAATGCTTTCCCTCTAGTGTATTTTTATTTGAGCTCTGACTTATACATTTCCCTTCCATGCACAATTTATTTTTTTGCAAGAATATAAATATATGGGGGGGGTGGCTCAGTGGATTGAGAATGTTGGAAGAGAATTTTGTTGCTTTAACATCATCTCTTAGTGACCTGGAGGTCAAAGACCACTGAGTATATTCAGGTATAGATAAGCCCTCATAGAAAGGAAGTTAAAGAACCCAGGAACCAATGAGACAGGAAACTGATTCCACAGGCATTGCCCCTTTGGGCAGTCTAGGCAAATTAAGAAACTATGGTTGGTTCCTGAGATGTGACATGTGAGAGAAAAGAGCTTATAAGTGGTGACCAGGAGGTCTTCTGGCTGGACCATGGAGGCTGGATAAACTCTTGTTGGCAGTGAACTTCAGTCCAACATGGTGGCCAATAGATTAGTAAGTTAAATACCTTTCTACCTCTTTTCTACATCTCCCTCTTTTTACTATTACTACTTTGATTTAATAAAGTTATTAAAGTTACTAGCAGCCTCATAATTTTAATTTTAATCATTATAAGATTCAGGCTTAGAGATGGGAGGCCCTGAATTCAAATTTGACCTCAGACATTTCTTCCTAGCTGTGTGACTCTGGGCAAGTCATTTAACCCCCCAATGCTTTGCCCTCACTCCTCTTCTGCCTTAAAACCAATATACAGTATTGATTCTAAAATGTAAGGTAAGTGTTTAAAAAAAAAGAAGAAAGAATATAAATATATGTAAAAACAAGTGTTTTAAGATGGCTTACATGATTGGTTTAATAGATCACATTGGATTAACTACAAATACCTCAGATTACAGCTTTTTCCTATTCTTATTGGGTCTTTTAAAATCAAACACATGATCACACTTTATAACCTATATTAAATTGCTTAGCCTCAGGGAGGGGGGAGTGGAGGCATGGAGGGAGAGAATCTGGAACCCAACATGTTAGGAAATAAATATTAAAAGTTGTTTTTACTTGCAATTGAGAAAATGTAACATATTATTGAAAATATGTTTTCAAGTAAAAAATATCAGTGACAACAGTGATTCACATACGGAAATGTCATATTAAACAGTAATATCTTACAGTGGCAAACATAACAATTACATAATGGTAGTAATGGTAGGACTTTCTCAGAAGTCTCATTTCAAAGCGAATGCATTTTAAAATAATTTCTTACCTTGATTAGAACCAGTTGAAATTTCAAAAACAAAATGCTTCCTACAAAGAATGTACACACTTGTTCCGAGGCTGTTTTGGGTAGCACAAAGGAAAGTGAAGATTTTGAGATTGTTCCTACAGACAGCCAAGAACTATAAAAGAAAAAAAAATCCATTTATTAGGGAATATTGACAGCATTACATTTCTAATTTTATGCACGAGAAAGTTAATGCTATGCTAAGCAAATTTTTACTTTATTTGTTCTTTAATGTAGATCTGGCAGTGTTGGAACCTCAGAAAGTGTTCCTGAGGTTTTGCAATAATGGCTATCATACAACGATGTGGGAAATAAGGTTTTAGGTCCTTTACACTGGAAGGCTTCTTTCTGAAATTGAGGGGAGTCATTTATAAAAAGACAAATGGATCATTCTGGGTACTCAAAAATAAAAAGGGATGGGTGGGGAATTTTGCCTCAAAGGATATTGACCTATGAAAGTAAAGAACTTGCAACTCTACTTCAGTGTGGGGAAATGGAAACAAAAAAAAAGGAAGTGACATATCCTTTGTTAGCATCACCCCCTCGGGTATGGTCAATGTTAGACCTTGGACATTATCTAGTCCAATCCCACTACTTTATGGCACATCTAAAGTCATATACGTAACCAGTTACTAATATTCCAGTCTACATCAGAACCTAAGTACCCTGGCTCACATTCGAAAGCTTTTTCTACCGTGTTCTGTGCTCTTTTCATAACCTTTCTAAGGAGGAATATTGTGAGGCCATCAAGAGTTCTTTCACACAAAACACACACTTGGGACATTTTTAGTAATATATATTTTAGCTGTCTTAAAACATTATCTAAAAATACAGGTTAAAACAAAGCATGGCTTTTACTTAGTAAGATATTTTTAAAAACCAAGGTTAAGTGGTATCCATTTTCTGCAACAAGATGGTTGGATTTGGCTGCTGTTCAAGGAGAAGACCTGCTAAGTTTCAAGAATGATAATTAGGATATAGTATTTGTAGTTGGGAAATGCTTTATTTCCTGTATTCAGGTATGGAATTCATTCCTGGGTGGAAGGTGGAAGGAAGGAAACCTCACAGAGTATTTGTATGCTCATTTTCTGTATGTTAGGTTCTGGCAAAGCCAAACATGAATTTTGGTTTATATTTAAAAGTGAACAGCTGACTTTCACAACACACACACACACACACACACATATATTCACTGAAAGCTTTAGGTAAAGTGGATTCTGCTAACTGGTAGCTGAATCATTTGAGCCATTCATAATTAGCTGCTGCTTCTATGAAATATATTGTTCATGCTGAAAACCAAAACCACAATGGAGTATAAAAGAATTTCTTTTTCACTCACTTGGAAGGCAGTGATTTGTGGTGATTCAATCAATCAGAAATCAACATGTGTGAAGTGCCCACTATGTTTCACGTAGGGGGTATAAGGAAGGTAAAAGACAGTCCCTGTTCTCACAGACCTTATGGTTTAATGGGGAGGCAAAATACAATCAACTATGTACAAACTATACACAAGATGAATTGATGAGCTAGGGACCATACTAAGTCCAAGGAAACACTAATGAAGTAGAGAACTATGAAACAGATAATTCACACTTGTCTGAAACAATTTTTTTTAGCCAGAATGATACAGGTAATCTTCCTCCAATATACAACTTTCATGAATTTCTACTCTGAGGTTTCATTATGGCATGGAAGTTATTCTGGGTTCTTGAAGGCTGTGCCATTGGGGCACAAGCTCTGGCATGTCCAATCCAGAATATTGACAGAGAGAACAGTCCTGGTTAGACTCCAAGTCTGCTACCTAGCAACAGCATAGCTAAGTAAGGAAAGGCTCATTACCACCAATGTTTTGGCTTAGACAATAAAATAAAGGCAAAGACAAAATGGTGGTCAGTTCCATGTGGTCCAGTGGAAGCTGGAGAGAAAAGGTAGGAAAAGATGCAAAGTAGAACAGAGGAGACAGCATTGGAATGGGTGTCATGAAAACCTGAATTCAAATCCTGTATCAGTTTTTTACTAGCTCTGAGATCTTAGGAAAGTTGCTCTGTTCTCTCTCTCATAGTTTCAGTTTTCTCACCTATAAAATGAAGGGTTGGACTTCTTGACCTCTAAAGTCTTTCCCAGCTCCAAAATTATGATACTATGACACAGATTTTCTTTTAACAACCTAAAAACATTACTTTACTATAAGCACTCTATGTAATCTTTATCCACCAATTAATTGAAAGAATAAGACTATAATATATTGATAAGTTCACAATAAAAACACAAGCTAAAGGACTAAGGTCAAGAATGGCTCATAGGTGCCTCATGGAGAGACACAAAGGAGTTGGCAGAATTGATTTCATTATTTGAATAGAAACAAGAAGAAGCAAACATTATTCATAGAATATTAGGTCATCTTATTATGCAGTGCTCATTTTTAATATAAGAAAAAGTTTCCATGAAGATAACTAGAGTGTAAGAGCTAACTTCTAAAGGAGAAGAGGAAGAGGCAAAGGAATTCTATGATGAACTTTAAAAAGATTCTCTAAATTCAAGCCTGGAAATGAAAAAAAGGGGAACTTTTTAGATCATTTAGGAATCTCACATCTGGATATCACAAACATTTTATTTAAGAAGAGGACAGAAAGGTGCTGTACACAGATAGCCTTGAACAATATCACAGAAGAAAATGAATGACAATTATACTTTGATCAACAGGAAAAAGCTGGTTGCTGATATGAAAGTCATATTCAAATCGACAGAATGTGTACAGTCAGACCATCAACAGGTTAGTGAAAAGTAAAAGTAGTTACCAAATTAGAAGAAAGTCCAAGATCATAAGACAACATGTACAATTCTAATGGCCTCTATTTGATTTGGTCAAATAAGCTATCAGTATCCCAATCTGGGAAGCAGCAGAAGGCAAAGATATAAACCTGAATCACCACCATTTCCTGAGAAAATCTGAACTGAAATAAATTGCTGCAATGAGGATACTAAAAAACCCCCACAGAAACTACTTGGTAGAGTAAATATTTTATCTCTTTGCCAACTAGAGAGAGAAGGTAAGCATGGTTAACACCAGTTTAGAATACAAAGTCATTTGTAAAACATCATGGAGGATAATTTTCTTGAGCATTACTTCTAGATTTTTACCAAGGACTTATTCAAAACACACAGACCTTAATGCTATTTATCTTTATTGTTACTTAATTTCTGAGGGACATGTTATTAACACATATAAAAGAAAGGTAGATAGTGAGGAAAACACAATCAGCTTCTAGAGAATAAAATTGTTAGCACCGATATAGCACTTTTTAAATAGATAATAAAAATTGAGTCAGTTCACTCTGTGTCAAAGGGTTGTTTTGTAGGTTTTTTGCTGAGTAATCATAACAGTAATCATAACAGTGTGATCACAGGACCCCAAACTTAGAGCTGAAAGCAACTTTTGAGGTCACCTAGATGGATCGCATCCATTTACAGATGAGAAAACAGGGCAAGGTAAATTAAGTGGTTTGTTTAAGATCAAGATAGCAATTGAATCAGGATTCAAACTCAGGGCAAATGACTACAAATCTAACATATATACCAGAAGTGTACCTGGCTTCAATGAGGATTTAGAGCTGGAAGCAACCTGACACATGATCTCATAATCTCAACCTTTGTGATAAAGAATGATTCTTCTTTGTATCGCAAAATGATCAAATAATCAAACAAGTTAACATATATAAAGAGCTTTGTTAATCTTATAGTACTATATAAATGTGAGCTCTTATTTTTAAAAATAAATACCTATTTAAATTACAAATGGATTTGATATAAGGTTTCCAGTGTGATGGAGTAGAGAGAGGACTGGATTTGGAGTCAAAACATTTGGATGCAAATCTTCCTTTTGTGATTTTGTGCAAGTCATAGAGCTCTTAGTTTCTTTATCTGTCAAATGAGAATATTGGCCTGGTTGGTTAATCTTTAAGGTTCTTTCCAGCTTTCATCACTTAATATTAAATAGGACCTCCCTATATGCATTTACCAAACAACTTCATTCATGAAAATCCAAAGTATGTACAAATTTTCAGAAGCATGCCTACTGTGTAAAACAAGATAAACCTGAAATGTGTTCTTATTATGTCCCAGTCAGTCATTTCCTAAGTGTGAGGAACTCAATGATGTGGAAACTCCTTTCATTAATAGAGTTATTGTTGATATTTAGTCATTTAAACTGTGCCTGATTCTTCATGACTCTATTTGGGGTTTTCTTGGCAAAGTTATAGGGTGGTTTACAATTCTTCTTCAGCTCATTGTACAGATGAATAAACTGAGGCAAAAAGGGTCAAGTGACTTGCCATGGGGCCATATTTAAACTTAGACCTTCCTTGTTCCAGGATCTATCCACTATGCCACCTAGCTTTCCTCACTAATATGTACTGATAACAATCTTAGAGAGTTGCTTGGGGACATGGAGAAGACTAGCAACTTGATTATGCCCAGACATCTGGCATGCAAGAAAGGCAGAATGTGAATACCAGTCTGACACCAAGGCTGACAACTCTGCCATGGTGTCCATCAACATATTATATGACACATGTAAACATACATACATATATATATATGGAGTCATATCAATAGGTTTAATCATTGTGAATCATACTAATCAGTTTACTTGTCAGGAAAAGGTGAAGTAGGAGGATGGCAAAGTAGAATAATAAATTGCTACCACCACACATAAGGATTCATATTTAAAAATTCATTTTAATTCAAAAAGTATTTATTAAGCATATGCCTCATAGGGGCAACCAGAGGCTCAGTAGATAGAGAGCCAAGCTTGGAGTAGGGAGGTCCTGAGTTCAAACTTCTGTACTGTTTGACCCTGGGCAAGTCACTTGACCCATTTGCCTAGCTCTTGCCCTTCTATCTTAGAATTATTACTAAGATAGAAAGTAGGGGTTAAAAAATGTAGCATATTCTAGGTAGTGTGCTAGGAAGATAAAAATGAAACCTCAAGGAGACTTCTTTAAGTAACCTATCCTATTCCTATTCTATTCCATGGCATTTTCCAATTACTGTTATAGCAACCTGTCCTTACGACAACCCTACATGGTAGGCAGGACCAGTATTTGTCCTCCTGTTTTAAAGATAAGGAAAAAAAGATGACCAAAGAATTTAAGTGACTCTCTTCAAGTTACCCAGGAAATCAGTGGGAAAGCTTGGTTTAAAATCCAGAGCTCCCAATTTTTAATTCAATGCTCATTTATATTTTCTATATTATCGCTGGATAAGCAGCTAATACTAATAAAGGTAATTGAGTCTTATTACTATTTTCAGCTCTAAAGGTCAAATGTATTTTATCAAAGTTGGTTATGTTTAATCCTTCACCGAATGACCACTACATCATGCTCTTTGTTAACTTGTTAAGCCTGTTAATATAAACCAAAAACTGGGTCTTCTGAATGAGAGAAATATACTTTGGGCATTCTCAAGGTAAGTCTAGAGATCACTCAAAACCTAGCTGGACTTGGTGTGTATGTGACATGCATACCATCATTGCTGCTAATTGAAAGGAGATTGCTTTAGTCCAAAGGTATTCATTTGCTACAGAAGAATACTAGACACAAGTGTTACATACTCCAGGACATCAGAAAGCCATGCATAGAATTATTCCCTTTAGTTGTTGAGATGAAAAACTAATTAAATCGACTCGTGAGCTATGAGACTTCTGACTTCTCTGAAGTCATTAGGCCCATTACATTTTTCATTCTTACAATCAGAGAATGGTAGAGCTGAAGGGACCTTAGAGATCATGCACTTCAATTCCCTCAATTCATTTGCATGTGAGAAGTCACACACTGGGTCTAATACATTTTCCCCTAATGCTGCTGGCATCAAGCAAGGTGTCTGGGGGCGTAAGAAACTTGTTTCCTGTGACTCACAGATTATAGGTGGATTAAGTTACCATAATAGTTTGGAATCTGTGAAATTGAACATGTTATCAATGTGACTGTGCTGGCTACTACCCTGAATATAAATTTTAAATTGTTTGCTCTCTCTCTCTCTCCCCATAAAGGTGTTTTAAAATGGGCTCAAAACAAGTAGCAGAGTAGTATAATGGATAGGGTAGTGGATTTGGAATCAGGAAGAACTGGGTTCAAATCCCATCTCAGAAGTTTTACTTCCTATGTGATACTAAGTAAATTGCTCAATATCTTGGTACCTTGGATTCCTCATCTGTAAAATGAAGGGTGCTGCATTGATTCAATGAACTCTAAGGTCTTTTCTAGTTCTGAATCTGTGATAAAAAATTAAATGAATTCTTATTAAAATTTGATGAAAGATATTTATTAAGTTGAGCAAGATCATATTAATAGATTTAAGTTTGATTAAAATTTATTGGAAGTGGGGATGAATATGAGGAGGGAAAAAAGATGGTGTTTACAAATGTTTAAATTTCAAATTTTCATTCCAGTGTATCAAAACTTAATTTAATTCAATCTAAGTTCTATACCGGGGTGTATGGGGTGCTCAGGGAGGGGTAGTATCTCTGGTATGGAGGGCTTGTCATGCCCTCCTAGGGCAGTTCTCCAGCCTCTGACCCCCACCTGACACCCACCTCTCACTTGTGGCTCCCAGTAGCTGCTAGCATGCGGCAGCGGCCACAACCCAGGCAATGGCTTTGACAGGCTGGCTAAACCTTGTGAGGGTAGCCATCGGGTCGTCGACCCCTGGTGAACCAGGGCTTTGCTCACCCAGCATGTGAAGACTGCTTCGGCTAAACAGACGGAAGAAACCAATAAGAAGGTTCAACGGCTGAGAGGGCGACGCAGCAAAGACTGTGGAGTGCTTAGGGCGTGTTGGAGCACAAAAGACAACACAGCCATCCAATGCAGCTGAGGAAGTCTCCAGATGTAATGACTTTTCGTGCCAATGGATCTAGGCTTCCAACGCCGAGAGAGTAGGACTGGCTCTATGCATCGACTTTTCCACTTAAATCTCCTTCACGCACAAGTGTCTTTGTGCACACTCATCTATACACCATAGATGAAAACACACAAAGATAATTGTCATTCTCGGTTACCGAGAGACTACTACTATACTATAAGTTCTATACTTGTATTGCGGAACCTATGGCACACCTACTGAGGTGGGCTGCTCTCCTTCCCCTCTCCACCTCACCTGAGGACATTACTTTACTTTCCCCTCTGCCCATCAGCCCAGTGGGAGTGCTTCCTCCCTTCCCTGTCTGGGGCAAGGGGGCGGCTCACATGTGGGATGAGGGTTCAGTTTGGACACTCAGTCTCTAAAAGTTTTGCCATCACTGTTCTATACCATTTTTCAATAAGCTTATTGCAAGTAGGTCCTCTCCTGCCTCAAATATTCTTAAATCTTAAATCACTTTGTGGTCGCTTTTGTCTCCACCTCATCCTCACTTGTTTTGTACTTATCTATATGTAAAAGTTACTTTTCTAATCCAATGCCCTCAACTTTAGAATATAACCTTCTTGTAGGAAGAAATTATGCCACTAAAAATAACCAGCATAGCCACAGCATTTAGACTTATGTTTTATCATTGTTTTTGAATGAATACATACAATCAAAAGTTGAGATGCTTCTGAATTATGTGACTTTTTATTTCTAAAAAATAAAACTTTTATTTCTAAAAACTAAAATATATTTTTGCTAGATTTATTGTTATTGTTACATTCCACACTGTGGCAATAGGAACACACACACAAATGCTTTAAGTATATCTCTCAGATTTTGAGGGAAACCTTATGTAACTAAATCTTTAAAGATGTTTATAGTATAAGAGAAACATTTTCTTGCATTCTTCCATTATCTACCACAATTATGTAACCAGTGAACTTAGATTTTATTAGTAGCAGTAGTAGTAATAATACCTAACCTTTACATAGTACTTATTATATGCTAGGCACTGTGCTAAACGTTTTACAATTATTATCTCATTTGATCTTGATAACAACCCTGGAAGGTAGGTGCTATTATTATTTCCATTTTGCAGACGAGGAGACTGAGGTAAGTAGAGGGTAAATGGCTTGCCCAGAGTGAGACAATTAGTAAGTGTCTGAAGCCAGATATGAATTCTATTCTTCCTCCAAGTTTGCCATGCTGTCCATGGTGCTACCTGTTAATTTCAACACACACATTCAATTTCTGCTGTAGATTTTGAGTTGCATTTCATTTTGGCATCTCTATTCATTGCTTAGTGTTTGTATCTCCTTCAGATTTTTTTGTTGTTTTGCTTTCCTAATTTCCTACTTTAATCAGGGTCTTTGAAGAATCAATAGGTCAGTTTTAAAAATAAACTATTTCCATCTGTCTTAGAATCAATACTAAGAATAGGTTATAAGACAAAAGGGCACTAAGGGCTAGGCAACTGAGGTTAAGTGACGTGTCTAGAGTCACACAGTGAGGAAGTGTCTGAGATCAGATCATTAATTAAGCCACTTCTTATAGATGACTAAATTCTCATAGCTCATAAATCCCAAAGGAGACATATGAAAGATTAACAGTAATGTAGGTATTACCACTACCGCACATGAATCCTTGGTATTTGTATTTTGAGCTAATATAATTTCATATATGTATTTTGGATAATATATCATCATGCCATACACACTTCACAGTATCAGGTTTTGCCTCTAACTTATTGAATTTAGCACTGGTATGATGGGGTTGGGGAAGTGAGGGATTCAGGAAGGTCCTATTACACCCAAGGTCTTTCTCCCCAGTTCATACTTAAATTCTATCTTGGAGTTTCATTTTTATGCTAAATTTCAAATCTCTTTAGGAAGGGAAACACTTTATATGAAATGTTTAGAACTCTGGACTTCAAATTTATGTTTGATGATATAGTTATAAGTAGATATGTGCATATGTACATATTTATAAATAAATACAAATGATATATGTACATATTAAACCTTTACCTTCTGTCTAAATATACATTCTAAGACAAAAGAGCAACAAGGGCTAGGCAATTGGGGTTAAGTGGCATCTAGGAAGTATATGAGGCCACATTTGAATCCAGGTCCTCCCAATTTTGGGCTTAGCACTCTACCAGTGTCCTACCTAGCTACCCCTTTGATGCTGTATTTTAAAGTTCTCTTTCAGAAAGCTATTTTTGGCAGTTATCAGTTATTTAAACCTTTGCATAACAAGTGTAAGGAGGGGCCTTTGGGATACTCTCCAGGTCAATGTGGGGAAGGTAAAGTGTCATGATGTGGCTAGATCAAAGGGGAAGAGATGTGCAGCCTGTGCTACACTGGTACTCAGAGAGGAAAACAATCTAAAGGAAGGTTCATGGCATAGTAGAGAACTCCTCTGAACGAGAACTTTAATGGTAACAGATAAGAATCACACAGGAGAGAAGCCATGAGTGATTTGTGAGCTGCATTCATAATAATAATGGCTGACCTTAAGTTTTAGTGTTTGTGAAGCACTTAAGTGAGTAAAGAGCCATCTGTGGAGCTAGGAAGAACTAGGTTCAAGTTATGTCATATTAGCTATGTGACTTTGGAAAAGCCACTTAACTGCACAATGCTCTAGGCAGCTCTCCAAGTGGCAGAGAAGATGCCAACCAGCATTAGTAGGAAGGATTATCCTCACTTGGGAATATCTTATACTAAAGAAATCATAGGTCTAGATCCAGTCCCTGCCCCTTACACATATAATCTCATATGATTTTGTTATGGTTAAAATTATCTTGAGAGACTGATTGAGATAATATAAATTTATTGATTATATCAGGTTTATGGGTTAGGCCAGTATGGTAACTGGTAAAGTGACAAAATCTCCATGGCTCTTTGAGGACTGGGGATGACTTGAGCTGGGTCAGGCAGCTTAATGAATTTTTACAGGTACATTATTCAGCCCCAATCTAGAATATCCCAAGACATATTTAATTGGTGATAGCTAATTAAGAGGTTGTCCAGCAACCTATCCACCCAACCCTACCCCCACAGGTGGATATGTCACTTAAGCTGTAAAAATCCTTTTCCCCTGCATTTATTTTTATTTTTTTATTTGGTCAATTTCAGACATTATTCCTTGGTTCCCCTCATTTATTAACCAAATTCTATTGTTGGAAAAACCCTTCCCCCCTTCATTTATTAACCAAATTCTATTGTTGCTCTACTGTGGTTGAAGTTCTAAATTTGTAAATCTATTCAAGGACTTATTGACCCAGTTCAAAAGAGCAAATTCAAGATGAAACAATTATTCAAATTCAAGATGAAACTTTTCTCCTTCATTTATCAACCAAATTCTATTTAAAAAGAAGATATTCTTGGGATTCCAAAGGACAAAGAAAATATAAAAACCAGAAGACTAGATGATATCTCTGACCCAGATCCCAGACACAGGAATACAAAGTAATTCTCTATAATATACATAAATTAGTACAGTGCATGAAAAATAAATTCTTACAATTCTCAAAACTAACACTATTAAGGAAGGCAAATTGTAATATTCATTTTGAAGATCATTATGTTAAGTGCTTCATAAACTTCTCATTCAAGAATGTGGCTTATCTCTCCATCCATGCAAAGGCTCAGAGCAGTCATCTGATTTGTCCAGGCACACACAGCTTAATGAAATGCTTAAGGTAGTATCCAAATTGGTATCTTCCTCTAAGTCCAGTAATCTACCCATATGCTGCTTCCATTCCAGCTCCACAGCCATCATTGAGGAAAGAAAGAATTGTGGAAAGAGAACTCACCTTCTTCATCAGCAGCACAAAATGGCAATTGCCACCAAGTAGACAGACTCAAGATCCCTGGGATTTGCAGAATTCTCTCTCCTCCCTCCACCCCATTACCACTATTTCTGCTTTTAACCTAACCCTTCCAGCTGTCATCTGGGGAAGCAACTCCTACAGTGAAAGAGCCAGTCATCCCTACCAACTGCCAGTGAGTTGCCATATACAAGATGGTAGTAAGCCAACCTAGCTGAAGCAGCAAGGTGCTCAGAGGGACAGGCAGGAGGTAGAATATGCTAGGTTACTCAAACCACCACCATTTTGTATATCATCTCCACTTAGACTCTGATACAGGCAGCCCAGGACCCTCGAAGAGCCTGGGGAATAGTGACATTAAAAAATGACATGAATGAAAAGGCATTGCCATCTGCTTTGTGCTGCACCCTAAGGACCAGGGGACTGACTTGTAGTTGAACTTTCAATATGTGTTGTCTCCTCCATTATCACGGAAACTCTTTGAGAACAGAGATTCTTTTACTTTTCAATTTGTATTTCTAGCACTTAGCATGGTGCTTTGCACTTAGTAAGTGCCTAATAAACGTCTCATTTGGACAGGTCTGGATTCAGGAAAACTCATCTTCATGAGTTCAAATCTGACCTCAGACACTTACTAGCCAAGTGACCCTGAGCAAGTTACTGAACTTTGTGTGCCTCAGTTCCTCCCCCATAAAATGAGCTGGAGAGAAAATGGCAAATCTCTTCAGTATCTTTGCTAAAAAAAATCCCCCAATGGTCACCATGAGTCAGACATGACTTAAAATGACCAAACAACAAGAGCAATAAGTGCTTCATTCATGAGCATTCATTTATCCCAAGCTACCACTAATCCCAAGACACTCTTAAAAATGAGATCATATATTTACTACAATGAAAGATGTGAGGGAAGATTTTCATGGGTCTGAGAAGGTAGAGGAAAGAATGAAGCCCAAGTTTGTGAAAGGAAAGAGCATGAAAAAACAAGAGAAAATGATTTGCTTTACTATTCAATCTGTGGTTGGTCTGAAAAAGGTAAAAATATACAGAAAAGATGAGTTCTTGAAGATGCACTACCGACAATGCCCTATCTTCTGTGCTACCATCGAGGGCTTGACTCTCAAATCTTCAGGACACTGTTCTTTTCCTAGCTAGTATTGTTGTTGTTTAGTTATTTTTCACTCATCTTTTTTTGGGGGTTTCTTGGCAAAGATACTAGGGTGATTTCTTATTTCCTTCTCCAACTCATTTTTACAAATGAGGAGCCGTGGCAAACAGAGTTAAGTGACTTGCCCAGGGTCATATAGCTAGTAAGTGTCTGCAGCTGGATTCCAGGCCTGATATATTTGTCAAGAATATCAGAATTGGGAGAACCCCTAGAGATCATCTAGTCTAAGATTCTATTCATCCAGAGGTCCCTTGTTAGCATTTCTGATTTTTCAGTCCTTTATCAGTCATTTCTGATTCTTTGTGACCTCATTTGTGGTTTTCTTGGCAAAGACACTGAAATAAATTGCCATTTCTTTCTCCAGTTCATTTTACAGATGAGGAACTGAAGCAAAGCAGGTTAAGGTACTTGCCCAGGGTCACACAGGTAGTAAATATCTGAGGCTGGATTTGAATTCAAGAAGATGAGTCTTCCTGATTCCAAGCCTGGCATTATATCTACTGTGCCACCTAGATGCCCATAGTATCCCAGAAAGAAACATCTAATGGGAAGGTATTTACCTCTGCATATATGGAAAAAATATCAACAAAACCAGAATTGCAAGCCAGAGGAAAAAATTAAAAAAAAAAAAACAACAGATGAGCTCTTCTATTAGAGGAAATTGATAGAACAAAGGTCAGAGGATCATTGGTACTTTCTTAGGGTATAATGCTTTCTTTTGCAAAAACTAGAACTACTTCTGAAAGAAATTAGAATGAAAGAAAGGGTCAAGCTAACTTACTAAATGACAGTTCAAGAAAACTGGAAAAAGCATGACACTTAACCCATAACTTTCTGGACTTTGAAAATTCAATGGACTTCTTTATCAATTTTCATTCACCAAATATTTAGCACCTATTGGTCATTGAGCTAAGTAGGCTCTTTAGGGAATATCAATAATAAAATCTATTATTGTCTTTCACTAGTAAGTAAATGAACTGTATTTGTAATTGTCCTCCTGGACAGGAAATACTTTCTACCAGTGTAGATCAGTAGCTTCTTTCCAATTAGTAGCCTTAGAGAGTCACCTAGAGCATTGAATTTAATCTTAGCACATGAAGAAGACAGATGTAAGAAATATTCTGGTGCTAGAAAAGGCAAGAGTTAGATTGGCTCTGAGTCCATATATGTATGAGGGAGAGAGAGAAGTCAAAGGGGACACTATACACATGAGTAAAATGACTAAAGAATAATGGGGCTATTGGCAGGAATAAGAAAATAGGGGAAAAGATGAGGTTTGGGAGGAAAGATGAGTTCAATAGGGCCAGACCTATAATTTTTGAGTTGTTGTTAGTCAGAATTTAAATTCAGGACCTCAAAGGCTGAGCTGGCTTTTTATGTTCCTGTTGTCCCTTAATCCATGAAACTCCTGCACCTCTCATGATGTGACTTCAAGTAAAAATATCCAGAGTCCATTTGCCAATGCTAATCTAAGGCTTAAGAGAGAAATTGGGGCCACACTTACACAAACATACCTGTATGTATTTGAGAATCAGCTGCTCTGCACCGAGATGATAGCTGAAACCATGAAAATTATGGTGATTGTATGTATCAGGTGAATAAAGAGAGAAGAGATCTGACTCAAATGCAAAGTAAAACCAGCATTTAAGGTGGCAGAAATAATGAAAATAGGAAGGGAAAAGACCAAAGAAGGGATGGTCAGAAAGGCTGATCTGAAACAGCAGAACAAGGTGCCTTGGGAGCCAAGAGGGAAAATATAAAGGAGAAGTTAGTACAGTATTTAGTATGTAAGATGCCAGAGATGCTGACTGAGAAATAACCACTGAATTTTGTGATTAGAAGGCCATTGGGGATTATCTAGGATAGTGGTTTCAATATAAAAGTTTTGGAAACCAGATTGTAAAGGATTTAGACATGAACAGGGAGGTAAGGAAGCATAGACTGAATAAATTAAGAAAAAAACTCTTACCTTCCATCTAAGAATCAATACTGCATATTAGTTCCAAGGCAGAAGGTGAGTAAGGACTAGGCAATGGGAGTCAAGTGACTTGTCCAGGGTCACACCACCAGGAAGTGTTTGAGACCAGAAGCCAGGACTTTCCTTCTCCATGGCTGGCTCTCTATCCACTGAGCCACCTAGTTAAATCCAAATAATGAATAATAACATAATATTTATCCAGTGCTTTAATAAAGATTTATAAAGCACTATCCTTACATCAATTATGTGAGGAAGTTAATGTAATTATTCTCATTTTACAGCTGAGGAACCTGAGGCTCAGCCAAGTGATTTGTGGATGGTTACATGGGTTGTAAAGTCAAGGAGTTAAAGTTGCTGTTGGCTTTCTTAGAATGGTGACACCTGAGCATGTTCATAGCCAGAAGGAAAAAGAATCACTAGAGTAGGGGGCAGCTTGGTGGTTCAGTGGATTGAGAGCTAGACCTAGAGAAAGGAGGTCTGGGGTTCAAATATGGCCTTAGACACTCTCTTAGACACCATGTGACTCTAGGTAAGTCACTTATCTCCTCATCCCCCATTGCCTAGCCCTTAGCACTCTTCTGCCTTGGAAACAATACACAGTACTGATGCTATGATGGAAGATAAAGGCTATAAAAAAAGAAGAATCATCAGAATGGAAGAAATTGAGGGTTTAAAGAAAAGCAGGAGTGATTGATAGAGCAAAGTTCTAGAAGCAGGAAGAAATAGACTCAGGGATGCAAAGAGGGGCAAAGTTGGAAATAAGGAAACTTTGGAACCTGAAAGGAAGGAGGAGATAACTGGTGAGGATATGAAGACATTCCGAGGTGTAAGGAAAGTCATTTGAAGAGTTTAAGTCAGGCAATCTCCACCTATACAAAGCAGGCAAAATCTTCTGCAGAAAATAAGTCATTTAGGGATGGAGGATAGGGTTACGAATTGATAGCTGAAAGAATAGACAGACCTCAGAGACCATCTCATACAATCTCTCAATTTTATAGCTGAGAAAGCTTTGCCTAGGGAGGTCCTAGGGAGGGAAAATAACAAGCCCCAGGTCATTCAACTAGTAAGGATCATTAGATTGTAAGATCCTTGAGGGCAGGGACTGTCTTCTTGGTCTTCAGTGTCTGGCACATAGTAGGCACTTAAGAAATATCCTTTGATTTTACTGATTGAAGGATCAGAAGTAGGATTTGAACCCAGGTCCTCCAACTCCACAGCCAGAATTGGGATGAACCTTAGAAAGCATTGCCTCTCTGATTGTCTTTTGTTGCTGTTGTTGAGTTATTTCAGTCCTGTATGACTCTTTGTGACTCCATTTGGGATTTTCTAGCCAAAAATACTCTACTGATTTGCTACTTCCTTCTCTAGCTCATTTTACAGATGAGGAAGTTGAAGCAAACAGGGTAAAATGACTGGAACAGGTTACACAGCTAGGTGTCTAAAGCTAGATTTGAACTCAAGAAGTTGAGTCTCTGTGACTCCAAGCCCAGCACTCTATCCACCACACAACTTAGCTACCTTAGAAAGCACTTAGTCTGATTTCTTCATTTTACAGAGGATGAAAACTTTCCTTGGGTTACTCAGGTAGTAAGTAACAAAGGTAAGGCTTGATATTTTCAATCAAAGCCCAGATTTCTGTGTGGTAAGCTTGTAGAAGGAATGTTTTTTCAAGGATAGGTTTGACTAAATGGTCAGTGAGGTTTCTTTTAACTTTGAAATTTTGTGAGTAACCTACAATGACCAAGAAACACCTTTACAAAGGTTTTGTTGGCATAGAAAGGGGAAAAACAAATATTTATATTCTTGAGCAAAAAGACCCTGGGACAACAGAAATGCGAAAGCATATCCTTATAGTGTAAAAGAAATAGGATAAAACCCAGCTAGAAGAATAAGGCAGAATATGGGAAAGGAAGATAAAATGGTATGAAAAATTGAGGTTATTGTAGTTCTCAGCTATTGCTATGAGATTATTTTTGGAATGCAGGATCGGTTTTTTTGGGAAATAGGAATAGAATTTTAAATAAATATAATAACAAATATTTTGAACAATACTATCACTTGTGGAATCTCTATCTCTGAAAATCTCCAGAAAAAGAATAGGTACTTATAGTTGGTTTAGGTGTGTATACATTGGCCAGCAAAGGATTGGATAAGATATCTTTCACAATATCACAAGATCATCAATTTAGAGGTTTAGGTCACACAGGGAGTAAGGATTGGAAGTAGAATTTGAGCCTAGGTACTCTTACTGTGGAGGTAGTACTTACAGCATCACAGATTTAGAGTTGGAAAAGATCCAACCTCCTCATTTTACAGATGAGGCCCCCAAGGCACAAAGAGTTTAAGTGACTTGTCCAGTGTTACCCAACTACTAAGTAACTGAAGCAGAATTTGAACTCAAATCTCCCTGATTTTCCAAAACTAGCATTTTATTCATTTTACCAAATACATGCTTCGGAGGTAAAAAAATGGTTGACAATGTCATCTAAAAGTTGAATGGGTTGCCTGGAGACTACTGGGATGCTCATCACTAAAGGACTTGAAGATTTTCAGGTTCAATGACCCTGAATCCAAGGCTTTTGGACACAGCAGTCCCTGTTTCCTGCCTGAACCCTGCAGTCATCATTAAAAGAAGCAATCACTGTAGAGAAGGGGCCCACCTTCCTTGGCCAACTGCTGACCATCTGCCACTGACTAGCAGGTAAACTCACCAACTCTGTAGGTAGCAGTAACCCTTGGACCACTGATCCTGCTTCTAGCCTAGACTCTGAAGTTAGTATACAACCCCCATAAAGATGTGGCTCAGTTACTGCTCCTGCAGATGCTATAGCCATAGCAATTGAAGAAGCAAACAAGAAAATTCTTGTCACCAGTGCCTTTGGTACTGTCAAATAGGTGACTATCAGAAACCGATATGATTTTATCAGCAGTAATGACATTAAAGAATAAGTAATACCATCTACTTGCCACTTTATCCTGAGGACGACAAGATCAGTCCATCTGACTTGCAGCTGAAACCTTTAAATGTCTCCCTCTCTGAATGTGAGCTCCTTGAAAGCAGGGATTGTTTTACTTTCCTATTTGCATCCCCAGGACTTGGCACTAGGGATGTTTTGCACACAGCAAGTTTTGCACATAGTAAGTGTTTTTCAAATAGTAAACAATCATGCTCAGATATAAGTTGGAGTAATTTTGAGTTCCCTTCCAATTCTTAGATTTGCTAATTCAATGACTTTCATTGTTATGTTGTCTCCTCTGCATATGAGATTAGAGCTGTGGCACCTCCAGAATGGCTGTGGCCCTATACTCATGTTTTATGTCTGTGCTGATGCATTAAAATTGCAATCATCTCTCCTTAAATCTCTGAAGATGATGCAATACATATAACTTTTGTTTTCATTACATTTGCTCTTCCTCTGTGCTTTTCAATGCTATTTGAAGGTGCAGCTTAATTTGCAAAGTGGCAATATATTTTGCTTTAAATAAAGCAGGAAAAGCAAATTGCCCTTTAATTAACTCATTTTGTATTCTCAGCCCAATGATCCCAGGAATCTGAAAAACAGAGTGTCCTAAAAGTCTTAGTGCAGTTAAACGCTGTTTGGGCTTCAGATATACTATATTTCAGGTAAGAGGAAGAGAAGAGGAGAGACATTTTCCAATATTTGCAAAATGTATTTCAAAATGACTCCTTTCATTTACCAAAAATATTTGCTGCTAGGGCATCTTAGGGTTCATAGAATTCTGGTATGACCCCTTCATTGTATGGTTGAGGGAACATTTATTTCTGCAGGAAAACAATAACTTCGGAAAATATCTCTGCCTGAAATGTTTCATATGTGCCCAGGTAGGGAAGTTGTAGTCAGAGATTCATTCCCACCTCAGGGTTTCTCTTTTTATACACTATTCAAAGAGAGTATATTAGTAATGCCACCATTTCTGGGAAGTCAAATGTAGCCTCTTTATATTTAATATTATGCAAATTATAGCTACCATTAACAGTGACACATTTTTCCATGTAGTTCTTCACATACTTGAAATATTTGAGTATGGGTTGGGAAAATGGGGGAAAAAAACATTTGGGGAAATGCCCCTAAATATTCTGGATATTTCCTCCTGGGCTCTGATGAGAAGAAAATAGCTAACAGGCAGTAAAGAAGTTAAAAGCATCTTGGGATGTAGAAAGTAATGTCTCTTGCAACTAAGGCAATATTGGGTTGTCTTCCAATACCTAAATTCCTGTTAGTCTCCCTTCTTATCATGGTGTGGAAGTGATGCTGAGTTCTTGAAGGCTAGATTACACAGGTAGTCTTATTAACCCAGAAAAGCTTCAGGTCTAAGTGGGTAAAAGAAACCTCATTTCTCAACTGAGGGGAAGCTTACCTACATTAATCTGGCACCATTAAATTGGTCAGCAGGTGGTGCATTCTGGAAGGGGGGGGGCGGTGCATAGATACTAATGAAACCACCTACCTACTGAGGCTTGGAAGGTTAATGCTGACACTGATAAAACCACATTTTTTTAAATGGGTAGCATGGATAGGCACTGAGCCTTCAGTCAAGAAAGACCTCAGGGTGAATCTTGTCTCATTGTGAAACTGGCACGTGGCATGGCACTATGTCTCAGTTTCCTCATCTGTCTAATGTGGGAGTTGGGCTCAAATGGCTGCATAGGTTCCTTTCAGCTCTAAACCTATGATTCTACGATAAGTGCATAAACATACATATAAACATCAAACAACACAAATACATAGAGGTTGTGGATGACCAGTTAGTTACACTTCAATCGAACTTCCTTTCTTCTGCTTGCCACCCTTTTATCTAGTCACTGAAAGTTAGCTCAGCTTTCACATAAGAAACCCAATCTTCTGTAACTAACGAGGAGCTGCCAACAAAGAAGCACATGCCACTCTAGAGTCCAGGCAGTTTTATAGTGCACAGCTGTCTGGGCACACCGACGCATTCCAGACCAGTGCCTTTTCAGCCTCTCGGGTACCCTTCCCCACCATCTCCAGGCTTCCCCCCTCCCTCCCCCTTTGCTCTGGTTGCGCTTTGGAGAACTGGACACTTGCCCCCGCCCTTCGGTAAATATCACCCCCTCGTCTTTACCCCACAGACAATCTCCACTGGAGGGCAAACAGCTTGAGTCCCAGATCTAGGGCCAGGGGAAAGGGCAACTCTGCCCAGGGAAGTGGCTCCCTGCTCACCTGGCTGGCCAGAGGGCTTCGTGTCCCACCGTGTCTTCAGCCAGCTCCGCGCTGCATGGCGAAACCTTTGCGCTTAGCCAGCTGCAGAAGGCTTGCTCCAAGCTGTCCTCTTTCGTCCCCTTTTCTCCTCCCTTAAAAGAGATAGAGTAGAAAAAGCTCGGCTTCTCACAACTCTTGCTTGTCGACTCAGTACGGGGAAAACGTTAAGCCTTCTCTTCTCCCTCCTCCCTCCTGGAACTCAATAATCCCTGGGTTGGAGGATAGGGAGGGACCCGGGCAGAAACAGAGCGACACCCTTCCCAAGTTGTCGCAGCTTAGAACATCCGACATTGAGCGGAGGACGCCCAGCAGCAGGTGCTAGGTTCCTGCAAGTCTCTACTTGGTTCTTAGTGTGGCGAGGATAAGGAGAAGGAAGGGGAGGAGGACGGCGAGGAGGAGCCCTTTAAACCCACCTCTCAGGTAGCAGTAATTCAGAACTCAAACTGATACCAGCCCAGATAACCAAGAAGGGAGAAAGGCGTGGAAGGAAGAAGAGGCTAGAAGAGAGTGGAAGAAGAATGGAGCTAAGCTTCGAGGTTCATCAAGCTCCGCCAGCTTTTAGGCTACAAAAAAACAAAAACAAAAACAAAACACAACAAAAACCCCAAATACCCCACAAAACTCTTGAGTGGTGGGGGCCCTAATGGGCTCCCATGTGCAGACACTAGAGGGCAGCGATTTCCACCGTATAAATCGTGGAGCGGGGAAGGGCGGGCTGGGGCGCAGAGAGAATTGAGAATAAGGATAAAGATGAGGATAGGGTCTGGGAGAGAGATAGGGCTATATGAGTTGGGCTCCTCCTCTCTCCCTCTTCCAGCACTGACACTAGCCTGCGGAACTGCAAGGAAGAGGATTTGCTCAGAAGTGATTGTTATAGGGAGGCTTTTCATTTTTCTTGTTGAAAGGCTGGAGAGGAGGAAAAGCGATAGGGCTGTGGATGGAGAAAGAGAAAAGGGGGAGGGATAGGAGGAGGGAATTGAGGGACAATTTGCAGCTTCTAGAGGCTCCTGGCAAAGTCCCTTGTGTGGGAGGAGGTAAATTGCTCAACTCAAAGCTAAAAGTGGTGATTTCCGTAAATATGGAGGAGGTGAGGGAAAGAAGGCGTGTGTCTGGGTCTCTAAGAGAAGAGACCCAGGAGGTAGAAAAGGTCATTAATGAAGATTGGAAAGGCATGTGAGTTGAGTCTCACGTGGCAGCCTAATTGCCGCAGTCAAAGGACCTAAAATCAAATACTCCACTTCCAACCTCTGTGACCTTGAGCATCCACCACCTCCTTTGGGCTAAATTTCTTCATCTGTCAATTGAGGACCTCAGACTAGGTAGCTTTGCAGGTTCTCTTCCCCTCTAAATCGATGACCTTTTGTCCTATGGCCAAATTAGAAGTGAAATTTACCCAAAAGACCATCAATTCCAACTCTCCAATTCACAGCTACAATCACTTGGTCCCAGAGAAGTTGTGATTTGCCAGAGATCATAGAACTAAAGTTCCCAGAAAAGCAGATTGCCTTTATTTTATTTTTTTAGTTCTTACCTTCTGTCTTAGAATTAATATTTTGTATTCGTTCCAAGTCAGAAGAGTAATAAGGGCTAACCAATTGGAATTAAATGACTTGCCCAAGGTCACAGAGCTATGAAGTGTCTGAGGCCAGATTGGAAACCAATTTCTCCTGTCTCCAGGTCTGGCTTTCTATACACCAAGCCACCTAGCTGCCCCTATATTCCTTTTTATAGTTCATTGGTTCCTAGTTTTCTAACCTGTAAAACAAAGGGATTCCCCAGATACCTTCTGATTCCAATTCTCTGATCCTCTGCCTCCTTGCAATAGCTCATGAAGAAATGAATTAAGGGTTACCACACCAGGCTAGGAAGACACTTGCCTGGAACTCAAATGATCTGACTAAAGGGCTTCTCACAGTTGGCCTTCTGGAGCCTAGAAGTTCTCAAATTGAGAATTCCAGGTGGATTCATATAGACTTCAATTCTGATGCTTACTTAGCAATTGGCATTTATTTGAACCTGGATTTTAAAAATGTTATTCTATTAGGGAGAAGTAGATTTGGAGTGTATAGGGGGGAATAACTGCAGCAGGAGAGAGACAGCAACCACAAACTGAAGCATTTAAGCCCCAAGAGACTTTTGTGAAATAGGGAATATTCACAAGGTGCCAAAAGATTTACCATACTCAAGAACAGCATTATGGTTGTGTTGTAAAGTCTTACAGCTTGTTATTTCCAAGTAGAAATTCATGTTTCTTTAATAACAGCAGCGCAAAAGGGAAAAATAATGACAGTGGATCTAGTTCTCCATCTCTTAGACTTCTTAAGTGCCTCTTGAAATTAGCAGGTGCTCTGTTCATGCAAAAGATCTATGTGAGTGAAAGCACAGTTAAATGAGGCAAAAAGAGCGATTATTCCCAGGTTTTGGAGGCTTGTGTCACTTCTCTTGGTTTCGTTCTAGACTCTAAGGAAACAGGAGAACAGGCTAGTAATATAACCTGAAAAGTTATAGTAGGAAACATGTTTTTGTTGTTTTTGTTTTTGTTGTTTTTTGTTTTT
Organism: Monodelphis domestica; assembly: GCF_027887165.1. NCBI lineage: Eukaryota > Metazoa > Chordata > Mammalia > Didelphimorphia > Didelphidae > Monodelphis > Monodelphis domestica. The sequence continues at coordinate 342,723,812 of NC_077228.1, read as the reverse complement.
ATTTTTTTTATGTATGGAAAGATCTTTCTCTGGCACTGATTCACAGAACCTAGAATTGGAGTGGATAGAAAAAGAATGATGTTCTCATTCATCTTGGAAAGAAGGATGCTATAGTTTAATCAGGGCCAGTATTCAAAAAGAGAAAACAGTTTTTATAGATAGCCTGGGTGTAAGGAAACTGTAACACATTTACCGAGGAGATAGAGGAAATAGGAATTTATAGTACATCATTTCCCCAAGAAATTGGCTTACTTTAATCAATCAACCAGTCAATAAACATTTATTAAGTACCTTTATGTGCCAGACATTGTATGGTTTCTTCAAAGGGAGTTTCCCAGAGAAAGTTGTTGTTTAGTCATTTCAGCTGTATATTCTGACTGTATATGACCTCATTTGACATTTTCTTGGCAAAGATACTGGAGTGGTTGCCATTTCCTTTTTAATCATTTTACAGATGAGGAAACTGAGGCAAACAAGGTTAAGTGACTTGCCCACAATTAGTAAGTATCTGAGGCCAGATTTGGACTCAGGAAGTTGAGTTTTCCTGACTTGAGGCCTATCATACTATCCACTAAACCACCTCACTGGCATGAGAATAAACTTTGTAAAGTAAGGAGTAAGATAAAGATCACTTCAAGGGACTCAGGTTCAGGGAGTTTGCCCATTTCCAAACTATTATCTTCTGGTTTGTATAATATTAATTAAAGTGTGGGCAACTTATTATGTGGAGGTTAATTATTCAATTTGTAGGTTATCATTGCTATTTGAATATGCTATTATAGTCTCTCTTCCTTTCCTTCTACCATGTTTTTGGCTATCTTATTCCAATAATGAGGGAAGGAAGAGGAAAGGATATTGAAGGAATAATTTTGTTACTGGTTTGGCAGATGGCATGGTGACAGAGGAGGTAGAAATTTTGGTTAAAATATGGTTTTTGCTTCTTTCAAAAGCCAGCATCCTTTCTGCTTCCGTAATCTTTGGTCCTCACTTGTTATGATCATCTGAATCTCAGTTACCTGGAAGATGGTTCTCAGCAAAGGGTCTTATGACTCAAACATTACAATTAGAAACTTGGGGCCAGATTTTTGTATTCCCCCTGTTCTATGACTATCAAAAAGCAATTTTCTGCTTCTCCAGTCCCTGAGATTCAGAATCATGGCCTGCCTGCATAAAAATCTCATTCACCTGATTCTTCTCAGACTTTCATCCTAAAACTACCTCAGCCTTATTTCTATGCCTAGCTTTCTTTTGCCTATCTCTTCTACTGTGCCAACTGAAATCCCTAATCTATTGTTAATACTATTTTTCCTTGTATTTGTGAGCTCTTTTTTGTACTACTTCAATAGGATCATAAATTTAGAGCCAGAAGATAGTCTTAGACTATATCTATTCCAAGCCCCGTATTTTATTAAAGAAACTGGTCCACAGATGCTAAGTGACTGACTTAAAGTCAGATAGCATCAGAGGTGGGATTTGACTCCAAGGCATCTGACCAATGTTATTCTCTGTATCCTACTGTATTTCCTAGCACAGAATGAGAGCTGGATTTCCTCTTAAGATAGTCTCACCATTTGCCTCAATTCTCCTTAATGCTGAGCATTTCTTCTTTCATGCTCTTTCAAATTGTTCATAGACTCAGGAAGAGGAATAGGAATACTTTTTGTTACCCACTTTCGAATGTTTTCTCTGTCACCATCACTCAGCAGCCTCTCTTCTCCAAATAAGGAGAGTTCATGCTATCCCATTAAATCATCTTATCTATCACCCTCCAATTCCATCTCCCACCTTGCTTATTCTTTACTCCAACCTTTGACCTCTCTTGGATGATTTTGATTCTCCCATTGATAACTCTTCTAGAGCTCTGGTCTCCAACATCAAGCCTTATGATCTGTATCTGTACTCTACCTCAGGTATCTATAAGGGAAGTCTCACCTTAGACCTCATCATCACTCAAAACTTTTCCACCTTCAAGATTCTGAATCCTAAAGAATTGATCAAAAATTTCCATGAACTCTTATCTATTTTTTCTCTGCTTCTTTCCTCATGAACCTGATCTTTGAGACCTCTGGTTCTTTATCCCCTTTGTTTTTCCATCTGATCTATATTCCAGATTCATTTCTTTTCCTTTTTAGTCTTAAATTTATAGGCAATTGAGGTGTATTGAGAGGTACAGGGAAAGACTAGTACTCTGATGAAGGGTTTGTTGAGTCCTTTCCAGGGCTGCCAAGCCCACCTCTTATCTGTGACTCTAAGAAGCTATAGCATGCCCTGAAGCAACACCCTGGTAAAACTCTCAGAAAATAGGTTGAATGAGGTTGAGGTAATCAACAAGGCTCAGACTCATCAGGGAGTTAAGGGGGATGTCTTCCCTAACCATGTTAAGCCCACTTCCCGTAGACTACACAAATGAGAATAATTTATTCCAGCCATTATGAAGGAGATGGAAGCAGGCACTGTGGAGCCCTTAGAGCTTGCTCAGACATCAAAGATTCCAAGTTCATCCACTGTATCCCAGGACATCACCACTTGTACTGATTTTCGTCTTGCCTTTGGGTTTGGATTATTTTGGAAGAGTAAGGCTGATGACTTTGGGCAATTCTGCCTCATTTAAATCCAGTTCATGCTCATCACTCCATGATGTCATTGGTTCTCTTCAAAAATGAAGGACAAACAACATATAGGTAATTACTTCAAGAAGGCATTATTTTCCACTCTTGATTTTCTTAGCTCCTTGTCTTCCTGCTCTTTCCATACTGTTAATTGCCTGTTCCTACCCCCAAACACCTCTGGAGGAAGTTAGGAAACTTTCTGACTGAGTTCAGTACAAATTCATGCCATTTAACCTTAAACAAATAGTGGGCTTTCCCCACTGTACAGCAACCCATTTGCCTTTTTCTATAGTATCTAGAACAACTGTTGCTCCAAACCTTCTTCTCTTTCCTCAAGCCCCAAACTCTAACCAAAGGCATTTTTTTGCTTAGTAGATGAATTCCTTGACTAACTTTACTAAAAAGACTTGGGTTATCTGTCATGAATTTCCTCAATTCCCACTTTCTGAGCTTAAAACCTTTCTCTGTCCTTATCCATCCTTCTCCATTTTCAGGCTTTCTACCCAAAGCAAACTCTTCCATTGGTACCCTTTAGCAATTTCTTCCTATCTCTTGGAGAGTGCTCCATCAATCATTCTATCATTTTCTTTCTTTCCTTTAATTTTTTTTAAACCATACCTTCTGTCTTAGAACTAGTATTAGTTCTGGCAGAAGAGCTGAAAGGGCTAGGAAATGAAGTTGTGGCATATCTAAGGTCACACCACCAAGAAGTATCTAAGGGCACCTTTGAACCCAGGATCTCTCTTCTCCATGTCTGACTTTCTATCTCCTGAGCCACCTAGCTTCCCTTTCCTTTAATCTCCTTAACTGCTAGGTTTTGCACTTTTTGCTTGCAAATATTATCATATTTATACTAAAAACAACACAAACAAAAAAAACATGCAGCTTTGCATTATTCCTATTATTCCCCTGACACTGTGCCATTTCTTTTCACCTCTTTATTTATAGACTTCACTGTCTCTACTGCTTCACCATCAGCTCATTCCTACCACTCTTCTGAAACTACTCTCTCCAGTTTCTTTTCATTATCAGATCCATTGTTTTTTTTCTTAGTCCTAATACTCCTTGATTTCTCTGCAGCAGCCACTAATATTATTTAATAACTCCTCTCTCTCTCTGGATACTCTCCTTTTCCTTCCGTGTTTATGCTCTCTGTTTACTTTCTTATACCCATTTGACTGTTCTTCCCAATTTCTTTTCCAGTTTTGTTGTCTTTCAACTCCAAATATGTCCCATAATGCTTTGTTTTCTTTTCTATACCACCTCTTCTTTACTTCTTTCCTATTTGAATGTTTTCTTTTCATTACAATGTAAGTTCTTTGAGAGTAGAGAACAAATTTTTGCATTTCTTTGCTTTGGGCATGGTGCCTGGAACATAATATTCTCTCTCTCTCTCTCTCCCTCCCCTCTCTCTCTCCCTCTCCATTCTCCTTTTCCCTCTCCCTCTCTTTCATATATTCTTTTTTGGGGAAATCTTTACCCTTTGTTTTAGTATCAATTCTAAGACTGAAGAGCAACAAGTGTTAGAAAATTGGGAGTAAGTGACTTTCCCAGTGTTACACAGCTAGAATGTGTCTAAGGTCATATTAGAACCCAGGTCCTCCTAACTCCAAGTCTGGTGCTCTATCCACTGTGTTACCCAGCTGACCAATAATACATGCTGTTTAATGTCTGATCTCTCATTCACTTCAATGGCCTCAATGATTACCTCTGTACAGATATATCCTATATACCTTCTGGACTCAATTATTCTCCTGAGCCCCATTTCTTGATTTCCAACTGCCTGTTGGGCATCCCCACCTGCATGTCTCATAAGTAGATCAAATATACAATGTCCTACCGAACTCATTATCTTCCATATATCCTTCCTCTAAATATCCCTCTTTCTATTAAGGATACCACAATCTTCAAAATCACCCAGGTTTAAAATCTCAGTCATCTGTCTTTTTCCCTTTCTCTCTGCTCAATCTACTATCTAGTTAGTTAGTTAGTTAGTTAGTTTGTTTGTTTGTTTTGCCATGTCCTGTCGATTCTGTTTCCATCATATCTCTTGCAATAATTTTCTCTTTGCCATATACATTTCTATACCCTAGATTAGAGCCTCCTTAATTTTTTCATGAAATATTGTAAGAGCTTTGTAAATAGCTTCCCTGCCTCCAGGCTTTTCCCTCTCTAATTTGCCCATTGATATAGCTCCCTAAATAATCTTCCTAAAGCATTATTGGTTAGGTGACATCCTGGATCCCAAATCAGGAAGAAATGAATTCGAAGAAATTTCTTTCTTGAAACTTCCTACATTCCTGCCACTTAATGTGATTTCTTACTTTTCATGTTTCCCAACAACAGTTTGTCAGGCACTCCCTTTCATTCTGTCATATCTGATGATGTATCATGCCCATTTATATGTATTACCTATTCCATTCTTTCCTTTCCTTTCGAAATGAATTCGAATCCTCTCACAAACAGTAGCTAATGAAATTGGCAAAGTAATTTAAACTCTTTCATGATCACTTCCCTCATTTACAAAATGGGGATAAAAAAACAGTGCCTACCTCATAGAGTTTCAGTGATATTCAAATGAGATGATGTATATAAGATGTTGTGAAATTTAAAGCACTGTATAAATTTTAGTTATTATTATCATACCACTCCAGCTAAAAGCTTTAGTTACTTCATATAACTTATAGGGTAAGTAACAAATAAATTCCATAACTTTGTATTTAAGGAACCCTGCAATATAGCTCCAATCTGCATGCCTAGCCTTATTTTTTAAGAGCTAGGGAATTGAGGTTAAGTGACTTGCCCAGGATCACACAGCTAGGACATGTCTGAGATCAAATTTGAACCCAGGACCTCCTAACTTCTAAATTTCTGAAAATCTAGAGGAGTAGCTATTCCCTGATCTCATGTTTTGTTTTCCTACCTCTCTGTAATTTTCTTATCTCCACCTTATTTTTCTTCATGACCCAGTTTAGGTATCATTTCTTTCTTGAAACTTCCTACATTCCTGCCACTTAATATGATTTCTTACTTTTCATGTTTCCCAACAACAGTTTGTCAGGCACTCCCTTTCATTCTGTCATATCTGATGATGTATCATGCCCATTTATATGTATTACCTATTCCATTCTTTCCTTCCTCTGCATTTCAGGTTTTGAAATTAATTTTGAATTGTGTTACTCAGCCCAGTACCTTGTTCTTAATTCATTGATCTGAATCATCCATATCATCATTATTTCCTAGTAAAATTGATCATTGTTTCAAAATAAAAGAATAATAGAATCTCAGAGTAGGAAAAGTCCTCAAAGGCCATCTTATCCAATCCCGCAGAAACAAGAAACCCTTCTACTATATACTCATCCATTGGTCTTCATTGGTGATCCTCAGGGAGGGAGAGTCCATAACCTCCTTTGACAGTTGACTGTACTTTTGGATGACTCTAATTGTTAGGAAGTTTTTCATTACATGAAGCTAAACTATACTGCTTCTGCTCATACTTCCTAGTTCTGCCTTCTTGGTTAAGTTGGACAAACTTACTTTTTCTTCCACATTACAGCCTTTCAAATATTTGAATACAGACATCATGTTTCATCTCTCATCCCATCCCTATAAATTTTATTTTTTTTATAAATATAATTTATTTCCAAGTATCTCAGTCCTTTGCATCATCTGGCAAACAAATATGTATATATGGATTATGTCCTTCATGTGCCCATTTTTCAGTTCATTCTCTGGAAGTGAACATTCACAAGTTATTCATCAAGTACCAAATCCATAGCTATATATAATATTCTCTTAGTTCTACTCATTTCACTGTTCATTATCCCATGAAGTTCTTTCCAATATTTTTGATGATTAGCCCTTTTATCTTTTTCTTATGGGGCAGTAGTATTCTATCACAATCATATACCACAATTTGTTTGGCCATTCCTCAATTGATGGACATTCCCTCTATTTACAGTTCTTTGCCACCACAAAGATTGTTGCTCTACATATTTTGGAACATCTAGATTCTTTTCCTTTTTCCCTGATCTCCTTGGGAAACAGACCTGGGTTGTATTTTTCTCCACAACAAACATCCTCATTCCCCACAAACAATCACCATCACCTTTCTGATCACCCTCCTCTGGACATTCTCTAGCTAGATTATGGTGTCAATCCTGGAATCAAAAAGGCCTGAATTCAAATCCAGCTGTAGACACTTATTAACTCTGTGACTCCTGGACAAATTACTTAGCCTCTGCCACAGTTTCCTCAACTATAAAATAGGAATAATAATAGCACCTACTTAAGAGATTTGTTGTGGGGATCAAATAAGGTAATATTTATTAAAGGCACACATTGTAGGCACTACATAAATGCTTACTTCCAGTCTTCCTTAATCAATGTGTTACTAAATGTGGTGCCCAAAACTGAACAAAAAACTTTAGATGTGTCATATCTAGCATAAAACTAATAGGATTACCACTTCCCTTGTTCTGAACTCTTTTAATGCAGCCAGCATTCAGCATTAGCTTTTTTTTTTTACTGTTATATCAATGTTGAAGCATATTGAGCTTTCCCCCATGATCTAGATTTCATTATAGAAAGACAAAAAGAAAGAGCAAAGGAAAAGAGGAAGGGAGGAGAGAAGGAAGGAAGGGAAAGAAAAAAGAAAGATAATGGACTAAGGTAACTACTGGTGTAAGACACAGAATATGTATGAGTCTGCAATGGAAGTTCAAAGGCAATTGTAATCAATCAACCAACAAATATTTAAGTGCCTATTCTGTGCCAAGTTCTATGCCAGCCTTAGCCTCAAGTATTCATTGTGCCATAAGTGTTCTCTAACACCCAGTGTTGACTACATATTTCATTCTTTCAGGTAACAATTGAAACCTCATTTCCATGTTAGAAAAATGTGTTTGCTGGTAAGGAAGCAAATTAATGCTATAAATATAGGTACATTGAACACAAGGACTCAAAATAGTTATATTCCCCATTTTTTCCTATCACACATATAGGGGATGGTGGTGCTGAGAAGGATTAAGAACCTCAGTGAAATGTTCAAGCAAGAAAGGAGAGAGCTAGAGATAGAAAGACAGAAAGAGAGTAAGAGACAGAGAGAGAGAAAGGGCCAGGGATAGACAGAGACATAGTCATAGACAGACACAGAGACAAAGACAGAGAGAGCCATCTCTTCCATATGGTTATTTCTCAAAGAAGAGAATACACAGAAGGCACTTTGTGATATGTAGATGACTTTGTAACCTCCAGCTATTTGTTTATATTAATTAAGGTCAATAACTTGGAATATGGGGATATATGTGATCCCTAAGTTTGAGATAGCTTTTGTAGATTCTGGAAGCAAAGCTGTGAATCTAGACAGACCAGGTGAAGTAATTAGAACTTGGAACATAGGTTCAAACAGTGAACCTATGCTGAGGTGGTGAACCTATGGCATGTATGTCAGAGGCGGAATTCAGAGCCTACTCTGTGGTTGTGCATGCTGTTACTCCAGCACAGAATTCACCAGAGTTCATTACTAGAAAGCTAGAGGGACATGGACAGGACTGCTCCCCTCCCCTTCACCTAAGGACATTTCTTATATCACCTGCCCCTCTAAAAGGTTTGCCATCACTGACTTTTGGGTTTCTTCTAGTCGATAAATAAATAATTGTAGCTCTAGTGAGCTAGTAATTGTGATATTTAAATTTTTGTTTCTTTACCAGTGGTCCAATAAATAAGAATAATAATGGATGAAAATAAGATTCTATTTTAAAGAATCAATCAGAATTAGAATTGGAATGCAGAATAGTGAATGAATGGTAAGAACATATATTTGAAATTGTATGGAGAGTTATGAGCAAAGAAGGATAAGGAAAACAAGACGGGGCATTCTCCTGAGTACAGATATACCCAGGGAAGGCTAGATTTGGGGCTGATAAGAAAAAAAAATGATACTTGGAAGCTAAGACTGATAAATCTTGATTTCTAAATGTCCTCAGCCAGAGAAGCCTATTGAGCCGATAAAGGAGGAAATGGGAAGAATTCAGAAATAAATTCTTTAAGCAAAGGCTTCTAGGAGCCTCTTTAGATATATTAAAAACCTAGGGAAAAGGGAGTTTTTGAAGGATCCTATCAAAATCACAGCTGAAGTTGTATACTCTCTAAACTATACCTACTCCTCTGTGAAGCCAAGGTGATTGATCAACATGAATGTGTCTGCCATTTTACAGCAACTACAAATTAAGAAAATTCAATGTACATCTAAAATTTCTTTTGTCTTCAAAGAGATCTTATTTCAAGGTTATGTCCTTTATTCAAGGGATGCCTATATTAAGACCAATATTATGTTATCATCATTAGATTTGAGTCTCTTTGAGGGCATGTACTTTGTGTGTGTGTGTGTGTGTGTGTGTGTGTGTGTGTGTGTGTGTATCTAACAATCCTTAGTACAGTGCCTGGCACACAGTAGTGCTTAACTAAAGTCTGTTAAATTAATGTGACTTGGACTATGTGTGAACTTTGTATGAATGTGACTAATCAATCAATAAGCATTTATTAATTGCCTATTATATGTCAAGCACTGTGATAGGGTACTAAGGGACAAAAAAGGGAGACTATTGCTGCCTTAAAGGAGCTCAAAATCTATTTTTCCCTCTTTTTAAAAGTTTAGTTAATTAACTAATTAATGATTAATTTAGAATATTTTTCCATGGTTATTCCACATGAATTATGTTCTTTTCCTCCCCTCGTCCCACTCTCCTCCTGCTGCCAATGAACAATTACACTGGGTTTTACATGTGTCATTGATCAAGACCTAGTTCTATATTATTAATATTTGTGCTAAGGTGATCGTTTAGAGTCTACATCCCCTCTCAGTTGAATTGTGCGTCGGTTACGGGAGGAAGGTGGGTGAAGGGGAGGGAAAGAACATGAATATTGTAACCATGTAAAGATGTTCAAAATTAATTAATTAATTAAATAAAAATTTCCAAATTAAAAAAATAGAGTCTGCATTTCTAATCTATGATCCCCATCGAATCATGTGATCAAGTAGTTGTTTTTCTTCCGGGTTTCTACTCCCACAGTTCTTTCTATCGATATGGATAGTGTTCTTTCTTATAAGTCTCTTAGAATTGTTCTGGATCATTACATTGCTGCTATTAGAGAAGTTTATTATATTTGATTGTGCCACAGTGTATCCATCTCTGTGTATAATGTTCTCCTGGTTTTGCTCTTTCACTCTGCATCCATTCCTAGAGGTCCTTCCAGTTCACATAGACTTCCTTCAGTTCTTTATTACAATTAGCACAATAGTATTTCCACCAACAGATACCACAATTTGTTCAGCCATTCCCCAATCAAAGAGTATCCCCTCATTTTCCAATTTTTTTGCCACCACAAAGAGCATGGCTATGACTATTTATGTACAAGTCTTTTTTCCTTATTATCTTTTTGGGGTACAAAACACAGCAGTGGTTTGACTGGATAAAAGGGCAGACAGTCTTTTAACACCATTTAGGTATAGTTCCAAATTGTCTTCCAGAATGGTTGGATCAATTCACAATGCCACCAGCAGTGCATTAATGTCTCAATTTTGCCACATCCCTCCGGCATTTATTACTTTCCTTTGCTGTCATATTAGCCAGTCTGTTAGGTGTGATGTGGTGCCTTAGAGTTGTTTTGATTTGCATTTCTCTGATTCTAAGAGATTTAGAATACTTTTCATGTGCTTATTAATAGTTTTGATTTCTTCATCTGAAAATTGCCTATTTATGCCCCTTGCCCATTTATCAATTGGGGAATGGCTTGTTTTTTGGACAATTGATTGAGTTCCTTATAAATTTGAGTAATTAACATTTGTCAGAGGTTTTGGTTATAATGATTTTTTTTTCTCAATTTGTTGCTTCCTTTTTAACTTTGTATTGGCTTTTTTTGGTATAAAACCTTTTTAATTTAATGTAATCAAAATTATTCATTTTACATTTTGTATTACTATCTCTTGCTTAGTCTTAAAATTTTTCCTTTCCCATTGAACTGACAGGTAAACTATTCTATATTCACCTAATTTACTTACAGTTTCCTTCTTTATTTATTTAAGACATTCACCCAGTCTGAATTTATCTTGGAGTAGGGTGTGAGATGTTGATCTAAACCTAATCTCCTCCATACTGTTTTCTAATTTTGCCAGTAGTTTTTGTCATATAGTGGGGTTTTGCCCTCAAAGCTGAATCTTTGGATTTATTGTATACTATCTTGCTGAGGCATTTACTCCAAGTCGATTCTACTGATCCTTTCTACTGTCTCTTAGCCAGTACCATACTGTTTTGCTGACCACTGCTTTATAGTACAGTTTAAGATCTGGTACTGCTAGGCCCCCATCCATCACATTTTTTCCCATTATTTCTCTTGATATTCTTGATCTTTTGTTCTGCCAAATGAACTGTGTTATAATTTTTTTTCTAATTTAGTAAAAAAGTTTCTTGATAGTTTGGTAGGTATGTCATTGAATATGTAATTAATTTGGATAAGATTATTTTTTTATTATGTTAGCTCATCCTACCCATGAGCAATTAATGTTTTTCCAATTATTTAGACCTAGTTTTAATTGTGTGGAAAGTGTTTTATCATTGTGTTCATACATTTCCTGTTTTTGATTTGGCAAATAGATTCCTAAATATTTTATATTGGTTAGGGTGATTTTAAATGGAATTTCTCTTTTTAACTCTTGCAGTTGAGGTGTGTTGGAAATATATAGAAATGCTGATGATTTATGTGAGTGTATTTTGTATCCTGCAACGTTGCTAAAGCTGTTGATTATTTCCACTAGCTTTTCAGTTGGTTCTTTAGGATTCTTTAAGTACACCATCATATCATCTGCAAAGAGTGATAGTTTAGTCCCCTTGTTGCCTATTTTAATACCTTCAATTTCTTTTTCTTTTCTTATTGCTACTGCTAGTGTTTCTAGTACAATTTTCAATAATAGATGTGATAATGGGCATCCTTGTTTCACTCCTGATGTTATTCGGAATGCATCTAGTTTATTCCCATTGCAGATGATGCTTGCTGATGGTTTCAGATATATACTATTTATGATTTTTAGGAAAGGCTCTTCTATTGTTATACTTTCTGGTGTTTTCAATAGGAATAAATGTATTTTATCAAAGGATTTTTCTGCATCTATTGAGATAATCATGTGATTTTTGTTGGTTTGCTTGTTGATATGGATAATTATGTGGATGGTTTTCCTAATACTGAACCATTCTTGCATTCTTGGTATAAATCCCACCTGATCATAATGAATAACCCTCATGATGACTTGCTGGAGTCTTTTTGCTAGTATTCTATTTAAGATTTTGGGATCTATGTTCATTAAGGGGATTGGTCTATAGTTTTCTTTCTCTGTTTTTGACCAGCCTGGCTTTGGAATCAGTACCATGTTTGTATCATAAAATGAATTTGGTAGAACTCCCTCTTTGCTTATTATGTCAAACAGTTTGTATAATATTGGGATTAGTTGTTCTTTGAATGTTTGATAGAATTCACTTGTGAATACATCTGGCCCTGTGGATTTTTTCTTAGGGAGTTCTTTGATGTCTTGTTCAATTTCTTTTTCTGATATGGGATTATTTAAATATTCTGTTTCTTCTTCTGTTAATCTAGGTAATTTGTATTTTTGTAAGTATTCATCCATATCACCGAGATTGCCATATTTGTTGCCATATAATTGGGCAAAATAGTTTTTAATGATTTCCCAATTTCCTCTTCATTGGAGGTGAGGTCTCTCTTTTCATCTATGATACTGTTAATTTGTTTTTCTTCTTTCCTTTTTTAAATTAGATTGACCAGTACTTTGTCTATTTTGTTTGTTTTTTTCAAAATACCAGCTTTAGTCTTATTTATTATTTCAATAGTTCTTTCACTTTTGATCTTATTAATTTTTCCCTTAATTTTTAGGATTTCTAATTTAGTTTTCATCTGGGGATTTTTGATTTGTTTGCTTTAAGGTTTTTTGGTTTACATGTCCAATTCATTGATCTCTGCCCTCCCTAATTTGTTAATATATGAACTTAAGGATATAAATTTCCCTCTGAGTACTGCTTTGGCTGTATCCCATAGATTTTGAAAGGATGTCTCATCATTGTCATTTTCTTCAATGAAATTATTAATTGTTTCTATGATTTTTTTCTCTATCTAACCAATTTTGGAGAATCATATTATTTAATTTCCAATTAATTTTTGATTTGGCTCTCCATGTACCCTTACTGATCATTATTTTTATTGCATTATGATCTGAAAATGTTGCATTTATTATTTCTGCTCTTTTGCACTGGTTTGCATTATTTTTATGTCTTAATGCATCATCAATCTTTGTGAATGTACCATGTGCTGCTGAAAAGAAGGTGCATTCCTTTTCCCCCCCTATTTATTTTTCTCCATATATCTATTAACTCTATTTTTTCCAAGATTTAATTCACATCTCTTACCTCTTTCTTATTCATTTTTTCGGTTGATGTATCTATAACTGATAGAAGGAGTTTCAGGTCTCCCACTAGTATAGTTTTACTATCTATTTCCTCCTCCAATTCCACTAGTTTCCCCTTTAGAAATTTGGATGCTATACCATTTGAAGTGCATTCCTGTTGATTACTGATATTTCCTCATTGTCTATACTGCTTTTTATCAGCATGTAGTTACCTTCCCTATCCCTTTTAATCAGATCTTTTTTTTTTTAACTTTGGCTTTGTCAGATATCATGATTGCAACTCCTGCCTTCTTTCTATCAGCTAAGGCCCAATAGGTTTTCCTCCAATCTTTAATTCTAACCTGGTGAGTGTCTACCTGCCTCATGTGTTTTTCTTGAAGACAACATATGTTGCAGAGAACATTTTGATTTCTAATCGACTCTCCTATTTGTTTTCATTTTATGGGTGAGTTCATCCCATTCACATTCAAAGTTATGATTGCCACTTGTGTATTCCCAAGCATTTTGATATCCCCTCCTAGTTCTGACCTTTCTTATTTTGCTATATCCTTTTAAACAAGTGGTTTGCTTTTAATCAGTCCCCCTAATCCCCGCCCTTAATAAGCTTCCCTTTCTACCCCCTCCCTTTTTGCTCCCTTCTTATTTTTTTAGGGTCTGTTAAATTCCCTCCTTCTCTTTCCCTCCCTTTTTGTACTCCCTGCCCCGAACCCCCTTAATTTTTCCTTCTTACTTTCCCTGAAGGGTAAGATAGAATTCAATACCCCCAATGGATCTAGATGCTCTTCCATCTCAGAATTGATTTCACTGAGAGTAAGGTTTAAATATTACATATTAGCACTCTCTTCCTCTCCTTCTTTTAAGAGTATTCTTCCCCTCCCCTTCCCATGTGTATCTTTGTGTGATAAAGATCATTCTATTTATTTTATTTCTTCAAGTTTCTCTCTTGGTGACATCTTTGATCATCCCTCCCTTTTTTTTTGCATATCATCTTATAGCACTTATTACCCCAATCTCTTCCTGTGAATGATTCTTCTAATTACTATAATAGTGAATATATTTTTTGAGTTACAAATATCACTTTCCCCATATACTAATATAAATAATTTGATCTTATTGAAGCCCTTAAAGAAGAAAGTTTGAATAAAAAAAAATTTTCCCCTTTCCTCTCTTTCTTATTTACTTTTTCATGATTCTTTTGATTGTTGTGTCTGGATATCAAACTTTCCACTTAGTTCTGGTCTTTTCTTTACAAATACTTGGAAATCTTCTATTTTGGTGAACTCCCATACTTCCCCCCTGGAAGTATATAGTCAGTTTTGATGGATAGGTGATCCTTGGTTGAAAACTCAATTCTCTTGCCTTTCTCAATATCATATTCTAAGCCTTGTGTTCCTATAATGTGGAACCTGCCAGATTTTGTGTAATCCTGATTGGTGCTTCTTGATATCTGAATTGTCTCTTTTTGGCTTCTTGTAAAAATTTCTCTTTAGCTTGGAAGCTCTTAAATTTGGCAATTATATTCTTGGGAGTTGTCGTTTGAGGATTTAGTATGGAGGGTGTTCTATGAACTCTTTCAATGTCTATTTCCCCCCCTTGTTCAAGAACATCAGGGAAGTTTTCTTGGATAATTTCTTGTATGATGTTGAGATTTCTGTTTATTTCTTGGTTTTCACATAGACCAATGATTCTCAAATTGTCTCTTCATGCTCTGTTTTCCTGTTCCGTCATCTTGTCAGTGAGATATTTTGTTTTCTTCTATTTTGTCAGTCTTTTGACTTTGCTTCATTAATTCTTGCTGTTTTACAAGATTATTGTCTTCCAGTTGCCTAATTATGGTCTTTAAGGACTGGTTTTCCTTTTTGGTTTGGTCCATCCTACTTTTCATGACTTCCAGCTTTTCAATTGGGAGTTCTTGTCCTTTAAACTGTTATTTTCTTTTTGAACTATTTCCCACTTTTCTTGCCAGAAGGATTCTATCTTTTTGATAAGCTCCAACTTAAATTCTTCAAGAGCTTGTGGACAATTTCCATTTTGTTAAAGGTTTTGGTGCATTTATTTCTATTTCCTCTTCTATTTCCTCTGTAACCTGGGTTTTTCCTCTGTAAAAATTATCCAGGGCAAACCCCTTCTTTTTGTTTTTCTAAGTGTTGGGAAGTTGTTGTGCCTTGGCACTGTTTGTCATTACTGTGCTGGTTTTCCCTTCCCTTTCCAGTTATAAATCTGAATCATATGGGCAGGCTTTCTGTGTATGGAGCTAGGGAACAAGTATTTTGGCTGAGGCCAGCTCTCGAGTCTCTCCAACTTCCACTGTTTGCTACCCTGCTCTGTGCTATCTCACTGCTGGTGCCCACAGTCTGTACTCCTCAGCCTGCTAGGGCCTCAGGTCTAGCTGCTCCCAGGGGTAGGTGCTTGGTGGTCTCAGTCAGCTGCCAAGGACCCAGAGGTGCTCCTCACTCCAGAAGTGCCCCTCATTCACACACTGATTCTAGAGTGCACTCACTGGCTCTGACTCTGGCTCTGTAGGTGGGTTGGGGGATGGTGGATCAGCTCAAGTTTTGCTGGAAGCTTTTTGGTGGAAATGCCCAAATCCCATGTACCTTCAATGCTGTGCCCTATGGTAGAGTCCCTTCTTTCATATGAATTTGATTTTTTGGGGGGGGGCTTTTTTGAGGTCTTCTATATTGGTAGGTGGTGAGGTGAGGAAGAGTCCTGTGTCTAGGATGCCACCATGTTTCAAGAGGAGTAATATTTAATCAACCTAGAAAGACAGGATGTGGGGACAGCTAGGCAGATTAAGAACAAGACTTAGATAAAGGAGATCCTGGGTTCAGATCTGGCCTCAGATACTTTGGAGCTATGTGACCCTGGGCAAGTCACTTAGCCCCCACTGTCTAACCCTTACTGGTCTTCTGACTTGGAACCAATACAGAGTCTTGATTTGAAGATGGAAGGTAAAGGTTAAAAAAAAAAGAAAGATAGGATGGAGCTAGCCTGTGAATAACTTTAAATGCTTCATAGTAGATTTTGTATTTTATACTAAAGTCATTGGGGAGCTAGTGAAACTCCTTTAGCTAAGGGATGACATGGTCAGAGCTACACTTTTGGAATACCAATTTGGCATCTATTATAGATGATGGATTGGAGACTAGAAAGACTGAATGTAGAGAGACCAATTAGGGAGTTATTGCAGTTGTCTTAGTGAGAAGAAATGAGGGGATGTATGTGTAAGACTATATGATTTGATAAATCATTTGGAAATCAATATTCCATGTTCATAGAGGGATTGTAAAAAACCCACAAGCCTAGTATCTCATTGTTTCTATAACATCTCATTGGTTCAGTTGATTCTACATGGATAAGAACAAAAGTAGAATAAAAACTGTATTCTATGGCTATGCATCTATAATATTTTACATAACATGTGTACCTTTGGTTGAAAGGAACAATTAATCGGAGAGCATGTGTGCTTGGGGAAAAATAACTTAGAACACACCTCGCATTGATCATGGTGAATCATATGCCTCTATTGAGATAGAGCTGTAACTAGGGCAGGGTGACCAAGGTTTTGTCCCAATGATCCAAGTTTAGAGGATGCTGACACAATTTGCAATTTTTCAGCAGTATAGAAATAATAGAACTTAAATCTAGCTGAGTAAATATATTTAGTTAAAATAGGAAGCTACCAGATGGCATGCTGGGATGAACTCTTCTCTTCTTGCCTCATCTTTCTTCCTCCAAGGATGATTGAAATCACACTAGCTGACTGACCTTTGAGAAATTATTTTGGGGTTTTAGTTTCTTCATCTGAAAAGTGAAGAGGTTGTAATTTTAAATGGAATTTCTCTATCTCTTTCTACTAGGTTTTGATTGTACTTTGAGATTTACAAAGTACCTTAAAAATATCTCCTTTTATCTTCATAGCAACTCTAAAAAGTAGGTGCTATTATTATTTTCATTTGACATATGATAAAATTGAGGCAGAGTTGTTAAGTGACTTGCCCAGGGTCACACAGCTAGTAAGTGCCTGAGGCTGGATTTGAACTCAGATCTCCTGAGGACTCCAGGCCTGGTGCTGTACCACCGTGCCACCTAGCTGCCTCATCTGAATGAAGTAAGTAGAAGCAAAGTAGAATATTCCTTCTAAAAGTGTTAGCCCTTCATTAATACTTTGCTAGTGCTTTATGCCACAGATAAGTAGAATTTTGAGCTAAAAAAGACTATAAAGATCATAGAATTCTTATTTTACATAAAAGGAAATGAAGGTTCAGAGAAGAATTTTATGCAAGTCCAATAGGTAGTGAGACCATTGCTACAAAGTTGTGTTTTTAAAATAAGATGGCTCCATTTCTAGAAGGAGATGAGGAACTATAGAGTGAATGGCATTTTCACAAAAAGAACCAATTTGAGATTTTGATAGGCATCCCAGATGCCTTGGTTGTAAATAGGATCTTTGCTGTGTTAGGCTCAGAAGGGACTTCCCTCCCTACTTCCTACACCAGCAGTAAACTATCTAACTGTATCTTTTATTTTGGTCCAGACCTATGGATTCATGAGTATTGGGAATTCCCAGTGAGGAACCTCTTTCTATCAATACAAATTTGAATAGTTCTGCTACTTATAATGCCATAGAGTGGCTGGAAGGAACAGTGGAGGGACTGAGAAGTTAAGTCACTCACCCAAGGTCACAGAGTCAGTTTGTCTCAGGGGCAGGTTTTGAACATAGATCTTCTTGACTATAAGACTGGCTCTCTATCCATTGCGCGGCATTGCCTCATCAAGTGCCATGGCTCATCAGGTAACTTTCTGGGTACATTTTCCAATGCATGCTGAAGGAATGTGTTCATAATCCATTCATTCTTAATTAATCCATATCTCAAAAGTCTCCCTTTGTTCATCTCTAAATGCCTCTCAACTTTGGCTTTTAAACCTTCTAGCTGATCTTGCACTGCTATTATGTTTGACATTCTCAGCTTTATAATTATCATTCTAGCACAGTCCTTCATTGTATTGGCCTTTTAACTTGCAGAGTTTTCATGCTTCCATATTTAACTCATTTGTGCTGTACATAATTCATTCTAAGCTATATTACTTGTATCTTGTAGTGCATTGAAAGAAGAGTCAACATGAATTAATAACATGAAATGATGGAAGACATAATTACATATTGTGGGCAGGTTGTTAAAAGTCTCCACTTTTTAAAAATTGCATTTTTAAATCAGAAACTGGACCTATACCTACTGAAACCTATTTTTTTTTGCTTAAAAGTTTCTTGGGGGCAAGGCCTTTGCATATCCCCAAAACCTAGTATTGTTCATTTTTTTTCAGGCAAGTATGACTCTTGTTGACTCCATTTGATATCTTCTTGGCAAAGAAACTAGAGCATATTTGCCATTTCTTTCTCCAGCTCATTTTACATATGAGGAAACTGAGGCAAACAAGTTTACATTACTCAACCAGAGTCACACAACTATCTGAGGCAGCATTTGAACTCAGGCCTTCCTGATTCTAGGCCTGGTACTCTATCTACTATGCCACTTAGCTTCCCCAAACACCTAATATATCGGTATGTAAAAACAAGAGGCAGGCACACATTTCAGAATTGTAAGGGGCCTCAGCAATCATCTACTATAATTTAACTAGCATATGCCTTCTGCAAGTTCTGCATTGGTTACTTAATCCCCATTTGAGGGACTCCACTGACACAGATCCCACTGTCTACTAGGGAAGCCCATTTCACTTTGGGACAATCCTTATTATTTCTAAGATTTTCCTTCTGTTGGCTCAAGTTGACCTTTCTGGAGCTTTCCACCATTGCTCCTCTGGGATTAAACAAAGCCTAATCCTTCTTTCTCAGAGCAACCTTTCTAATACTCAAAGATGGTCATAATGACTCTTTTTTGTTTTCTTCAGCCTAAGGATCTCCCATTCCTTTATCTGATCCCTATACAGTGTGATTATAACTTCTCACACCAGGTTAGTGTCTCCTCACTATCTTGATCTGGGTGTCTTCCAGTTTCTCAGTTTCTTTCCCAAAATGTGGCAGCAGAGCTACACATTACAGAAGACATGATCTGATCAGATTATATGGGGCAGCAGGACTGTAATTTCTCTTGTTATGTAAATGTTCAAATGTATTAATGAACTCTTTTATTTGGATGCCCCTTTAATAATAAAAGGTTCATTCATGCCTTCTGCCATCTTGTGCAATTCTTGTTTGATTTTTCCCAAAATTTACCTCAGGGAGGGGGCTTTTTTTGTTTTCTCCTGATGATACTGAAGTGCCAGTGGAATGCCCTGGCTGTCCATCTGTTGCCCCTACCCTTGCCCAAGATTAGCCCATCTTATCTTTCCATCTTATATTTCCCTAATGACATCTTTCACTCCTTTTCTTCAGAGTTCTCCAGTGTCACTGGATCACACCTGCCATCTGCCTCTGTTGCACTATGATATTCCTTTTCATTTCTTCAATGATCCTTAAGATCCATATTTTGCTGCCACATTTAGCCCTCATTTCATAGCCTTTGCTGCTCTTCTGCCTTGGAACCAATACATAGTATTGATTCTAAGATGGAATGTAAGAGTTTTTTTTTTTTTTAAGATGGAACTTTATTTTGGAGAGAAATTTGGGACTGTTAAAGGAGCTTTGTAATTTCTTGAAGGCAATTCATCCTGCTCTCCTCTTCCCAATCAACTCTGGGCTGAACTGATTCATTTTATTGTTCATCCTAGATTTACATTCTGATGGACAAGCACTACAGGTTGTCTATCTAAATACATGCTACAATCTTACTAATAAACACGTTCCTCTATAGAATCCTACTCCTATTCCTCCTTGTGCCACAGAGGTGACCCTGGGTTCTTGCACCACTGGAGTATAAACTCTGGCATGGTCCATCATCAATGCCTCTACTAATGCACTAAGATTTTGATAGAGGAGAGGCAGAGACTTCCGGGTAAGCATGGCAGCCAGCTAAACATGGCTTACTCACTCTTCCTGACATACATCGACATACACCGATAAGGATCACCCCAAAAGACCTTAAGAATCTTTATCAGAGGAGCAGAGGAGCTGTAGAATGGGGCACAGTGAAGGTGCATGGGATTGAGGCTTTACCAGCCTATAAGAGGGGGTAAGGGCTTCCACACAAATGAGCAGATCCACCCTCCCCACCCCCACTTATAGGGCCAGAGCCGGGGCCAGCACACACTGAGACAAATGAGCAAGGGGCATGTCTGAAGCGAGGAGAGGGCACTTCTGCACCCCTGGGAGATGACTAGGACAGCAGGGGGACCCTCCCACCAAAGGCAGGTAGGCAGAAAAACTCAAGACATGAAAGAGCACAGAACTCAGGTGCCCAGTCCCAGCTCACCCGCCAGAGTCAGGGAGTGAGACAGGAGTCCCTCTGGAACTAACAGGGAGTGTTTTTTGGGTCCTTGGGAACTGTCTAGGTCTGCAGGGGACCCACCCATGAAAATAGCTAAACCAGAAAACCAGGTGGGCAAGAGAGAGCAGACACTGAGTTCCCCTTGGAGGAAGGTACCGAAAAAAGCTGCAAAGGACTGAAGAAAACCTAGAGCCTGCTCATTAACTCCATACACAAAAAACCTGCTCAGCAGACTCTTATTTCTGACTAAAGAGGGAACTGAAAACATCCAGAAAAAATGGCTAACTGTGCACAGGAGCCTCAAAATCCCACCAGGAGATCAAAAAAGAAAGCTGTCACCCTCGAAAATTTTTATGGAGGAAAAACCCAGGCTACAGAGGAAATACTGGACAAAACTCAAACAAAGGCAAAAAAAAACTGGACAAAACTCAAACAAAGGCAAAACCAAAAAAAAATGAAATTTTTCTATAAGCCCTGGAAGAGTCTCAAATGGAGTTTATCATCAGAAAGATGGATGCCCTCTCAAAAGAGAAGTGGGAAATGATTCAAAAAGAAAACCAACAAATTATATTAGAGAACCAAAAAATTACAGCAGAATACCAAAATATTAAAGCAGAAAACCAGGCCTTAAGGACCAGAACTGAGCAACTTGAAACAAATGATCTTGCAAAACAGCAAGAATTAATAAAGCAAAGTCAAAAAGTTAATGAATTAGAAGAAAACATAAACTATCTCACTGACAAGGTGACAGACCAGGAAAACAGAGGAAGGAGAGACAATTTGAGAATAATTGGATTACCTGAAAAACCAGAGATTAACAAAAATCTTGATGCCATACTACAAGAACTCATCAAAGAGAATTGCCCTGATATTCTCAAACTAGGGGGCAAAATAGAAACAGAAAGGGTTCATAGAACACCCTCCATACTAAATCCCCAAAAGACAACCCCACGGAATGTAATTGCCAAATTCAAGAGCTTCTAAGCTAAGGAAAAAATCTTACAAGAAGCTAAAAAGAGGAACTTCAGATACAGAGGAGCACCAATTAGGATTACACAAGACCTAGCAGTGAACACGCTAAGAGACTGCAAAGCCTGGAACACAATATTTAGAAAGGCAGGAGAACTGGTTCTTCAACCAAGAATCAACTACTCATCAAAGCTGACTATATACTTCCAAGGGAAAGTATAGACATTCAACAAAATAGAAGATTTCCAAGCATTTGCAAAGAAAAGGCCAGAATTAAGTGGAAAGTTTGACATCCAAACACAAAGAGCAAGACAAACATGAAAAGGTAAATATGAAAGAAAGGGAAAAGGAGAAAGTTTTTTTTCTTTTATTCAAACTCTCTTCTATAAGGACTACAATTAGATCAAGTTATATATACTAACATATGGGGGAAATGTTATGTGTAACTTTCAAAAATTGTATGCAATAATAGAGGAACCAGAAGAATCACTCATAGGGGAAGATCAGGGCATTAACATGATTTGGAGGGGGAAAACAAATAGAAAGATAAAGGGAGGGGGGATTCAATGAGGGTACTAAGATATACTTGAAGAAATAAAAATATCTTTGTCACACAAAGATACACACGGGAAGGGGAGGGGAAGAATTCTCTCATAAGGAGAGGAAAAGAGTGCTAATTGATATTATTTAAACCTTATTCTCAGTGAAATCAAATCTGAGAGGGAAGAGCATCTAGATCCATTGGGATCTTGAATTCTATCTTATCCAACAGGGTAAGGGAAAAGGGAAAACTCAGGGGGGCTGGGAGGGAGGGAGTACAAAGAGGGAGGGAAGGAGAGGGGGGAGGGAACAAAAATGGAGGGGCCAGAAAGGGAAGCATAACAAGGGAGGGGCCTAGGGGGACTGATTTAAAGTATACAACTGGTGTAAAAGGTTATATAGCAAAAGAAGAAAGATCAGAATTAGGGGAGGATATCAAAATGCTGGGGAATTCACAAATGACAATCATAACTTTGAACGTGAATGGGATGAACTCACCCATAAAAAGTAGAAAAATAGCAGAATGGATTAGAATCCAAAACCCTACCATATGTTGACTTCAAGAAACACACATGAGGCAGGTAGATACTCACAAGGTCAGAATTAAAGGTTGGAGTAAGACCTATTGGGCCTCAACTGACAGAAAGAAGGCAGGAGTTGCAATCATGATATCTGACAAAGTTAAAGCAAAAATAGACCTGATTAAAAGGGATAGGGAAAGTAAATACATCCTGATAAAAGGAAGTATAGACAATGAGGAAATATCACTAATCATCATGTATGCACCAAATGGTATAGCACCCAAATTTCTAATGGAGAAACTACTAGAATTGAAGGAGGAAATAGATAATAAAACTATACTAGTGGGAGATCTGAACCAACCACTATCAAATCTAGATAAATCAAATAAATAAATAAATAAAAAAGAGGTAAAAGAGGTGAATGAAATCTTAGAAAAATTAGAGTTAATAGATATATGGAGGAAAATAAATAGGGATAAAAAGGAATACTCCTTCTTTTCATCAGCACATGGCACATTCACAAAGATTGACCATACACTAGGTCATAAAAACATGGCATACAACTGCAGAAAAGCAGAATTAATTAATGCAACCTTTTCAGATCATAAGGCAATAAAAATAATGATCAGTAAGGGTATATGGAGAGCAAAATAAAAAATCAATTGGAAATTAAACAATATTATGCTCCAAAATCGGTTAGTTAGAGAAGAAATCATAGAAACAATTAATAATTTCATTGAAGAAAATTACAATGGTGAGACATCCTTTCCAATCTTTTAGAATGCAGCCAAAGCAGTACTCAGAGGAAAATTCATACCCCTGAGTGCATATATTAACAAATTAGGGAGGGCAGAGATCAAAGAATTGGACATACAAATCAAAAAACTTGAAAGTGAACAAATTAACCCACCCAGAAGAAAACCAAATTAGAAATCCTAAAAATTAAGGAAGAAATCAATACAATTGAAAGTGATAGAACTATTGAACTAATAAATAAGACAAGAAGCTGGTACTTTGAAAAAACAAACAAAATAGACAAAGTACTGGTCAATCTAATTAAAAAAAGGAGAGAAGAAAAGCAAATTATCAGTATCATAGATGAAAAAGGGGACATCACCTCCAATGAAGAGGAAATTAAGGCAATCATTAAAAACTTCTTTGCCCAATTATATGGCAATAAATATGCCAATCTAGGCGATATGGATGAATACTTACAAAAATACAAATTTCCTAGGCTAACAGAAGAAGAAATAGAATTCTTAAATAATCCCATATCAGAAAAAGAAATCCAACAGGCCATCAAAGATATCCCTAAGAGAAAATCCCCAGGGCCCAATGGATTCACAAGTGAATTCTATCAAACATTCAAAGAGCAGCTAATCCCAATAATATACAAACTATTTGACATAATAAGCAAAGAGAGAGTTCTACCAAATTCCTTTTATGACACAAACATGGCACTGATTCCGAAGCCATGCAGGTAAAAATTGGAGAAAGAAAACTATAGACCAATCTCCCTAATGAACATAAATGCAAAAACCTTAAACAGGATACTAGCAAAAAGACTTCAGCAAGTGATCAGGAGGGTCATTCACTATGACCAAGTAGGATTTATACCAGGAATGCAGGGCTGGTTCAATATTAGGAAAACCATCCACATAATTGACCATATCAACAAGCAAGCCAACAAAAATCACATGATTATCTCAATAGATGCAGAAAAATCCTTTGATAAAATACAACACCCATTCCTATTAAAAACACTAGAAAGCATAGGAATAGAAGGGTCTTTCATAAAAATAATAAACAGTATATATCTAAAACCATCAGCTAACATCATCTGCAATGGGAATAAACTAGATGCATTCCCAATAAGATCAGGAGTGAAACAGGGATTCTCATTATCACCTCTATTATTTAACCTTGTACTAGAAACACTAGCAGTAGCAATTAGAGAAGAAAAAGAAATTGAAGGCATTAAAACAGACAATGAGGAGACCAAGTTATCACTCTTTGCGGATGATATGATGGTCTACTTAAAGAATCCTAGAGAATCAACAAAAAAGCTAGTCAAAATAATCAACAACTTTAGCAAAGTGGCAGGATACAAAATTAACCTGCATAAGTCATCAGCATTTCTTTATATTTCCAACACAGCTCAGCAGCAAGAATTAGAAAGAAAAATCCCATTCAAAATCACCTCAGACAAAATAAAATATTTTGGAATCTATATCCCGAGACAAACACAGGAACTATATGAAAACAACTACAAAACACTCTCTACACAATTAAAACTAGACTTGAGCAATTGGAAAAAACCTTAACTGCTCATGGGTAGGATAAGCCAATATAATAAAAATGACCATCTTACCCAAACTTATATATCTATTTAGTGCCATACCCATTGAACTTCCAAAAATTTTTTTTTACTGAATTAGAAAAAAACTATAATAAAGTTCATTTGGAAGAACAAAACATCAAGGATATCCAGGGAAATAATGAAAAAAAATACAAAGGAAGGTGACCTTGCAGTCCCAGATCTCAAACTATATTATAAAGCAGTGGTCATCAAAACAATTTAGTACTGGCTAAGAGACAGAAAGGAAGATCAGTGGAATAGACTTGGGGTAAGTGACCTCAGCAAGACAGTCTATGACAAACCCAAAGATCCCAGCTTTTGGGACAAAAATCCACTATTTGACAAAAACTGCTGGGAAAACTGGAAGACAGTGAGGAAGAGATTAGGTTTGGATCAACACCTCACACCCTACACCAAGATAAACTCAGAATGGGTGAATGACTTGAACATAAAGAAGGAAACTATAAGTAAACTTGATGAACACAGAATAGTATACATGTTAGACCTGTGGGAAGGGAAAGGCTTTAAAACCAAGCAAGACATAAAAAGAGTCACAAATATAAAATAAACAATTTTGATTACATCAAATTAAAAAGCTTTTGTACAAACAAAACCAATGTAACCAAAATTAGAAGGTAAGCAACAAATTGGGAAACAATCTTCATACCAAAAACCTCTGATAAAGGTCTAATTACTCAAATTTATAAAGAGCTAAATCAATTGTACAAAAAATCAAGCCATTCTCCAATTGATAAATGGGCAAGGGACATGAATAGGCAGTTTTTAGCCAAGGAAATCAAAGCTATTAATGAGCACATGAAAAAGTGTTCTAAATCTCTCATAAACAGAGAGATGCAAATCAAAAACAGCTCTGAGGTATCACCTCACACCTAGCAGATTGGCTAACATGACAGTTAAGGAAAGTAATGAATGCTGGAAGGGATGTGGCAAAGTAGGGACATTAATTCATTGCTGGTGGAGTTGTGAATTGATTCAATCATTTTGGAAGGCAATCTGGAACTATGCCCAAAGGACGCTAAAGGACTGTCTGCCCTTTGATCCAGCCATAGCACTGCTGGGTTTGTACCCCAAAGAGATAATAAGGAAAAAGACATGTACAAGAATATTCATAACTATGCTCTTTGTGGTGGCCCAAAACTGTAAAATGAGGGGATGCCCTTCAATTGGGGAATGACTGAACAAATTGTGGTATATGTTGGTGATGGAATACTATTGTGCTAAAAGGAATAATAAAGTGGAGGAATTCCATGGAGACTGGAACAACCTCCAGGAAGTGATGCAAAGTGAGAGGAGCAGAACCAGGAGAACATTGTACACAGAGACTAATACACTGTGGTACAATCCAAAGTAATGGACTTCTCCATTAGGGGCAGTGCAATATCCCTGAACAATCTTCAGGGATCAAGGAGAAAAAAAAAACACTACCCTCAAGCAGAGGACAAATGATGGGAATAAAAACACCGAGGAAAGGCAACAGCTTGACTACAGGGGTTGAGGGGATATTATTGAGGAAAGACTCTAAATGAACACCTTAATGAAAATACCAACAACATGGAAGAGTTCGGATTGAGGACTCATGTGATACCCAGAGGAAGCATGCATCGCCAGTGGGAGGGTTGGGGGGGGGGGAAGAAAATGATCTTTGTTTCTAATGAATAATGTTTGAAAATGACCAAATAAAATAATGTTTAAAAAGGAAAAAAAGATTTTGATAGTGGCATCAACCACATGGATGTCATCTTAGATACTATGGGCATGATCTTGACCCCCATTATAATAACTTTTTAGATGCCTTGTCACATTATTGACCATTGTTATTGAGCTTGCATTTGCCCTAATCTTTTCTACACAGTTTGTCTAGGGCTTCATAGTCCCTATCTTATATGTGTATATTGATTTTTTAAACTTGAGTATATAAATTTACATTTCTCTCTATTCAATTTAATTTTAATTAATCATCTTATTGTTTGTATAAATAATTTTGATCTTCTCTTCACCCGCCATCTACCTTTGTCCAGCTTTGTGCCATCCAAAAATTGCCATGTCATCTATTCATTCATCCAAGTCTTTGGGAAAAAGGTAGATAAAAAACACAGTCAGGGCTGCTCCCTAAACTATTTCATCAAAGAACTAGTTTTAGGTTTACATCCATCTATTAATCTCTTTTGGTCTGATCATTCATCCAGAGCTATAAATTTTTGACTATGCTATCTGGCTCACATTTATTTATGTTGCCAAGATAAGCAACTTTGCCATTTGTTTTGCCAATATCTAGGCATGTCACGTCTATGAATTATATGGAATTCACTCTCCAAAAATGTATGCCCATTTTGCCCTTCCTTCTCCATTTTGAACTCTAGGAGGTAATGTACCATAGTGGAAAAAAGGACAAAACTCAGAGGAAGAAAGCCTAGCTTTTAGTCCTGGTTCCCACACTGTCAAGCCATGTATCTGTCAGAAAACTGGCTATCTTCTGAGATAGTGCAGTGTCTTAGGAGCCAAAGGAAGGAAGGGTACA
Source organism: Monodelphis domestica (assembly GCF_027887165.1). Classification (NCBI taxonomy): domain Eukaryota; kingdom Metazoa; phylum Chordata; class Mammalia; order Didelphimorphia; family Didelphidae; genus Monodelphis; species Monodelphis domestica. Next base: position 342,696,419 of record NC_077228.1, on the reverse strand, counting down.
AAGAAAGAGGGTGATCATTAGTGTCAAATGCCACTTAAACAACAAAGAGGAAGAGGACCAATAAAAGGGCATTAAATTCAGTGATCGAAGGTGATTTTCTGGCCTTCTAAAAGTAGTTTCAGTAGAATGGTAGGAAAGTCAACTGGTGAACAATCGAGAAATAAATAGGTGTAGGTCTAGGTGTAGATCTAGGCATAGTGGATTGCCTGTGGGATGGCAAACATAATGAACACATAATATTATAAATATCTAATTTTAATTATGATATTTTATATTATATATTGTATAAAATATATTTATATGATATAATAATATAGTTACATTTATATAATGTTCTCACAGGGGTGGGAAGTATATATATATTATGTTATAAATATTTAAAATGTAAATAAATATTAGAGAACAATAAGTAGACTACTTTACCTTGTATAGTATATTTGGAGGGAGCAATAGTAAATAAGACTGATGAATAACAAATTCTGTTTGAATAGTAATTTGTAGTTTTTACCCCAAATTCCCAATATAAAGATCCACACTTTGAAAATCTCTAAAATGTATTCACAGTCTTCTCTTATTATAGATCAAGAGAGAGGAATGATCTTAGAGGTCATCTATCCAAGCAGATTGCTTTTCAGGGGTGACTCTTCACTGGATTTAGTTGCTACTGTGCCATCTTAGGTTGCTGAGGGAATCTTTGATGACTCCTCTGACCTTTCAAAGCTCACAAAGCCAAAACCTAATTCTCTTCATCACTCATATTCATTCACCTAAGATCAGTAAAGAATAGACAAAACAGAGGAAAAACAAAACAAAACAAAACGAGTAGTGCCACAGATTCAAGGACATAGTTATTAGCTAGAGAGTAACAGCTTCCCCATCTGACTGCTGATCTCTTCCCTCCAAAGCTATCAGGAAACAGAGCTGATTCATTTGAACCTTTTATATACACACTTAGGTCTGGTTCAGCTGCAAATTAAGGGACTTTTTCATCACCAAGCTGTAGGTCAAAAGGATATAGAGACTAACAACATCCTCTGAAGTAGGGAGAAAGAGGGACCTTCCATTACACATTTCTGGAAGTAGGCTTACCAAGCTTCCATGTGGATATGGTAGACTAAATAAGGTGCTAAATGCTGGGCTTTCACTGGTCAGTCTCACCCTGCCCGTCCTCCTCCACTCCCCATTACATTCATGTTTTCCATCTCATGTAGTATACAATATCATATGATTTATTTAATGTGTTTCTGGAGATCTCTCGCTCCCAACTTTTCAGGTTCTCTACTAACTCTACCTGTCATTTGTCTCCTTGGCTTCCACCATTCTAGATACTCTCAACCCTGCAGATTCTGGTGCAGATGTCTTGGTGATGCAGGCATATTTTGGATTCTTGTACCTTTCCAAGTATTCCCATCAAAACATGTTTTAAAACATTTGTAAAACATAATTACATTAAGAATTACACGTGAAAATTCTGGTAAGAAACTATCATATGCATCACAAGCAAAAGGATCAAATTTGTTCTAACAAAAGGTTTCATTGTCAGGAGACTTTTTATAATGTTCATTCCCAATAGGGACCCTCTGTATGAGTTGAAGTAGTCCCTGGGAAGGAATTTTAATCTGACTAATAAGTATCTCAAATATCCAATATGATTTGATTGAATAACAAGTTCTAGAGTTAAGGTGACACAAAAAAGGAATTATTCCTGTAATTATACATAACTACATTTAAAAAAGACTAGGGTTCAAAGGAAAAAAAAACAACTCACTTCACTCAAATACATTTTGAATAGCTCTCCTTAGAGAGTAATAACAGGAACTATTACAACAGGCAAGTTGATTTGATTCAGTGGACTCCTAATGATTTTTTAATGCTGTTGGGAATACTAATCTAGTTAGTTCAGGCATTAGGGAATTCCTTAATCTTCATCTGTGTGTAAGAATTTTATGTGCTTAGTACTCTGTTTAGTGAGACCTTGATTCTTTTATGAGTAAGAGAAAAAGAGAGAGATGTCATACCTAGGGTAGGGTAAACAGGGCAGTTCCTTAGAGCACTGAAATTTAGAAGATGCATAACCTTTAAATGTGATTCTAAAAGACTGTACAATTTAAAATTTGTTGCACATTTGGACATCACTTTCTCTCCTTCAACAGTATAGAATCTAATTAGTCAGAATAATTAAGCTAAGAAGAACCCACCCATATTTTACCCATAGTCATGTAACAGTTAAGCTCCTCCCTCTAAGTCCCCATATTATTCTTTTTCAAGTTGTGGCTTTTCCAACAGCTCTTCAACATGCAAAGACCTTTCCTTGGATGGCATTCATTGGCTTTGTAACTTTAATGTGGTAGATGTCACTTGCAGTCATGTGGAAAGAGATTTGGAGTTAGAGGATCTGGATTGTAAAAGAATTAAAATCCTTTTCATATTCACTATCTATTTGACTTTGAATAAGCCACTCTATTTCCCTACGGTCTCAGTTTTCTCCCATGTAAAAAAGATGGAATAGATGGCTTCTGAAGTCCCCATTCTAAGACTTTTTTTCACTTCATAACCACCACACATGACATTGATCCAGAGCTTTGCCTGTTGCCTGGCACATTGTAGGTGCTTAATGATTGTTGATTGATAATCAGATTTTTCACTTTGGTCCTGGAGCTTCTTCCCATAGGGTTAATTTAATATCATCTTCATTTTCACTATTTGATTTTAAGGCATTTTTAGAACTGCTTGACTCAGGCTCTAGAATGGCTAGTTTTGACTCTGTGAGAAACTGAAATTGTCCAGAAAGAGTTGAGGAGTTAGGGGAAGGGAATATGTTTCTAAGGGGAGAATGGCATAACAGAAAGTGCTGGATTTGGATTCAAGAGAACTTGTTCAAATCTGAGCTCTTAATTTTACCAGCCATTTGACTGTGATCCTTAAAATTTGATTCTATTATTTGTAAAAGCTGTTGTTTTTTAATTGTGTTTGACCCTTTGTGACTCCATTCAGGATTTTCTTGGCAAAATACTGGAGTGATTTGCCATTTCATTTTGCAGCTCATTTTAGAGATGAGGAAATGGAGGTAAACAGGATTAAGTGACTTGCCTAGGGTCACACTGATGGTAAGCATTTGAGGTTAGATTCGAACTAAAATTCTCCTAACTCTAGAGCCAGAACTCAAGGCAAGTCACTTAACCTCTGTTTGCCTTACTCCACTGGAGAAGGAAATGGCAAACCACTTCAGTATCTTTGCCATGAAAACCCCATGGGCTTTAGACAGAAGGTAACCTTATAAGGGAGAGGAAGGCTTCTCAAACTGTCAGGTACTATACAAAAACTAACTGCTATTATGTCCATTATGGATATGATTGGGATGCTGCATCATATCTCTATGTGACTGATGAAAAAAAGGGTTTTCCTTTCATCCCCCTAAGGTTTCCAAATACAAAATAGAAAATGCTAGAGTTTTCTCTTTCTTCCTAGCTGTATACTTGGCTATTATTTTCTCTCTGGGAGTATTTGGTGTTTCTTTGTAAAGAAAAAGGTGCTGAAATTCTGTCCTGCTTCTCCTGACTCAGGCTAGGTGAGACATGTATATATAGGTACCTATAGTCAAAAATGATCCCAGTGTCTCTAATTGGTTTTCTATGAGAAGACAAATTAAGGACTTCTTTGGTGCTCATCAAAACTGTACTATCAAGAAAGTTAACTTTTGGGGCAGGTAGGTGACTCAGTAGATAGAGAGTTAGTTCTAAATATGGGTGGTCCTAGGCTCAAATATGGCCTTAGACACTTCCTAGTTGGGTGACCCAGGGCAAGTTACTTACCCCAGTTGCCTAACACTGTTCTTCTGCCTTGGAATTAATACACAGCATTGTTTCTAAGACAGAAGGTAAGAGTTAAAAAAGGTCTTGTTCTTTTTCTATCTTCTTTTTTCTTTTTCCTCCTTTCCCTTCTTTTCTCTCCTTTTTCCTTTGATTCTCTTCCTCTTCCTTCCTCTCTGTATTTATGTTCCTCCTTTTCTTCTTCCTCCTTCATATTCCTTCTCTTTCCTTCCCCCCCTTCCATCTATACTTCTTAAACAAAGATTGTGCTCTTTGCCAACACTACCCATAACCCTTATTAGAAATAAAAACTCATGTTACTGTAGTATAAGGACAATTTCTTAGGTATCCTGAATAGCCACTTATGCTCTTTGACTATCTGATAGAAGATGGAAGGAGGAAAGGAAATGAGAAGGGAAAATGAGGAGCAAGAAAGAAGAGGAAAAAAGGATGGAGGAGAAATCTCATATTTTTCTTTTCATATTTCTCCCCTCCTTACTTTTGTCTCTTTTTCTGTTCTTTCTGTCACTGACTCAAATAAGACAGATCATTCAAAATAGAATACAGCCAGAATGAAACAAACATACAGAAGGAACAAGTCTAAAAACCCAGGCAAGGAAACATGCTTGGTGAATTTTCTATGGAATAGACAGTCCTTTGTTTAAAATTGCACTGGATCCTTCCTTCCTGATTTTGCAGTTCCATTCATTTCTCTTCACTATCCTTCCCTTCCTCCTTCCCTATCCTTGGGTTCTCACTTTATAGTTTTGATTTTTGAAGTGGGAGATCAATTCACAACCTTGACCTATTAGCTAATAATGACTGAAGTGTGCAATTGCTTTACTCAAACCCAATTCACTCACAAGTCAAGGCATCACCCTATGATATCATTGGTCTTTTTCAGAAAAGGACCAGCAACAAGAACGACTGGAGTGGATGTGGACATTAATAGGCAGTTCAACAATCTGCCTGAGTTTTCATTTGATAGCATCATTATATCAAGGCCTTCAAAGATGTCCTTCTGGTACATTGCTAGATTGGCACAAAGGAAATTTGATGTTTGTAGAGTGGAGCCAAATGGGACCCAAGTTTGTCCAAATTTATTCAGGAAGTGTAAAGCTGATGTATTTTGTAGGACTATGGCAACTAGGGTGTGTACTGAATAAAGCAGAGGAGGAGGAGTTAGGAATTGCCTCAGACTTACTAGCTATGTGAACTTGAGCAAGTCATTTAACTACTCTCATCCTCAATCTTCTCATCTGCAAAAGAGACATGTTAGAGCTTTTCCTTCATAGGGATGTTGAGAAGAACAAATGACATAAAGAAATGGCTTTGAAAACTCAAAAGTATTCTATAAAGAGCAAGCTATTATTGCTATTTTGTAATTAACTTTATTTAAAAACCCATTTCATCTGTAAATATGTATTATAACACTTTGTGAAAACCTAAACATGTTTTAATAAAATGGATGAGTCAGAAATCTAGATCTTGTGTTTTCCACATCTCCTTCCTCCCCACAATATATCTCAATGCTAAATGCCAAATGATGAGAAAGAATAGAGAATATTAAAAAAGTGAAATTTAGTTTCTACTGATAATGCTGGAAGGGAAAACTGGACTTATTCTGCTCTTATTTCAGAACCCACCCAATCAAAATGGCATCCTTGAGTAACTGAGCAAATCCTAAACAGTTTTATAATCTCTTCCACTAGATTAAACCTTTTTACCTTCTTGACTTAATAAACATATCTAACATATTTGATAGTGTAGGCAACATTATGGTTTAGGACAAGGGAATTTTAAAGTTGTAAGAGCCCATGGCAGGAGAGTTAGAAAGATTCTCAGAGGCCATCTACTCTAACCATTTCATTTTTAGAGATGGAAGAAGTTGATATATGTAGAGTGGAACCAATAGAATACATTTGTATTCTATTGCCACTGAAATGGAAAGTATTCCCCCTATTCAGGGAAGAGAGGAGATTACTTAATCATCTCATAGGTAGTGAGTGGTTAAGGGGATATCCCTGGCCTCAGACACTTATTAGCTATACATTTTTCTTATCTGGAAAATGATCTGGAGAAGGAAATGCAAATTACTCTAATATCTCTACCAAGAAAACCCCAAATGGGGTCATGAAGAGTTGGACATGACCGAAAATGACAGAACAACAATAAAGTAAGTGGTAGACAACAAAAGTGAGCAATCTGGGGAGAATTTCCTCATATAATGACTGTGTGGGAATTATAGCTGAGAGGTCAAAAATTTCTTCCAGGAGGGAATCACCAGAAATTGGTTTCGATTGATAATAGAGGGATGGAAGAAGTAAAGAAATATGTTAGAGATGAGATGTGCACATCTCATCAACCCTTCCATAATCTGTTGCCTCCACTCACGTCTGATATCATTTGGTGTCTGCTTTACTTTGTTTCATATTTGACTTCTCCTTAGGCTCCATATCCCTACTTGTGCCTACCATTTGAACTATGGCCACCAGCCATTACATAGCTACTGCTCAGACAGTTCAGAATGATGACTCAACTAGGCTCTACAAAGACCCTTGCCCCTCCTCCAAGTTTCTCTAGCATGAATATGTTGCTACTTCTAGAATTTGATTTTGGCTATTAAAAAATCATAGGAGGGGGCAGCTGGGTAGCTCAGTGGATTGAGAGCCAGACCTAGAGATGGGAGGTCCTAGATTCTAATTTGGTCTCAAGACACTTCCCAATTGTGTGACCCTGGGCAAGTCACTTGACCCCCATTGCCTAGCCCTTACCCCTCTTCTGCCTTGGAACCAATACACAGTATTGATTGCAAGATGGAAGATAAGGTTTAAAAAAAAAAACGCACAGGAATCTGGAGAATACCAGGTAGATACATTAGTTCACTAAGCTTCTTTGGTAAAGATTTTAGGGGAGGGGCAGCTTTCTTACTGAGCTGATGGCTGTAGATAAAAATACCTCCTACATTATACCCTTAAGGTCTTTGGTTTCTTGGTGAGGACTTCATGATTCATAGCATTGTTTTTAGGTTTGCTTGAGTGGTATTGTTTTCCTCCCACATTAATCACAAGCAGTGGCTTGTGGTCGAGTTTTGACAAGTCTTGGGATACTCTCTGTAACATCATAGATAACTGTGCCAGGAAAATGCTTATCTCCCCATTGTTCATGCCAGCCTGTTCAACATGGTCATTCCAGTATCCTCCTCTTCATCCTACGCCCCATCACTAGAATCTGATACCACCATTGTTTGTCTCTTCTTCATTTTATACGAATTGGATAGGCTTTTTTTTTTTGGTAGAACATGTGCCTCTATATCATTATTCCTTGTAGACTTTAAACTCTATAGGAAAAGCATCATATGATATCTAAATTTATTTTAATTTTATTTTCTGTTCCAGATTCTCTCTCTCCCTCCACCTTCCCCTACCCACTGAGAAGGCAAGAAATAGAAAACCCATTACAAATATGGAGTAATGCAAAACAATTTTCCTCATTAGCCATGTTCCTTTCCCCCACCTGTCCCCCCAAAAAGGAGATGAGAGAGAAAAAATACTTCAATCTGAAATAACTTATCTACAAAATGAGAGACTAGATTAGATGACCACTGAGATCGCTGCCAGCTCTTAATATATAACCTTTTTTATTAGCTTCAAAAGTTCAATGGACCTTCCCTTCTTACCTTGTATTATATTATTCCACCCTCCATATTACAATTTCCTATTTCATCTCTTTCTTTTCTCTTTTTTTCATTTTTATTCAGGGAATTCTTTATTCTCTTTTACAAACTGCAAACTAAGGATGCATTTCTTTACTCCTTTCAATTTCCTTTCTAAGAGGCATCAACTGACATTACACATAATTGTTGGCACTAGCAGAAACACAAACGGATTCCTTTCAGGTTACTGCAAAATTCTGCTCTCTGTACTTGTAAATGATGTCCTAAGCCCTTTCTTTCTTTTGTCCTTTGCTATTTAAAGCTTGAGTCTCAGCCTTTTTTATACATCTCTCCCTTTCCCAGACTTCTTCAATCCAGCCATACTTTACTTCTTGCTCTTTTTCATGTATGTCCCATTTTTTGATGCCTTCGGACAGATTATACCCCATTTCCAGATTTCCTTGCCTCCCCCCTTCTACCACCCTTGATTTTCTTCAAAGATCAACTCAAGCACCAGTTTCTATAAGAGACCTTTCCTGATCTCTGCCACTAATGCTTTCTCCCTGAAATTAATTTGTGTGTATTTTGTGTATCTTTTGGATATAGGTACCTTCTTAGACATACATTTGTAACCTTCTCTAGAATGTAAGCTCCTTTAGGACAGGGATGATTTCATTTTTATCTTTGTAATTCTAGCACCTAGTACAATTTCTGGCACAGTAGGTGCTTAATATGGATTCATTGATCAATTTCTTGATTGTCTAAATCAGCCAACATGCATTTATTTAGCATTTATTATGTTTATTTATTTAGAATATTTTTCCAAGAATACATGATTCATGATTTTTCCTGCCCCTCTTTTCTCCCCTCTCCCAGCACTGACAAGCAATTCCACTGGGTTTTACATGTATCATTATTCAAAACCTATTTCCATATTATTCATATTTGCAATAGAGTGATATTTTAACATCAAAACCCCAATCATATCCCCATAGAACCATGTGATTGATCATTTGTTTTTCTTCTGCATTTCTGCTCCCACAGTTCTTTCTCTGGATGTGAATGGCGTTCTTTCTCATAAGTTCCTTTGGATTGTCCTGGATACTTTTTAGCATTTATTATGTACCAGACACTGTGATTGATACCTGCTAGGGATTCAAAGAAAGACAAAATAATCTCTGTCCTTAAGAAACTAACATTGAAATGGAGAGACTAGTACAAACAACCATGTTATTAGTACTATCTCTATTAGTTAATAACTTTACCATGCCAGTTAACCATACTGGGAGTTCATTTGTGAGACGCCCCAGAGCAACAGTGATTTATAGTGAGCCTTGTCTCCTATCGCTTATTCAGCTGCCTTTGATCCATAATTATTAGATTTTTGCCAAAGCTCTAATGCAAACAGAAACTGCCCTCAGCTGTTGTCTGGGAGAAGTTCTTAATTACAAATCCACCTTCATTCACTTCCTACTTTTTCCCTGCCATTATATCTCTCCCCCAAAGGCTCAGATTTCAGGGAACCACTCCAGTGTTTTTTATTATTTTCTAGTTCAATGTCTTCTATCCCCAGTTATCCATGTATAGAATTTTCCCATGGAACTTGTTTGTATTTAGTTGCTTTACAGTTGTGTCCAACTCTTTATGACCCCAATTGGAGTTTTCTTCACAAAGAGACTGGAGTAGCTTTCCATCTCCTTCTCTAGTTTATTTTAGAGATAAGGAAATTGAGGAAAACAGAGGGAAGTGATTTGCCCAGAGTCACACAGGTAGTATGGGAGTAGTCATACAGTAAGCATGGGAGGTTAGATTTGAACTCAGGAAGAAGAGTCTTTCTGATTCTAGCCCTGTTACTCTATCCATTGCATCACTTAAATGTCTCCTCCTAACCCACATCAGGGAACTTTCTGTCATCTATAAGATTGTTTCATCTAATACTGGGTTTTAATGGAATCAATTAACCATGGTAGGATTTTATGCTTGTATATAAAAATTAAAGAAATCCTAATTTTTTATTTCAAACAACAAAATTGATTTCTATCTACCCTGGACATGAAAGCTGTAAAATAAAAGTTCAGTGAGCAGAAAGATTTTCTTTGGGGGGGGGGCTAGAAAGATTGGTTCACCTGTATTCCTTTCCAATCTCATTAAGTTCATATAATTGTAAAGAGTAGACATCTCTTTAAAGAACATTTTCCATATACTTTTTTAAAACTAGAAACACAGTCTTACAATATCCTGTAATACCAACAACAACAAACAACATGGTTTGTGAGATTAATAATCATTATTATGCATCAGGCATACAAAAACACCTTGTGATTAGCAAGACATCTTGTCTGTAATTACTTCATCCTACTTGTTCCTTCCTCCCACCCTCCCAAGCTAGATTTCAAGTGGTTCTTCCACAAAATCAGACTATTGTAAAACCCATTATATGTGTTCATTAATCATTTCCTTAGTCTAACTTCTCAAAGTCCTTGATGGCAGGAATAAAGTAAGAATAAGGTTAAATAAAATTCTACATTAAGTGGTTATATAAAAACAGTACTAAACAGCTACAAAATTATCTTTCATATTGTCTTTGTCTCTGCTCTCTCATGATTTTCAGTGGCTTAAGAAGATCTAATTTCAAAGACCTGAATTTCCAAAGTCTTTCAAAGAACATGGAATAAGAAAGGAAATTATTACCTTGGAAAGAGGTATTTATTGAGACCAATATAGAAAATAAGTAAAGTTATCTAATTATATCCTTGTGCTCTTGACTAGAAGAATTTAGTATTCTCTTCCTTCTCATGCTAAAAATCTCTAGTCATAATTTTCCCATAGAGTCATAGACTCCTTTAAAAAATGAAAAAAAATTAATATAACAAACATCAAATAAAAGGGACATTTCTCTTCATATTGTGGAATAAAAAGGAAAGAGTACATGAAACTGGGTATCTCCACTACATATTACTTGCTTCTCCTTTTAAGAATACAAACCAAAGGGGAGCTTGGTGACTCAAAGGATTGAGAACCAGATATAAAGACAGGAGGTCTCAGGTTCAAATTGGACCTCAGACACTTTCCAACTGTGTGACCCTGGACAAGTTACTTAATCCCAATGCCTAGCTCCTACTCCTTTTCTGCTTTAGAACCAATGCACAGTATTAATTCTAAGATGGAAGGTAAGGGTTAAAAAAAAACAAAAACAATACAAAACACTCATCATATAACCTCTGAAGCTGTACTATTTGTCCATGGTCAGAGTAGCCTCCTCATACATGTATAGCTTATCTTGTCCATATACTAACATAATGTAGGCATTTCCTCTAGAACATCCATAGCATATATATAACAAAGCACCCATGATACTCTTTTTAGTTCAGTAATCTCAATGAAGATAAAAGAATGATGGTTTTGCTCACATTCCTTGTAGTTCCTCAGATTTGGTTGCCTCATTCAATGTTTGCTGACATATAGGCTATCCTATCAAAAGATTACTGCAAAGGTAAAATTGTGATACCACAGGAGAAAGGGCAATAGTTTGCTTTGGAATCTTGAGCTGAGGGGAACCTTTTTTTTTATGATGCCATCCAACAGAATAAAGACATATGGTTTAGTCTGAGCAAGGACTAGTTGGTAGTCCAAGGTAATTGGATGTCAATTCTAAAAAAGATTTTGGTGGTAAAGATTTTTTTTATGGTGAAGATTTATTTTTCATGAAGCTTTAAAACAACTATTTTTACAGCTTTTTGAAGAGAGAAAGGCTACTTTTTGTGATAGCAAAGAACTAGAAACAGAATTGTCCATTAGTTAATGAGGTTGGATGAAAAATTGTGGTATAGGTAATGTAATGCAATAGAATATTGTTGTACAATAAGAAATGATAAATGTGATGAATTTGGAGAAATGTGAAAAATTATATAGATATGGAGTGAAAGAAAATGAAAATGAAAATAGAATGAATTAAACAAGTTAAATGAATGTATTGTTAAAAAGAAGTTGAACTTTAAGTGGTATAAAAACCAGTAATTGTTCTGGAAAACAGCTAATGACATATAGCAACAAATAAGGAAGCTACATCTAGGGCACAACATCAATTATAATTGTCAGACAAGGTCACTCTACTAGATATCCTCATTCAATTAGCTTCCTTTTTATAAAGAAGGCTGGGTGGGTGGATAGTATTTCCAGAAATTACTGTGATATACAGATAAAAGATAGCTATAAAATTTATTTTTGGGAGAGGCAGGAGAAAGATAGAGACACAGAGAAGTAAGAACAACTGTGGAGTGATAAGCAAGCCAATGATTTCTGATGGAGTCTTCCCAAGAAAACAATTGTTGATGGCAGAAAGCTCCATTTCATGGAAATTAAACTACAGGAAAAAAGAGCATTTAAAACAGAATATAAGGGAGACCACACACCAAGAACCTCAGTTTAGTCAGTACAAAGAAAATCTATGTGGCATCATTGAAGCAGTCTGCTGGAAAATTGGGTCCTTATTGAGGTGACTAACTGTTTCCACACAGAGATTCTAAGTATACTTTTGAAAATCTTTACTAATTAATTATTTCCTAGTATCTCCAGGACCATTTTGGGAAAGTGGTAAGGCTTTTGTTCTTGAAACTAATTGATTTGCTAAAAAAGAATTTCTCTAAGGGTTGATCTATGTAAAGAATGATGGGTATTCTGTGTTCAGAAACTCAAGATAGAATCCAAGCTTAAATTTCAGTGAAACATTGCTTTTTAAAATATGAAATAGGGAGCCTAGTGGCTAAATAAAGGTCATAGAACTGGGAGAGCAATTTATACAATAGCAACATTGCAAAAACAAATTACATTGAAAGACTTAATACATCTTATTAATATCTTATTAACTCAATAGTCATTTGTGATTTCAAATAACTCATGATTAACATGCATGCTACCTACCACCAAAGAGGTGGTAGACCCAGAGTATAGATTGAGAATTTCTTTCTAGAGGCAATCTGTGAATTCTTTCAATTTCAATTTTATTTTCTTGTTCAAGGATCTCTGGGCAGTTTTCTTCGATAATTTCTTGTAACATGACATCCAAGGTTTTTTTTTTCTTCATCATAACTTGCAGGTAATCCTATAATTCTCAGATTATCTCTCCTAGACCTGTTTTTTAATAAGATATTTGATGTTTTCCTTTGTTTTTTAATTCCTTTGATTCTGCTTTGTTGTTTCTTGATTTCTCATGAAATCATTAGTTTCTAGGTGGTCAATTTTGATTTTTAAGGGCTGGTTTTCCTCTGTCAGTTTTTGGTTCATTTTTTAATTGGCCCATTTCTTCTTGTATCACTTTCCTTTCTTCTTACATCACTTTCTTTCTCTTCCCCACTTTTCCTCTACCTCTAATAATTGGTTTTTAAAGTTTTTTTTTTACTTCTCCCAGATCTGTGTCTAATCCATGTTTTTCTTTTGGACTTTGGGTGTGTTTCCTTTGATTTTGCTGTCCCCTTCTGTGTCTGTACCTTGCTCTATGTCTCCATAGAAAGTCTTTCAAGTTAGGTTCTTTTTTGATTGCTTGCTCATTTTTCCTATCTAATTATAGGTAGGCTCTGTTTTCTGGGGAGTTGGAGTACCCTCTTAAACTTCAGTCCTTCCTTGATGTTATTTTTGGTTTATTTTCTGGGTTGTTACTAGTTTACTAGATGATATGAAGGATGAGAGCTCTGAGATTCCCCTCCTTCTGCTGATTCAATTCACCCTTGAGATGCTGTTAGCTTAAAGACTTTCCTCAGGCTTGGGTTTTGATCTCAGTTTGAACTTGATCAGGTCAGGTGCTAATCATATTCTAGCCCCACGCTTAGGCTTGTGTTTTTTTTTTATCTCAAGGCATTCTTGATTCAATCAGATACACTCTTGATTGTCCTGTCCTGGAGCTCTGTCCATATGGCTGTCCATAGTTTTGGACAAAAAGCTCCCAGGGAGGCCCCCCTGAGAACTTTGTCCTCACCCCAAGCCCAGACTGGAATTCCTGGATTTTCTCTGGGCCCATGTCGATTGGTCCCCTTCAGCCCAGATTGCCCTGGGCTGGGGCTCCACATTTCTCTACAGGTTTGCAATTTCAAGGGGTGTTAGTTGGCTTGGACCACTATTTGTCCAGCAGGCTATCAGGGTCTGACTTAGCTTAAACTTAAGTCCCGAACCTGTGGGAGCGGATGTGTGGGGTGGTGGTGGTGGGTTTGCTCTTGGCTTGCTTTTTACTCACTTCTATGCCTCTTGCTAGCTCTGCTCCCCTTTCACCTCAGTTTGCCAGATGGTCTCTGCCTGCCTTTTGGGTTTTTCTTTTTTTAAAGTTTATTTCCCTCTGTCTCTTTTTTGGTTCTTTCACTCCTATATATGTTTTGTGGCAATATTTTGCTTTTGGTCTGAGAGGATTTTTGTGGTGAAACAGTGTGCTGCTGCCCTACTTACTCCTCCATCTTCCAGCTTCCAGAGTATAGTTTAAGACAAATATCTTTTGGATGTAAACAAAGGTTTTGTTTATGCATAGTTATTATAAGAGGATCATCTCCCCCTTTCTAATAGAGGGGAGAGTGGGAGAATAGATTTTTACTAATTAAAAAATTACAATATTATTATAAAGAACATCAAGCGAAGGTAGTGAGTCTCTTCTCCCTATAACTTTTTTATATCTCTTCTCATTCCTGTAATGCTTACTCTTTCCTTCCTGCTCTGCTTAATTCAAAAGCTACATATTTTAGGAAGACATATCTTTTCTTCAGACTGTACAGAGCATTTTGTTTTATATCTTTTGAGCATAGCACCAAGTAAGGTATTATTGCTATTCACAATTATGAATATCTATGTAAATGGACTACAAGGTCTCTGAGACCTGGGACTATGTTTTATTTATTAAACTTTGCACTTTGCTAAGGACACACTTGAATGTATGATGGCATTATAGAATTCTTACTCTCTAATCCTCTGAAAGCTGACTTCATTTTAGTTCTTTTAAAAATATTTTGAATACATAGATTGCTGTCAAAAATTTATAATCTTTTGGGGGAACTTTGCTTGTTATGATTTTTTTAAATGTTGCTTTTCAATGACAATAGAAGTTTAACTCTGAATAAGGTATATTCTATATTCAAGGTGAGCTAAGCCTACATGATATTATAGAATCAAACACACCTTAGCTATTCCATCATAGACTTTCAATCATATCTCTAGAGTTACTGGAGAGAGTATCAAAACCAATGTCGTGTCAGACCTTGGGAAGTATCTGAATAGCCTTATCATCACAAACCCAGTCCTTACTGGATGGCTGATCCTTTACCTCTAGGAATGGTTTGAAGAGTATCTGTAGTGTTCAAGACTCTAAGGGAAGATAAACATAGACATGGTACATCTCCTCTCTGACTGTCTTCTTTTCAGGCAGGATGCTGGGGATGATACTCATAAATATTTATAAATCAGGAAAATAATGGAAAACTCAAAGCAGGCATCTTTTTCTCTGATCCTGACATGGCTATGTACTTCTAAATCACCACATAATCAACCAAATCTTCTTAAAGGCAAAGCATTTGTGATTTGAACAAAATCTCTATCAGTAATAGTCTAATTAAGCCATGCTTCTCCCCTTAAATATTTGAGTAATGCCAACTGTACATGATCTCGAGGCTTCTCTAACATACATCAGAAGCTCAATCATCTGGTTTGATTTCTGCCTTTGGAAGTAGGCCCACCCCAACTTTCTCACTTAGAAGTCCTGGCTACCCAGAGACTGCCCTAGGGACCTGAAAAGCAGAGCCCACTTGAAAGACTTAGGATCTCTCAATGGCTCCAACTTGACCCTTGTCTACCTAGATGCCACTAGGATTTACCCTTCCTAACAGCACATCATAAGACCTTTGGACTTTTTTATTGATTCTGTTACTCACCCATAGGACTCAAAGGAACAGAAGTAGTTTCCTCTTTAGATGATGACTTGGGTACCGATTCCTACTTATGAAAGTCAAACTTCTCCACTGTGAAAGCCTTTGGATGCAGGCGTTGAAGGATAAGGGGTTTGCATATAATTTTTATGCATTTGTTTATTTAAATCTTTTTGTTGTTAGTGGCCTTATATGGAAGACATCTAACACAGTGCATGTGGGATAAACTGAAGACTAAAAAAAGAAAGCACTAGTGTGAAGAAAGTCTCCTTGTAGAAGACAAGATTTTAGCTGGACTTGAAGAAAATATTGTGGCTTGTTTGGTTCCAAAAGATTGATAAGAAATAGTCAGTGCCAAGATTTGAGGTTAGAGACTTGAATTAGAATTTACTTTAACAGGTAGCTAATGGCAGAGAGGATAGAGCATTGGGTATAGAATCAGGAAGATCATGAAGCTCTCGGTTCAAATGTAGCCTCAGACATTTGCTAGTTATGTGTCCCTGGACAATTTACTTAACTTTGCCTAATTTTTATCAAGTATAAACTGGAGATAATAATAGCACTTACTTCCCAGGGCAGTTGTGAGGATCAAACAAGATAATATTTGTAAAAACGCTTAGAACAGTGCTATATAAATGTTTATTCCTTCTCCTTTTCCTAGTTAGTTGCTATGTCAACTTGGGTAAGTCATTTAAACTTTCTTGGCCTTCATTTTTCTCATCTGTAAAATAAAGGGGAAAGACTAGATAACCTTTGATATCCCTTCCAATTCTGAGTCTATGATGAGTTTTCTTCAAAAGAAAGGCTGACCAATTCCATTCTTTTCTCATGTTCTATCTGCCTCTTTAATCTATTGAGAGACATTTATTTAGGGTTATGTGGAGTTCATGTAGCTGTATAATTAAACTATTTTGGGAGGTCTTTTTAACTTTTTAATATAGCCATTCTACTAAGATGAGATTCCATTCCAGTTTATCTGCATATCAAGTAAGTCTGTAACTTAGCAACTGGGCATACAAAAAAATCTAGTAAATAGTGAATTGTATTAGAGAATTGAGCCCCCAAATCTGATAAGATAAAAAAAAACATATTTTTTTAATTTATAAATTAACCTAACATTACTATCCCATAAAGTAATTAATACATACATGTGAAGCCAAATATGGAAGAATTTTTTTCATTATTGAAAGCTAGAGATTCCACAAATCCCTTAGTAAAAAGTTAGTGTTCTAGGTGTGGGGGGCAAACCTGTTCAAAGGCATGGAGATGGAAAATAGAATGTTATATATGTGAAGGACAATATGAAGGGTCATTTGACTGGACCACAGAGCATGTGAAAGGAATCTGGAAAGAGAAGTTGGAACCAGATTGAAATGTCAAACAGACAAGCTTGTGTTTCATTATAGAGGCAATAGGGAGCTCATGGAAGTTCTTGAGAAGAGGAGGGATGTGGTCAAATCTTTGGTTTATGCATGCCACTCTGGCAACTATGTGGCATATGGATTAGAGAGGAGAAATGCTTGAGATGAGGAAACCAATTAAGAGGCTATTAGAGTATCTTCGAGGTAATAGAGGAGTATAACGTAATACAGAGGTGATGAGGACCTGAAATAGGATGTTGGTTCTGTGAATGAAGAGAGAGGGACAGACTCAAAAGAGGTTGGGGGTGGTAGAAATGACAAAATTTGGCAATCGATTGACTGAATTAAGTTAGGAAATTATGCCTAGACCTCTGATTCTAGTGAGATCTTTTTGGTTGCTCCAAAAGAACCCATGCAGTTAGGTGAGATTTAGTCTCATTTCTCCTTGACAGGATTGGCCAAATAGAGAGAAGAATAATATCTAAATGATCAGGAGAAATTTGGTGCTAACTGTCCCACTGAGGAACAAAGGTCTCCTCAATAATAGGGGCAGATAGGACTCAAAGTAACAGAACAATTTTCCTTTTTAGAGCTGAATATACCTGTTCTTACTTATGATAGAGTTCTTCATTGTAGAAGCCTATGGACACAAGTATTGATTCATAAGGGAATAACACGTAATTTTTTATGCATTTGTTTATTTAAAAATTTTTTGTGGTGGTTACTAGACATATAATAAAAAAACAAATAAAAAATAATGAACCTTCCTCCCCAACCCACCCCAATCTCTAGCCCAAGAGCATTGCTATTGACTTTTAAAAAGTGCTTTTAATTAAAGAGCTATTAAGTTAAAAAAAAGGATAAGAGGGAGATTTGGCTTTGGGTTTTCATCCAAAATAAAATGAGAGACTCTTGTCGATCCCATATCCAACCTGTAGCATAGGATACATTCAATGATCAACTTTCTTGTTCCAGCTTCATATTTTAGGAGATTTATTTACACTGTCCTGGATGGAAAACTATTGGGAAACATTAACCTCATAGTTTACCATCTCTCCTCATCTCAAGCGGTCCTAGATGTTCAACAGTTAACCTGGAACAACCTATAGACCACTTGAAAAATCCAACAAATAACCTTCAGTTCTGATTACTGCCTTCAGAATTGTGGTGCATGATGTATGTAATTGCCAATCACTGTCCTCTACTACCAACTATACTTGTACTCTCTAGCCACTCTTTTACCCATGTATTCAATGCCAAAGAGGATTGATATATTGCCCCCCCCCCCAACTTAGTATAAGGGGCTCCAAGGCTGGTGGCATGACTGTCCAAAGTCTCACGGAATTTGAGATGACCGATATTTGAAGGAATCTTGTTCATTTATCCACATTCCCCTCACAGGCACCAGAGTTTTTTTTTATGACACTGCCATAACTCTTTTATCCTTAATACAATTACCATTTATGATTGGTATCCTTTGCTGCCTATCCTAGATATGCTAGACCAGGTGGGTGCATCTCTCACTTTTCATGTACTTGACTTGTACCTTCAACCTAATCTGCCATCATTTTCTCTAGTGCAGTATTGATCTTAGTGTCATAAGCCTAGGGTTCAAATCTTGCCTCAAATATTTATTAGCTATGTGACCATGAGCTAATCATTTAATCTCTCTTGCCTCAATTTCTTCATTTGGACTTGATGACTTTCTTTTTTTTCAAACCCTCACATACTGTCTTAGAATTGATACTAAGGATCAATTCCAACATAGAAGAGAAGCAAGGGCTAGACAATTGGGGTTAAGTGACTTGCCCAGGGTCACACAGTTGGGAAGTATCTGAGGCCAGACTTCTACCCAGAACTTCCTACCCAGTCCTGACTCTCCATCCACTGAGTCACACAGCTGCCCCTTGGACTGGGTGACTTTTAAGGTAACTTCCATTTTTTAGTCCAAATCACCTGTTTGTTAAGATTAAAATTTTCTAGAGGCTGTATCTTAATTTATATGTATTTTAACAATAATTTTAAAAAGCCAAACAGAGAAAGAAAAAAGCACTAACCACATGTGTGGCTGGTTGTTTCCCTCACAAACTTTCTCCTCTAGTCAGTGCTTGCCTATGCTGGCACTCCCCTACTCACCTTCCCCAAGCCTGCTGTGGGGTCACACTATGGATGCACCAGTGCTCACCAAGTCACATCCTCTCACTTGATTGTGAGGACAAAGAGTCCTCCTCTTTTTCTCCAGTTCTATTTTGTGCTCTTTGTGATGTCACTTTTCTCAGTTCCGCTGATTTGGTGGACTCTGGCCTCAGTTCAGATAAGAAGCCAGTCTTCTGTGTGGCATCCCTCCAGAGTTCCTAGGTGTCCTCCTCATCTTAAATAGTTTGTTGATAGATAAAGCATCAGCCTTTCTTCTGAATTCAATCAAAGGATGGGGTTGAATTGCAGCCTCAAGTAGAGAATGGAGTATTTTCAAACTCAATGTGAAACTTTCCCTTTAAAATCCAAGAATGATCTTAGGGTACCAAGAGAAAGAAAAGGGGGATAAGCTGGTGTTGAATTCTCACCTGATTTTAGAATAGAGCTCGGAGGAGAGTGTTAGTGCAGGAAGATGCTGTTTGAGCTTAGTGATATACCTAATGCTTCTCAAGAGTTTAAGACCATTTTTCAATGCCAAGAATGGGATACCTTGACAACACCCTAATTAACTCTACAGCCATGCACAATATTGGTACAAACTCTGCTGTTCCAAATCAGAAAACATCATTTGTATTCTAAGCTAAAACAACAACAACAACAATTGAGTCAGAAAGGAGTTGCAACTATTAGAAGATATTATGGCTAGGAAGGTAAAATGTGAAAACGTAGGAAGATGAAAGCTATCCTGAAAGGACAATGTATTGTAATAGGAAAAAACACAGAATTATTAAGTTAGAGGAACTGGGTTCAAGTTCCAGCCTTGCTGCCTATTACTTGTGTGGGCTTGGGAAAGTTTCTCAAAACCTCAGTTTCCTCATATGAAAAAATAAGGGTTTACCCTAGGTATCTAAGGTCTCTTCCAGTTGTTGTTAACCCTGTTGTTGTTAACCTCCTATTCTTGAGCAGTTCTTTAACCATTAAGATTCTGCATAATGATTACAAATAAATAAGAAGAACTGATGAGATCACCAAGATAACAGATTTCTCAGCCCTTTTAATTCTCCCATGATTCCTTTCCAGGTTAGAACTGTGAGTGTGTCTCTGACCCTTAATCAGAAAATTCTGATTTTGTTTGAATCATTCTGTGGCAGGTCACAAGCTCTGTGTCTTCTAGAATGTCATAATGAGGTTCTCTTGGAATTATTCCTTGGAAGCCCAATGCCCAGATTCAACCAAGACTGCTTCATTCTCTGTTCCTTTTCTCTATGCTCTCCAAAGCTGTTGCATTACAATCCACTGTCCCCAGATGAAGCTCCTTCATTGTCCTCAGCTGAATTTGCTGTCTCACATCTCTATGAACTTTCTAGCTATTATCTTGGCTGAGAGTTATAGTTCTTAAACCATTAGATGGTAAACTAGGAATGTTCCCTTATGGAAGTTTATCCAGGGATCTTGTGGAAATAGGAGGCACTTAGGTGGCTCAATGGAAAGAGGACTGGACCTGGAGTCAGGAAGGTTGGAGTTAAAATCTGGCCTCACATATTTACTGGCCATGTGGCCCTGGATGAGTCACTAAACCTCTATTAACCTTAACTTACTGGAGAAAGAAATGGCAAACTACTCTAGTATCTTTGGAAAGAAAATTTGTGTACTAGGGTCATGAAGAATCAGATATGTGAACAACAAAATGGTGGAACATCAAATTGCATTTGGAGTCAGCAGGCCTGGCTTTGAATCCTGGCTTTGCTAATTGCTTCCTGTGTGAGCTCCATTTTACTCCAAAGGTTTTTAATTTCCACATCTGTGAAATGAAGAGAGGAAAATAATGTGGTAAAGAATAATAATAAAAGATTCTCCTTAAAAAGTCAACAAAGAAACTGTACCAAACTAGAACAAAACTATCATAGACAAAAATCAGGGAACTAGGGTAGTACAACTTGAGTTCAAAACTGTCTCAGATAACACCTATTAGCTGTGTGACCCTGGGTAAGTCACTTTATTTTTATTTGCCTCAGTTTCCTCATTCATAAAATGAAAATAATAGCACCACCTACCTACCAGGGTTGTTGTAAGAGTTGAATGAGACAATAATTATCTACCACATAGTAAGAACTACATAATTATTGGTTATTATTAATATTCCATAAAATGTGGCATTTTAAAATAAATGTCATCATATGATATTCTATCTATGGACAATGAAAAGATTTCAAGAGATAAATAATGGAAGAAAGCAAGGGACCAGAATGAAGTACAAATCATCTCTTATTTCTCTGTCTCAAGAGCTGATCTTAGTGTGTTTAATGTGGTTACCAGTAAAAATATATAATATGTAACATAGCAATAATAAACATGATTTGTTATAAATATGTAATAAATTATATTAAATATGTTTCTGCAAGAAAAGTAAATGTTCACATTAACTATGTCCAAAACTTTGTCTCCTTTTTTCCTCCCCTTCCTCCACCTCTTTCCCTTCCCCAAGAAGGCAGGTTATATGATATAGCTCATACACATATATTAAATAGTTCCTTTTTGTCATGTTGTGAAATAAGATAAATATTGCTTACACTAGAGAAAAAATCAAAGTAGAGATAAAGTGAAGAATGGCATGTTTCAATCTGCATTCAGAGCCCATCTGTTGTAGCCGTCTATTCCTTCCTTGACAATTGATATCCCTTTTTGTCACGAGTCCCTTGGAGTTGTCCTGGATCCTTGCCTTAGTGATAGTAGTTAAGTGATTCACAGTTGATCTTCAAATATTACTGTTGTTACCGTGTACAATGCTCTGTTCATTTCACTTTGCAGCACTTCATATAAATCTTTCCCGTTTATATATATATGTATATATATACATATGTGTGTGTGTGTGTGTGTGTGTGTGTATGTGTGTGTGTATCCTGAAGTGAGCCTACCTAGTGTAATAAAAGAGATAAACTGTGGGGAACTATTTCTGGTTGTGGTAACTGGGTACTCTGGCTTTTGTGACTGGAGAGCTGTTAAGGGGAACCTTCAGGAATGCCTATTTATTATGGAGATAGAAGTATTTCTGAGAGATAAATACTGCTAAAGGGGTGCTCTGAGCTGCCTATTGATCACTAATGGCTAATCAAGATATTTCCTACCATTCCTCCCTCAATGCCACCCTTCACCTCCTAGCTTTCCACCTACACCTTCCTGCCACCCTTTCCCGTCCCCCGGTCTTAATTGGCCACCGTCCAAGTAACCAAGGGGAACTATGAGATTTCAGAGAAATATTCTTTACTCTTCATTTCTCAAGTAAAGGAGTTTATTAGTAACAAACAGAATGGGGATTGAGGTGAGAGGGAAGAGGTTTGTCCCTAATCTACAAGGAGAATTAGGAGGGTGTGAAAAAAATGTCAGTCCAGCCACAGCTGTGACAGAGACAGCCAGAGAGATGGAGGACAAGTATTTTTCTTTTCTTCTTTCTTTTGGCAGATAATCTCTGCTTGAGTAATTCATGTCCAGAATCTGTCAAAATACCACAAAGGTCTCTTTCTCTGCCTAAGTCAGGAAACACCAGTCTCTCTTGGTCAGGAACCCAGAGAAGAGGTTTCTCTGTCTTGGTCTGTCACCCCCAGAGAGAGAGAAAGTCCCAGTTCCTCTCCTCTGGCCAGGCTCCCAACTGCCTCCTCCTGAGAACATTCCGTTTGGAATCTTCACCTTGATTTTGCAGATCAGGTCCCCAGCTTGGTCTACATGCCTGGCTTATCCTGCAAATCCTCTCTTTCTTCATGCCTCTTCCACACTACCACATATTCCAGTGCTTTTATTCAGTTGTAAAAGGCAATCATTTTATGCTACTCTACAACAGCCTGCAGGACATTAAGTTTTGAAGGAATAAAATGAAGAGAGTGACTTGTCTCAGGATCATTTCCCCTTGAACTCCATTAGAGAAGATGAGAATAAAGATATGATAGTAAAATTAATAATGATAGTAAAATGATCAAATCTATTCTCAGAAACTTCTTTGGTGTGTGATCACATGACTTAAACAACTGAACAACTACAACGAATGTCAAACCCAATGCTAACTTGAAACTCTGCAAAGTTGCCTTACTCAAACCAAATAGCAAAATTCATAATCTTTTGATGTTTATAACCTTCTAAAAAGCTAGGGTTACTTGTAGAAAGTACAAATGAATGTGTTCTGATCTTGTTTTTCAGCCAACACCTTTTCCCCATGTCCAGGAAATTCTCTGATGATGGTAGACAACTTTTTAAGCCATCATAATTTCAAGATTTTAGTGTGGTAATGGTACCCCAGGATCTGAAAAGTATTAGTGCTACTTTGAAAGGCGCTCTACTGATAATTAGGGTGGGGGGGAAACCATCATTGGGATTATAGGTTTCAGTAATTATAAGAAGGCAAAAAATGTCCTCACCCCCAACATTAATGAAGTTTGATTTATCAGTATGTGAAACTAGCATGGTTATGATTGCTCCTCTTCTGTTAAATTCAAGACTTAAATCCAACCTTCTCTTAAATCCAAGTCCGACCCTCTTTCCATCAGACCTTACCACCTGGATTTCAGTAAGGTATTTGATAAAGTTTTGTTGTCATTAGCTTGTCAACATTAATCATTACAAAATAATATTTATTGTTCATTCATAATGTCAGCTTTTTAAACTAGGGACCTGTGTCTGATGAATCTACAATAAAGAAGGCTAAGAATATCCCCTTGGGGAAAAAACAAAACAAAACAAAACAACAGAATACCTTAATTTTTTTTAGTTTTAAAATTAATTTATTTAGTCAATTTATAACATTATTTCTTGGTTACAAGAATCATATTTTTCCCTACCTCTCCTACCCCACCCTTCCCACAGCTGACACGCAATTTCACTGGGTATTACATGTTGATTGATCAAAACCTATTTCCATGTTGTTGGTGTTTGCATTAGGATGTTCATTTAGAGTCAACATTCCCAGCCATATCCCCTCATCCCATGTATTCAAGCAGTTGTTTTTCTTCTGTGTTTCTGCTCCCACAGATTTTCCTTTGAATGTGGATAGTGTTTTTTCTTGTAGATCCCTCCAAGTTGTTCAGGATCACTGCATTGCCACTAAGGGTGGATTTTTGTCCCCAGAACTGGGATCTTTGGGTTTATGATAGACTATCTTGCTGAGGTCACTTACCCCAAGTCAATTCCACATATCCTCCTTTTTTTGGTGTTAGTCAAAAAGAAAAATCTGCAGATCTTTTTATTTGACTAAGACCTTGTAGGACTTAATATTTACATAAATGCATTTTTTTTTTGCAAATTTGGACACCCATTTATCTACACAGAGTCCTTATAAATCCAGTTTGTGTTGTGTATGTGTCCTATTTATGTTGTAGTGGATGCATATTCATTTGTCTACCTGTTGACTGAAAATCTCAGCTTCAATCTTGCTGTTATGTGCTGTGTTGAATGCAATTTCCCTTAAGTGTGAAGTTAATTGGGTTTTTGTGTTTTTTCCACACCACTTAATGTATTATCCTTCTGCTGCTATTTCTTCATACTTGCATGTGCATATATCAAAGTTTTAGCTGTCCATATCACCTTGCACAATTCTTTTTTGAATTGCAGGTCCCTTGTCGTCTTCTTTTGCTCCTCTTCTTCATATCTTCCTCTGTTGCAGTCTAACATCTTGACTGTCATCTAACATCTTGACTGCTGAAATATTTCCTTTCTCTCTGCTTCTCTACTACATTGGAATCTTTGTGTATGCTTTTGAATTTAGTTTGTGTGAAATATGTTTTGTGTAGCGGTTAATATGTTTCAGTTCTCATCATTTTCTGTTTCTTTCCTTTCGTGACTCTCTACTGGTCATGGCTTTTTGTGGCTTTACATTGGGAACATTAAACTAAGGATCTTTCCCCAAAACTTTTACAGATGAAGGAGTTGGGGCTAAGACCTCATGTGGTCCACTCTGTTTTTGGTCTGTCACTGACTTCCTGTTGAAGTTTTTGATGTAAACTGTATCACCTGGTATGATGTCATGCAATGAATCATCCTCTTATTATTAATCCTCTTATAAAATTGTACTCTTTGTAGGATGAGTCTCATGCTGTGCAATTCTTTTAATCTCTGTTGTAATGCCTGTAGTTATTTGTGCAGTTGAAAATCTCCTCCTAACATGGATATGTATGTTGGCTTACATGCTCTCCCTTGCCAAATTAGCTGACCATATAACATTTCATATGGAGATATATTTAAATCTCCACTTGGTTTAGTTCTCAGATAGATTAACACTAATGGCAAAACCATTTTAGATGAGTTTCTGTACAGTTTCCCTACAAGTGTTTTTACTTCCTGGTTCAATCTTTCAACTTGGCCAGCACTCTATGGGTGGTATACAGTGTGGTAATTTCCTTCTATTCCTAGATTTTTGTACACTTCCTGCTAGATTTGTCCCGTGAAGTGAGTCCCCCAGTCTGAGTCAATTCTATTGGGGATGCCAAATCTGGGAATGATCTCTTTCAATAGGGTCTTTACCACAAAGGCAGTGGTGTTCTTTTTGGCAGGGAAAACTTCTGGCTACCTTGTTAATCGGTCTATAATGACCAAGAGTATACCTAAATCCTTTATCTCTTGCATAGTTACATTGTCTATTTGCAAGCAATACTCCATTCAAATGGAGTATTAGCCAAGGGCTAACCTGGAAGTCCCTTATCTCTTTTTTTTTAACATTATTTTATTTGGTCATTTTCATACATTATTCATTGGAAACAGAGATCATTTTCTTTTCCTCCCCCACCCCCTCCCACCACCCCTCCCCTATCCAATGCACAATTCCACTGGGTATCACATGTGTCCTTGCTCTGAAACCATTTCCTTGTTGTTGGTATTTGCATTAGGGTGCTCATTCAGCATCTCTCCTTAATCATATCCCCTCAACCCCTGTAGTCAAACAGTTGCTTTTCCTCGGTGTTTTTACTCCCACAGTTTGTCCTCTGCTTGAGGATAGTTTTTTTTTTCTCATAAATCCCTGCAGATTATTCAGGGACATTGTAAAGCCATTAATGGAGAAGTCCATTACGTTCGATTGAACCACAGTATATCAGTCTCTGTGTACAATGTTCTCCTGGTTCTGCTCCTTTCACTCTGCATCACTTCCTGGAGGTTGTTCCAGTCTCCATGGAACTCCTTCACTTAATTATTCCTTTTAGCACAATAGTATTCCATCACCAACATATACCATAGTTTGTTCAGCCATTCCCCAATTGATGGGCATCCCCTCATTTTCCAATTTTTTGCCACCCCAAAGAGCGCAGCTATGAATATTCTTGTACAAGTCTTTTTCCTTATTATCTCTTTGGGGTACAAACCCTTTGGGCATAGTTCCAAATTGCCCTCCAGAAGTTCCTTACTTCTTAATGTTCCCTGGTTGAACAGCTTGCAGAGCTTGCACTTCTGGCATACTCTTATGGCATAAGAGGAAATCCCAGGGGCTGTCCAAAATTGGCAAACTGAATCAATCATAGCTTGGGTGCCATATTGTCTTTCTGTGTGTATGGCATTACAGATATGATAGAACAAAGCTCTAGGTAGGATGGGTTTTCCTAACTCAGAGAACCATATGCTTTTGATCTTCCTGGCACCTAGATTTTCCTTCCATGACTGAATTTCCCATTCATTGTAGGCTTGAGTTAGATTACCTTCCTCAACTAGTGAGAAATTCAGAAAATGTTCTGGTCCAAACTTTGTAGCATATCTAGCTATCACATCTGCTCTGTGGTTCCCTAGGGATATTCCATCCTTCCCAAACATGTAACTACAACAGTGAATCACTGCTACTTCCTTGGGTAGTTGAATTGCTTCAAGAAGTTGCAGGATTAAACTGCCATAAGATATCTATTTTCTGGATGATTTTATAAATCCTCTATGCTTCTATATCTGTACTGTTGCATGTATGATGTTAAAGCCTTATTTTGAATCAGTTTAAACATTGATTCTTTTGTCTTTGCCAATTAGAAGTGCCATTGTTAATGCCTTTAACTCTGCACCTTGGGCGCTAGTATGGCTCGGTAGAGATGTATACCATAATGTATCTGATTGTGTCACTACAAAAGCCCCTCTGAACTTTTTGCCATCCTCCATGAATGAAGAACTACAGGTAAACATTTCCAAATCTGGATTGGACAAGGGTGTGTCTTTCAAGTCCTCCTTGTTTCTCTGCACAAGATCTATTGTATCTTGGCAGCTGTGCAATGGTGCTCCCTCCATGGGTAAATCTGGAACAAGAGTTGCTGGGTTCAGGGCTAAGCAATGTTTTAAGATGAGATTTTCATTGCTAAGCAACACAATCTCATGCTGAGAAAGCCTGGTTGATGTGAATGCTTGTAAGTTGCTCTTCTTCAGTATGTTCTCAAATTGGGATGCTGAGTAGACATTTAGTTTGCATCCTAATACCAAGCCACTTGATTTTTGGACCATCAAGGCTATAGCAGTGATGGCTTGGAGGCAATGAATCATTCCTCTTGCCAAGGTATCTAACTGTGAGCTATGCTACAGGTTAAAAATTTTGTCCCAGAGTCTGCACCAAGACCCCTGAAGCTATCCCTTTGGCTTCATGGACAAATATGTGGAATTCTTTGCTGTAGTCAGGGATCCCTAGGGCAGGTGCTGTTATAATAGCTTGTTTGAACTGGGACAGTGCATTTAGATGTTTTTTTTGGTGAGTTTCAAGGGCTCAGAGACTTCATTTTTGGTTAAGTCAGTAAGGCATTTTGAAATTTGACTAAAACCAGATATCTATTGTCTGCAAAATCCTGTAACTCCCAGAAATGCTCTTAGCTGTTTCTTTGACTTTGGCACACTCAAGTTCTGTATGTCAGCTATTCTTTTCTTGGACATTTTTCTTGTATCACTTTCCAAGACAAACCCTACATATTCCACCCTTGGCATTACCCACTGTAGCTTAGTTTTAGACATTTTATGCCTGCTCTTGTACAATTCTTGGAGGAGAATCTTTTAATTCTGCAGGCAAACTTTTGCTTATGGAGAAGCAAGAAGTAAGTCATCCATATAGTGTATCAGTCTACTGCACTTGAATTTAATGGTTTCTAGATCTCTTTTTAGCATTTGGCAGAACAGGCTAGCAGACTTGGAGAATCCCTGGGGCAGATGCTCCCAGGCCACTTATCTCTGTTCCAGGTAAAAGCAAATATCTTTTGGCTGTTTTTATGAATTGGTATGGTAAAATATGCATTTGACAGATCAATGACAGTGAACCATTTTGCATCACTTGGAATTTCAGATATTATGCTACTGGGATTTGGAGTTATAGTGTGGGTCTTCCTTACTAAATTATTTATTGCCCTTAAATCTTGGATAAATCTCTAGGTGATTCTGCCTTGGGAATATATTTTTTGCTTTTTTATGGGCATTATAGGGGTATTGTATTCAGATATTTTTAGTGTTAATATATCTTATTCCAATAAGATTTGGATGATTGGGGTTATTTCTTCTATTGCTTCCTTGCTCAGTTTATATTGTCCTTATAGGTCACAGGTTGTTCCAGCAATGATATATTGATTCCATAAATGAGTATGATAAATCATGAATTTCACTTTGTGGTTCTATGAGAAGGTTCATATTTATTCAGGAACCAAGTGCTATAATAATTATTTTCATTTAAAAATTTTATAAACTTGAGATTTACCTTAAAATCAGATGGACAAGCCAAAAAATAATGATTAAAGCATATGATTATATAGTGCTATGAGAGTTAAAAAGTACATTTTTCATAACAACCATAGGAGGATATAGTACAAGTATTATCATCTTCACTTTGCCTACGAGGAAATTGAGGCACAGTAATTGCATGGTTATAGTAAGTGGTGGATCAAAGACTTAAATTGAGGTCTTTTGATTATAGGTATTATGATTTTTCCATTTTAATGCAATGCATCTTGATAACAGAATTATACATAAAATCATAACCTCCAAACTTTTAACATTTTAATATAGGAAAAATGTATAGCAAAAGTATGACAATAATATCTCATTATTTTCCTTGTGTCCCCTTTCAATATTTTCCCAATGTATATATACTATATGCATAGATTTTGCTATAGTTAACATTTTTATATAGTGTGCATATTTTTGATTCTATCTTTGCTCTGAACTAGAACATAATTTTATTTATATTTCTTAGCATTTTTCCTATGTACCATATTTATATGGTAATCTTTCAATATATGAATATACTAAACTTTGTTTAGCAGTTTTCCACTCATATATGTAGTTTGTTTCCAATTTCTTATACTATAAATAATATCACTTTGAATATTTTGTGTAAAGTTTTCCCTCTTAAAAATGATTTTTATTTATCTCTTTTGTTATTGTGGTGTCTTCTGTTCCTATTGTATCCTTCTCCCTTCATCATTTCTCCTCTTAAAAAAACCTGATTTCATAAAATGAAAAAATTAAGGAAAGAGAAAAATATATAGGTTGGAAAAACTAACACCCATTCTAAATAGCTCATAGTACATGGAGTATCTTATTCCCATTGTCTTCCGCCTCTGCAAAAAAAAAAAAAGAAAGAAATGGTATATAAGTGGGGATGAAGGAGGGAGAAATGCTTTTTCAACTCTCTTCTTCCTGGCCAGGCTCTAATGTTATCATTTTATAGCATTCAGTTTTCATTGATTTGCAGTTGCTTTTTTCCCTATTTACATTTTTATAGTTATTTGTATTTTCCTTTTTCTGCTTACTTCACTTTGCATCAATTCACATTAAGCCTTCCACTGTAGTCATTATATTGAAGTACAATATTACTCTGTACTATTATATTAATTATTTCCAAAAGTACAGCAATATTTCACTACATTCTTGTTCTATAAATTTTTCATTTTTTCCTCAGTTCAGGGGCATTTACTTTGTTTTTAGTTCTTTGCTGCTACAAAAAGAACTGCTATATTTAATTTGGTGAATAGAGACCCTTTCTTTTCATCATTGACCTTTTTGGGAGTAGAATCTCTAGGTCATATCTATTCTCCTTTTCGATAGCATTTTTTTAGTTGAACATATTAAGAGTTCTTCCACTGAAGCCCTTTTTATATGTCTATCTCATATCAAAGAGATGACTTTTGTTTAGAGCAGGGCAAACTGTGATGATTTTTATTACAATCAAAAATTTTCAAGTACAAGAATGGTGATGGATTCTGTATGCTTTTCCTCCAAGGACCAGGTGAAGCCAAGTTTGAAGATTCTTATCACTGGACAAATTCAAGATGGTGCATGTATGTGGAGGTGCAGGGAGTCTGTGGAAAGGAGAAAAAATCATTAGTATTGATTGAGGGAGGACCCTCATAGATAAACGTCATAGATTATTTAACCGTAGTAATAATACACCTGGAGTCCCAGGATCATTTTGTTATAGTTAGAAGGCACCTTAAAGTCATCTAGCACAATTTTATTTTTTAGATAAGAAAAATAGTGGGAGAGCTGATATAACCCTAATAGTATGATCACTCTATCAAATGGTATCATCAAGTTGGGTTTAAAAAAAAAAAACTTTAATTGGCTTACATATTGTTTATTGCTTGATTGCACTACCAAAATATGGTTCTAATTAGCAGCTCCACCAACAGTACATGTACGAGCTTGCCTGAATCTCTGAAGTCTTAACAGTGATTCTATTATTTTAAACTATCTTTTTCATACCAATTTGTCATATGTAATATCATACCTCAAGGTGCTTTTAATTTACATTTCTCTGATCATTATGAAATGTGAAGAGTGTTTCAATTATAATGAACAATTTGTCTTTCATCATTAAAAGACTGTTCATATCTTTTTATCTCCTTTATGAAGGATGGGTTTTACTCTTGTAAATGTCTGTCAGTTTCTTATAGAGTCTAGATGTCAGATTTTATCCAAATACTTACT
Source organism: Monodelphis domestica (assembly GCF_027887165.1). Lineage (NCBI taxonomy): Eukaryota > Metazoa > Chordata > Mammalia > Didelphimorphia > Didelphidae > Monodelphis > Monodelphis domestica. The sequence continues at coordinate 342,665,659 of NC_077228.1, read as the reverse complement.
ACAAAGAATGTCTCCATAATCTTTATTCAATCAGATTACTCAAATTCAAGCTCTGACCTGTTCAGTTTCCATGGACCTGCCCTTAGGCAGCCTTGTGAGTCCATTTGTAGGCACTCGCCATATTAATTCAAAACTCAGTGGAGACACCCCATCAGCCTACTGCAGCTCAGAACTCCCAAACTGAAGCTGTCCACATCAGACTCCCCCATTAGCAGGACTTACAAAGAAGTGCCTCCTTGTCCAGGCCCTACCTGATCTTTTTTGGAACTCTCATCTTCCATCTTAGACTCAGTACTGTGTATTGGTTCCAAGGCAGAAGGGCTAGGCAATGGGGATTAAGTGACTTGCTCAGGGCCACACAGCTAAGAAGTGTCTGAGGCCAGATTTGAACCCCCTACCTTATTTTTAAAAAAACAATGATTCCTTTCCCCAATCCTTTGTAATCCTAAGTTTATGAAATACTAGTATGTAACTTTGCCTCTAATTTTGGATTATCTATTCTATTCCTTTGGTCTAGATACTAGGTGGTATAGGGAATAGAACTTTGCATTGAGAGTCAGGAAGTTTTGAGTTCAAGTCTGGTCTCAGATACTAGCTAGGTGACCTCCAGAAAGTCATTTAATCTCTCAGTGTCTCAGTTTCTCCTTCTGTAAAATTCCTCTTTGGGGGGATATTATGAAGATAAAATAGATAACATGTATAAAGAGCTTTACAAACTATAAAACCACATATATTATTTTATTACCTAATTATTATTATTTTTTTGGTATCTTCAGCCCCCAAACCTAGAACTATAGAGTTTATTAGAGGTTATCTAACTCAGCCTGCTCAATTTATAGCAGCTAGGTGGTATAGTAGATAGAGAACCATGCCTGAAAGTCAGGAAGACTCATCAGTGTCGCCCTGGGCAAGTCACTTATCCTGTTTGCTTCAATTTCTTCATCTGTAAAATGAGCTGAAGAAGGAAATGGGAAACCACTTTAGTATCATTGCCAAGAAAACCCCAAATAGGGTCATGAAGTGTCAGACGTAACTGAGAAACAATTGGATAACAACAAAACAACAAATACGTATACTATATAAGTACTGAATAGTTAGGTTTTGAATTTATGATTTTATTTATGTTATATTTGAAGCATAACAATATATACATATGGTGAAATATAATAGGGAAAATCCTCCTTTATCAAAAATTTCCCCCTTTTTATTTCATCTTGGTATTTTCTTCCCCCTTTTTTATATGAATATTTGTATAAATATACAATTGAAGAAGACATGTCAGATCAATGATGAAAAATATTGATCAAGAAATACTGGTTCAGGAAAACATTGAATTTTCTTGCCTGGGTTATTAATTAATAGCTTGTTGATCACCTCTGCCTTTTGAATTGAATTTATCATGTAATACAATAGAAACATATTTGTTGAAGAAATTTGACATGAATTTACCTAATGTATCATAAATCTTATTAGCTTAAACAAATTGACACTGAAACAACTTGGATAGAGATTAACAGAGACAAATTAATGTTATCCAATGAAAACAAATTGCTGGAAAACTCATTTTGTGATATTCCAATCTTATTTATGTAAATGTCATATCAGTCTTTTCGGGTTTTTGTACTAAATTATATTACTAATGGGGATTCTGATTTATTAAAAAAAGACACAAAATGTCAAATTCTATCTTGGCAGAAATTGAAAACCATGTTTTCCAGGAGTTGACAATGACAAGATACCTTTAAGATACAACATAAATTCCAATAGCTTTAAGAAAGTTTAAAAATGTGGAAATAATCAGTGGTATCATTCACAATGAAATGTGATAACCCAGGCAATATAATATGACAAAATACAGAGTGCAGAGGGTCTGAAACTGGTTGAATTGAAGTTCTCAGAATTGACACATGTTTTTATTTGCACATCTAGTGCCTAGCATGTATTATATGTCCTATTGTTCATCCTTAATTTTGAAGAGGACCAATGAGATCACAGATTGATATTTTGAGTTGCCCATGAATTGGGTTTAAGTGAGGCAGAATTGCATGAAGTTCTCAACTTCATTCTTTTACAGAGTCATCAAAGTCCAGTGGCAAGACAAAAATCAAGACAACTGGGGATTTCCTGGGATACAGTGAATGACCTTGACACCTTCACGGTGTCTGACCAAGCTCCAAGTGCTCCCCAGCACCTGCTTCAGCTACCTTCATGGCCTTTGGAACAAATTGTTCTTTTCTATCCATTCCACTGGGGGAAATGCCTAGCATAGTGTTTCACACATAAGAGGGGCAAAGTATTGTTGCTCTTCTGATTTACTTATATTTCTCTTTATGCATAGGTAATGAATCAGTTTTTTAAAAATATCCATACCTTCCATCTTAGAAATAATACTGCCAGAGACCAACTCCCACCTGCCGGAGAGAGTAATTGACATAGAAAAACGGTTATAACGGTCACATCTGAAATTAACACACTCTCTCAGCTCTGTTTCAAACTCTAGTTCTTTTCTCAAACCAGTCACTTTACTTTTATCTCTAAACTAATAAAACAATACTTATTTTCTAATGTAATCCTTACATTTATGTATCAATTTTGATGATATTTGGTGTAAGATGTGGTTCTTAAATGGTGTAAGACACTGTTCTATATCTAGTATCTACCAGACTGTTTGCCAGTTTTCCCAATGATTTTTACCAAATAGTGAATTATTTTTTTTCCAAAAACTTGGATTGTCTGTTCTGTTTCATTGATCTACTTTTCTGTTTCTTAGTCAGCATGAGAGAGTTTTGATAATTATTACTTTATAACATTATTCAAAATCTGGTATTGCTTAACCTCTTTCCATTACATTTTTCATTAATTCCTTTGATATTCTTGACTTTTTGTTTTTCCAAATGAATGACTTGTGTATGTTCACTTCCAGAGAAAGAATTGATAAAGAAAAATAAGTAAGACATAAGCTTTATATATACCTATACATCTTTTGGTCAAATGATGCCTTCTCTAGTAGGGGGAGGGGAGGGAGAGAGGGAGTTAACTGTGTATTTTAATGTAGCAAACAAATAAATAAATTTATTAAGATAAAGCCTTGTTGAATTATCAATCGATTTGTTGAGTATTAGTGTAAAGCAAGGTAGTTGGGAAATAGAGCTGAGGAATTTAGTAATAAGATAGAAGTGGAAATTGCAATGTTGAAAAATAAAATATAATTGAAATGAAAAAAAAATCAAGTTAGAAAACCAGTAGCATTTCTTTTTATTACTATTATTTTTTAAAAATTAATTATTTTAAAAGTATTTTTCCATGGTTACATGATCACATTCTCTCCCTCCACTTTTACCTTACCCTCTCTAGAGCTGACAAGCAATTCCAGCCAGTAACATTTCTTAATCAGTTCCAGGGGCTTATGTTCATCTACAAAAGTCTCCTCTAGTGATCATAGCTGAGGGGCCAATGGCTGATATCTGACAAAAGGAACATACATTTGAGAACAATCCCTTGATGTCATTTTAATTTTGTGAAGATAACAAAATGCAAGTACCACATCTGTTTCATTCCCTTGACATATTCTATGCTTAGTTTATAATTATTGACTAAAGATTCATTTTCCTCTGGCCAGTGATGCATGTTGTAATTTCATGGTCTTGCTACAAAGATAGGCAGGAAGTTGAAAGACAAATTAAAGAAAAAGCTTGTGCTTTTTTTTTTCTTTAAGAAAATAGAACTAAGGGCTTTGTGTCAATGAAGGATTCAACTTTAGAAGGAACTACAGAGTAGCAATAGTAAATATGGTCTTTTATTAGTGGGAGACTTGGAAAATTTCCTTAAAATTAGCTAGAAAGACAGAATCACCAGTAAAGAGGTCTTCCAGTCCATTCATTAAGTTATTAGTATTTATTAATTGCCCACTATGTGCTAAGAATTGAGCAGACAGAAAATGTAAAAAGTCCTTGCCCTCATGGAATTTACAGTCTTCAGAGGGTGAATAAAATATACATAGATTACTTATTAATTAATTTTCAAACCCTCATCTTTTGTATTGGAATTGTTTCCAAGTATTAGTTCTAAGATGGAAGAATGGTAAGGGCTAGGAAATGGGGGTTAAGTGACTTGCCCACTGTCACACAGCTTGAAGTGCCTGAGGCTGGATTTGAACTCAGAGAGATGAATCTTTCTGACTCCAGGTCCAGCATTCTATTTACTATACCACCTAGCCCTCATTTATATTGTGGAAGGCTTTAAAAGCCAAACAGAGGAGTTTGTATTTTTTTTCCTAGAAGCAAGAGAAAACCACTGAGGCCCCTTGATTTGGGGAGGGATTCTCAGATCTATGATTAGGAATATCAGTTTGGGGTGAACAAGCTGGAAAGAGGAAAAACTAAAGACAGGCAGAACATTTAATAGGTTACCACCTGCTTCTAGGTTAGAGGTGATCAGGGACCTGGAACAAATTGGTTACCATGTGAATGGGGAGAAGGAGATGAATGTGAATAGCATTAGGTTTGTAGATTTGGACTTAGAAGGGACTTCAGAGGCCATCATAACCTACCATTCTTATTTTACAGTGAAGCCCAAAGGAAAGTGACTTGCCCAGTTCATATAAGTAGGAGGTAGCAAAGCTGGGATTTGAACCCAGCTCCTCTATAAATCTAGTCATCTTTTCCACTATCATAGGAGAATTGATAAAACTTGACAATTAATTGAGGGGACGAAGGTGAGGGAAGAGATGAGGACAACAGGTTGGCAAATCTGGTGATTGGAAGGAAAGTGGAGGATTCTATGAAAATAGGAAGGAAGAGTTTGGGAGAAGGGAATTAAGGAGTTCTATCCTGAAAAGGACCTGAAACAATGGAATCCACCATGAAGAGTTTGTACAACAGGATGCTTAAGGAATCATTGCATTAGAAACTTGGATGGGGAGAACAGAAACAGAATTGAGTAGAAAAATCATGGAATAGGCAAGATAAGCCGCACATGGAAGCAACAGCAACAAGGTGGTTTGGTGTAGTAGGAAGAGTGCTAGACTTTGAGTCATGGAATCTCCAATTGAATCCAGTAAGGTCTTGAGCAAGTGACTCCACCCCCTTTGTACTTCATTCTCCTCACCTGTGAAATGGGAATGATAATACTAATAGTCTTGATAATAATGATGACAATAGTAATAATAATTCAAATAATCTTATAGGAAAGAGTCCCATACACTTTAAAGTATTAAATAAATGTGAACTATTATTATTGTGGCCATGAGTACTGCTTGCAAACCCCTCTAAGAGAACCCAACCAAAACCAAAAATCTAATTCCTGACATTTACATAGTGCCTTAAAATTTGCAGAGTTCTTTCTACCCAATAATCTTTTGTGTTAGTTTACCAATCTGCATATTCTTTCTTTAAAATTTTTTGTTATATGAGATTGGGTTTTTAAGGAGGCATGAGTAAGGGAGAGGGACACAATAGGAAAAGAAGATGCTACTTTGTATATAAGAAAACTGAGACTTAGAAAGGAAGTGACTCCACTCTAGGAAGCAGTGAGATAACAATGGATAGAATACTACACCTGGAGTCAGGTAGATAGGTCTGCATTCAGCCATATATGCTTAGTAGCTGTGTCACCCTGGGCAAATTACGCTGTCTGCCTCAGTTTCCACAACTTTAAAATGGGGATAATTATAGCACTGACCCTAATGGAGTTGTTGTGAGGACCAAATGGAATGAAATTGGTGAAGCATTTAAAATAGTGCCTGGTACAGAATAGGCATTTAATAAATGCTTGTTTCCTTTCAGTCATTTATCTATCAATCTGTTGTCTCATATGGGACTGATTCTCTGTGAGAATCTTATTTTTATCCATTCAGCCTAGAGGTCCTGCAATACAGTTTAAATCTGTTATTATTTATTTTTGCATTTTACTTAAATAAGAAGCTGTTGTGTGCATTAGAGGATTTGATGCTACATAGGCTATCAAGTGGAAAAAATGGAATGTCTTCTTAAAAATGTGGATGGTTCAGGATTGTAGTCTCAAAGTAAAATTAAATGTTTATTTTAAGTTTATTCCACTACTTGCCCTACTGCTGTCTTTGCTTTTCTTAAGGATTTATTAATTTATAGATTCAGTAATCTGAACAAAGGGACAGGAGGTTGTGGAATATGACTTGGGGAGGTGAAGCTGCAGCCCTGAAGCAGTTCTCATGATGAGGGTTTGAAATCTGTGTTTTCGAATGTACAGTAGGGTATCCATGGGCGGTACATTCCAAGACTTATTCTACCTTCAAACAGTTAAAACCATGGATATAAGTGAACATCTGATGACTATATATTTTCTTTCTCCCTATTCCTGTCCCTCTGTCTCCCCTCTCTTCACATTACCCCCTCCCCAACTTTAAAAAGCAAAAGTAAAAGTAGAGGAGTCTGTGGCCCTTCCTGATTGACTTGGGGACCTAAAATCCCTGCAAAGCAAAACTGTGGATGAGAGGGTCCAACTGTACTTCCATGTAGTGGGAGATAGCGAGGCCACCTTACCAGACTGGCTTAACAAAATGATGAGGTCAAAGCTGGAGCCAGACAAGAAAACCTCTGAAGCTGACCTGGCTTGGTTAGGCAGCAAGGGCATCTTTTTAACTCACTGGTATAAAGGGGCCTTTAAGTCACGTAGAACTGAATGAGAATAGTTCATCAAACATCATTTCCTGTGGAAATGTACAACCAGGTATAAGCTGTGGAGAAAGCCCATTGGGCTGCTTATAAAGAAGCCTAATTAATCTCATCAGAAATTGGTGCAGAATAGCTTGATTAAAGAAGTGAATATGTTATTTAATAGTTACCAAATCATAGAATTTCAGAGACATGAGTCCTTTGAGAGACATTTCTTAATTAGCCATTTCTTTGCTCTAATAGGTAATTTTTATTGATTAAATAATATAATTAATTTAACTCCGTTTGATGTTTGTTTAGGTCTTATCTATTGCTTATAAATTAGACATAACCTGAATGCTGATTTAAAATGTCTCAGCATTCAGGTCATCTATACCTGAAGTTTCTGGATTTATGTTACCAAATAATTGGCTCCATCTTGCCCTGGTGGCCAAGTCCTGAAAGATGAGGTGCAATTCCTAGTAGGACTTTGTAGAAATGAACTGTAAGTTACTCCAATGTGCTCAAAATCTCAAGTAAAGTAATGAAGTGTCAATGTAATGCCCTGGAATTTAGGGTGTAAAGGCATTGTAAGCACTCTAAGGGTTTGGTATTTAGGGGGTAAAAGTAGAAATAGGACACAGAAAGGGTAGATGGAATTAGAGGCATGGTAGATTTGCCTGGGGGCCAACTTTTTACAAAAAACGATACAATATCCAATTGGACCTTGTTCAGTCACATGAGAGGATTTTCAAAGCTATAGAACATAGGTCCTTTGGGCTTCCTGGAAGCTGTGCCAGTTCAAGGAATTCTTTGGCATAACATCTATTAAAAAATCATAGTTCATGAACTTCCAACAGTGCATCTTTTTTATCAAACCAACCAAAGAACATATTACTTAAAAACAGACAAAAACTATTTAATTAAACAGTTTATCAAAATAAGTTATGAGGAAGCTACATATCCCATCCTGGACACAGAGGAGCACTCTTCTCTACACATTCTCATACCACTTTTTGGAATATTTAGTCTGTATTTAATCAACACATTTATAAAGCACCTACTAAATATAAGACAATACATTCAGTGGTAGGGATATTAAATTTTTTAGAAGTATATAGTTCCTTCTGTGTACAATCTAATTTTAGGAAATAACAAACACACAAATAACTATTATATAAGGCTATTATATATATATAATATGCATATTATATATATTTAGGATGCAAAAACGTGGTATAATAAACCAATTGATCAATAAGTATTCATTAAGTATTTACCATGAACCAGCAAAAGGCAAAAACAAAGAATCCATATTAAAATGGAAGAGACAACATTTACACCAAAAGGTTTATGCGAAATACATACAGCGTAGTTGCAAAATAATACAGAAAAAAAAAGACACCCATGACTGGGAATAGGGTGGGTTAGGGGAAAACAAGGAAAGACCTCAGACAAAGAGTTATAAGAAATTCACTTTTCCAGCTGAGTCTATTACTATTATTATGATTTGTGTGTGTGAGCCTAAACCCTGTGATTTCTTTAGTGCAGGAAATTCCACTGTGTAGAAACCCCATTTGCCAATGCAGGTTGCCAACTGTTTCTCAATTGATAGTTAAGAACTTAACTGACTTGCCCAGGGTGATGCAATAAATATATCTTAGAGGTAGACTCTTTATGACATGTGAAAACGTCCCCTGTCAGAATGGGTGAATGAGACCAATTTGTTCCCATGGCCATGAAAGTGGTTGAAGCAGGCACTGAAGAGTGCTAAGGGTTTGGTCAGACATCAAAGACACGAAGGTCATCCACTGTATTTTGAGCCATTTCTATTCTTCCTGACTTTTGTCTTGCCACTGGATTTCAGTGCTTCTGGAAGAGAGAGTGAGTCTGATGAATTTGTGCCTCCATGATGTCGTTGTTCCTCTTTGAAAAGAAAGCCAAAGAATAATAATTGAAGGTGGACTTTGACAATCTGAAAACTAAACTTCTGACTTTAATTAAGTCTAAGACTCTCTTGCTATGCCATATTGCCTCTTGTGTATATTACCAGGCATATTTCTTACCACATGATTTCTTATTGTTTTTCTTTGAAAAGATTTATAAAAAGTGGTTCTTTTCCCCCTTAAAATGCACAAACTGTCATATACAACTTTATATTTATGTAGGATTGGGAATTTTAACACTAGATGGAACTCCAGAGATTTTCTCACTTTGTCCAGGAAAAATTAAAGGCCCTCTCAAGGTCACACAGGGAGTAATTAGTAGAACTGTGATTTGAACCCTAGATCCTCTGTCTCTAAAATCAATATTCTTTTCCAATATGCCACGGAACCAGTATACCTAGAACACAATAGACCCTTAAGGCTAGATGGCATAGCAGATAAAAACCCTAGTCCTGGAACCAGAAACATCCAAGTTCAAATCTGGCCTTTGACACTTACTAAGAAATTCACAACTTTTGTCTACTTTGGTTTTCTCAATTGTAAAATGGGGATAATACTAGTACCTACCTACCATTGTTGTTATGAAGATCAAATGAAATAATTGTAAAATATTCTGTACATAGTTGGTACTTCATAAATGCTTGTTTCCTTCCCTTAAAGAATGCTCATTGATTGATGTTTATAGTTGTTTTTATATTTGAATTCAACATATATGACAGCAATTTATTACAATAGCATATTAATGAGTTAAAGTATTGATTACCGGGTGAGTGAATTTGAGGATGCAAGAGAGTCAAATATTGACACAAACATTCTGCTCTCAAGAGGGTTTAAAGCCCTATACGAGTTTATGTAATACAAAAAAATGATGTAAAACAAAGGAACACTTACCTTCATTTTTTTTTTGCTATTTCAAGTCTTGACCATTCTCATCCACCCCTAAACAAAATAATTATCAGTTTTCAATTAAGAAGCCATCCCTTTAAAGACCAGGCATTTCAACCACTATTAATTAGTTCTTTGTAGAGAATTAACTCAACCCAAAAAGATATGGGAAGTCACTACATTAATACTTTTTTAAAAGGCAAAAGTTTGAGTTTTCATTAAATAGACCATCCCTTTAATGACCAGCCAATTCAGGTACTATTAATTAAGTCTCCAGAGAGATATGGGAAACCATTTTATTAATATTTTTTAAATAGGAAAGGCAAGCCCTGAAGGGGATGTATTCATTGGATTTCCCAAAAGTTTTAAATAGGGGCTATCTATTCATATTTGAGGAATTTGAAGAAGTAAGGTCTATCATTTTAAATGATATGGTATCCTAATCTCCAATTCATTATTGTAATTTTGTGTCGTTTTATTTACCTGAAAGTTTTTTTAATTTAATAAAATTTACTTTTTAAACAAATCCTTTATTGATTTTCAATATAGATTCTTATTGCAATATTTTTTACATCTCCCACATTTCCCTTTGTAATCCTTTCTTCTCAGGGATTCAACTTTCATATCAAAAACTTTTTAAAGAGGAGGAATATAAAAAAATCAGAAAAATCAATCAATGAACACATTAAAAAAAGACATCATATGCCATATTGTATACCCAATGATCTTCACTTTTGCAAGGAATCAGAGGTAGATTGATTTTTATATCTCTTCTTTGGGAATAATTTTTTTCTGATGCTTTCACAACATTTAGTTTAGTGGTAATTATTTCCTTTTGAATTGTTGTAGTCATTATGAATATTATTTTCCTGGCTCTGCTTACTTCATTTTGCATCAGTTCATAGAAGGTTTTCTAAGTTTCTCCATATTAATAATTTTTGTCATTTCTTACAGCACATAAATATTCCATTAAATCCATGTATCACAATTTGTTTATCTAGTGCACAACAAATTGGCAACAACTTTGCTGCCAGTTCTTTGCTACTACCAAAGGGTTTTCTATAAATATTTTGATATATCTATATTGTTTTTGTCAATGATCTCCTTGGCCCATATGCCTAGAAATAGTCTCTGTCAAAATATAGACACTTTAGTAATTTTATTTGCATGATTCTAAATTGCTTTTCAAAATAGTTGTATTTATTCACAGCTCCAACAACAATGCATTAATATATTTGTCTTTCCAAAGCCCTTCCAATAGTGACTATTCCCTTCTTTTCTCATCTTTACTGTAATGCTGGGAATAAGACCAATTCTCAAGGTATTTTTGATTAGTATTTCTCTTACTGGTATTTTGGTTCAGTCTTTCTTATGGTTTTGTTTGCAACCTCTGAGAATGTGAGGCTTATAAGGATATATGCTACCAAGGTGCCTGCTTTGGGTACAATGTTTGTGTCATGAGATTGATGTTGCTATTTATGTGATAGAGACCAGGAATCTAGCAGGATTCTACAAAGGAGTTAGAATCACCCAAGAAATTTATAGATCCTTCTGCTAAACCATATGCCAGGAATAAATAGTGTTATAGTAAGCTGGTTTTCATCAAACGTTGTAGGTTTTTGTTGACATTTTGAAGTGCCTGCTGTTTTTTATCTCTGTATTCTGCTTAGACTGAGCTCAACACCTTCCACCCCCAAAACAGTACAAGGTCAAGTTCATTTGTATTAAATACACTGGCTATACAGGTCACTGAAAAGCAATAGTATATCCACAAGAAACAACATGATCTTAATTCCATTTGTTTGTATGTGGTTCATCTGGCAGTCAGGACTGTGTTTCCTAATGTGTTAAAAATAAATCATCCTCTTATATCACAGATGATTTTGATATTCAGTTGCTCAGTTATTTGGATTTTAGTTCCACATTATTCTAGTTGATAGTTAACTCGTATGTGTGTCTCTCTACTAGAGCAGGACATTTTGGTAAAGTTTCTTAAACTTTAATTCAATAGATAGAGCTCAGGATCTGAAGAGAGGAAGATCAGAGTTCAAATCTAACCTCAGACATTTGCTGCCTGTATTTGACTCTGAATGAGCCACCTAACCTCTTTTTGCCTTGATCCACTGGTGAAGGAAATGACAAATCTCTCAAGTATCTTTGTCAAGAAAATTCCATACAAAGTCACAAAGACTCAGACATGACTGAATACTTGAACAACATAATTTGGCTTTTTGGAACAGAGTTAGATTTATTCACTTTGAACACAGAGGCAAAACTAGGAGTTTAAGAGAGAAGTTTCAAAGAGAAAAAATTAAGATCAATGTAAGGAAAAATCTGGCATACAGTCAAGTGTGTGAGAAGTAAAATAAGTGACTAACCAATGAGCCAGGGCAGTTAAGTGACAAAATGAGTAGAGCTCTGGGCCTGGAGTTAGGAGGACCCAAGTTGAAATCCAGTATCAGAAACTAATTAGCTGTGTGGCCTTAGGCAAGTCACTTAACCCTGTTTGCCTCAGTTTCCCCATATGTCAAATGACCACAAGAAGGAAATGGCAAGTTATTCCAATATCTCTGCTAAGAAAATCTCAAATGAGATTATAAAGAGTCAGACATGACTGAAATGAGTAAACGACAAATACCTATGAGCCAATCCTTAGAATAATGTGTAAAGTGTTTGACTGATATAGTCCTCACATAGGTTTTTCATTATGCACAGATGCTGTAACTGGTTCCAGTTTCCTAACCACATGGCCAAGAGAAACCTCTTTGATAGGATGCATAGAAAGATGTGGAGGCACATTCAAAAAGCATTACTCATCCAGAGCTTGCCCCTTCTCTCTATCTGACATCTTCCTGATTGGTGGCATTCTGGTAAAAGAAAAAATAACAATGGTGCTATAAAGGAAGAGACCTTGGGCCCTCTTTAGCTGAAGCTAACTTGTGATCTATAAATATGGTTCTTTACATTGGCATTTGTTATTTGTTTTCAGGTGAAAAAAAGTTTAAAGTTAATATCCTTGTGCATTTCATGTAGTCAGGAGAGCAAGTCACCAGGAGATCCAGGAGTAAAGTCTGTGATGGGTTTTTTAGATAGATTATGCAGCTTTGAGGCTCAAAGAAACAAGAAGAGACCTTGGGGATTCATTTCAACAATAGCTGAGATGAGCTCATCCTGCAGCAAAATTGCAACTGGAAGTGAATTTGGTAGGACAAATGCTTTGTAGAAACTTGGGTTAGGTTTGAGCCCATTCTCCCCATAGAACAAGGTGATATGGAGAAAAATATACTCCTGAAAGCTTTTTTTTTTGTGTAGAGGAATGTGTTTACTTCTCTTATTGCTATATCTTTGAAGTAAATATTTCTTTATAAAAGCTAGTTTATCTTAATTGGCTAAATAGAACTAGAGTACTAATCACCAGTGGCTCATATTAAGGGGATCACAGTAAAATTACAATTCTATCAATAACATTATAGAAGAAACACCTCAAATCCCTTTATGACACCCCTAGAGCCCCCAAAGTGAGGTATAGCTGGCTTTTCTGTACACCAAAGTATTTGTTGCACCAATAACTAGTGTTATCCAAAAGTGGAATCAGTTGCCACAGTGTGTAATGGAGTACTCCTCACTGGACATCTTCAGGAAAAGTTGGATGGCCACTAGTTGTTTCTGTAGTAGACTATGTTTTTTAAGGTATTTGTTTGATTAAATGGCTAGTGACATCTCTTATAACTTTGATATTCCATGATTATGCAATTGAGCTGGTTATTTGGACTTTCCCACTTGAAGGGCCCTATAGACAACATCAGAGCATACCCCGCCTGGGAAAAGATATATCTGAGTACACCTGAACCCACTAGAAATTCTTTGACATCCATTAGTTGTGAGCGAGGTGATGGATTGATACAGCTTTATGAACAAGTAAAGATAATGTCACCATCTCTACATACAACTGAGCTGAGGTGGAGGAATAGTGTATGGAGGTTGAGCAGGTTTAGAAATTGAGAGGTTGGAAGTTTTGAGAAAATATTAACATGAATGTTGAAGTCTCCAAGAATAAAGGCAGGTCTTGGAATGGCGAGGAGGACTATAGTCAGCTACTGAACTCACTGAGTAAGGGATGAGAAAGTCCTAGGGCTTAGTAGCTCCACTATGATCTGGTACGGGTGACAATTATGAATAAAATGAACCTCAAAAGAGGAATGGTTGCTATATGAAGACTGAAGAGAGAGAATTTGGAAATCGCAATAGAGATGAAGGAGTATTCTGGCTCCTCTTCCAGGACCAATGAGTTGGGGACAGAGGCCTGAGAAGGGATTTTACTAATAATATAAAGGATGGCCAGGGATTCAAGTTCTTTGAAAGCAGAAGGAAAGCCAGGTCTTGTTGAAGGTCTGAAAATAAAGGGACAAGAGAGAAAGATGCCTAAAATGAAGTAAATGTGTTGATTATAGTGTTGGAGTTACAGAGGGCAAAGAGGGAGTGGAGGAAAGAATGAAATGGAATATTGTTGGGTAGAGGGATAAAGTTGAGATATTTGGGATTTAAAGATCTGGGAGCAAGGTTTGCTTTTAGGCAATGAGGGGTTCAGCAATTCAACAACTAAGAAAGTAAGAGGGATCAGGAGTTTGCAGACTTTTGAAAAATGAGATCAAGCATTCTTTGGACTCTTTTGGTAGGATCTCTGCTCAAAAAGGTAGATGAATGAATTATTTGGTGTCAACTTTGTATCACAATTTTATACATCTTGTTTTATATCCCTGGGGATTACTTTGCCTTTGCAGAAATTCTGGCTATTTCAGTTCCCAAGCCACAGGAAAAGATAGTAGTAGCACACATAATGCATTCACATAAACATATATTCTAATATATTTACATATAAATATGTATACATATGTATACATATATATGGATGCATACTATACCTGCATGTAAACTTATGTATGTGTGTATGGACCTTAAATATGTGTGTTTCAATCAGAGAACCTGTTGAAATCTAGATTTGCTTCATAGATCTTAGAAGTGGAAAAGACCTTGTTTTACTGATGAGGAAAATGAGGCCCAGGGAGGGTGAGTGTGAATAAGTTATTGAGAAGTAGATTTAGATTTCCTGTAAGGGGGAAAAAATTCTTAACAAGTAGAGCTGTTCAAGTGTATAATGGGGTAACTTGTGAATAAGTAGGATTTGCCCTCATCAGAAATCTTCCAAAAGAGGACCTTTTAGTGATAGAGGACATTCATGGTTTGATATACATTGGACTCAATGGTTTCTTTGAACTCTTTTTTTTTTTTTTCATTTTAAGGTTCTGTAAAATGATTAGCACAAAGTTACATAACAATTAATGGGAGAGATGGGACTAAAACAAAGGTCATCTCATTCCTAGGACAATGCTTTTTCCATTTCCTCCTTCCTCCCTTCCTTCCTCCCTTCCTCCCTTCCTTCCTTCCTTCCTTCCTTCCTTCCTTCCTTCCTTCCTTCCTTCCTTCCTTCCTTCCTTCCTTCCTTCCTTTCTCTCTTTCTCTCTTTCTCTCTTTCTCTCTTCCTCCCTTCCTCCCTTCCTCCCTTCCTCCCTTCCTCCCTTCCTCCCTCCCTCCCTTCCTTCCTTCCTTCCTTCCTTCCTCCCTTCCTTCCTTCCTTCCTTCCTTCCTTCCTTCCTTCCTTCCTTCCTTCCTTCCTTCCTTCCTTCCTTCCTTCCTTCCTTCCTTCCTTCCTTCCTTCCTTCCTTCCTTCCTTCCTTCCTTCCTTCTTTCTTTCTTTCTTTCTTTCTTTCTTTCTTTCTTTCTTTCTTTCTTTCTTTCTTTCTTTCTTTCTTTCTTTCTTTCTTTCTTTCTTTCTTTCTTTCTTTCTTTCTTTCTTTCTTTCTTTCTTTCTTTCTTTCTTTCTTTCTTTCTTTCTTTCTCAACAGAAAGCTCAAGTCAATTTGACTGTAGTTCATTTCTGGATTTGACTTCTGCATTGGATCCATATGTTCTTATTTTTTTGTAGGTTAGTTGTGTACAATTCTTCCTGACTCCATTTTGAGTTTTCTTGCCAAAGACTCTGGAGTGGTTTTCTATTTCCTTCTCCTGCTCATTTTATAGATGAAGAAATTGAGGCAAAACAGTTAAATAACTTCCAGAGACATAAAGCTATTAAATGTCTGAGTCCATATTTGAACATAGGTCTTCTTGTCTACAGAGACAGCACTCTATTTACTATGCAACTTATCAGAGACCAAATAAATGGCTATTAATTTAGTCATAACTTTGAATCATATGTGTATAGTTAAAAGATATTTTCATTAAACAGAATGGACATGTATCATATCACTATTAACATGATTTTAAATATCTAAATATCACACATGCACACTTGGTCACATGTATATACATATACACAGCAACTTTGAGGAGTTGCTATTATTTTGTCCGTTTTACAGATGAGGAAACTGAGACAAAGAAAGATTTAATGACTCTCCAGTAGTGGCACAGTGATTAAGTGTTTGAGGCAAGATTTGAACTCATCTTTCTGACTCCAGGTGCAGCACTTTGGTCACTGTGCAATAGTTTTGTTTTCCTTTTGCATTCTTGAATTTTTAAGGGAAACAGGTCTATGTTAGTACTGATACTCTAAGGAGTGAGGTGTATGCAGATAATTTGCCACAACCATTTAAGGAGGAGGACCACCTGGTTATACTGGACATTATAAGCTGGAGAATGCATGGCCCCTGAAAATATAGAAGCATGATACGGTTAGGGTTAGGGCTGATAGTGATGGAGCTGAAGGCAAGTGGAAAAATCATGAGTAGGGGAAAACATTTAGTATTCTAATTGAGCAGTGACTACAGGAGGCATACATACATCATACAAATATTCAATGACACACAAGTGTGTGTTGGTTTATTTCTAAAATATAAAGAGAGCATGGCGTTTTTATTACAAATTCCAGATGTGATGATGAGGGGAATTGGTTTCCTTATCTTCCTTCATGAAAGCTGAGTATAGTAGTGTTTGCTCATTTGTATGCAGTATAATAACTTTTGCTAGACGAATCTGACCCCTAATATGTTTTATGACTGAACTAACCTAATTTTTAATGCACACATTTTTTTATTTGTAATATTTGCTCTCTCCCTTATATTCCTATATTCCCACCCAGTTCCAGTGAATATTTAAATACAAACTAAATAGATTAATAAGTGGAAATCTTTCAGAACCTCAAAACAAATGTCTGTATCTTATCAATTGATCAACAATACACAGTTATGGAATTATTCTTTGATTTGGTGTTCAGTCACCTTGTTCTTTAATGTAAAATCATCAATATCACTGTTTCATTCCCATTTCAGAGTGGTATATGGAATTCATTATGTAAAAGAAATGCCTACGGGGAAAAAGAGAATTTAATCAATCTTATTGAATTTTGAATGATAGCCAAAAGAAATCCAGTGGCTTTTCTCAATCGTCATTTTTCTGAACCTCTCTTCATGTTTTGACCCTGTTGATCACCTACTTCTCTTTGATATTCTCTCCTAAGTGTTTGGAATGCCACCCTCTCTTGGTTCTCCTCCTAATTATCTGACATCCTTCTCAGTCTCATTTACTGGCTCCTTATCCAGGTCACATTTTCTAACTGCAGATATTCTAACTGGGTTCTGTTCTAGATACTCTTCTCTCTATTATCCTACTTGGCAATCTCATTAGCTCCCAAAGATTTAGTAATCATTTCAATGGTGATGATTCTCAAATCTACCTATCCTGCCCCCTACCTTTCAGAAGATCTCCACTTTTATATCTTCAGGTCTGTTTCAGACATCTCAAACTGGATGTTCAATAAACATCTTAAACTTAGCATGTCCAAAATATGAATCATTCTCTTTCTTCCAATGTCTCTCATCTTCTAAATGTCCCTATTTACTGTCAAAGGCACCACTGTCCTTCCAGTCTACCATGTTCACAATATCAGTGTTATCCTTGATTCTTCACTATCTCTCACCAGCCATTATCCAGTCTGTCACCATGTGAACATTTACCCACTATACTCCCTTCTCTCTTCTGATTCTGCCACTACCCTTCACACTTTGGAATATTGTAATAGCCTATTGGTGGGTCTGCCTACTTCAAGTCTCTCCCCACTTCAAGCCATCTTCTATTTAACCTCCAAAGTAATTTTACTAAAATACAGGTCAACAATCTCTGCATATCACCCCTCTCCCAGAGAAGAAAATGGCAAAGTGCTTCAGTATTTCTGCCAAGAAAAATCCAAAAGAAGATTTGAACACAACTGAAGGATGACTAAAAATATGAATATATGATTGCAATAGTTTTTGGAAGATAAAGGAAAAGCTAAAGATTGTTTAATGATCCTTGAATCATTAACATCAAAAGAGGACTAAAACAAGGTGAGATATGTAGCCAAAGATGTTCTCTATTGTTACAGATGGAATATGTGATAGAGTCTAAGTTGAAGAGGAGATCTCTATGAATTATGAGTTTTTATCTCTAAATTTGCTAAATTTACCTAGTTCCTTTCTTTACTAATCTGGTTGCCCTCCTATGGATCCTCTTCTTCCTCAGTTTCTTATTGTTCTTCAAGCTAACTCTATATTCCATATGTGATCTCACCATAACAGGGTATGGTAGGATTATAAAATATAAACCTCTTGAGAGCAAGGACTATTTTGGTTTTGTTTTGTGACAGAGGCTGGCACTAAAGAAAAATGCCAGGCTGAAGAGTGGTGGAACTGATCACCTCAATGGGGGAGGGGCCTGAGGAGTTTGGAATCTTGAGGAGCAGAAGATTCTGGCTGGGAGAGAATTTGGGCTCTCAGTTGGGAGAAGCTGAAGAAAGAAGGTTGAATAAGACTTTCTCCTGAGGGTTACCCACTTTTCCTGCTTGTGAATGGAAAACCTTCCCCCCAACATTTCCCAATTGAAAAGACTCACTGAAGAGAAACCTAAGACAGGTATTTTGAATCTCTGTTGGACTTTACCTCAGCTCCTGTTGCCCTGGGTTTGAATTATGGCCAAGAGGTCAAACCCAGGGTAAGTTAACCTGACTTTCTCTCAGGGGGTTTAGGCTGCTAATGCCTGAGTTCTCCCCCAAACTCGAGGAGGGAGAGTAAAGGGTTTTAGATAGAGACAGGGACCCCCTTTTCCCCACAATTCTCTCCCAGTCTTTCCCTACCAGTTATTCCTTTGTATTAGCCTGATTGAGTGGACATTAAAGAAGTTATCTTTTCCCCAAGCTTTGAATCATGTGTGAGTGAACAGATCAAGGGGAGACCCTTTGGTCTTGAGTAGTGGCAGGGGGACAAGAGGAACAAGAGCAAATTTGGGAGAGCAGCCATAGCTAAGGAGGGAAGGCAGAAGGGGGGAAATCTTCAAACTCCCTCTCCTCTCCCTGAGCCAACCCTAAAACATCAGCTGTCCCCCCTGAACCCTGCTTTGAGAAGGGTGTGGTCTCCTCTGTTTTCCTATTTCTCTACCCCTCTACTAAAGTCTTTTTATATTTAGTGCCCGGCACAGTGCCCAGCACATAGTAAACAGTTAATAAATGTGTGTTGAATGAATGCTTTTACAGTGATACAGTGTAGCTGAAGATCACATTAACTGATTTTTTTGTTATTGATTTTTTAACCCAAGTGTAAGATCTTATATTTATCCCATTAGACTAAATTTTATTTGTCTTAGTCGGATATATTGATCCAATCCAACATCTTGGTACTTCATCAGGTACCTTCTATGCTAAATTCTATCAATCCAAAGACAAAATTCAAAAAGTTCATGTCCTGGAGTTTATATTACATTCTTTTTGAGATATAAAACACCTAGATAGAAAAATATGTCCAGTATAATTTGAGGAGAGAGAGAGAGAGAGAGAGAGAGAGAGAGAGAGAGAGAGAGAGAGAGAGATAGAGAGAGAGAGAGAGAGAGAGAGAGAGAGAGAGAGAGAGAGAGAGAGAGAGAGAGAGAGAGAGAGAGAGAGAGAGATTTCACCCTGTAATTATATCTTGGCCAGAAAATACAAATGAACAATGAATTGGGACCAAAATTTAAGACAGAGGACAATAGACTAGATTGCTTTTGGAAAATCGAAAACCTCCTTTAATGACCTTAAATTTCTTTATACAATATATTGTACTGGTGTTTAGAATGACTGTGAATAGTGAACTGCTATTATACCTATAGGTTTTTTAAAAAAAGGTACTACACAGAGGTCAATCAAGAATCATGTAATAAGTGTTGGCTTGCTGTACTATAATATAGATTGGGAATTTTAGAAATCTGAAGTAAAGGATGCCAATGAAGAAATGCATGATTGAAGAGGATGATGATTTAACCATCTAGTGGGAGTAAGGGATATCAGATGAACAAATCAAGTGTGTTCCTACTATCCTTGTGATACAATGAAAAGAAATGATTCCTTTCTCTCCAGAATGCTAGATAGATCCTTTATGTTGAACCTATTGGAGAATATGGATAAGAATCACACAAGGAGGGCTGATGTGGATAAATTGTGATGTGAATTATGAAGGATATCAACATAGAATTACTGAATACTTGATTTACAAGAATTCAACTGGAAAAGAAAAGGAGGGAAAACATAAGGAACAGTATAACTAAAGTAACAGAGGAGAGACAACACAGGATATCTTGGGGCAGAGAGATCAGTTAAAAAAATTGAGGTTATGAAAAAAAAAGGCAATAGTATTAGCTAGTAACGAAAAGGCAAGATGGTACCAGATTGTGGATGGCCTTAAATAACAGGCAAAATTATTTGAACTTTGCCTGGTAGATAATAGAAATCTTCTGAAGAATTTTTGATCAGAGGAATGATGTAACCATATCTTATACAAAAAATTCTTTTTTAAATTGAAATTTTTTATTTAATTAATTACCTTAGAATATTTTTCCATGGTAACATGATTCATGTTCTTTCCCTCCCCAGTCCCCAACCCTGCCACATTCGCGATGTGCAATTCCCCTGGGTTTTACTTATGTCATTGATCAAAACCTATCCATATTATTTGATATTTGTGCTAGGATGTTAATTTAGAGTCTATGTCCCCAATAATATCCCCATCGACCCTTGTGATAGAGCAGTTGTTTTTCTTCTATGTTTCTATTTCCATAGTTCTTCCTCTGAATGTCGATAGTGTTCTTTCTCATACGACCATCAGAATTGTCCTGGATTATTGCATTACTGCTAGTAGAGAAGTCCATTACATTTGATTGTACCACTATGTATCAGTCTCTTTGCATAATGTTCTCCAAGTTGTGCTCCTTTCACTCTGCATCAATTCCTGGAGGTCATTCCAGTTCACATGGAATTCTTCCAGTTCATTATTCCTTTGAACACAATAGTATTCCATCACCAGCATATACCACAATTTGTTCAGCCATTCCCCAATTGAAGGACATACCCTCATTTTCCAAATTTTTGCCACCACAAAGAACATAGCTATGAATATTTTGTTACAAGTCTTTTTCCTTAAGATCTCTTTGGGGTATAAATCCAGCAGTAGTTTGTCTGGATCAAAGGGCAGACGATCTTTTAAAGCCCTTTGGGCACAGTTCCAAATTGCCTTCCAGAATGGTTGGATCAATTCACAACTCCACCAGCAATGAATTAATGTCCAGACTTTGCCACATCCCCTCCAGCATTCATTACTTTCCTTTGCTGTCATGTTAGCTAATCTGCTAGGTGTGAGGTGATACCTCAGAGTTGTTTTGATTTGCATTATAAGAGATTTAGAACACTTTTTCATGTGTTTATTGATAGTTTTGATTTCTTCTTTATCTGAAAATTGCCTATTCATGTCCCTTGCCCATTTATCAATTGGGGAATGACTTGATTTTTTGTACAATTGATTTAGCTCTGTATAAATTTGAGTAATTAGACCCTTGTCAAAGTTTTTTGTCATATTTTCCCTCAATTTGTTGCTTTCCTTCTAATTTTAGTTGTATTGGTTTTATTTGTACAAAAATTTTTAAATTCAATGTAGTCAAAATTATTTATTATACATTTTGTGATTTTTTCCTAGCTCTTGCTTGGTTTTGAAATCTTTCCTTTCCCAAGATCTGACAAATATACTATTCTGTGTTCACGTAATTTACTTACAGTTTCTTTCTTTTTTTTTTTTTATAAAACCCTTACCTTCTGTCTTGGAGTCAATACTATGTATTGGCTCCAAGGCAGAAGAGTGATAAGGGCTAGGCAATAGGGGTTAAGTGACTTGCCCAGGGTCACACAGCTGAGAAGGGTCTGAGGCCAGATTTGAACCTAGGACCTCCCGTCTCTAGGCCTGGTTCTCAATCCACTGAGCTACCCAGCTGCCCCCGCAGTTTCTTTCTTTATATGCAAGTCATTCACCCATTCTGAGTTTATCTTGGTGTAGGGTGTGAGATGCTGTTCTAAACCTAATTTCTCCTATACTGTTTTCCAATTTTCCCAGCAGTTTTTTTTTATCAAATAGTGGATTTTTTCCCCCAAAACTGGGATCTTTGGGTTTATGATAGACTATCTTGTTGAGGTCACTTACTCCGAGTATATTCCACTGATCCTCCCTTTTCTCTCTTAGCCAGTACCATATTGTTTTGATGACTACGCTTTATAGTGAAGTTTAAGTTCTGATACTGGTAGGCCACCTAATCCTTCACATTTTTTCATTATTTCCCTTGGTATTCTTGACCTTTTCTTCTTCAAAATGAAGTTTGTTATAGTTTTTTTTTCTAATTTAATAAAAATGTTTCTTGGTAGTTTGATAGGTATGTCACTGAATAAGTAAATCAATTTGGGTAGGATGGTCATTTTTATTTTGTTAACTCATCTGACCCATGAGCAATTAATGGTTTTCCAAATTTTAAATCTAGTTTTAGTTGTGTGGAAAGTGTTTTGTAGTTGTGTTCATATAATTCCTATGTTCATCCTGGCTGATAGATTCCTAAGTATTTTATATTGTCTAGGGTGATTTTAAATGGAATTTCTCTTTCTAACTCCTGCTGCCTGGATGTGTTTGAAATATATAGAAATGCTGAAGATTTATGTGGGTTTATTTTGTATCCCACAACTTTGCTTAAGTTGTTCATTATTTCCATTAGCTTTTTAGTTGATTCTCTCAGATTTTTTAAGTACACCATCTTATCATCTGCAAAGAGTGATAGCTTTGTCTCCTCATTGTCTATTTTAATAACTTCAATTTCTTTTTCTTCTCTAATTGCCACTGCTAGTGTTTCTAGTACAATGTTAAATAATAGAGGTGATAATGGACATCCTTGTTTCACTCCTAATAGTATTGGGAAGACTTCTAGTTTATCCCCATTGCAGATGACGCTTGCTGATGGTTTTAGATTATAGATTGTTTGTTATTTTTTAAGAAAGGCCCTTTTATTCCTGTACTTTCTAGTGTTTTCAAATAGGAATGAGTGTTCTATTTTGTCAAAGGCTTTTTCTAAAGCTAATGAGATAATCATGTCATTTTTGTTGGTTTGGTTATTGATATGTTCAATGATGTGAATTTTTTTCCTAATACTGAACCATTCTTGAATTCCTGGTATAAATCCCACCTGATCATAGTGAATAGCCCTCATAATCACTTAATGGAGTCTTTTTGCTAGTGTTCTATTTAAGATTTTTGCATCTGTGTTCATTAAATATATTGGTCTATACTTTTATTTCTCCATTTTTTTATCTCTCTGGCTTTGGAATCAGTACCATATTTGTGTTATAAAAGGAATTTGGTAGAATTGCTTCTTTGCTTATTCTGTTAAACAGTTTGTATTGTATTGAGATTAGTTGTTCTCTGAATGTTTTATAGAATTCATTTGTGAATCCATCTGGTCCTGGGGATTTTTTCTTAGGTAGTTTCTTGGATGGCTTGTTCAATTTCTTTTTCTGATATGGGATTATTTAAGTATTCTATTTCTTCTTCTGTTAATATATTTTTGTAAATATTTTATATTTTTTGTATTTTTGTAAATTTTTGTATTTATATTTTTGTAAATATTCATCCATATCACCTATATTGCCATATTTATTGCCATATAATTGGGCAAATTAGTTTTTAATTATTGCCTTAATTTCCTCTTCATTAGAGGTGAGGTCTCCCTTTTCATCTTGGATACTCTCAATTTGGTTTTCTTCTTTCCTTTTTTAAATTAGATTCACTAGTACTTTGTCTATTTTATTTGTTTTTTCCAACTACCAGCTTCTAGTATTATTTATTAATTCAATAGTTCTTTCACTTTCAATTTTATTAATTTCTCCTTTGATTTTTAGGATCTCTAATTTTGTTTTCATCTGGGGATTTTTAATTTGTTCACTTTCTAGTGTTTTAATTTGAATGTCCAATTCATTGATCTTTTCCCTCTGTAATTTGTTAATATATTCCCTCAGGGATAAAAATTTCCCTCTGAGTACTGCTTTGGATGGATTTCATAGATTTTGGTAGGGTGTCTCCTCATTGTCATCCCCTTCAAAGAAAGTATTAATTGTTTCTCTGATTTGTTCTTTAACTAACTGATTTTAGAGAATCATATTATTTAATTTACAATTAATTTTTGATTTGCCTTTCCATATAGCTTTATTAATTATTATTTTTATTGCACTGTGATCTGAAATGTTTGCATTTATTATTTCTGCTCTTTTGCATTTGTTTGCCATGTTTCCATGCCCTAGTACATGGTCAATCTTTGTAAATGTACCATGTGCTGCTGTAAAGAAGGTGTATTTCTTTTTTGTCCCTATTTATTTTTCTTCACATATCTACTAACTTTAAATTTTCTATGATTTTATTCACACTTCTTACCTCTTTATTATTTATTTTTTAGTTTGATTTATCTAGATCAGATAGAGGAAGGTTCAGGTCTCCAACTAATATAGTTTTACTATCTTTTGTCCTTGAGCTCCACTGGTTTCTCCTTTAGAAATCTGGACACTATACCATTTTGTGCATCCATGTTGAGTACTGATATTTCCTCATTGTCTATATTGCCTTTTATCAGGATGTAATTATCTTCTCTATGTCTTTTAATCAGATGTATTTTTACTTTGGCTATATCAGGTATCATGTTTGCAACTCCTGCCTTCTTTATATCAGTTGAAGCCGAATAGATTTTGCTTCATCCTTTTACCTTTACCCCGTGTGTGTCTACATGTCTCATGTGTGTTTCCTGTAGACAACATAAGGTAGGATTTTGGTTCCAATCCACTGTGCTGTTTGCCTCTGTTTTATGGGTGAGTTGATCCCATTCACATTCAGAGTTATGATTATCACCTGTGTATTTCCCAACATTTTGATTTTTCTCCTAGTTCTGCCCTTTCTTCTTTCACTATTTCCTTTTAAACTAGTGGTTTGCTTTTAATCAATCCCCCTAATCCCCACCTTTATTTTACTTCCCTTTCTACTCCCTCCCTTTTTGTTCCCCTCTTATTATTTTTTAGGGTCTATTAAATTCCATCTCCCTTCTTTTCCCCTATTTTTTGTACTCCCCACCCCACTCCCTGCCCTTGGTTTTTCCCTTCTCACTTTCCCTGTAGGGTATGATAGAATTCAATACCCCAATAGATCTAGATGCTCTTCCCTCTCAGAATTGATTCCACTGAGAGTAAGGGGTATTATCTATTAATACTCTCTTATTCCCCTTCTTATAATAGTATTCTTCTGCTCCCCTTCCTATGCACCTCCTTGTGTGGTATACTTTGTCCTATTTTTCTCATTCCTTCAGCTTTCTCTTGGTGCCATCTTCTATTATTCCCCTTTTCTTTTTTTTGCATATCATTTTAGACCACTTAATACCCCAACCTCTAAGTATGAATAATTCTTCTAATTGCTATTATAGTGAATACAATTTTTGAAAGTTATATATAACATTTTCCCATATAGGAATATAAGCAATTTGACCTTATTCAAGCCCAGAATGAAGAAAATTAAAAAACCAAATTTTTTATTTTTCCCTTCTCTTTCTTATTTTCCTTTTCATGTTTCTCTTCATTTTTGTGTTTAGATATCAAACTTTCCACTTAGTTCTGGTCTTTTCTTTATAAATACTTGGAAATATATTTTGTTGAATTCCTATAC
Organism: Monodelphis domestica; assembly: GCF_027887165.1. Lineage (NCBI taxonomy): Eukaryota > Metazoa > Chordata > Mammalia > Didelphimorphia > Didelphidae > Monodelphis > Monodelphis domestica. The sequence continues at coordinate 342,640,141 of NC_077228.1, read as the reverse complement.
TTTCCCCTGAAATTATATAGTCAGTTGTGATGGATAGGTTATCCTTGGTTGTAGACCCAATTCTCTTGCCTTTCTCAATATCATATTCCAAACTTTGTGGTCCTTTAGTGTACATGCTGCCAGATTCAGTGTAATCCTGATTGGTGTTCCTTGATATCTTAATTGTCTCTTTCTGGCTTCTTGCAATATTTTTCTCCTTAGCTTGGATGTACTTGAATTTCACAATTACATTCCTGGGGGTTGTCTTTTGAGGATTTAATGTAGGGGGTGATCTGTTGACTCTTTCAATGTTTATTTTGCCTTCTTGTTCAAGAATATCAGGGCAGTTTTCTTGGATAATTTCTTGTAATATGATGTCCAAGTTTCCATTTATTTTTGGGTTTTCAGGTAGGCCATTCTCAAATTGTCTCTTCCAGAATGGTTTTCATGTTTCATATTTCCTTCTATTTTGTCAGTCTTTTGACTTTGCTTCATTAATTATTGCTGTCTTGTGAGATCATTAGCTTCTACTTGCCCAATTCTAGTCTTTAATGACTGATTTTCCAATATGATCTTTTTATTTTCCTTTTTGTTTTGGTCTATTCTGCTTTTCATGGCTTCCAGAAGGTCGTTTCTGGTCTTCAGTTTGCTTATCATTTCATTTGATTTCTGTACATCTTTTTCCAAGGTTGATATTTTGTGTTTTAAACTGCTATTTTCTTTTTGAACTATTTCCCACGTATCTTGCCAAGTCTCACTTATTTTTTAACTTAGTTCTCAAATTCCAACCTGATTTTATGGAGAGCTTGTGACCAATTTTCATTTTGGGGGGAAAATTTGGATGTATTTGCTTGTTTGTCATCCTCTATAGTCTCCTGTGTAGTCTGGATTTTTCCCCCATAAAAATTATTCAGGGTCAATGCCTTTCTCTTGTTCTTTTTATTGGTTGAATATTGCATTTCTTGAGAATTACTGGCCATTGGTGGGCTTGTTTTTCCTTCCCATCCCAGCCAGAATTCTTAGTGAGGAGAATAGGCTCTCTGTGTATGTAGCTATGGAGCACAGTTTTTGCCTGAGGCTACTTTTCAAGTCTCTGCAGCTTCTACTGTGTGTGCCCTTCTCTGTTCATTCTCAACTCCCAAGGTTCGCACTCTTCAGCCTCTCAAATCTAGCTGCTCTCAGGGGTAAGTCCCTGGTGGTCTTAGTCAGCTCTCAAGGAGCTATAAAGTTGCCCCTTATTTGCTCTTATTCTGGTGCACTGGCTCTGACTCTGGCACTGTAGGTGGGATGGGGGAGGGTTGATCAGCTTGCTTTTTGGTGGGAGTTATTTCATCCCCTTAGAGCATGGATATGCCTAAATCAAACATACCTTCAATTCTTTGCCCTACTCTGGGGTCCCTTTTTTCATCAGAACTCGTGGTGTTTTTTTTTTGTTTGTTTGTTTGTTTTGTCCTTTTGAGGTAGTCTATATTGTTTGGTGAGGAGAGGAAGAGTCCTGCTTCTACATGCCATCTTAATCTGGAAGTCCAAATATTCTTTTTTTGAAATGCTAAAAAAAGGATGATTAATTAGAGGGAGGACAAATAATAGAATCAATTAGGTCTCTAAGAGATTCTTACAAATAGGTGGTAATGAGGGCACTACTAAGGTGCTAATGGAAGCAATATAGATCAAGAGACAGATGAAAGATATATCATGGAGGTAGTATAAATATAATAAGATATTGTAAATGATTTGATTGGATATGAGAAATGAGAGAGAAGGAAAAGGCAGGGAAAACCCAAAACCTTTAAAAATGGGACAGAGAATAAATGGTGCTACCACAGAAAGGAATAATGAAGCTAGGAGAAACATTTTAAAGAGAAAAAACTGGTCATGGAATGTGGTGTGAAGAGGGTTGAAACATTTTGCTATTTAATCATGTCCCACTCTTTGTAACCCTATTTGGGGTTTTCTTGGTAAAGTTATTGGAGTGAGTTCTTGTTTCCTTCTTTAGCTCATTTTTTTTTACAGATGAGAAACTATGGCAAACATGGTCAAGTGATTTGCCAAGGCTCATACAGTGTCTAAGGCTGGAATTGAACTCATGAGGATGAGTATTCCTGATTCCAAGCTCAGTGCTCTATCCACTGTGTCACCTCACTATAAAATAACCTTGGTTCAAATTATAGATCTGCTACCATCTCTTTGAACTCAGACAAGTCATTTATCTTTCTGGGCCTTGGCTTTCTCATTTGTAAAAAGAATTGGAGGGAGGGAAGGAAGGCGATTTGATTAAATTATTTTTGAAGGTCATTTCTGGTTCTAAATCCATGAAACCATAATGAGCCTAAAGAAGGCATAGAAATGAAGATGTAGTACTTGTGAAATTATAGGATAAGTAAATATTCAATTTACAAAAATGTGATTTATGTAGATTTACAGGACCACAGCTAATTCAAATGAAGTAAAATTGTTTTGACACTGATGGCTGAAGGGAATAAATGATGCTTTCAAATATGCCTGACTACCAAGGGATGGTTAATGTCTGGGAAGAATCAGATCACTATCCTAAAGAGAAAATAAACATACATTTTTGAAACCCATATAATACTGAGATTCCCTGGTGGAATTAAACATACACCATCTGTTACAGATATGTTCTAGGAAAATCTGGAGACAGAGAAAGAAATCTCCACAGAGACAATAAAGAATGTCCTGCTATTGAATACTAGTTGTATATAGACCTTGAAACTGAATAGTTCTGAATTTATGCTCAGATTTTGAGATATACCACTGAGAAAATACATCCTTTTGATTTCTTTATTTTCTGAAGGGAACAAAGGACAATACTGAGCCTTAAGTAAAATGTATAAAGGTATATATTTTGTGATGCCAATAGTATCTCTATCTCTCCCTCCCTACCTCACTCTCTCTCTCTCTTTCTCTGTCTCTGTCTCTCTCTCTCTCTTTTTCCCTCTCTCTCCCTGCCCCTAACCCTCATTTCTGTCTCTGTATGTCTCTCTTTCTCTCTCTGTAGGTATATCTGTCTTTCTGCAGAAATGAGATCCAACATTTCCAGAATTAGAATATTCCACTATTAGACAGCTCTAATTATCTTCATTATCATCACCTTTTTTGGATTTTCTCTTCCAATGTTTGGAAATTTTTGTTTCTCCCAATAGAAAGTAAGCTCATTACAAATAGGGATTGTTTCATTCTTTGTACCTATATCCTCAGTGCCAATCATGAAGTCTGACAAAATGTATGAGATTACGATAGGCTAAGATAAAGACATATTTATTGATTGTTTGAAGTTGACTCTTGGCAGAATGATATAGTGGACAAGGCATTAGATTTAGAGTCAGGAAGACCTTTGTTCAAATTATGACTCAAATACTTACTAGCTTTATGACTTTGGGCAAGTCATTTGACCTCTATAAAACAAGGGAGTTGGATTGGGCATCTAAGATTCTTTCCAGTTCTAAATCTATAATCTAGTGATCACTGATTTTCTGTAGGGCCCTGGTCCTAGATGATTCTCTGGATCTACCATTATAAAAACAGCAGAGGAGAAAAATTGTGTGAATTCTCAGGGCTCTTTTGAACCAGCGAATGGAAGGTAGAAACTTTTATTTAAAAAAAAAAAGGCTTCAAGATAAATCCAAGGTTAGACTAGCATGTAACTGTAAAAAATAGATGCAGAAAATATAAGAGGTTCAAAGGTCCAGAACACTTATCATTGAGGGTATTTTCCCTTGGACGTTAGAAAGAATTACATAAAAATAGTATAATGAAAGGTTACTCATGGCATCACTGCATCATTGGTAAGGCCTTGAGCACAGAATATCTTTGATTTGCTTCTCTAGAACTGAATCTTTATTTCCTTTTCTTTGCTTCATGTTAGTGAAGCAGACTTGCTTTGCACACTTTCCAAATCCTGCTTATATATATATATATATACATATATATATATATATATACACACATACCTCCATACATATTTACACCCATATATACATATGTGATATATATATATATATATATACACACACACACACATATATATATATATGTGTGTAATTTTATTTATGACTTTGGGCACAATAAGAGAGTTGGACATGGGGTCCCTTCCAGTTATAAATCTATAATCCAGTGATTTTATATATATATACATGTATGTATATGTGTATCTCTCTCTCTCTCTCTCTCTTATATATATATATATATATATATATACACACACACTTTTTTGATTGCTTGATTGCTTAGTTTTTGATTAAGAATTCCAGGTAAATTAGGAGCTCCAGACAAGTCAGGCTAGAGACTGCTCTTTGTGCTCGATGACCCCACTCATCTAAAACTATCCTGGGATCTCCATGATGATGACTCAAACTGTACTACATTTGTAGGTCAGATTCACATTCTGGGGAACACAAGCAAGATAATCAGTCCTTTCCTAAGTCATCGGATGAGAGGATAGGAAGGATAGGATAGGAAGGGGAGGATAGGAGGAGCATTGAATGGTAATGAGTAAAACTGGGTTCCAATAGTATCTTTATCACCTGCAGTTTATGACCTTGGACCTCATTTTTGCCATCTGTAAAATGAGGAAGGTAGACTAGACAATCTCTAAGATCCCTTCTAGCCTTAATGGTCTCTGATGCAATGAAATGTACAATGTTAGCAAAATAATGTAGAACTCACAGAAACGAAGAGCTATAGATAACTTAAGTTCTGAAGAAATCATGATTGGGTTCCAGTCTTCCCTGGAAAGTTTCTGTAACAGTAGCTCTGAATTGGTGCTACCAAAGTTCAATGGACTTCAGTGGACTTCAATGAACTTCAATGGATGCAAATGCAGAAGTTAGAACCATAAAGTCACTGACTAAAGATGAGGAGGGCTCTTAGGGGTTATTAACAAACAAGGGGTAACTCTACTGTGTATGCTTGTTCACCTGTGGTTGATCCATTACAATTCTGCATTAGTGTATTTATAAGTAGAGTCACCCTGCTGAAAGCATGGACCTAAGACAGGCATTACATGGGTAACCTACAGTACTAGAAAGGACCCCAAGTCCAAACTCTCTTGTGGATTAAAAATAAAGCCTGAGACTTATCTGGATAAAGAGGATGCATGTGTACTCTGGAAGGATTCCAGAAACCTCATGGCACCCTGATGTCTTAGAAGACACTTGCCTGTTGTCCCACATGGTTCCTGGCATCTGGAAGACTGGCCTCTGACCTGGACTGAGGTCAAGCCTGTCCAATCAGGTTATCCCAGAAAAAGTGATGTCATGGGGTGTATGTTATGGATCAAGGAAGCTCAAAGGTTTTCTTTCTGGCCAATCAGTGGGAATGAACTGAGATTTGAGAGCTTGGGTTAGCCAGGTGACTGACCTTGTGATGGATCCACTTTTCACCTTTTAATAATTTTTAAATGATTGTGAATAATTGTATTATTATAATTAATGTTAGTTTATTATCTTATCACATTTAATTATAATGATATAAAACCACAAAATAGAAAAATAATAAAAACATTATAAAACAACATAATTATCCTATCCTATTAATATGAACAAATATAATGAATAACAAAAGTTATTTTAAAATATTTTAACAATAGATCATCATAAATTAATATGCGATCTCTAGGGAATTTTAGTTGTAACAGTGAATACTATAATTGTGATGTGCGGGTGGGTAGAATTCCAGCAGTCTGGATGTACACCAGATGGTGCTATCTATAATGAGACCCTAACAAGCAAATCTCAAGCGTCAATATAGACTCTAGATCTAGAACCTAGGTAGGCAGTCTAGATAACAGTGGTTATGATGTAGGTTAGAAATCTAGGTAAGAGTCCGGGAGCAATTGTAGCAAGAAAGACCTTTTTATTGAGTGAAATCTTTGTCCCAGGCAGGAAGCTTTTATACATTTTCTGGTACATCAGAAGCCAATCTCCAAGCTTGGAGTTGCAAATTCCTTTAAACAGCATCAGTTGAAGCAATAAGAAATGAAAGGTTAGAGAGAAGGGCAGGTAGTGATAGGTAACACCTGACAACCTCATAGCAAATCTTAAATCATGACAAAAAAAATTGCTTAAGATGATCTCCACTGGCAAACATGAGAACATATATTCATATATTTGTACCCAGGGTGTATCGTAATATTTTAAATATATTCATAAATATCTCAAATATATATTAGGAAATATTTTAGTTATTTAATTAGAACCATTGTGATTTATTAACTCTGCCATGTTCTACTTCAATTTTAGTACTCAATAAATAAATGAATAGAAATGTAGGAGAGGCTTTTTACTGCTTTTAACATCTGACTTTAGAGTCTGAGGGCCAGCGTTCAAATCCCTGACTGTCATTTATTTTTTAAAATATATTTTATTTTCCCAATTACATGTAAAAACAATTTTCCACATACATTTTCTGAACTTATATGATCCAGATTGCTTCCCTCCCTTCTCTCCCCACTTCCAGAGCTGGTAAGCAATTTGATCTGAGCTATACACGTATTATCTTGTAAAACATATTTCTGTGTTGCTCATTGTTGTAAGAGAATATTCATATAAAACCAAAATCCTAAAATAAAAATCCAAATAAACCAAAGTGAAAAAAATCACACACTTTGATATGAATTCTGACCCCAACAGTTCTTTCTCTGGAGGACTCTGTCACTTATTTATTTATCTCTGTGACCTTTGGAAATGACTTAATCTCTCTAAATTTCAGTTTCTTCATCTCTAAAATGATCACAGTCAACTAGGTAGCTTCTGAGGTTCTAGCCCCATATATATGTTACTATGATGATACCTTTATTTCTCTGGAAGAGCATGAGTTTTTTTTTTTATCCCTCTCATGTGTTTTGTCCTGTCTTGGGATTTTCATGTTTGTTTTTGCTAGTCATTCTTGAGTTGTGTCCAACTTTTTGTGACCCCATTTGGGGTTTTCTAAGTAAAGATACTAGAGTGATTTGTTTGTTCCTTCTTCACTCATTTTGCAGATGAGTAAACTGAGGCAAACAGGGTTGAGGACTTGCCCAGAGTCACGGGGCTAGGAAGTATCTGAGGCCAATTTGAACTCAGAAAGATTTCTTGACTTTAGACCTGGTATTCTGTCTCTTGTACCACTTAGCTTCCATTTTGTCTGTATTTAAACATGAGAGTTTCAAACCTGATATGTTTTTGTTTTCCCAATAATTGTAAATAATGTGAGTATACCAACACCAATTTAAAATAAATCTTCACTAAAAAAATTCTTTCTCCCAGTGATGCTATTAATTTGTAAAGATTTTATGTTTTTTTGAGCATCTCTTATTGTTGTTCATTTTATGTTCTTAGCTCCCAAACTCCAAAGTGAAAATAATGTGTATATAGTGGAGAACAAGCTGCTATTAGAACAGAGGTTCCAGTGACTGGGAATGGTGATCCAGGGGTAGGAGAAAGGGCAATTATAATCAAGCTGTTTGACCTAGGAACATCAGAGGACTCTGAGGCATTTAGATGTTGGATTCACTAAAGGTCCATTGAAGTAAGGAAGTCTCACCCCAAGTCTTAGCATTCTTTTCAAGGCTCCTGTAATCCCACCTACCCTATTTATAGCTCTGGGTCTGAGTAACAAATGGGATTAGGGTTTGCATGGAGTGAAAATATAGGTAGAGGCTAAGCAACATATCTGGACCACTGGAAATCTTCCTACACTCCCAATTCCAAAAGGAACTGAATAGGAAGGTAAAAAAAAACATCTAAGCCAATTCTCTCTGGATCCTTTAAGGTGTTGGAATCTGTCTCCAAAACTGTTGTGTTTAAGGCTAAAAGTGTATGCCGATGTAAGTACCTGATTGGAAATGAGGAAGATAAGAAAGACAAAGAAAGAGAAAAAAAGAGGAAGGTCAGAATAAAGTTGAGGGGAAGAATAAAGTGCTTCAGATAAGATTTTAAAGACTCAGATAAATGTATTTTATAGACTTTACTAGGTACACTCTACTCTTGTACAACATGTACCATTCCTATAATTTTAATCAGTAGCTTTCTAGTCATGCAATTTATGGATGAAATCAAAGTAGTTAATAACAATTAGAAAACAAAATGGAGTTTATTCTGGAATAGACAGAAAAAGGCTCTTTTACTATCTAAGAACATAGTATTCTAGTTCCAAAACAATTTTAAATTATAATAAAATTATAATTTTATATATTTAATATTATATATATTTAATAATAAAATTATAATAAATAAAAGACATATGATCATCTGCTTTAAAGAAAAGCAAACCACATTGAACTAAAATGGAGGCAATTCCTCTCCCACCAAAGGAAGCTGGGACTAGAATCCTAGAGTCTCAAGAAGAGGAAATAGCAGAACCTTAGCCCATACTACAACCTTTTGAATCTCATCCACACTTTGCCACCAACTGCTTATTCCCCCCAAGGTCTCCATGGTGTCCTCTTCTATGGGGTGAATTCTGGGCTCACTTGAAATAGACAAACTTTATGGTTAATCCCAGGTGAACAGTCATATTTCATGCTCTAAGTGAACTCCAGGTCCCTGACCCTGAGAAGAAGCAACAGGTAGGGGAAGATTGATGAAAAGATATTAATAGAAGGCTTTCTTTGCTTTCTCCAAAAGTATTCTAAGTGACATCAAAAAGAATTCAAGGTTTCATTCAAGGAGTTGCCCTAGAGCAGTGATGGTGAACCTTTTAGGGACTGAGTGCTCAAACTGTGACCCTCACATTACATGTGAGCAGCCTCCTTACCCCAGATAAGGGAGGGAGGAAGCACTCCCATTGAGCTGAGGGGCAGGTAAGGTGAGAAATATCCTCAGGCATGGTGGAGAGGAGAGTGAAGCAGCTCCCTCTGGCACATGTGCCAAAGGTTTGCCAACATGGCCATAGAGAGACTACCTATTAGTACCTATCTGAGAGTTCTGTTTTGGATGAGTTGAACTCTGAGCCTAATACTCCCAGGTACTCTGGGTTCCTTCCACTCTTGCCAGATGAAGAGGAGGATGAGGAGTAGTTGCTGCTACTGCAAAAAGAACTTTAGGGAAGACTGCAGACCTGTTGATGAAGATCTCTGAAACCAAGAGGGTAGCATCCATTCTTATTCTTGAACATTGAAAAGCTATCCTTCATCCTTCCTAGAAGTTGCCCTGCTTACAGACCTCATAAAATGAGCTGTGACTAAAGAGAATTAGGGAGAAGGAAGAGAATAAAGACAAAGGGAAAATAAGAAAAAGGAGGATGACAATAAAGTTAAGGAGGATAACATGATAAACTCCTTTAGATAAGATTTTAAAGACTTCAGATAAATATATGTTTACAGTTTTTGCTAGGTACACTCCATCCTTGGCCAATATGCACCATTCTTATAATTTTAATCAATGGCCTCTTGGTCATGCAATTTATGGATGGAATTGAAGTAGGTAATAATATTTAGAAAACAAAATTAAGTCCTCTGGAATAAATAGATGAAGATTCCTTTAATGTCTAAGAACATGGGATTCTAAATCCAAAGCAATCTTAAAACATGATCAATAAAAAGCATATGCACTTCTCTCTCTATCTCACCTTTGCTGTCCTGTATCAAGAGTTAGAGTCCATCTTGTCCCCCAACTCACAATCTTAGATTCAGTTGGTTATTTAATATATTCTAGACATTCCTTTTAAAGAGGAGAGAGAGGTTCAGGCTCTATTTCTCCTGGGAACCAAAGAATCCAAACATCCCAGAGAAAGGGACAGAGATTACTGAAGGGATGACTTTCCTTCTAACTAGATTGTATCACTCTGTCTATAGTTAACTTCAATATGTCAATCTGTTCCACACCCCTTGGAAAGCCCCTTTCCATTGTTGTTTACAGGTTGCATCCATGTATATATAACCTATAGGGATTAAAGATGTACTTCATCTCTGCCTGGGTCTCCATCTACTACTACATCTACAGCTTCTACTTTCCCAAACTTTCCTTGGTCAAAGCTCCAGCTTTACACATCACTCTCTCCCAGGCTATATTACCATAACTCAGTTAATGAAAAATCCTCTTACCTGTCTTCTACTATTTGGAGCCTCACTTTTGTATTGAATTTCTAGCCTATCTGTCCCTGCCTCATTCAATATTTCTTTGGTCTTACACAGGGAACAGGGGGCAATCCATTATTTTCCTCCTTTGTAGTTAATTCTTTTTCTTCTAGTGATCCAGAATTAGATTGAAGAGTGTGTCTGGGTATGGGGGGGGGAGGAGAATTACCTACTCATCTTCTCTTCATATGGGTTTATTATTTTATAAATTATCTCTAATAAAATGAGGGGAAAGAAAGGAAAAAATAAAGAAAAAGAAGAGAGAGAGGGAGGGAGAGAGAGAAAGAGAAAGAGAGAGAAAGGGAGAGAAGAAATGATATGGAAGGAAGATAATCCTATTTTTCAGGGTGAAAATACAGAACAAAACAGAAAACATGTTTGTCTTAAACAAGTTCTATCTTCAACTTTTTTCATTTTTTATTGTCATGCACAACACACTTCCAATGATTGGTCATTGTTATAATACTAAAATCATAATTACCAAAACCCCCAAATAAAATCATAAATACACTAATGTGAAAGATGTCTCCAACAGTTCTGGAGGTGATAGCATTCCCTGTCATGTCTTTCATGATTGTCCCAGATAAGTGCATTTCTGAGAATAGTCAATTTTTCACAGATAATCATTATTCAATATTGCTGTTTATTGTGTACAATGTTCTCTCAGTTCTGCTTATTTTGCTCTTCATCAGTTCCTGCAGATCATTCCAACTTTTTCTAAAATCATATTGCTTATTGTCTCTTATAGTACAATAGTATTCCATTATCAACATGTACCACAAATTGTTCAGTCCTCCCACAATTGATGCATATCCCCTCAATTTCCAATTCTTTGCCACCACAAAAAGAACAGCTATAAATATTTTTGCACAAAAAGATCATTTCCCCTTTTTCATTACCTCTTTGGGATACAGACCAGTAGTGGCATTACTATATCAAAAGGTATGTACAGTTTTATAGCTTTTTGGTATAGTTTAAAATTGCCCTCCAGCATGTTTGGATCAGTTCACAAGTCCACCAACATTAGTGTCCCCATATTGGGACATCCCCTCCAACATTTGCCACTTTCCTTTACTGCCATATTGGCCAATCTGATGGGTGTTTAGATGGTAACTCAGCATCATTTTAATTTGTATTTCTCTAATCAAGAGTGATTTAGAATATTTTTATATGATTATTGGTGGCTTTGATTTCTTCATCTGAAAATTGCTTGTTCATATCCTTTCATCATTTAAAAATTGGAAAATGGCTTGTATTCTTAGACATTTGACTTGGTTCTGTGAAGATTAGAGAGACAGACATTTGGAATCTTACACTTTGACTGACAGGCACTGCAGTGACAGTTTGAACAGCAAAGGATTGTGGGAAGAGAACCATTGGCTGGAGGAGATTCAGGGCTGCCCATGGTGGGTCAACTAAAAAATTTACTTCTGAGCGGTCAAGGGATTCCCCAAAGCCACAAGAAGACCTAGACTTCCTGCCTTGATTCCTACAGCTATATTCTCTAAAAAGAAATCCATTCATCATGTCCTCTACCTGCCATCAAGATTTCTATTGCTGAGGAGGAGCTGGAAAGGACTCACACAAACCCTTGAACCCAACCGTCTGGATTTTTCTTGGTCTCTCCTAACCATCCCTGAACTATTTTAATATTTAGTGTTAAGATACATTAGTTTAGAGATAAAGAAAGCAGACAGCTAAAAAAAAAAGAAAGCAGACAGCTGGAAAGGGGGCTAAGAACTTTGGAGTTAGGGCTCTTGTCTCTTGATCCAGCAGCTGGGGGTTTAACTTGACATGGCAACCTTCACTCAGTTTCCTTCAACACATTACCCTTTCATTTCAAATAAATCCCCAGTTAAGTCAGATCTGGATTTGGCCAATCTTCATATCAAGAGGGTTGTTGGTCAATTACAGACAGGATTCAAGGTTGAATCTTGAACAGTCAGTGGCAAGATCACACTAGGTCTGTCACAATCTCCATTGAGGAAGGTTCAGAAACAGTTGAAAGGGGAAACAGATACCTTTTTCCCCTCAGCTTCTGTGCTCCTTAGTGCTCAAGGGATGAAGTTAAAATATCCCTTGAGAAAAGAGAAAGCCTTCTTTCCTTTCTCTCTCAGAGTAACCTCAATCTCCTGCTTTCATTCACCTAAGTAGGGAGAGATCTTGCCAGCTTCTCTCCATCATCAGGGTTCACCTCAACCTCCATATTTTCCCTCACCACTTGGTCCACTCAACTGTTTCACTGGTGATGACATCTTTTCCAGTGATGACATCTTTTCCAGTGAGACAAACCATCAAACCCCTCTCCATTAAAAGAAGGAAAGCCTCCCTTCTTTTTTACAGGTCTTTATAAATTGGAGAAATTAGAACTTTATCAGTGACATTTGTTATAAAAAATTTCCCCCTATTTGTTGTTTGTTTTCTAATCTTGGCTAGTGCTGTTTGTATAAAAGCTTTTTAATTTAATATGATCAAAATTGTTCATTTTACATCTTGTAATGTTCTCTGTTTTTGGTTTGGTCATACATTCTTCCCTGCTCCAAAAATCTTCAAGGTAAACAATTCTGTGTTCCCCTAATTTAGTTTATGGTATCACTTTTTATATCTGTCATGTATCCTGCCTGACCTTATCTTCATTTGGGTATGAGATATTGATCTATACCTAGCTTCTGCCATGCTGTTTTCTAATTTTCCCAGAAGTTTTTGTTAAAAAGTGAGTTCTTTTTCCAAAAACTAGAATATTTGGGTTTATCAAACATCATGTTGCTAAGGTCATTTAACCTTGTATTTGGGTATCTAATCTACTCCATTGGTCTACCATTCTATTCTTTAGCCAGGACCAGATTGTTTGGATGATTGCTGCTTTATAGTACAGTTTGAGATCTGGTTCTTCTAGGCCTCCTTCCTTCACATTTTTTTTTCATTAGTTCCCTTGACATTCTTGACTTTTTGTTCTTTCAGATGAATTTTGTTGTTATTTTTTCTAGTTCTATAAAATAATTATTTCATAGTTTGACTGGTATGACACTGAATAAATAAATTAATTTAGGTAGAATTTTCATTTTTATCATATTAGCTTGGCCAACCCATAAGCAATGAATATTTTTCCAATTGTTTCCAATTGTGAAAAGTGTTTTGTAATTGTGTTCATATAATTCCTGTGTTTCCCTTGGCAAGTAGATTCCCAGGTACTTTATATTGTTTAGAGGGATTTTAAATAGAATTCCTCTTTTTAACTCTCATTGTTGTATTTTTTTGGTAATATATAAAAATGCTGATGATTTATGTGGATTTATTTTGTATCCTGTAACTTTACTAAAGTTACTAATTATTTCAACTAGTTTTTTAGTTGAATCTCTAGGATTCTCTAAGTATACTATCATATTATCTATGAAAAATGCTAGTTTAGTTTCCTCGTTGTCTACTTTAACTCCTTCAATTTCTTTTTCTTCCCTTATTGCTAAAAATAGCATTTCTTTTTTTTTTAAACTCTTACCTTCCATCTTGGAGTCAATACTTTGTATTGGCTCCAAAGAAGAAGAGTGGTAAAGGCTAGGCAATGGGGTTAAGTGACCTGCCCAGGGTCACACAGCTGGGAAGTGTCTGAGGCCAGATTTGAACCTAGGACCTCCCATCTGTAGGCCTGATTCTCAATCCACTGAGCTACCCAGCTGCCCCCACTTTCCAGTTTTTAATAGGAATGGGTGTTATATTTTTCTTTTGGTATTTGTATGTTTTTGCTTTGCATTCACTCTGTCTAGGTCTTGCTCTTTGTCTCCATAAAAATTCTCTGTGGTTAGGTGTTTTTTTTTATGTTTGCTCATTTTCCCAGCCTTTTAAAAGGTAGGCTCTGTTCTCTGCGAGGTTAGGGTACCCTCTTAAACTTCAGTCCTTCCTTGATGCTACCCTTAGCCTTATTTCTGGGTTTCCACAAGTTTCAGTTCTTCCAAGATGATATGATAGCCTGTGGATTGGGAGCTCTGAAAGCCACCTCCCACTGCTGATTCAATTACCCCCCTGGGACTGATGATAGCTCAAATTCTAGTCTTAGGTTTGAGTGTAGTCCTTCAGTCTCACTCTGGGCTTAATCAGGTTGGGCACACAGTGCATAGCAGATTGCTCTGCACAACAGACTATCTTGCTCTGAGGCTCTTCTTTGAACTTTGGCAAGAGGTGGTCTAGGTTTCCTCAAGTCAGCACCTGGGGGAGTGCCCCTGCCAGGAATGGAGGGTCCACTTACTGCCCCAAACCAGGATCTATGTCCTCACCATAAGTCTGGGTTGCGACTCTGGGCCCACATAGATCAAGCTGCACTGCACAGACTGCCCTGGATTGGAATTCTGGACCTCACCACAGGTTTGCTTGGAACTTTATGTGTTGTGCATTGGATTGGACTGCTATTGGCCCAGGTAGGATCTCAGGATCTGGATGTTGGCTTGGATCTAGGTTCAGAACATAGAACAGTAGACAGTGGGGTGACGTGAGCTTGCTGTTGGCTTGCTCCTTACTTCTTGCTGTAGCCTCCTGCTAAATGTGCTCCCCTCTCACCCCAGTGCCCCAGATGTTCTATGCCCAATTTTCAAGTTAGTTTTTTCACAGAAATTGCTTCACTCTGTCTCCTTGTTGGCTCTTTCACTCCCATATTCACTTTGTGGCGTTATTTTAAGATTTGTTGGAGAAGATTCACATTTTTGATTTTGATTTTCTCCTGCTTCAACTCTGCTATCTTGGCTCCAAACCAGAAATCACTTTCAACTTTTTTAATGAATAGCATACAGGAAGAGGGGAATGGTGTCTTCAGCTGTATATCAGTAAGCAATAATGCTAAAGAAGTATGGAATTGGTGTGCAGGTATTACAAATAAACCCCAAGAGGAAAAATCTGTTCTCTAGAGTAGTTGCTGTCAATTCCTTAGGAGAAAAATAAGGAAAGTATTAAAAAAAGAGCAATATAATGGTTCCCCTGAGATCTTCTTAAACAGTCAGCTCTGGGTAAATAATAAACACTCTTAGTGTCTGTTATTTTCATTGAATGTGTTCTTTCCCCTTAAATTTATATAATACTAAAAAGCTTCTTGGCAACCAGTGATATTAGTTTGAGAATTCCAGGTATCCTGGCCATAATCATCAAACACTATAATTTTTAATAATAGATTTGAGCCTTGAGATTGTCCCCAATAGTGGTTATATATTTGTGCTGATCAATTCACACTGTCATACACATCATAAAAGAGTGAGTTGATAATGTCAGTATGCCCTTTGGCTTTAGAACAAATCAAAGTTAACCACCTCACGAATTATTGAACCTTTAAATGGGGATTTAATTCAAGCAGCTGGGCCAACACCAAGCAAGATGGGCCTTTTATTATTTAGCTTAGACATTATCCCTGTCCTTGAGGATTTTATATTTTAGCCTATGCTACCATTGTATTTTTTTTAAATGCATTAACCTAGGGGCAGTTAAATGGTTCAGTAGATAGAGGACTAGACCTGGAGCCCTGAAGATCTGGGTTCAAATACATCCTCAGACATTTAATATCTGTGTGACCCCTGAGCAAGTCAATAGGTGGTGGGAAGAAAGAGAGAGGCAGACAGACAGAGAGACAGAGAGACAGACAGACAGACAGACAGACAGACAGACACAAGAGACAGAGAGACAGACAGAGACACACAGAGAGAGGCAGAAATGTGAAAATAAATAGATGAGAGATAGATGAGGGAGAAAGAAATTGAGGCAGTGAGACAGAGAGATACTATGTGCCAGGTGTCACTGTGCATGGTATTGGAGTTAGAAAGACATCAGATTTGGCCATTTAAAGATCACTGGCAACTTTGGGGAGAGCAGTTTCAGTTGAGTGATGAGGTTAGAAGCCAGACTGCAAAGTGAATGATAAGGTAGGAAGTGATACCTGGAGTTCTCTTGCTGCTGCCTCTGCCCTCTGCCTTTTGAAGTTTCAGGAACAGCTTTCTGTTCCTGAAACTTCTCATAACTGTGCTCTGGGTGAGATTTCATCAAAGCTGAAATAGCTAGGAGGCAAAAAAGACAGACATTGAAATGTAAAGGGGAAGGCCTTCAGATGAAAAATAAACACGATATGACTTAGGTTCTAAGACTTGAATATCTTAATTGCTTATGAAGAGGCCAACAAAAACAATGAACTTATCTCCAGAACACATTCCTATTTTTTATTTTTATTATTCATCTGCATAAAATTCCAATAGGAATCTGGGAAGTATAATTGTATAAACTGGGACTGGTGGTCATAAGGCAGTGTATAGAGTCCCAGGCTTAGAGTCAGGAAGATCTGAGTTTGTATTTGGCTTCAGTCACTATTTGTGTGACTTTGGACAAGTTACTTAACCTCTGTTTTCCTTAATCCACTGGAGAAGGAACCTGCATCTTTGCATTGGTGTGTTACAATCGATGAGGGTTGAATTGGACACAACTGAGTGACTCCACAAAAACAAACTGTAAAGGATAATTTTAGCATTATGACCTAAACGATATTAATTATTGGTTGCCATGGATATCCCAAATTAAAAAAAATACCCAAGTCAGCTGGAAATTTATGGTGATTTAATTAATACAGTAGAAATAAATTAAGAAGAAGGGAGAAGGAAAGGGTATAGGATTTCTCCTGCCTGGCTTGAGCCAGGGGGAAGATTAGAGCCTTTAGGAAGGTAAAGTTTATGAGAGTAAAAGAGGAAGAAATCAGCCTGAACTTCAAGAAGGCTCAGCCAAGATGCCTGAACCTGAATTAGCTCAAGGGCAAACCCATCACCAAAACCCAGTCAAAAAGCTGCCATTATGCCAAGATGCTGGAATGCTTAGCATGCTGCCAGCCAGAGCTGCCTCTCTGGGAAAAGAGAGTGAAGAGAGGAAGTGATATGCCCTATATAGATGGTTTTAAATCACTTTCCTGAATCTCATCTGTACCAATGTTAGCTTACCTTGACTTAGGACAGCCCAGGGGTCTGTCAGCTGTTTCTGCACATGTCTGTTGAAGGTCATCTTCTTAGATACTTAATCCTTGAGTATGGGTGCAGACATTCCTGACCTTGTTAAACTAAGTAGGGTGGGGAAATATAGAGTTCCCAAGACCTGATACTGTTAGACCAAGTATCTCCATTGTTACAAATAAAGAAATAGCTAAATCAAATCTTCTAAAGTATGGACTGAGTAGGGTGGAGTAGTTTTAAAATTCACAATCCCCCCGATGATCATTGGGAGACTAGTCTCCCCATTGATCATTTAACATAATCATCTTGTAGTCCTAAAGCACTTCCAACTACAGATATATATATATATATATATATAATATTCAATTTCTAAGAGGAAATTACAATATTTAGGGAGGAATAGAAAAGAGAGAAAGCAAAACCAACATTTTGCTAGGTGCGTTGACAAAAAGCCAAATTAGGGGCAGTCCCCTTTGGCATAAAAGTGTACATTTACAATAAATGTTCAATCAAACTTCAGTTCAATCAACCACATGCAAAGTTCATTCTTGATCTTCTTTAGTGTAGGTTTTCTGGCATCTTTCTGCAACAGTTCATTTTCTGAATTTAAGAGTTATCAAGCTTCTTCCTTGAAGATCTTTCTTGAACAAAAATTTTCAAAATCTTGGATTTTATTAAAATACAATCCCTCTCCCCCCCCCCCCGAAGTGGGTATTAAAAAAATCCAGTTCATCTTGGGTTGCATGGTTGAGTTATGGGGGTATATGAGTCAATTATTAAAAGAATTGAAAAAAAAACAAAAATATAAAGGAAAAAATGGAAGAAAGTTAAATTTTTGGTAGAAAGAGAAAAAGAAATTCAAAATCAGAATCAAAATACCAAAATTTATGTATATAAAATGTTGAGTAAGCAAGAATAAATTCATAATAGGCCCTTGTACAGGTCCAATTTAAAGTAATTTCTATCCCACAAGTCTGTAGGACAGAATGCAGTAATATTTCACTCACCCATTTGCAGCCAAGACTACAGGAAGTTGCCATATTATAAGAAGAAAAGGAACTAGAATTTTATTTATTTAATCCAGTCTCTGGCTTTGGGAATTTATTCTGAATCGGGAAAGGTTGTTGAACAGGAGAGGCTATATTTTTCCTTCTGGTGGGAGATGACAGATCTCAGAGCTAAGCCTTCTTCTGTCAGCCCTAGGTAAGGGTTGTTACCCTTGCTGAAAAAATATAGCAGCACTCTGGTTCATTCTGTGACACTCCATAGAAAGAGAGGTGCTACTCTGTTGAACTCCTGACTAAAGATGGCGGAAGATTTCAGCCATCCAATAATAAATGAGCCTCAAGAGTCTAGTGGATCCATCTGTCCAGAAGAGAAGAGGGCCTTTAAGAAGAGGGCAGCAGCTGAGCAACCTGCCAAGATTCCAGCAGTCAGAGTGACTTGTTCTGTCTGGCAGCAGCAACCTATTGGTTGAGCAACCTGATTCAGCGATTTACCTAACTTTTGGGGAATCATGCAGAAGAAGAAAAGCCTTACTTGAAGTTCTAGGGCTTTGAGTTGCCTTGGTGAGATATACTCTCTAATTTATGCCTCTCTACCATTTTTGTGCCTGCTTGTTAGCATCTCCTAAATTCTAAAGGCATCCCTGGATTGGGGAAGGCGATGCCTTGGAACTAATGCTTTTGCAATGCCATTTGAATAAATAATTTTGCTAAAGAGTTGAGTCCAATGGCTGAGTTTTAAGGGATGGAATATATCTGTTGGGTTTTTGAGCTTGTGGTAGGAGAAACTAGTAGTAGCTACCAATTCCAGAGTCCTTTTGGGGGTATTTAAGTCCTGAGGGGTTGGTATATGTTAGAGAACTACTTCTCTGTCATTGTATTGGTCCTGTTGCTGATCTACCATACTGCTAGTCCTGGCTGCTGTCACTGTTATGATTTGGGGGAAACACCAACATACTTTTACAATGAGACCACTCAGACCAGAAGAACTGACACATTTGCAGCTCAGTTAGTCGTATCAATGCTGTATCCTGACTTTTTTTACATGTCCTTTTCAATAACTCTCTAGTTTTAGTCCTAGCTGGATGAAGGTGAGTGGATTCCTTTCATCTCTTTTATGCCTCAGGATATAGATACTGTACCAATCCCACATGGTCAATACCTCCTGCTGATTCTTTCTTAAGATTTACTTCTTTTCATTTGCCCTCTCAGTTATTATTATAATACTCTCCCCATCCCTTAGTCCCAAACCAACTAGTTCCTGATCTGCAAATTGTTTAAAACTTTAGTAAATCTGGGAAAGCTATAGAAATACTTGAGGAGAGGGAACAAGCTTTCTCTCTCTCTCTCTGTTCAATTGTTTTTGCCGAGGGAGTCCGTGCCCCCTTATAAGTATGTATTTATATGTACTTATTAGTATATTTGTATTGACTAATGTTGTTCAATTATTTTTAATTGCATCTGACTTTTTGTGACCCCATTTTGGATCTTCCTGGTAGAGATCCTGTAGTGGTTTGCCATTTTCTTCTCTAGCTCACTTTATGGAAGAAGAAACTGATGACAACTGGGTGACGTGACTTGCCCAGGGTCACACAGCTAGTAAGTGTGTGAGGCAATATTTGAACTCAGGAAAGCGAGTCTATCTGACTCCAGGTATGGCACTTATTACAATGTACACTTATAATGTAAATATAGAAATAACATGTCAATATAATATTCTGTGGTTAAAAAGCCCTATATAAGTGAAATAATGATAAGAAGTTATAAAAAGCAGATTTATAGAGATGAATACTCTATCTTCTTAACTAATTCAAGTTTACTAGATAAACTTTCCAATGAAACCAAAACCCATTTAAGGAATTCAGAACTTATTTAGTTTTCATTAGCAATCCTTGAGAAATTAATTTTTTTTCAAAAATAACTTCCTGCATGTTACTGTGCCATGTTTAGCTGCGATGTTTAGAAAAATGTGACAGATGCCAGTTTCTAAGACATCTAATGATTCTAATATTCTGATACATCCTACTTATCTTCCACACACCCTCATTTATTTGCACTATTTGGATTTGTACATGAAACCACCAATCTATCTCTGGTATAGTATCAATGTGACACAAGCATGAAACAATACTTACAATATAGGTATCTGTGTATGAAAAGAGCACCAGTCTGAGGACCTTGTTTCAAACCCTGACTTGATCACTTACTGCCTGGGTGATATGATACAGGGGTATGCTGGGACATGTTTAACAACTGGTTCTCAGGGCAGCTTAGGTGGCACAGAGGATAGAGCACTAGACTAGACCTGGAACTGCTAGAGTCTGGGCTCAATTCTGGCTGCAGACACTTCCTGGCTGGGTTACCCTGGACAAGTCACTTGACTCTAATTACCTAGCCCTTACTGCTCCTCTGCTTTGGAATAGATACTTATATGGTTTCTAAATAGAAGGTAAGGGTTAAAAAAAAAAAAAACTAAACTGACTCTCTGGTAGAGGGGGAAATGTTTTTGAAATGACATACTTTAAAATTTAATCTGCATTATTAACATTTCTGTTATCACTTCATTAAGTCTAGACAATCTACAAAACAATAAATCAAACCCTGATTTGTAGTTGTCTATGAGTTCTAAAGTATAAAAGTCTGCTCACACTGAAAATTTAACATTTAGTTTAGAATCCTATTTGAGCTGGCTCCAGCACTCCTCTGATCTGCGGCAAGTTGCTTAATATTTCTGAGCAGTGATTTCCTCATTTGTAAAATGAGAAGGTAGGACCAGATGACCTCTAAGTTCCTTTTTTACTTCTAAATCCTTGAGGCTATGATGTTTTTTGTCCCCTCTTTTTAAAAAACCCTTACTTCTGTCTTAGAATCAATACTGTGTATTCCTTCCAAGGCAGAGGAGCAGTAAGAGCTAGATAACATTTATTTGGGGGTATGGCCATTGTTGGAAATTTTTTTCTTTTCTTTTTTATTTGGGAATGGGAGTGGGCTAGAAAGAAGTCAGAATGAAAATTATAAAAAATGTAGAAGATATATATTTGGTTTAAAAAGAAAAGAAATGCCCATGAATTGGGGATTGGCTAAACAAATTGTGGTATGTGATGTGATGGAATACTATTGTAACATAAGAAATGATGAATAAACTGATTTTTTAAAAACCTGGAAAGAACCATATGAGCCAATGAACAGTGAAATGAGTAGAACCAGGAGAACATTGCACACAACCACAGAACTAATACTAGAAAGATAAACTGAGAATGTTACCATGAGAAAGTGAACAGAAAGATAAAATATGAAATACTTAATTTATATGAATATGTTACCCTCCATGATGATATCCTATGGGATATGGGGACATTGGAGAGGGGTTGGAACATTACTGGATGGGATCTATTATGTAGATATGAAGAAAAGTAAATTAAACATATAGGAAATATGTGATTTCCTTTGTGTAATATCTTCTTTTTCTTTATATATGGAAATGCTTATTTTGTTTGGATTTATAAACACGTGGAATAATAAGAAAATTTTCCCAGCCCCCCAAAAGATAAAGCCTATCTCTTGTCCCATGTTTGTAGCTAGTGTTTATTATAGATACATTATGCATGATTATTTTTTTTCAGTTTAAAGAGTCTGCAAACCATTTTTAGTAGTATAAATAATTTCTCCTAGGTTTAATGATTCCAATATATCCTACTGACAAGTAGCAGCATGCAACATTTAGAAGTTGTCCTTTTCCCTTGGCTTCAGTATGAAAAGGTAAAGAGCAGAGGCTCAGTAATTTCTTCTGAGAGCTGAAGGTCTGATCACTCAAGACAGTAATGATTAATGTCTGATGGAGAAAGGCCACCTTGTGTCATATCTCTGATTGTACGGACACCTTATTCAAAAATGATGTCTCCCTAAAGCTGAAAGCTATTTAATTCATTGTGAGTTTGATTAGGTTTTCACCTACTGTTATCTGAAAATTCATCTTCTTTGGTCTTCACTTGCTTTGAAAATCATTTCCAGCTTGTGAAGAGCAGGACTTGGTAACAGCATCTGAAAAACACAACTGCACAGTGGATAATTCTTGCATTGCTCATACAAAGGCAAGGAATTTTAGGAGAATCAGATCACAGGAAACTGTATCAGCACATAGGATTAAAGAGTTCTTTATTATAGCCATTTCTCAGTTTACTATGGCAACAGGGATGCATCCATGATAATATGGAAAAATGTCACCCACAGCCAAATTGCAAACCTCAATTTAGCCATTAATGTCATACACATCATTTGCTAGAGGAGCTAAAAAATAGAGCGATCTCGTGTTTCACCCCCCTCACCTTGCTCCTGTTCACCCTCTGTTTGAGACCCTAATGAGCATCAAAATGGCCACAAGGCAGCAAGAGAAATTGCAAGGAGCCTTCAATGTCCACAAGCTGTATCATCAGCCTGAAAGTCATTGGAAGCTAGATGTGGTTAGAATTTATTGCTGGTTCTTGCTTTTATTTTTATATATGTGGGGCTAGAAAATTAATATATGGCTTTTAAGGGAAACCATTTTAAAGGTAAGAGCTTTTTACTGTACTTGGTTAACCTGAAAATGATTGTGTCCCAAATGAAGTATAAAATGGAAGGTAGAACTTTTTTTTTTTAAATGGTAGGAGACAAGACTTAGTTATCTTCCCTAATTCCCTAAGAAGATGTGATGTTGATGTTACAATGGAAGGCTTTGGAAGAGTAAGAGTAATCTGGTCACTTTCTTGAGTAAAATACTACTGGGGGATGGGGGAGAGTTGGAGGTGGTGGGAGACAAATTAGTAGATTTTTTTCTGCTAGCTCCTCAGATAAAAATTATTCTCATCTTAATTTGTGGAAGAAATTTTCATGCTGGGAATTTCCTACATGGATGAAATCATGGACCTATACATATGTTTCTCTCTCTCTCTATCTCCCTCTTTCTCTGCCTCTCATCCATTTTTTCTCTTTCTCATATACACACCTACACCCACATGCTTGCTATCACTAGTATAAATAAATTTTTGAATGTCCTCAGAATTAGCAAATTGATAGAGTATATCTATATCTATGCTTTTTGGATATTAAGTGATGACTACCAAAGATTGCATTTTTGTTTTTGTTTGTTTCTTTTGTAGGGATAATTTGAGGTCTGGATCTATTATTTCATCTATGCAGGGAACATGGGTCATGAAAACTCATTTTTCTAATAAATGAAGGTGACCTGTTCTCTCTTAGAGATACTAAGTAGTTAAGTTACTTGCATGGAGTCAAGCAAGCAGTAAATATCAGGTAGAACTTGAACATATATCTTCAAGTCTTCGAGTCAGGATACCTCTTAGGGGTATGGGAGTTGCTGTTAACTATAATGACTAGTCTGATTATGAAGTTATGTATATTTCCTCACTTTTTACTAAGATCAATTAGAAACTCCATAGAAGTATCAAACATCCTTAAGCTAGATAAAATTTTAGGTTTATAACAGATGGATAAGAACCCATTCATGAACCCACACAGAACCCATTCATGTTTGTGATCAATGTACACATAGTAATTTTCTGAACTTCTATCAATGTTGATCTTCTTACAATTATCTAAGCAGAACCCTCTATTTCTCTTCTCTGACCCTTTGCACTGGCTGTTGCCCATCTATTGAATTCTCTGCTTCTTCATCTCTCCCTGTTTCTTAGTTTTCCTAACTTTCTTCAAGACTCAGATCAAATCCTGTTTCTGTTAGGGAGCCTTTCCCAATCCCTCAGTTGTTAATGCTTTCCCCTTAAAGAAAATCTTTCATCCACTCTGTGTATCTTTTGTATATCTCTTCCTATTTACATGTTGTCATAGTCTTCTAGAATTTAAATCCCATAAAGGAACCTTTTTTATTTTTAATTGAAAATTTTTATTTATTCAATTAATTTAGAATATTTTCCCATGGTTACATGATTCATGTTCTTTCCCTCCACTCCTCTCACCCCCCTCCCATGACCAACATGCAATTCCACTGGGTATTACTTATGCCACAGATCAAGACCTATTTCCATATTATTGATAATAAGGCAGGAACTTTTAAAAACTTTAAAATATATTTTTTTCCAGTGCTTAGGCTTGTTGACTGACTGGCTGAATTCAAGCTAAATTAGAGAATGATCATTAGCAAATTCAGGAACATCTATTTGATTCAATTGGATTTGGCACTAGGGATTTACAGGGAGTAAGTGAAACAGTTCCGGTCTTCAAGAATATTATGTTCTACTGGGGAGAAAAAACAATATATACATTGATAAATTGGACAGCTAGGATGCTCAGTGGATAGAGTTCAGGGCTCCAAGTTCAAAAGGCCTATCTTACTGAGTTCAAGTCTTATCCCAGACACTTACTAGATGGGTAATCCTGGGCAAGTCACTTAATCCTGTTTACCTCAATTTCCTTATCTAGAAAATGAGCTGGAGAATGAAATGGCAAACTACTCTAGTATCTTTGCCAAGAAAACTCCAAATGGGGTCAGTAATAAAAAGATCTGAAATGACCAAACAACAAACACTGATAAATCAATAAAAAAGTATATATAATGTAATTTTCAGGAAATAATGGGCATGGGAATAAATAAAAATGAGAGCAGGTGGGAATCAGGAAAGTCCTCCTGTAGGTAGCTAAGCTGCATTTTGAAGGAAATTAATGGTTTTATGAGGCACAGAGGAAAAGAATATTCAAGGCACAAGAGACTGAGAGTTTTTACAAGGGCATCAAGATAAGACAGGGTACATGATAATTAAGGAACTGTAGAGAGGAGGTCAAGTCTGACTTTCCATCACCCCACTTGGGGTTTTCTTGGTGAAGAGATTACAGTGGCTTGCTGTTTCCTTCTCCAGCCCATTTTGCCAATGAGGAAACTAAGGCAGAAAGGATTAAGTCACTTGCTCAGGGTTAGATAGCTAGTAAGTGTCTTCAGACCAGATTTGAATTCAGGTCCTCTTGATTCCAGGCTCAGTGCTCTATCCACTGTGGATATCTAAATCTAAATGCCCAGTGAATAGGATAGTTCAGTTAGAATATAGCGTGTATTGGGAAGGGAAATGGATACTCAAACTGTGAAAAATAGTTCAGAGTCAGATTATGAAGGATTTTAAATGCCCAACAGAAGAAGTTGTAATTTTTCCTAGTGGTCCTAGTGGTGGTAGAGTGATAGGGACTGAAGCTTTTTGGGAAGGGGGATGATGTCAGGTCTATGTTTTAGGAATATCAATTTGACAGCTGTGTGAAAATTAGGGTTAGGAAAACTGATTAGGAGGCTGCAGTACTGATGAGGACCAAGTGAGTGGAGAGAATGGGAAGAATGTAAAAGTTATTGACAGTAGAATCAATAAGATGTGGCAACTCACTGAATATGGGGAGGGTGTTCATTAGAGAATATGAAACATAGGGTATGATTCCTAAGAGGTAAACCTAGGTGAATGGAAAAATGATAATACTCTCAACAGAAATACAGGGGTTTGGAAAAGTGGTAGAATTTGGGGGAAGCAGTTTAAAAATATTTTGTTGTTGATTAAGGTACCTATGGAATATTCTGGTAGTTATATCTGGCAGATAATTGGTGATCTAGAATTGGAAATCAGGAAGGAGATGAGAGTTATGTATATTTGGAAGTCATCTGCTAGAAATGATGTTTGAACCTATGGTACTTGATGTGACCACCAACAGAGTAAGTAGAGAGAGAGGAGATGAGTATCTGGAACACAACCCTGAGGCAAATTGATGCATGGGATATAAGACATTGAAGATGCAGCAAAGAAACTGGAAAGGATAGGAAGGGCTCTTAGGACCAGAAGTTACTATGGAAGAATAGGAGTCTAATTAGATAGAGGCATTTCAAGGTTTTGGCTCTTGGCAGACAAGCAATTTCTGGTAACAGTGAGATCTAAAACGGTAACACAACCTCTGAGTTGTTGTTAAGATATTGGATAGAGGTGGCAGGAGCTGAGGAAGTCTAGGGTATTGGGGGTGTTCATTCAAAATGAATATTGATATCATCAAAGATCATACTGGGGCTTGGGAAGGAGGCAAAGACTCTAAACCAGATACTGAATCATGGAGAGAGGGAGAAAATTGTCCTACACTTTAGATGGCAACAGCAAGGATCTTATCAATAATGATACCAAAAATAGAAGATAGGAACAATAAGATTCACATTTTAGTCAGACACTTCCCTTGATTTGCCAAAGTCTGGTTTAATTGTTTTATATCTGTTGGATCACAATTAATTATTTCAAAGAAAGCTTTAAACTCTGTCAATAGAGTGAAAAACCAGTTTCCCCCCAAAAGTATACTGATGAATTCTCTTGATTAAGTTAATTGTCAGGGTCCATTTTGAGAGAGTGTTGTTTGGGGGGCAGGAATTAGAATTCATAAATTCAGAGAACACATAAATGCTAATTAGTTGTATTATCATTTAATCAGTGCAATGCAGGGTTTTGCTCAATTGGCAAGCTATTCTAGAAGCCTTTAAAGTCACAGAAAAAATAATAAGGTGATTTCAAAGTTATGAATGGGAGGAGTGTTCGAAATTATGCACATTTATTCATCCTACTGGGTCACTGGAGGACAACATCTTTCCACAACAGAAGGAAAGAGGAAATAGAGAATAAGAAGATTCTAACAGTTGGGGGTAGGTGGACTAGGAAAACAGATGAAAGCGACTGATCCTTAAAGATGCAATGGAGCCAGAATGTATAGTTATGAAATAAACTGTAGAGAGAGGTCATAATTTACTTCCATGAACCTTCTTCTTCTCAGGAAGAGTTCAACTGACTCAATAAAGAAGTGAAGGATACAATGGCATATCTAATGCAATTTCACATGGATGGGAAAGTCCTATCCACCCAAATCTTCCCCAATCAGCCAGCTGATACCTAAATCTTCAATTTTACCTTTTAGGAAATCTGGTAAAGCCCATGGAATCTTTAGAATAATGCTTTTAAATGCATAAAAAATACAGGGAATTATAAAAAGTATTCAAAAAGGAACATTACAAAGGGAAAATTGTAATATTTCTCAAAATATTTTTTTAAAAGTTATTGGATCCCAGGTGAAAAACTCCTGCTTCAGCTCTCAGTCATTCAACTACAGTTCAATTCAAATGAAGAAACATTTATTCTGCGATTGCTTTTAGTGAGAATGAAGGTTCTGAGAGTAAGTTCTGATGATAGGTTAGAAGAGGGAGAAATGTGTAAAAGCTGCATTTTCCCCTGAGTTCCTTTCCCCTCCTCCTTTTTCTTTTCCTTTCCCCCCCTTTATCTTCTCTTTTCCCTCCTCCTTCTCTTTCTCTTTATCCTTTACTCCCTCCTCCTCTTCTTCCCCTTCTCCTATCCCTTCCCCTTCCACTTCCCCTTCCACTTCCACTTCCCCTTCCTCCTCCTCCTCCTCCTTTCTCTAAATGGACATGTATATATTTATCTTTATGTATAGATAGATATACATGCATATATCCCATGCTTTCTGGGTGTTTGCATGGTGATGTTCTAAGTGATGGGGATAGAAAAAAGGCAAGAAAAATAGTCCCTGCTCTCAAGAAGCTCCACCTCTATTGAAGGAGACAACATGAAAACAACTGTGTACAAATAAGATATACACAGAGGAAGTTGGAGATAATCATTAGAGAGAAGTCACTAGAATTAAGGGGGATTGGGAAAGAATTCTTGCAGCAGTTGTGATTTTATCTGGGATTTGAAGGAAACCAAGAGGGAGAAAATTCTAGCCTTGGAGGACAGTCAATGAAAATACACCGTAAATAGAGTGTCTTATATGAGGAAAAACAAAGATATTGCTGTCACTGGATCACAGAGTCCATGGAGGGGAATAACGTGTAGCAAGACTGAAAAGGTAGGAAGGAAACAGATTGTGAAGGGCTTTGAAAGATAAACAAAAGATTTTATATTTTCTCTTGAAAGTAATAGGGAGCCACTTCAGTTTATTCAATAGGAAGGACGCTTAAAATGCTGCTTTAGAAAATTCAATTTGATAGCTAAGTAGAGGATGAACTAGAATGGGTAGAATGGGGGGTGAGGGACTTGAGTCAAGTAGGTCAACTAGTAGGATATTCAAATAATTTATAAGTACAAAGTGATAAGGATCTGCACCAGGATGGTTGATTATAGTTCAGAGGGGACAAGGGAGCATAAAATGTTAAAAAGAAAGGAATGTTGGACTTGACTACTGATTAAATAGAGGGGTGAGAGGAAGGGAGTAGTCAAGGATGACATCTAGACTGTGAGCCTGTGACTGAGAGAATGGTAGTACTCTTGACAAAAATGAGGAAGTTTGGAAGAGAAAGAAGGGTTTGAAAAAAAAAAAGGAGTTCAATTTTGGACACATTGAGTTCAAGATGTCTATAGGACATGGAGTTAGAGTTATCTATAAGGCAATTGGAGGTGTGAGATGAAAGATTGAGAGAGGGAGATGTGTGTGTATATGTATATATACATATATATATATGCAGGTAGGCCATATTAGCTATGGGGATTCTTGTCCATGGGTTCCTACACCTTGGCTACATGTTCCCATCATGGTTGTAGGAATACACTCAAGAAGTTAGGAGTGATTCTCTAATGCCTTCACTCCAGGATGATTAGTTTTGAGATTTGTTTAATCAACATGCCTTGAGTATATAAAGTATATTAAGTAGATAAAAAGATATTTATGAATATGATACAAGAGGAGAAATTAGGACAAAACACCCCCTCAAAGATCTGTGAAAACATTTTGCCATAAAAATATACAGAGGAAAAGTGGCTTTATATATGGTAATTGGAACAATTCTCAGCTTCTAATTGTTGTGTGTTCTTTAATCCCTCTTAGGAGTAAGTTACTTAAGAATTTCCTCTGAACCATGGGGAATATTTATGTATTCTGTCCATGGTTACCAATTCAGATGCTGCCTCTTGTTCCTGCTGATCCAAGGCAATGGTGTCTTTGCTGATGGAAAGTTCAACATCCTCCAGACCTTTCAAAACTCACAAAATGCTTCACTGGCTGAAGGGGTAGTTGGGAGGAAATCTAGGCTGAGGCCAGTACTAGATCCAGAACCAAGGATTCTCCTCTTTTAAGTAGTTCCTATACAGCATAATCCATGAGGTCTGATTTCTAAAACAACTCTGGTTTTAATCAGTTTTGTAATTTATATGTAAAATGATCTTTCCTGTTGGCAAGGGCTGTCCTCCTACAAATAGCAAAGAGGGGTTATTGTGTGGCTAGAAGAGAGACAGAATTGATATCTCTAACCTCTTTTACCTCCACTCTTTTCCAAGAGAGACTTTATTCTTTTTTTATAACATTATTTTATTTGGTCATTTTCAAACATTATTCATTGGAAACAAAGATCATTTTCTTTTCCTCCCACCACCTCTCCCATAGCTGACATGCGATTCCACTGGGTATCACATGTGTCCTTGATTCGAACCCATTTCCATGTTGTTGGTATTTGCATTAGAGTGTTCATTTAGAGTCCAAGAGAGACTTTATTCTTGCTAAGAGAGAAAGCATGAAGTTGAGGTCAAAGGCTAAGACTAATCTACTCTATTCAGAGGGAGGGGTACTGGACAAGAATGATATCTATCTGCTTCTTTAAATATTGTTAGTCTAGGGCCATGTTGATGAACCTATGGCACATGTCCCAGAGCATGCTGGAGGGGGCTGCTCCCTTCCCCCTCTCAACATGTGTCTGAGGACATTTCTCTCATCACTGGTCTCTCTGCCCAGCAATCAAATGGGAGTGTTTCCTCCCTCCCCTGTCTGGGTAAGGGGGCAGCTCACATTCAGTGGGAGGGTTACAATTTGGGCACTCAGTCTTTAAAAGGTTCACCATCACTGATCAAGGGAATCTGATAAGATTTAAGCTAATTTCTTCTCCTTTTCATTATGGGGGTGGGGGGGGGGACAAGATTTCAAGCTTTATAGCCAGAGCTAACCTCATTTCTGTTAAATAACAGTTTCACAAAAAATATAAATACACATAGTAATTAGCAAAGAAACTAATTTATCCAAAATATAGAAAAACAAAAAAGAGGAGAAGGTATACCTAGGAGAATATATAATAGTCAATTAAGAGTGAAACAGTTCTCCCACTGAGAATGAGATAACTCAATCAAGAATGAACCCTATATGTCATCTAAGGGGAAGCTCCTAGAAGTTTCTTATAAGGGGAAAAAGTGTTATTTTTTTTTATAAAAAAGTTATATTTAAAATAGGGTCACCAGGAATTTATATCAATTCCAAAGAGATTTATTTAAAATTTATAGAAAGAGTGAAATAAGAAAATCAGAGAGGTTAGGGTAAGATATCTAGCCTAAGCACTAAGTAATTTACCCTGGGCCCCTGGCTCAACCCAGATAGGGAGAATTAGTCTTTAGACCTCAGCAAAGCCGAGGACCTGGGGAAGTCTCTCCTAAGGCTAGTTAGTCTCTTCAGAAAATCCAATATGAAAGGAGTTAGCCTTTAACTCACCACATCTCAGGTGCAGTCAGCAGATTCCCCACCAGCCTCCACTCCAAAGAAAAAAAGAACTATCAGTAGAACTGCCTTCAGGACTTTGTAACTCCATTTTAAAGACACTTTCCTTTGCATCACTTCCTGTGTCTTCCTCCACTTTTTACATGGACAAATCATAGTCTAAAGCCTTGCTTAGGACTGCCCAGGAGGCAGTCAGTTGATTCTGATTTGTCACCCACAATTGTACATGTGGGTCCCAGACCTCCCCCACTCAAGTGTGAATGGGGTGTTTACACCTTTGGTGATTAAATCTAAAAATGGGCAGGGGAGTTAATTTAATTTTCACAATCAGGGGAGAGTTAAATTTAATCTTCACACTCTACAGTGGTAAGCTTGGGATAGAGACATGATGGAGACTGTCAGTTCTTTTATATCTTCCCAGTCTTTGTAAGCAAGTGAGATTGACCTCTTCCATCTTCCCTATCAGAGTCAGAAGCACATGAAGGGGCTGCAAGGCCTAAAGTGACTACAGGGATGGAAGTGATTTGAAGGACTTGAAGCAAGCTCTATGAAGGCTGAAGGGAGTGAAGTGCCCTTGACTGTCTCACTTCAACCTTGCCCCTCATTCAGGAAAGGGCATTTATCTCTGCCCGTGAGGAGATAATCCCATACCAATGGACTTTGGGCCATATGGATGACAGCTGGGACATGGGCGAGCCATCTTGACTTGGCTGGGAATCATGATTCCTGGACAATGTAAATCTAATTCAAAATACCCATTAGATGAAGCCCAAATCTATGACTGATTATATTGTCCTATAATCTCATCTATTTAAAGTATCAAGCATAAAATGGAGTGGAATGAGTTTCTACCCTTACACATGGATTTATATGGTTGTATGTGTGAATGTTTAAATAGTATGTATATGTATACGTGTGCATGCATGTATCTAGAGTTAACATGAGATGGTTAAATGAAGGGAACATAGCATCAAATTTTTAAAAAATCAGACTTTTGAAGTTGGAAGTGACCTCAGAGGTCAAAGGCCCATACCAAGCCAATTGCATTAATCAATTTAAGAAATGCTAGAGGAAAGGAAAAAAAAAAACCTTGAATAAGGAAAAAAATGTCAGAAAGGTAATGAGCCTAGAAAAAAGGCAAACATTTCTGCAGTATAAAAAGGACAATAAATCACAGCTTCAGTGGACATAAGTACTTAAGGAAGGTACTGAAAAAGTGATTGAAGGAATAATAAGTGACCAGATAGACTGGGTAATGTTTCACCTGAGAGAAATAAGAAAGTTACAAGAGCCATACAGAAAGCATAAGAAGAGATAAAGGGCAAAACAAAAGGAAAATGGCAAGTGCCATAGGGGATCTAAAACACCTTGGCAGCATAGATGAGGCAGCAGAGAAAATCAATGACAGCAAGTCCACAGAGAAGCAGCTACCCAATAATAGAAACAAGACTAAATGAAGACATGGCAGTAACTCAAGGCAAGCTGAATGACCTTCAAAGCAGATCAAGAAAATCCCTCCTCTGAATAATAAGTGTTTATAGGATCACTACATTTCTGGTTTGGAAAGGACATTGGAGAATGTCTAGTCTAATCTGTACCTGACAGGGAATCCTCTAAAGCCTCCCTTGGCAGGCCTTCATCTTGACTCTCTTCATTGATGAGGAATGAAGTATCTCCCCCATGCTGCTACTAATGGATAGCATTATTTGTTTAGAAGTTTTCTTTGCATAGAACCTCAAATTGCTTCTCACTTCCTCAATTTCTTCCCTTTGGGGTCAAGCAGATCAAATCTAGTCTATTTTCTACATGTCAACCCTTTTAAATATGTGAGAGTAGGAGGCAGCTGGGTGGCTCAGTGGATTGAGAGCCAGGCCTAGAGACAGAAGGTCCTGGGTTCAAATCTGACCTCAGACACTTCCCAGCTGTGTGACCCTGGGCAGGTCACTTAACCCCATTGCCTAGCCTTTACCACTCTTCTTCTTTGGAGCCAATACAAAGTATTGACTCCAAGATGGAAGGTAAGGTTTAAAAAAAATATGTGAGAGTAATTCAATCTGATTCAATACCTCAAGCATTACTCTGTGGCAAAGCACTCTGTTAATCGGTCATGGATTTGAATCTCAGAGAGGAACAGAATCCTTAGGAAGTTTTGGATGCAGTGCTGCAGAGAACTACCTGGAGGCAGAAACTGGAGACCTTTCCAGTGATGGAAAAGAAGAAGAAAACAGCCCCTGCCCTCCACAACCTTATATTCTCCTGGGTTGTAGCAGGAGGACAATGGACACACAGATAAACCAATACAAAATACATGCAAATTAAATCCAGGCTAACTTCCCAACTTGGATAGCTGGAAGAAGTGGCTGAAAGATAGCACTAATAGTAAGAGTCTCAAAAAAAAAAAAAAGATCCCTTATAGGAGGTGATACTTGAACTAATCCTTAAAGGGAGTTGGGGTTTCCAAGAGGCAGAGGTGAGGAGGGAAGACATACTGGGGATGGAAGACAGCCTCTGCAAAGATCCAAAGTTGGAAAACAAAATGCCACATGCAGTGGGAAGTAGGCTAGTTGGTTAAAACATGTATGTAAGAGGTTCTGTTGTTGTTTAGTTATTTTAGTTGTGTCTGCCTCTTCATGATCCCATTTGGAAGTTTTCTTGGCAAAGACACTGGATTGATTTGCCATTTCCTTCTTCAGTTCATTTTACAAATGAGGAAACTATGGCAAATGGGGTTCTGTGACTTGCCCCTGGTCACCCAGCTAATAGATGCTTGAGGCCAGATTTGAACTGAGAGTCGAGTCTTCTTGATTCCAGGCTTGGCACCTGATCCACTATAGCAACTAGCTGCCTATGTGAGAGGTAATAACATAAGAATGTCTCAGAAAGAAAGATTTGAATCAGATTAAAGGACTTTGTATGTCAAAGAGAAAAATTTATATTTTATCCTAGAGCCAAAAGATATTTTCTTATTTAGAAGAGTGACTTGGTCAGACTGGAACTTCAGGTATATCAATTTAGCTCTATATAGAGATGGATTGGTGAAGCAAAGAGTCTGGATTCATGGAAACCAGTTAGGAGGCTATTACAATAGAAAAAGTGGCAGGTGAAAGTAAAAATACTACTACTAATAATAATGAGCATTTATATATCTATTTAAGGTTTATACAACATGTTTTACAGATATTCTTATCTTGACAACAATTCAGGGGAGTAGGCACTATTTTATACCCATTTTACAGATGAAGAAACTGAGGCCCAAAGAGGTAAGTGACTTGTCTGGAGTGACACAGCTAGTAAGTGTCTGAGACTTTATTTAAAGTCAGGTCATTTTGACTTCAGATCCAGTTCTCTTATCCACTTTGTCACTTTGCTGCCTGGGTGGTGGTGATGAAAATGTAGATATTACAAGATTTGTCAGCTGATTGGATATGGAGGCCAGTGAGAATGAAGAATTAAGGATAACTCCAAGGTTGTGAACCTAGAATCACTGGATCCTAGATCTGAAGCTGGAAGGGGTCCCTGAGGCCATCAAGGCTAATTTGATATATGAGGAAACTGAGTTTCATGGATGTGAAATGACTTGTCCAATATCATACAGATAGGAGTTGGAATTTGAGCTTTAGGTCTCTGACTCTAGAGTTGGTGTGTTCTACACTATACCATGAAAGAATGCCAGTTCTCTGAACATACATAAGAAAGTAAAGAAGTAGAGGCTGGTTTATTTGGAGGAGGAGGGGAAATTAATGGGTCTTTTTTCAGTTCTGCTTATGGGATATCCAGGTAGATATATCCAACAAATAGAATGTACAAGCCTGGAGATGAACAATAATGAATTACTAAATGGATGTGGAAGTCATATGCAGAGAGGAGATAGTTGAACTCACTAGGAGAGAAAGTTTGGAGAAAGGAAAGAAGGTCTAGGACAGAGCATACCTATACATTAAACCAAGATGTTCTTGGATCCTCATTCTGTTATCTGATACCTTAGTTTTCCTTTCCACAACCAGATTTACTAATTATGCCATCTATGACCTCATCTAAGTCATTAAATCATGGCACAGAAGAAAGTCCAGCAGTCTACTAGAGATCATTTTCCAAATTGACACTGACTCATTAATTATCACTTTTTTGGAGGTCCAGTCATTCAGCTACTTCCAAATCTACCCAACCACAGATCTAGCTTATATTTCTCCATGTTTTCTATGAAGAATAGCATGTGAGACTTTGTTAAATGCCTTGTTATGTCTGGGGATAATGTGTCTCTGATTTTCTCTGGATCTGTCATTTTATTCTAGTTTGTCTTGTCCAGATTTATGATTTTATAGATATGGGAACTCTCATAGGTGGAGATGTTTTGTGCTCATACTGACAGGCAACTCATCTGTCATTTATAATCTTAAAGTATTGCTTGGGGATATGAGAGGTTAAGTGAGTAGCTGATGGCCACATGGCTAGTATGTGTTAGAGACAGAATCCACTGGCCATACTGTTGCTCTCCACTCTAGTATTATCACAGTGTGTTGTTGACTAACTCATAATAACTCCTTCTTATCATGATTTCATTTTCTAAATGACTTTAAACCACATCTTCCATAAAAAGTTAGAGAATTTTGTTATGAATCCAAGTTAAACTCATTGATCCATAGAATGCAGAATTTGTTCTATTCTCTCTTTGTAAAATATTCCTTTTTTGCTCCCTAGTGGAAGTGTATGGGGGAAGCAGCTTTGAGAAATGAATGAGAAAATCATTTCTGAAACCAAAATTGATAAGCTTTTTATCAATCAAGAGTTTTGACCAGGAAAATCATCAGCACAAGACTGTCAATCTGAGATTCATAGATGAAGAAAGGATCCTATAAGCATAAGAAAGGAACTTGATAGCTCTATAAGTGGAATTAAATAATATTTTAAAGGGGAATGACATTTAAAGGGGAATGACAAGATTAATATTCCTATACAAAAATGAGTAAAAAGGGGACAATGCCTCAAAATCTATTTAAAACTGAAAGGGGTGGGCTTGGACCTCAAGCTACAACATTCATTTTATAGGCTAGAAGAAAAAAAAATGAAAAGGGAAGCAGCTAAGGAATTTCTGGACAAAAGTCTGCATCTAAGAGTATTTTTTCTAATTAGTGATGGAGCAGTATGGATTTATTTAAGAGAACAGAGATTATTCTGACCAATAGCAAAAGATTGTTTTTTCTTTGTTAAAATGATAGGGTGATGAGTATAATATAAGTGAGTAAAATATGCAAAATCAAATACTTGTATCAGGTAATATGTTGTAAGTTGTTTTAGGTTAAAACAGGAGAAAAGGAAAAATAACAACAAAATGTGTTTCAGGTGAATAAGAAGGAATGAATGAAAAACTATTTATTAAGCACTTCCTATGAACTGTGACAAGAACAGGAATTACAAATATAAAAGAAAAATCCTTCTTTGCCCTCTAGGAACTTACATTTTAATTGGGGGAATAATACCTGTAGGAGAGAGATAGGGAGTGGTAATCCCCCAAATTATAAGGATGGTGTGTTGGGCTATTAGAGAGCAATTCTCAAACTTAATTTCTGAACTTCTTTATATTCTTAAAAATTAATGACTGAAGAATTTTTATTTATGCAGGTTACATCAATTAATATTTACCACATTATAAATTAAAATGGATAAAATTTAAATTATTTAATTCATTTAAGAATAATGAAATTATTCATTACATGTCAATAGAAATAATATTTCCCCAAAAAACATTTTCTAAAAATATAAAATTAGTGAGAAAAGTGACATTGTTTTGTTTACTTTTGAAAATATCTTTGATGTCTGACAAAAAAGGTGGAATTATCATATCTGCTTCTGCATTCAATGTGTGATGAAATGTTTCATTTGAAGTGTATGAAGAAAATGTGACTTCACATAGATATATGGCTGGAAAAGGGAGGAACATTTTAAAAAAAATAGTTTTGATCTCATGGACTCTGAAAAGATCTTAGGGACCTCCAGGGGTCAAAAGATAATATTTTAAGAACAGCTGCTACAAGGAATAGATTGATATGCTTATCTGGGGAAAACAGTAAATTCCTTACCTTCTGTCTATTCCAAGACAGAAAAGTGGTAAGGGATAGGCAATCAATATTAAATGACTTGCCCAGAATCACACATCTAGGAAGTATCTGAGGCCAGATTTGAACCCAGAACTTCTTATTTCTAGACCTGGTTCTCTATCCACTGCCCTTACTTTCTATTTTAAAAATAGAGCTTTCTCGTGGCAGTTATTCTGTTAACCTTTGTACTAGCCTGGAATTACTATCCATGGTGTTGACTGGTCCTATAAGCACAAGTAGGAAAGTTCTCTTCCCTTTGTCCTCCTTCTCCTTCTTGGGAAGAGATATATAATTTGGCCTCTTTTCATGTACTCAGGAAGAATTGGCTCACATAGGTAAAGGTATAGCAATCCTCATATCTGTGATATTTCCTGTGGTTGCCAATGTCACCACAACTGTCTATAGTGGATCAGCTAATTTCTCAGTTTCAAGTGTTCCACAAAACTAAAGATCCCCTGTAAACATTTCAGTGTTTCTACTGCAAATATTTACTTCCCATATCCCTTACTTTATAGCCTTTGCCTTTAGAACATGTATATATATACATATATATGCAGATATATATGTATGTATGTATGCATGCATGTATGTATATATGGAATAATTTCTATACCTGGGTTTTTAATTTGAGACTCAAATCAATTCTCTGTTTTCATTCCTTCCTTCTTAAGAAAAAAGTAGTGCCCCATCCCAGAGAATCTTCCTTTAGGAACAGATGGAAGATTCTTATTATGAAGATTTTTCTAACTAATCAGTTCAGGCTGGATGTACCCATATGTAGCCCAAATGTGCTCTTCAGTCTCCCATTGGTAATTGTTGCAGGGATCAATTTTAACTGGGAATAATTAGGATTTCTCCTGGACAATTGGTGAGCACAAGACCTATATGTGCCTGATTTCCCAACAGCAGGAGATGGAGAGGAATTGAGTGTCTTGATGGACCGCATCCCCACTGGCTATTCACCAATTAGAGATGAGATTGGGATGTCTAAGGGAGGGACTGAATAATGAGCTTCCAAAACTGACTATTTATGAATTATCAGGAGGGACTTTTGGGGTCTTTTTTCACCAGGAGAGACCACTGACCAATTAATTAATTTATTGGTCAATGCTAGCCTAATCAACAAATGAATATTCTGTCCCAGAAGCCAGTCTCTCTGAATTTTTATTTGTCACATATTTAAGGGTTACTTATTGCCCGTGAGTACTTCAATTATTTTTCTGTCTTTGAAGATTCAGTCAGAAAGAACACAGTCTTGAGTCCTGTGATTTAAAGGTCATATTCATCAGGTGTTTCCACTCAACTGGGACTGCCTTGCTTGGAAGTCACTCAAGTTATAGTTAATCAATCAAAAAATTTATTAAGAATATCCTATGTTGCAGACCCTGTACTAAGTTCTGAGAAAACAAAGAACAATTTTTAATAATTCCTATTCCCCCAAAGCTTAATTCTAATAAGGAAAATGACATATACCATGTAGGTATAGAGTAGATCCATTCAAAGTAATCTTAGAGGGAAAGACGAAGGCAGCTTTTAAACTGTCCTTTAAAAACCCAGGGATTCTACAAGGTGAAGATTAAGAGGAAGAGAAGTCTAGGCACAGAAGACAGCCAGTATGATAGGACAAAGATGGGGGATAGTCCTATATCTTTTTCATTTTCGTTTCACATCCAGGCTAAATCTATGTTCCTTTTAGAATCCATGTGAAGCTAAGTGGTGCAGTAGACAGAATGTTGGGCTTAGATTCCAGAAATCTCATTTTTCTGAGTTCAAATCTGGCCTCAGACATTTACTAGCTGTGTGACCTGGATAAGTCACTTAAGTCTGTTTGCCTCTGTTTCCTCATCTGTAAAATAAGTTGGAGAAGGAAATGGAAAATCACTCCAGTATGTTTGCCAAGCAAACCCCATTTCACAGAGCAGACATTATTGAAAAACTAAACAACTTCATCAATAACAATAATAAGAATCTATAATGATCACTTCTTCTTTCTTCTCTTCTTACTTAGTTCTCGGTCCTTTGCAATCTAGCTTCCAACATCATGAAACGTAAACTGCCCTTTCAAATTTACTAGCCATCTCTTTTTTTATATATATATATTTTATTTGATCATTTCCAAGCATTATTCATTTAGCCATCTCTTAATTGCCAAAACTATTGGCTTTTTCTGAGTCTTCAACCTGCTGGACAAATTTTAATGAATTATGGAAATATGACTTGTTATGAGCACAATTTTCTTTATATCAGAGCAATTTCACTTCTCTTATTCTTAAATACCTTTTGTTTTTTTTTGGAATTTAGTAGAGTGTAAACTTTTAGAGGTTAGAGTTTTTATCTTATTTCCTCAGTGCCTAGTATAAAACGGGTAATTAGATGTTTATTGAATTTATAATTTTATAATTTCATTCTCACAAATCCCTTAGAAAAATACTTTTACCTTAATGAAATAGTACAGTGATTTAATAATTTATTTTCTATAGCTTTTATTATAGTAAAATTCCATTCAAAGGACATTTACTTGACATTTATTGTCATTAAATTTTACCCAAAAAAAATCACCAATCATCCATCTATTTAATGATGAGTTTTTGCATATATTTCCTCCTTTTATCTTGGCCTTCCTTATTTTTGTAAACTGTTCTGAGCCCGGTTCAAAAATATAAAGTAAATGAGTCAGCTGAGAACTCTCAAAGTTGCAGATAGGAGATAAGGAAAAAAGAAAAGAACCCTTACTTTACTTTTGTTTTTTGTTCTTAGTCTCCTCGAATATTTTAGGTGCTTTTTAAAGATAATCAATTTTCACTTCACTATTTCCAGAAAGTATTAAGCTGAAGTGACTATGCCATTCAACACTTATCAAAAAAAAAAAAAGGCTTTCTAGGTTCCCTTTTTAATATATAGATGCTGTCTCCTAGGACCATATTAAATGGAATTTGAAAAAAAAGTCCCCCCTCAGGCAGAAGATACTTTTAGCAAAGTTTTGCTCTGGGTTAGATTCACTATTTGAAGATGTAGGTGGAACTTCAGATGTCTTAGTAACCCACCATTTCCTTAAAGAAAAACCTGAAAGCGTTTGTGATAATAGAGCAGAACATTTCAAATAGCAGAAAACTACATTCTCTGGTGCTCTAATGATCAGTTTCAGAAAATGTGTCTATTCTAAAGAACTAAGAGAAAAATGGGCTTTATTCTATCCAATCATAAAAAAAAGAATGTTTGTGCCTTGAGCATAAGCTGTGTGGATAAGAAGCCCATGAGGTAACTTCAGTTAGTTGAGATGGATATTGTCCTATGAAGGGGAAACATATTCTAGAACACATATCCTTGTGTATAGAGGTACCCCATAAGGCTGCTTTATGGGAAGACCATTCCCAGGAGGCTTGCCATCTAGGATTTTTTAGTGGAGCAGAATTTATCAGGAAACCTCTTAACCAACATGTTGAGTTTATGAGATCACACAGGGGTTCTTCAATTTTGTGTATGTATTATCAACACCTTTGACTGTTTGGTGAGCCCTCTTTCAAAAGTGTTTGTAAATGTATAAAATAAAAAGCATCCAGGAAACTAATAATATTGCAATATGGTTATCAAGATACTAAAAAAATTAGATGTGGAACTTAATTGATGGGCCTTCTCCCATTGAGTTAAATTGTTCCCTAAACTTTTAAAAATTAATTATTTGTATTTATTTTGTTAAATATTTTCCAATTACATTGGAAAAATTTTAACAATCATTTTTTAGAATTTTGAGTTCCTATACCTCTCTCCTTAACTTGCCTCCTCCTTGAGAAGGCAATCAATTTTATATTAGTTATACATGTGAAGTCATGTAAAACATATTTCCATATTAGCTATGTTGCAATATAAAGGGAAACAAAACAATAAAAGTAAAGAAAGTTTTTTAAAAGTGTGCTTCAATCTGCATTCTGAGTTCATCAGTTCTCTCTCTGGAGGTAGATAACATTTTTCATCATGAATGCTTTGGCATTATCTTAGATGATTGTCTTTTGTTTTTAAACCCTGATCATTCAATACTAAATAGGCATTCTAAGGCAGAAGAGTGATAAAGGCTAGGCAAACAAGTGTCTAAGGCTAGATTTGAACTCAGATCCTCCCAATTTTAGGCTTGGCTTTCTATCCCCTGTGCCACCTCATGGTCCCATCACTCTTGATCTTATTGGGAAGATTTTATATTTATCCTTGTTCCAAATAATGCTTGCTCTTGGTTTTAAATAAATACTACTGCCACTGCCAGGTAATCCTACTACTGGTGTTTCATCCATGTGTATTTCAGAACAGGCTTCTCTCCCATTTCACAGATCTCTTTCTTCTGACCTCTTATTTTTTCTTTGTCTGGAAAAATGTCTCACTTTGACCTTTTATTGGCATTGGCCTCCAGAATTCAATTTGGCTCATTATTTTAATGTTGATTGGAGAGGAATGTTGGGAGAGCTTGACTGACTGCTCTTTCTACTCTGCCATCTTGACTCCACCCCTCTCCCTTACTCTAAATCCTTGATGGAATTCCTGATTGGTACCCAGTAATAGAGGTTCCTCCCTCAGGACTGGTTGACTGAGAACCAGGAAGACAGAATGTTGTGAGAGGGATCATTCTCCTTGTGGTCTAAAAGCGTGAGCTAAAACAATTCCACTTCTTTTAATCCATCTATTTTGGTGATGTGTTTTTTTTTTTATTCCATGGAATTTCTAGACTAGAATGTGGCAGTGCAGGCTTACAGCAGGAGTAACATGGCAGTTGAAGATACATGTTTACCATGGTCCCAGGATGGAGTTCCTGG
The DNA here is from genome assembly GCF_027887165.1 of Monodelphis domestica. Taxonomy (NCBI): domain Eukaryota; kingdom Metazoa; phylum Chordata; class Mammalia; order Didelphimorphia; family Didelphidae; genus Monodelphis; species Monodelphis domestica. The sequence goes on along the minus strand of NC_077228.1, from coordinate 342,598,729 downwards.
ACATGCTTTTCCTTTAAGTGATCCTAAGTATGAATGCTGCAATCTTGGGGTTACCTCATTATAGGTAATCTCAGAGCTTAAGAGTTCCTTAATTTAAGAATAGGTCTCCAGCAACCCAGAGTAAGATTTCCTTAATAGCATGTGTCTAAAAGAGAAGAAACCTACTAACAAAGGATCCTGCAGCCAAAGGAGGAGAGCCATGTCAAGGCTGACTGGGAAGTCTAGTCCCAGATGTAAACTTTCTGTGATTTGGCTTTGAGTTGCTTAGATGATACAAGTCTAAGATAAAAGGAGGACATTAGTTCATGAAAAATATTTTTGCCTTCCATGGTAAGAAATGGACTGCTTGAATGTTTTGTGTTTCCTATGTTTGTTCACATTCAACTCTGAATCCATTGAGCTTATTCAGTTTCTGCAATGGGAGAAATAAAGATCATTCCATATCTATCTATATTTAGAAGTACTTGCAGTAACTGAAGACCCTGTTTCCCACATTTAAGGAGACCTAGAAAATACTTGTACCTAAACTATACTTTAGGGTAGGATAGAAGAAAGACCATTAGAGAAGACCTAGTTTCTTTGGGATCAGGTTCCCCTAGGATTTAATTCCATGATCTAAGAGATTTCAAGGATTTAGAAGTCAGAGAGTATTCCAGGGACTACACTGATAAAGGGAAACCAGTCAAGAGAGATGGGAGATGTTCAAGGATGAAACCCTGAATATACAAGGGGAAACAATTCATCTAAAGAAGCAAAATGGGATATAACTGAAGAGGGCATGCAGATATACAGGGAACCCACCAAACAAATCATATTTTTAAAAGTATTTTATACAGGGGCAGCTTGGTGGCTCAATGGAGTGAGAGCCAGGCTTAGAGACATGAAGTCCTGGGTTGAAAGCTGGACTTAACTATTTTCTATCTGTGTGACCCTGGGCAAGTCACTTACCCCCATTGCCTAGCTCTTACTACTCTTCTGCCTTGGAACAAATATAGAGTATTGATTCTAAGATGCAAGATAAAGGTGTTTTGTTTTTTTTTTTTAGTAATGTACAGAAGATAGAAGAAAATCCAGGTAATATAGAATGACTATAAAAGCATGTTATAAAAATATAATAAATCTGTAAAGAATGTAAAATAGTGTTAGAAATGTTAAATAGCAGAATAAATGAAGTTGGGTGAAGAACACTGAAAGCAACAAAAAGCATTTTCTTAAAAAATATTGATAGAGAAGGAATAAAGCTCTGAAGACAGATAGGACTTTTACTTGATATGAAAGGACAATGACAGGGCAAAAGCAGTGCTGCTCATGTGTTGTTTTTCTTCTATTTTCTCTGCCAAGAAGAATGACATTTATACTGGAAATGAGAACAACAATAACAAAAAATTAACCCAGAGTGTTTACACACAATGAAGGAAATAGTAAGAGAGCATCTAACTACCTTTGATGATTTTAAGTCATACGAACCTGATGAACTTTGGTTACTGAAATGACTCATAGCTAAGATTGCTAAGCTACTGTCAGTAATATTTGAAAGATCATGGAAAAAGGGAGAAGAGTCACAGAATTGGAGAAGGGTACTTTCAATTTGTAATATATACATATGTGTATGTATACATGCATATATGTAGATATATACACATATACATGTTATTGAATTTATACCAAGTTCTTGGTATAAAAGTTTTGTAGTATACATGCCCATATATGTATGTAGATATTAACATTTATATACATATGCATACACATATTTTATAATACAATATAGGTGCTGTGGAAGAGAGAAAGGCTAAAATGAATGAAAAGCCTGGATTTTGCAAAGCTATCTCATAAAAATATGAGATGGAACTCTGCTGCCATTAGGGGATGGGAATGGAACATTCTGGCTGAATTAAATAAAGGTGGAGCAGTTGGGAACTGCTGGGTTCTTCTCTCCTTGGCTTGAAGAGGGAAGGAACAAAATCCTTACCAAGCAAAGCTATACCTACTACATCCTTTGCTAAGCAATAGAAGATCCAGATCATTCATCTGATACATTAGTAGGACAGAAACTTTTTCCCTTTGGGGAAGGCAATAGCCTATCCTGCAGAAGATTCATTCAAACCGTATCTCTGAGACAAGACGTCTTTTGTGAACCCACAAAGACATTAACACAATCTGGGACTTGGTCCCAGGCTTGTGCTTCAAACCCCCTGAAATCATCTTTAGGAAGGAAATAATCAGGAACTTCCTGTTTCTTCTAACCTCAGTTATACCTTAACCCTATACCCAATAAATAGTTATTTTTTGCTTTACTGAAGACCCAATTATCTTAAATGTACTATAAGGGGGAGTACAAATACATCAACTAAAGAAGAAAGAGAAAGAGACTGAAGGGGATTTCCTCTTACCCTTCAGCTCTAATCAGATCTGACTCCATTAGTTCAAACAGCTCTGCCTGGGGTGGGGAGGGGAGGGAAAATTGGTGTTACTCTTTATCTGTTCCCTTTCTCTCAAGTATCTGCCCAAACTTTGGTTCCTTCTTGATTTCCCCACTAGTACAGTGACTATAATTGTCATGAAATATACATATACATACCCACATACATATATTTGCCTATCCATTCACAGATGTTTATACTTACATGCATGTACACATGTAGACATATCTCAGGTTGATGAACATTGCTGTAGATTCTTAAGGTATGAATATCTGAAGCTTATTCCTTAGCCTAAAATTTCCTGTTTCATCCAAAGAATTGCCCTTGTACTTAAGCAATAAGTGTGCAAGTGTAATTTTTTTATGTTCTTTATTCACTCAGTTTGCAAAGCTCCTTCATTTCTGTTATGAATTTCCCTGCCTCACCCCATCCTTCAACAGCATTAACAAGGACCCCTAATTCTTTTATATTCTTTCCTTTTCCAGTTATAGAATGATTGACTTAACAGGTATTTCACATTTCTACTTTGTGCTTACTTTAAAATTAATAGGCAAAGTACAATTTGGTGGGATAGTAGCAAGAGAGGCAAGTTGAGAGGCAAAAAGTGACCTGGGTAAATAATACTATGTATTAGTTGATAACACTTGGTTTAAGAAGCTTTCTTATTTAGTGTTTTCATACTAACAAAATCACACATCAGACTTGGGGAGGAATACTAAAAAAGGACTCTACCTCATATCTTTTCTTACTCCAGATTATTCATTTTGAGGCTAGTGTGCCTTATAAAATATTTGTTTCTTTGATATCAATCTCTCTTATTTTATTAAACTTCTGTTTAATACCAGATTTTGTAGCAAGTACTTAGATTTTTCACAAAATCAGTAAGACATTCCTTAAATATGGCTTATTAGAGGTTGGAATATTAGAGGTTGGAAAAGAGTGTCCAGTTCCCATCCCTCCTGCTTCTCATATTGCAAAGAGAATTTGGATGACTTTTTGACCTTATCTTGGCATAGGGTGTGAGATATTGGTATAATCCTAATTTTGTACATTGTTTTTCCCAATTTTTCCCACAAGATTTTTGTCAAATAATGAGTTCTTATCCCCAAATCTGGGATCTTTGGGTTTATCAAACACTAGCTTGCTGAGGCCATTTGCCCCTGTTCTATTCCATTGAGCCACCTTTCTATTTCTTAGCCAGTACCAGATTGTTTTGATGATTATTGCTTTATAGTACAGTACTGCTAGTTCTCTTGATATTCTTGCCATTTTATCCATCCAGATTAATTTTATTATTTTTTCTAGTTCTATAAAAATCTTTCCGTGTTTTTTTTTTTAAAAAATTAACCTATTTGTCATTTCTTAAGGCAAAGTTATATTCCTTCACAATCACATGTCACAACTTCTTTAGCCATTCCCCAGTTGATGGGCATCCTTTCCATTTCCAGTCCTTTGCTGCCAGAAAGAGAGCTCTATAAATATTAGAACTATAGGTTCTTTTTTCCCTCCTGATCACTTTAAGAAATAAACTTAATAGTGACATTGCTGGTTTAAAAGGCATGAAAAGTTTTATAACCCATAGAGTATAATTGCAGATTGCTTTCCAAAATGGTTGGATCAGTTATTACTAGTGTTCCCATTTTTTTGTATCCCCTCCAACATTTGTCACTTTGCCCTTCTATCATTTTGCCAATCTGATAGTTATGAGATATTGTGATAGAGGCTGGCACTAGAGAAAAAGTGCCAGACTGAAGAGTATATGAAATTGATCCCCTTGATGGGGGAGGGGCCCCAGGAGTGAATTTCCTGAGGAAAGAAGACTCTGACTGGGAGAGAGCAGTGAGGCTCTCAGTCCAGAGAGGGGGCTAAAGACTTTCTCCTGAGGGTTACCCACTTTTCCTGCTGGTGACTGGAGCTGAGGTAAAGTCTGCTCAGGTTTCTCTTCAGAAAGTCCCTTCAATTTGGAAGTGTTGGGAGGGAAGATTTCCAGTCACCAGCAGGAAAAGTGGGTAACCCTCAGGAGAAAGTCTTTATCCACCTTCTCTCTTCGACATCTCAAGACCAAGAGACCCCTCACTGCTCACCAGTCAGAGTCTTCTCTCCTCAGGAAATTCACTCCTGGGGCCCCTCCCCCATCGAGGGGATCAATTTCATATACTCTTCAGTCTGGCACTTTTTCTCTAGTGCCAGCCTCTATCACAATATCTCAGAGGTTTTATTTTGTATTTTTCTAATCAATAATGATTTAGAGCATTTTATATGGTTTTGTATATATATATAGCTTTGATTTTTTTTCATCCAAAAGCTGTTTGTTTATATCTTTTGACCATTTACCAATTGGGGAAAAATCCACTTGAATTCAATAAACATATTTTGCATGGAACACTCTGCTAGATGCTAGGAAACATTGAGATATGACACAGTCTCTGACCCCATGGAGCTTATAGTCTAATAATGGGATAAGCAAAAGAAATATACAATATTATTGTAAATAGGGACATGGCATAGTAGATACTTGATTGGCTTCACAATCAATACAGTATAGGTTCAAGTCTTTCCACCTACCCATTCAAGCTGAGTAATACTAGACAATTTCTAAGACTAAGTCGCAGCATAGTTGTCCTGTATTTATGGGAGAAATTTCCTTCTGAAAGGAAGGAATGAACAGATTTATGTATAACAAAGATTAATAATCAAATGTAATGGACTTCTCTACTAGAAGCAATGCAATGATCCAGAACAATTTGATGGGACTCATGAGAAAGAGCGCTATCCACATTCAGAGGAAGAACTGTGGGAAAAAGAAGCAAAGAAGAAAAACAACTGCTTCATCACATGGGTCGATGGGGATATGATTGGGGACGTAGACTCTAAATGATCACCCTAATGCAAATATTAATAATACAGAAATAGGTCTTGGTCAAGTGATCAGAGGAATTGCATGTTGGCTATGGGAGGGGGTGGGAGAAGGGGAGGGAAAGAACATGAATCTTGTAACCATGGAAAATATTCTAAATTAACTAATTAAATAAAAATTTCTCAAGAAATAAAGATTAATCTGGCAGATTAATGAAGAAAGTGTTGCAAAATCATTTTAAAATTTGAAGATGTATAACTTCTAATAAAATTGAGGCAGCTAGGTGGCACAGCAGATAAAGTGCCAGGCCTAGAATCAGGAAAATTTATCTTCCTGAGTTCAAATCTGGCCTCAGAAACTAACTAATGATTTCAATCTGATTTCCTTCATTTCCTCATCTAGAACTGGAGAAGGAAATGGCAAATCACTCTAGTATCTTTGCCAAGAAAACTGCAAAAGGGGTCATGAAGGGCTGTACATGACTGAAATGACTGAGTAACTTCTCATAAAATAGATGTGTTAGGTGACAAATGGGAAACATGTATATCTCTGTAGCCCCAGCTCTCTTCCCCCAGCCTCAGTTTAGTTAGAACACACCTGCAGCCACTACATTTTGCCCTCATTGCTGCAATCATTTCTTTTGCAGCTGATTGTTTTGAAGCTCTTTTAAAAGGACTTGGACACTGAGATGCCTGGGGACAGAGGAGCCCCATCTCCAATGCCTTCTAAACTCCAAAGGGTTTTTTATATTTTACCTGATTGGAAACTACCCAGTATGTTTTTTTGACTTAACTCTAATGTCAAAGAAAGTGGAAACTTAAAAGCAAATAAGAACAGAAGGAAACAGGAGAGAAAAAGGGTTTTGATTTGGTGTTAGGTAGAAAATTGTGAAGGTTGGGACTCTGCTTTAATGGAATGGATCTGAGCAATGCCAGTCATTGTTGCTACCCAGTAGCTGAGACAGACACTGAGGAACCAGGAAGACAATCCCAGACTAGATCAATATCATAAGAGATGAAGGAATATGGTGCTGGCAAGGCTATTTTATATTGACTCTTTCTCTTGTACTTTTCTAGTGAGTAGAGACTCTCTCATTTGTTATCTATTTATCCCTTTGTCCCTTGTTTTACCCATTCCCTAATGGAGAACTGGGTGGAGCAAAAGCTCCATTTCTTGTCTTGTATCATGAGCCTGTAGATGTTTTTAAAACACCTATTTCTATAAGCCATACTTTTCTAGCATGTTGAAGCCTTTATTTTAAAATCTAGATAGCTATTTTTAATACCTTTACCTTCTATCTTAAAATCAATACCTGGTTCTAAGAGAGAGCAATAAGGGCTAGGCAATAGAGATTAAGTGCCCTGGCCAGGATTGCACAGCTAGGGAGTATCTGAGGCCAGATTTGGACATGGAACTTCCTGTCTCCAAGGCTGGTTCTCTATCTACTGAGTCACTCAGCTACCCCCTAGATGTCTATTTGAATCTCAATTTGGGAACTGAGTGAAGAGGAAAATAGATTTAAGGTATTGGGGTTTTCCCCAATGTAATACAAATAAATGTTACCAAAGTGAAATTTCTGGAGGAGGGTTCAAGGAGAAAAGTGTTAAGAGAGATGATAGCTTGTTTGAGAGAGAAAGAGAACAAGGTTCAATTTAAGATTCTCCAAGTCCATGTGAGCACAGTCCTCTTAGGGATAAATTAGCCACAAGATGATCACTTTCTCTTCCCTCAGTCATGGAATCTTGCTTTGGGCTCGAGACACCTAAATCTGACAATTGTGTGGGATCCATTTGTCCCCTAAATGGGTGTGAACACAAGCTGTGTGGTCATGCCCACTTCATCATTGGCTTAGTGGATGACTAACAGCTTGTGTCAGTTGGTGGGTCATACTTACATGTACTTATGAGCTCAATATTACTGATAATAGGATAGATAAGAGGTCAAAGTATGAACGAATTCAATTAAGAACAGACTCATTTTGCTCTTCTGATCTTTGGTGCTGTTATCTTTCTTGAACTGACCTCTTAGATCTTAAATTAAATTATTTCTTAAATTGTGTCTATCCCTGAGATTTCCTTGCTCCTCCACACCAGTGTTTCAATAGTTTTTTTTTTTTATTCTGCACTATTTGTCTTACTCCAGAAAAGTTGTACTTTGGATCCGCTTATCTCTGCTTTGACTTCTCCCTTCCCAGATAGATCATCATCTTGCTCCTGAATGGTGAAATCTCAGATTCCTAGGTTTCATGTTGACTTTTGACCCCTGACATTTAATCTGCCCAGTCTTACTTGATCTCCAGAGGCTCCTGACAGATGCAGCTTTTCTCTTAGTCCTGAAACTTGCCAGATGATTAGCACATAAATAGAAGGAATTTCCATCTTAACTTCCAACTCTCCATACTCCTATCTTGACTAGACTTCATTCTAGAAGTCTGAAGGAAAGAAAGTTGTAAAAAAGTCCCAAAATCGACCAATTTTTTCAGCTCACCCTTATAGACTTCAGATAGGGAGGTGATTCCACTGAAAAGAGGACACCCTCTTTACTAGTGACAAAATCATCTTTAAATCAGTCCCTGGCATTGAGGACCAATGAGAGGAATTTAGTTTTCTCCTGGCAAAAGGCTAAAGCATGTCTCTTAGTAAGGGGTCAAAATGAATGTTTACCTCCATGAAATACTCTCAGCTAAAAGAGGATCATCATATTCCTTCACTTTAGAATAGAAACCAATCTAAGAGTGTAACTGGGGAACAAAATTAGACCTAAGTAGGAACACTTGACTGGCATATAGAATGAAGGAGTGGTGAGAGGGCATCTAGGTAATCCTAATTAATTCATTTATAGTCCTAGATCACTTTTAAAAATTCTTTCCCGATTACATGCAATAACAAATTTCAATATATGTTTTCTGAAATGTTGAGAGCCAAATTGTTTCTCTCCATCCTCCCTTTTCTCCTCTTCCCCCAGATAGCAAGTAATTTGATTTGGGCTATACATATGTAATCATACAAAATATATCTCTATATTGGTCATGCTGTGAGAGAATACTCATAAAACCAAGACCCTAAAATATAAACAGGCCCAAATAAAATAAAGTGAAAAATAGTGTGCTTTGATCTTTATTCCAATTTCCTCAGGAATTTGATTAACCCCCTCAATCCTATGAAGTTGATTAAGGGACTTATCAGATTTTTTAGGATTCTTGTGGTCATATTCTCCCCTCCCCACATTATAACCATAGAGACCAGGGAGAATACACAGGTTAAACATGTATTAGTTTTTCCATAACTTGTACAAGAAAAAAGATTTTCTGTCTTTACAGTATTGGTCTTGGTTTCCTGCTTTTTGCTATTGCAAGTTACTTTATTAAGTTACATTATTTTTAGGAATCTTCCTTAAGAAATATAATACCTGAGGTCAGGTAAGTATTTCAGTGGATTGAGAACCATGCCTAGAGACAGGAGTGTCCTGGGTTCAAATCTAGCCTTAGACATTTCCTGGCTCTGTGACTCTGGGCAAGTCACTTAACCCTCATTACTTAACTCTTACTAGTTTTCTGCCTTGGAACTGTAAAGATTAAAATTTAGGGGAGATGGGGAGACTGAGGCAGATAGAAATTAGTTTCTCTCTGCAAGGAGTATTATATTTTTTTAGAAGTTTATTGGAGATTAAGGATTAAAGAAAATACAGGATAAGAGACACATGTCCAGGCCATAGAGTGGCCTAGACACCTCACCTACATTATGAAAAAAAAACCACATCTGCCCCAAAATGGAAGTCCAAGAGCCAAGAGAGCCCCCTCAAAAGCCTTTGAATCAGGTTAAATACCTTCTCGATCTCTGCCAAGGTGAGATTACAAGGCATTCTGGGGAAGTAGAGCAAAGGCTCATGGGGATTGTAGTCCTGTATTCGAGTCTATTTTTTACATTCCTTCGTATGATCATTTTTGGAAAAATTAATTTTTCCCCAAAAGGATCATAAAAACATAATAAACTTAAAAGATCACAATAGTGTGAGGATAAGAGAAAAGAATAAAACCAATAATTGCTGAACAGATTGACAAAAAGCCGTTAGGGGGCAGTCCCCTTTGGCATAAAAGTATACATACAAATAAATGTTCAATCAACCACACCCAAAGTTCAATTTTGTGCAACTTGTGGTCTGGAGGCTTCTTCATGGTGGCTTCTCCAACAGTTCAGTTCTGGATTCAGAGAGGTAGCACCTTCTTTAACTAAAATTCTTCTCAAAAGGAATTTAAACTTTGCAATTTAAATAATGATTTTTTTTTACATTCCCCCGTGTTGTGGGTGATTGAAAGATTCAGAATCAGTTAGGGATGCATGGCTGAGGTATGAGGTATATGAATCAATTGGCAAGAGATATTAAAAAGACATCAGAAAATCCAAAAGAAAAGAAAAATTTCTGGATGAAAATATAGACTATCAAAGTCTTATGTGTAAAAATTCCAAGTAGAAGAAAAATAAATCTATAACAGGTCCTTCAATCAGGGCCCAATCAAAATGATCTAAGTAATGATGCATTTACCCAGTCAGTGCCAGGACTACAGAAAGGTACCACACTATGAGAGGCAGAAAAGGGGACCAGATTATAGGAGCCAAGGCTTCAGGGATACTCGTCTGTGAGTATCTTCAGGGTGAGTGTGGATACAAGGAAAGCCTACGTCTTAACACATGTTAAACATAGTAACCTTGAGTCTTCACACTAGGTTCAAGACCTTTGTATTGGCCTAGAAGTGCATCAATCCATCCTGGATTGGCCTTTTTTTTTTGGCTCTGTGCAATGGCTCTTGTGTGTATATCTTCTCCTGGAATCAGACAGAATCATTAAGCAAAGTCCCATAATTTATTTAAATAATTAGTGGCATCATTTTTATAGTCACAAGCTTTTTGGGCATGCTCTGACAAATGTATCTTACACTTGTAGTACTGAAAAATCAAAAGGTTAAATAAAATCTTAATGCTGGTGACATGTGCTTCAAATATAAAAAGGAGAGAAAAAATAATAAAAAAACTGAAAAAGTATATTGCACATGCAAGAAAAATATAATAATAAAAGAGCTTTAAAAATTCAAAAATATAGCTTATAATCATTGACACTCTGTGTCAGGTAAGAAAATATAAAATACAAGGCTTTCTCACCAAAAAATGAGATCCATTTCCTCTTTGTATCTGGCCATGATCACTGTGAGTAGAAGGCAAATGAATTGAACAAGGTTAACAATTTTTTCATCTTTAAACATACAGTAGTACAAATATGTAGATATCAAAATCCCCAAAATTCTCAATAGCTCAATTAATTACAATAGCAAACAAACACACTTTCATATTTCACATAAGTTGCTGTATGACATTTTTAAAACCTATGAATTGATGGACATTTGTCACAATTTTTACAAACATAGCAATCCTTCAACCTTGGTATTTAAACATATTTTTTAAAACAAAGTAAAACTCATCTTGGGTTTAGAACATAATCAAGAGATCTATATATCATTCTGGTAGAAGTAAAATAGTGAGCTGAAAGGCATAAATAAAGGGGTGCTCCTTTTTCTTGGAGGCTTATAGGGATACAAATGCCCTAAGATTAACTGCCCAACTTCCATTCACATGTGGGAAGGTTGGGGATTTATAAAATGTATTTCATTTCAGCTAATGGGCCTTAGGGCAGGCAAAAATAACCAGATTGTTAAAAAAATTCCAAAAATCATATTTAAAAAACCCTTAAAATCAAATCATTTGAGGTATTTAGCACATTAAAATGCCAAAGGTTGTTAATACAATTATAACCAGTTCTGAAGTCCATCTATCCTCAGCAAAATAGAAAAAAAGCTGTTTTTTCATATATGAGCTTATTCATAATAATATTTGTTCAACACAGTTATAGGGGAAAAACAACAGAATTTCAAAACTCAGTACATTCAAATTAAATTCAATCAACCTTCAGTTCAAGCAGAATAATATTCAATCCAGTAATATATGAACTTAAAATCACAAAGTTAAACCTTAAACAAAAAATGCAAAAGAATATAGAGATTTTTATAAACCATTGGAGTCTGAAATGCCTTGGAATATAGCCTTTAGTCTCTTCAAAGTTCCTTGGGTTCTAATCCATTTAAATGTCTATTATCCGAAGGCAGAGTGGTATGGGCTAGGCAATGGGGTTGAAGGGACCCATCCAGGGCCCCATAGTTGAGGAGTATCTGAGGCCAGATTTTAACTAGAGACCTCCCGTCTCTGGGCCTGGCTTCCAGTTCGCTGGGCCACCCATTTTCCCCTTCAAAGTTAGTTGAATCTTCTCCCTGACACACAGGTGAAGTTAATGCTATTACCAGAACAGTCAAAAGGTATCCTTTTAAACCCATTGCTTTTTAGGTTTCTGTTTGAAAAGATCTGTTTCTTCTCTCTAGTCTCTCTTTCCCCTCTCTGATCCCGCAGTGGCCAGTACCCCCATCCACGTGGAGGCTTAGCCTAAGGGAAAATTGCCCATTCTCCTTTCCCTCTCGTCTCTCCCCTCGGCCCACGTGGCCAATACTGTTACCAGCTGGTCGCAATGAGTCCTGAGCGATCTGCTCCAAGGATCTGGGTGATGAGCCAACTGGGGCCAAGCTCATGGGTCTGGGGCGCAGAAATAGGCAGGCAGCGGCCCGTGAGAGGCCAGGAGCAGGAGCGGCTGCGGGGGTGGGCAAGGCCGGGACCAGGTACCAGGGGAGGACCATCAGGGCTGCAGGCTGCAGGCAGGAAGCAATGGGCAGAGCCAGGTGGGGTGGGCAGCAAATGCAACAGGTCCAGAGCCTGTAGCAGCTTTGCAAGGGTAGAAAACCTTGGCCAGAGAGATATGGCTCAAAAAAAATTTTTTTCTAGGTACTAGATATTAAAAGTTGAACTAAAGATCAGAAAAGAAATCAGAAGATTGAGATATTTCGTTTTCCCGAAGTGGTTACGCCAACTGTAAAGATTAAAATTTAGGGGAGACGGGGAGACTGAGGCAGAACCACTATTGATTCCACGATGGAAGAAGGATTAAAAAAAAGAATATAATTCTGTGTGAACTGATCCAACCATTCCTGAGAGCAATTTAGAACTGTGCCCAAAGGGCTATAAAACTGTGTATAAACATTTGATTTAGAAATATCCCAACTAGGTCTATATCTCAAGGAGATCAAAAAAGGGGAAAGGGCCCATTCATAAGAAAAATATATGTAGCAGCTTTTGTTTGTTTGTTTGTTTTGTAGTGGCAAGAGGTGGAAATTGAAGGGATAGCCACCAATTGGAAAATGAACCATCAAGTTGTAGCATATGATTGTAGTGAAATATTACTGTGTTATAAGAAATGACAAGTAGGGTGATTGCGGAAGAATCTCTAAAGACCTGCATGAACTGATACAAAGTGAAGCGGGCAGAACTAGAACATTGTATGAAGTACCAACACAGCTTAGCTATTCTCAGCAGTGCAATGATCTAAGACAGTCCCAAAGGATTCATGATGAAAAATGTTTTCCACCTTCAGAAAAAAGAAAGTATATTGTTTTTTCACTTTATTTCACTTGTCTGTGTTTCTATTTTGGAGTTTTGGTTTTATATGAATATTCTTGCACAACATGACCAATATGGAGATATAATGTGCATAATTATACATGTATAGCCCATATCAAGTTACTTGCCATCTGGGGGCAGGGAGAAAAGAAAAGTTGGAGAGAGACAATTAAGCTCTCAAGGTTTCAGAAAAGGTATTTTGAAAATTGCTATTGCATGGAATTGGGAAAGAAGTTTTTTTTTTTAATTAATTTGTCTAGGGCTACAAATGAGTTAATTTGAATTTTATGTATGTCTTATCTCCATTCCTTCTATATTCCAGTCAAGTGGTCATATTTAGCTCTATTTTTAGTCCCTAATCACACTTTTAGATGGACTCTTATTCTAGACAGAAGGATATAAAATGTTGACTGAGGAAGAGTTGATTAGGTTGACCTCTGACTGCTATCTAGGTTTTTGCTTGATTTCTGATATTTGTTACATAATATCTGATTGGATTCTTTATCCTTGTGAAATGTTCTTTCCCAGTCCTTTTGAATTTCCGGAGAGCTTAATATAGCCTTGAAGTCTTCCTGTTAAAATCCAGGGCTATTTGTCTCACAGGGTCATTTCTATCTCTTCCTTTTTTGAGTCTCCCATCTTACTACTCTAGAGGAAACATTAGCTCAGAAAGCAATCACAGTCATCTTGTCCTTATCTGGAGATAAAACTCATTATAATAGTGCAGACATGAAAAAAGGCCCTTTTTTTGAGAAAAAAGGAGTAGGAAAATCTAAAGGTAAGTGATGATGGCTTACTAAGTAGGGATTGAGGGGAGGATATAGCAAAGAAGAAAAGAATGGGGACAATTTCATTAGATCCCAGCACTGTCTGAGGTAGATACATTCAGGCGGCCATTGACATGCATCCACTATCCTTCTCTTGTCTTTGTTCTCAGATGTCCATGGACTTCCCTGTCCTTTGTGGTTCCTGCCTCTCAAGACCCTTCAGGCACTCTTTCCAACTAGGAAAATTACATTTCCCTTTAGATTCTGCTGTTGGTATAGGGCTTCAGTCTATGACCAGGCTGCCTGCTCCCTGGATTCTGGATCTATCGCTTAGGTCCAGAGCCTTCTGAGACTACCCAGATCTTGAAATCATACTTGGCTTGAGCCTGTTTGACCTTTGGTATTTATACATGCCTCTATCTAAAATGCTCTTTCGTTTCCAGAACCTTGTCCTATCTAGTACTTTTAGCCCTGAATAAGTTCTCCTTATCCTGTTCCTCATCCTATGCCTTTGGATCCATTGTGGCATTAGCTCTTGAATTAGATTATATTATACTATAATGTTATGTTATATTATATATTATATCATATCCTATGACATCCTATTATATTTTATAACTCCAATTGTAGGTTAGCTCTCTGATATGAATCTCATGAGAGTGGGGGGGATGAGCCAGTTTTCCAGGGTCTGATCATCTTTGAATTAATTAACCAATGACACCCTGAAAACAGAGCACTGAGTGGCTGCACCTGACAGGCTTACCACTAAGATACAGTCACCTAAAATAAATTTGTTCTATTACACATTCTTTTACAAGTTTTATTCACGTAAGAGATGCTCAACAAATAAATATTTAATATATGAATGGATGAGTAATTCATTCTACATACTGAAATCTTGTTAAATCTCATGACACAGTAGAAAGAAGCAATCAATATAGCTTCCCTCTCAACTCTAGAAGTACCTTTTCCCAACACAAAGCATCTGAAGTGGGATTGAAGAGAACTCAGTTATGAGTTGCTGATAACTTCATGCTCTTCCTAGACTCTTCATTAACACACACACACACACACACACACACACACACACACACACACTTTTTTGGAAATGCACAGGTGAAACAGGAAGGTTTTTTCTAATGAGCCTGCCAGGAGATCAGCTGCTTGTAATTTTCCAATTGGATTTTGAAGGAATGGCTTGTTCTCATGAGATTTGGTATTTTTACTGACTAACAGAGAAGCAAAATACAGAAATAGAACTAGAAAGGAAACAAGAGAAGAGGGGTAGCATTAAGAAGTTGAAAAACATAGAGTAGCATTGGGAAGGTAAGAAGAGAAAGAGATTGAGGAGTTAAAAAAAAAAAGTAACCCAGCAACAAGAAAGCAGCAAAGAAAGTTAAATGGAGAGGAAATGGGAAAATGGGTATGCAGAAAAATGTATATGATTTTTTCCTTTCTACAAAGTAAAGGAAATATTTGCAATGGCTGCAAAATACTCAGCATTTGGGCAATGAAATACTTTTCATTTTGATATTAAAATTGTGTCATCTCCATTCAATTGTACTTTAGCTTACTATGGTTTCCTATTACTTAAAAGCCATAATAAAAATAATTATGGACTTATTTGAGGCATGAGTTTGAATCCTTATAGTCTCACTAACTGTGTGTTCATGGGCAACTCATTCAATGTTTCTGACCCTTGGTTTCCTCATCCACAAAATGGGAGTGAGAATACTTGCATAGTTATGCTTCGCCGAATTATTGTGAACTCACTGACCAAAGGGAACACTTCATAAACATAATAATATAGCTGGCATTCACATAGTGCTTTATACACTTTATAAATATGATTTCAGAATAATGAAGAAATAGGTGTTACTATTAAATCCAAGTGTAAGCTTTG
Source organism: Monodelphis domestica (assembly GCF_027887165.1). Lineage (NCBI taxonomy): Eukaryota > Metazoa > Chordata > Mammalia > Didelphimorphia > Didelphidae > Monodelphis > Monodelphis domestica. The sequence continues at coordinate 342,583,232 of NC_077228.1, read as the reverse complement.
ATATAAAATTAAACTATTATTATGGGCAAAACTTGCCTAAATTTAAACAATCACAGAATATTTGGGCAAGGAATAAAAGCTTCCATCACTGATCTGAGTGTTTCATTTGTATGATGCCAACTATCTAGATATTTTAAAAATGTCTATTTTAGAATAGCCTCTCCTCGTTTCCTGCCTTTGTTCCTAGAAATTTCATTATACATGATGATGTATTGTCAAGCACATGGGACCACCCATGATGACATGGGGTCATCAATTTCCTCACTTCCTTTGACCTGCATCTTCATTCTGCCTCATCTACCCACTAAGTTAGGATCCCATAACTACCTATAAGTGTTCTACTTCATGATTTAGAAATTTGAAATTTCTCTCTCTGACCATCACCTTGCATCCTTCCACCTCTCCCTGAATACCATTCTTCCTAAAGCTTCTTTTCATATTCACTGTGAGTTCTTGTCATTCATTCCCTGATAAGCCTACTGGTTCTAGGTCCTATACTAAGCACTTTACAAATATCATCTCATTTGATCCTCACAGCAGCTCTGCTATTAATCCCTGTTATCATCCCCATTTTACAATTGAGAAAACTGAAGTTAAGTGATTTTCTTGGGGTAATACACCTAGTGAGTGTCTGAGGCCAAATCTGAACTCAAATCTTTCTAACTCCAGGCTTAGTGCCCTATCCACTGTATCACCTAATTGTTGTGTTCTGACTTCTCTTTTCTTCTTTTGACATTTTGATCCTGGAGTTAATGAATTCGACTTTACACTTTCTTCTTGTCTTGAGTCCCTTGTCCTCTTATCCTATTGTCATTTATGTCTTGCTGTACCTTAACCTTGGTCTACCCTCATCTGCCTTCTCTGTTTTTAATCAACTCCTGTCAAATATCACTGAAAGAAGTTATGAAACTGTGCTAAATAGGTCCACTGTGCATTTATCTCACAACCTAAACTGGTTTTCCCCTTCTACCGGATAATCCTTTGATTCTTTACTAATTAATCCTCTATCATACTCCCTCTGAACAGGTAAAAATGATTTGACAAGAAGAATACATGTATATTAAATCTAATAAACCCAGAGAATAAGCATTGCCATCACCATCTCCACAGCAGACTGGCTGAAAATAGTACAGTTAAGTTCACTATGTCACTGTCCTCCATTCTGTACTCTTTAACAAGCAATTTAGAAAATACCTTTATTTCATTGGTTCTACCTATAATACTATATTTCTATATGTATGACAGTATAACTTCCTATTGGTGCCAAGGTAGACCTTTGTCTAACACTCTATAAATCTGAGCCACGAGCATCTCTGCACCTTTCATTAGAGTGAAGCCCTGACGTCACCACTATCTGCCCTTGTCTAAGGTGTGACAGAGGCTGGTACTAGAGAAAAATTGCCAGGCTGAAGAGTATGTGAAATTGATCACCTCAATGGGGGAGGGGTCTGAGGAGTTTGGAATGTGGAGGAGAAGACTCTGGATGGAGGGGAGAAGAGTGAGGCCCTCAGTTAGGAGAGGTGGGAAAAGACTTTCTCCTGAGGGTTACCCACTTCCTGCTGGTGCCTGGAAATCTTCCCCCCCAATATTTCCCAATGGAAGGGACTTTCTGAAAGAAACCTGAGCAGACTTTACCTCAGCCTCTGTTGCCCAGGGGTGAGTCAACCTGACTTTCTCTAAGGGGGCTCAGGCTGACAAGGCCTGAGTTCCCCCCAAACTCGAAGAGAGAGGGGAAAGGGTTTAGAGAGAGACAGGGACCCCCTTTTCCCACTTTCCTTTTCCCATTCTTCCCTGCCCATTATTCCTTTTGTATTACCTGATTGAGTTGACATTAAAAGTTATCTGTTCCCCAGGCTGAGTGTGAGTGAACAGATCAAGGGGAGACCTTTTGGTCTCAAGTAGTAGAGGGGGGGACAAGAGGGGCAAGAGTGAATTGGGGAGAGCAATTTTAGCTCAGGAGGGAAGGCAAAAGGGGGAAAATCTTCAAACCCCCTCTCCTCTCTCTGAGCCAACCCTAAACATCAGCTGTCTCCCCTGTACCCCACTTTGATAAGGGTGGTCTCCTCTCATTTACTGAAACTTAATATAGAAAGTCTTAATTTTTTTTAATACAAAGGGCAGTGGGGGCTACACACCAAAATGTCCTGTTAGCATCTCTTTTTTTTTTCACCATTCACAAGTAGGAAAAGTAATAAGGCTTTCTTAACCATTACCTCTGTATGGTTTTGTTTAATAAAGATGATTCCAACATTACTCTTTTCTGCTCAAACTTATTATTAAACCTCTCTTCTCACAGCAGATCATTTTGGACACTACTGAAAAAAAAATAGAGACCTTCCATGAAAAAACTTTTTTCCTCCATAATCTACATTTCTGAACCCCTACACACTATCCTCTCCCTCCATCCCATATTCCTTTGTTCTAGTCTCTGAGAAAGAGGTATTCCTTTTCCTTGATGACATCGACTTCTATTTGTACTCTTGATTTCATCCCTTCTTATATTCTTCCACAGCTTTTCCTTTCAATCTCCCCTTCCCTTCTGATCTTCAGTCTCTCTATTTTCTTTTTTCTTCCTGTAAGAATGCAAGCTCCTTTTGAATTTTGTCTTTGTATAGCTAGAACTCAGCATAAAGAGTGCTTAAAATATTTTTTTTAATTGAATTAAAGCATCATACTAAAACTAATGCAGTACAGCCGAATGGGAGTGATATAAAATGTTACATGTATTGAAAAGTTCATTTCAGAAATTAATTAATATGATCTTCAGTTCCATTGTATCTCTCAAAAAAAGTATTCATTCAACTAGCATTTATTAAATGATTTCTATGTACTGGGCTATGCCAGGTCTTAGATATATGAAGACGAAAATGGAATACTCCCTGTCGTCAAAGGTCCTATATTCTATCATCCTACTATATTCTGTTATGGTGGGACCACACAGAAAGTACTGAGTTTAGTTTTGGACAAAAATTTTAAGTAGGATATTGGTAATTTGGATATTATCCAGAGGAAGGCATTCACATTGGTGAAGGAAGGAACTAGATAAATTTAGTCTGGAGATGAAATAATTTTAGCTTCTAGGGAAATTGGGAAAGGTTTCATGGAGAAGGTTGTACTTGAATTCAGCCTAGAAAGAAACTAGGTATTATTCTAAAAGAGGGGCAATTAGGCTTGTTTGACTTGATCTTAAAGGGAAGAACTGAGAATAATGGTAGAAATAGCAAAATGGTGAATTCAGGTTTGATATAAGGAAAAACTCACTAATAAAGTGCGTTATCCCAAATGGAATGGGCTGCTTTGCATTTCCCCATCACAGAGATCTCTACTTGTTCAGTATAGTGTAGAGGGGAACATTCATGTTCTAAGCATGGTTTGGAATTTTTAGTCTTTGAAGTTCCATTTGGCTCTGTTATTTTTTAAAATGAAGCATCTTTGATTCCAATGACTTGACTATCCTTCCTTCCCTAAAACATACATTCTAATCCCTCCATAAAATAATAAATGACTATTGAGAGTTTCCTCAGCTGAAAAATTCTCCATACAACTACTTTAATGATGAACCTCTTGAAACATAACTAGATTGATCCTTTAAAAATAAACATACCACCCTTTATTAGACCCATACTGGAAGCCTTTCAGACTTTGTAGAACTAGTCAGAGCATATACTCGGGCTGACATTGCCTTCAAGAACCCAGTATTATTTATATATCATAATGAGATATCATAATAGGAGCATAAGATCATAAGTGAAGAATTTTGAGACTTTCTGGTCTAGTCCCCTCATTTAACAAAAGAGCAAACTAATGTCTATACAAATGAAGGGATTTGCTCATTATCATAAAGTGACAATCAATCAACCAATAAACATTTATTAGACACCTACTAGGTTTCAGGCTGGAGATACAGAAAGAGACAAAAGGTAGTTGCTCTACTAAGAAGCTTACAGTCTAATTAGTGACACAATCTGTAAACAAATACATACAAAGCAAGCTATAAATAGGATAAATAGGAATTAATTAAAAGAGGGAAAGCACTGGAATTAAGAAAAATTAGGGAAGGTTTTCTGTAGAAGGTAGGAATTTAGTTGGGATTTTTAAAGGAAGCCAGTGAGGTCACTAGTCAAAAAGGTGGAAGAGTTTCTCAGGCATCGGGGACAGCCAGAGAGATTGCTCAGAGCCCAGAAAAAGATTGTCTTTTTTCATGGAAAAGCTAAGAGATCAGTGTCAATGGATGTAAGACTATGTGTTATGGAGTAAAGCGCAGAAAGACATAGCAATTATTAGAACCTAGATTCCATATCTCCAAATTCAACACTCTTTCTACCATACCACATGGAGCACTATTTTAGTCAAGGGTAAAAAGAGATAGTAAAAATAAAAAAAAATTATAGATAAAAAACTATGATTTAGAGAAGTTAATTGACTTGCCCATAATCACATAGCTAAAAGGCATCAAAACTAAGATAAAAACTCATATCTTCTGATTTTAACTCCAATGTGTGTATTTAAAAATTACACAATATGACCTATGCTTCCTAGAAAATCTATTTGACCCTATCTATCTGAAAGCTGTGAGGAGGCAACTCAATTACAGCATCATGCCACTGGATAAAATTTCAGATGCAAAATGGTCTGAAATTTAAAAGCCCTAAGAAATGTTATATGGGACTATCATATGACATGTATGGTATTGGTTCAGGAAATGATCACATTCCCCTTTTCTTCCCATTTTATATAGAATATAAGTGACCCCAAATCTGAGTCTCAGTTTCCTAATCTGTAAAATGGGGTGGGGTGGGGCAGGAGTGTGGTTGAACTTGTTGACCTCTGATGTACTTTGCCTCTTTAAGTAGTTCTGCAATTTAGTTAATTAAACCATTTTATGTGTTGAACAACTGAGCATGATTTCACAAATATAAGAACCATTCATGTAGACTATGGTTGCAAAACATGAATTACCATAGAAACAGACCCTTGAAAGGAACATTATCAGGAGCTCCCCAGATGCATGGATGATGGTAGGTAGAACTGGAGGAAAACATAGCTTTGGAGAGCTTGGATGCTTGTTTTTCTATTATTTTCTTTAGTGACAGAACCTGTGTGAAGAGAATTCTAAATAGCCAAACTTGACAAAAGCAACTGTGAGCTTTCCACCACTAAGACAGTCTTAGTCCATTCAATATATCAGCATATAGTATGGATGACAGCTCAGATTTCTAAAGCATTTAGGATGTTAGGACTGGAAGGGACTTTAGAGATCATCTAGTTCAACTCCCTCATTTTCCAGATGGGGAAACCAAGGTCCAGAGAATTGAAGAAACTTTCCCCCAAAACATTTAGGTAGGGTCATCAATCATGCTGTATCCAAAATGGATTTTAGAAGAAATTTAGTGCAACTTTCTCATTTTAAAGATGTGGAGACTGAGACTTTGGTGGTGACTTGCTCAAGGTCGACCAGTAGTAAGTGTGAAAGGCAGCATTTTAAGTCAGGTCTTTTCACTCCTAGCAGTGAGGTGATGCAGTGATCTGAAGTCAGAAACACTCATGTTCATGAGTTCAAATCTAGCTTCAGATACTTGACTTGCTAGCTGCATGACTCAGGACAAACAACACTATTGTTTGCCTAAGTTCCTCATCTGTAAAATGAGCTGGAAAAGAAAAGTTATACTCCAGTATCTTTGCCTAAATGGGGTCATGAAGGTTACAATAGAATCCCATAACAACAGAATCTCTCTTTCTCCCAATCCAGCATGCTTTATACGGTATCATGATGCCTCATAACACCCTTGTGAAGTGGACAGTATATTATGACTTCTATTTTACAAATGGGGAAACTGAGGACTAGTGGACTTTTGCAAGAAGCCTTACTCAGTCCTCTCAGTACCTTCACTTTAAGATGATCTCAAATTGATCTTATCCCTATCTTGTTTGTATCTTGTCTCCCTTCTATTGATTGTAAGCTCCTTCAGGACAGGGACTATTTTTTTCCTTTCTTTATTATCAGGGCTTAGTATAATGTCTACCACAATTTTTTAATACATACCTTTTGTCTTAGTATCACTTCTAAGGCAGAAGACCAGTGAGGACTAGGCAATTGGGGTTAAGTGATTTGCCAGGGTCATACATCTGGAAAGAGTGGTTTCGACTTGACTTGATAGTGAAGGTGAGTGACTGCCAGGAGCCATCAAAGACCACGCTGTTTGACATAGTCTATGTGGAAACTGGGGACTTCAAAACAGCCCCCAGGAAAGATGGAAACCCTCCTAAGTGACTTTAAATATTAACATCCCCTTATTATTGGAATTGCTATGATTATTATTCTTACTTAGTCCCAGGAAAAATAGATGAGAGCAACATGCTTGCAGGGTTAATACAGATGTCCCACTCTGACCCCCCAGGATATTACCAGGAGAGCCCACTTACAAAATTAAACCTAAGGATTCTTATATACCCACTTAAATAGGACCCTCTTTTCTAGGCATAAAAACTTCTGGCAAATCTGTGCTCTGAATTCCCCAACCTATATCTGGGTCATGTTGATGTCTGCCCTCTGACCCTGCACTTAGCAACAATGTTTCGTTGACTATTTCCCTAGGCTTCCTGTCTGTTGTTAGGTTCCATGGGAACATGTATGTTGAGAATGAAACTGTGTGCCAAGTAGATGTGTGATCATGAGGGTATAAAATAAAGGTAGGCCTCAGCCAAGGTGGAGCAGTTTATCCTGTGAAACCTGTGCTGCGTGTTGAATGCAAAAGCTGCATCCCATCTATTGTTTTGCTGACACTGTCCCACCTTCAAGACCCCAGCCCCTGTGGGAGTCTGGCCCACCCCACAGCAAGTGATCTTTATAAGGTCACAATAACCAGACAAGTTTGAATCCATTTCCTCCAATAAAATGGCAGCATACTTTCCATGATTCTGTCCTGTCACTAATGAAAAATTATTTTTAATTCCCCCCCAAATACTCACATAAAGTTGTAGAGAAATCAGTTGATGAATCACAAAACATATTTAAGAACCTACTCTTCATATTTTGCCACCCACCAGTAGTTGACACCACTAAAATGACAGATGTAAGAGAAATGTAGCTAACTTCTCACTTATGCCCCCAATGTAGATTAAAAACTTTAGGAGGGGAGTCTCTTACAAAATCATTCTTTTGCTTGCTCCTCCCCAGAAAATGACAATTGACATCCACAGTATTAAGGTTTATAAAGCATTATACCTACATTATTTTATTTGATTTTCACAATAGCCTTGAGAGGTACTATACCCCATTTCCTAGATGAGGAAATTGAATATCAGAAATGTTAGATGATTTGTCCATGATCATACAATTGGAGGCAGGATTTGAACTCAGATCTCTTCTGACACCAAATTTAGGATAAATTGTATTCCTCCAATTTCTTTCTTAGAAAAACCATAGAAATATTACTTTCTGACTCATAAGTCTCACAAAAATCTAGTCATTTCTCAACTCAGCATAAACCTATGAATATTACTATAAATATTAAAAAAAAGTTAATTTTGCCATCTTTTAGAAGGCTCTGCCCTTGGCTTGGGTAGCTAAGTGACACAATAGATAGAGTGCTGGACCTACAGTCAGGAAAACCTAAATTCAAATTCAAAATATGGCCTCACATACATACTAACCATGTGATCCAGGGCAAGTCACTTAACCCTGTTTGCATCAGTTTCCTCATCTGTAAAATGAGCTGGAGAAGGAAATGGCCAACCACTCCAGTATCTTTGCTGAGAAGACCCCAAATTGGTTCACAAATAGTTTGATATGACTGAAGAACGATTGGGGGGAAAAAGCCCTTTCCACTCCAATAAGCACTCAATCTAATTAAAATTGTTTATATGGTAGGTTGTATTTGTATCAAGAAAAACAAAACAGTTTAAGACCTAAACTCTTGGACAATTAGGAAATCTATTTATCCCTGTCTGTGGGAACCTATATAAGCCATCATACTAAACTGAATAGTCAAGGATAAATAGAATCCGCCTTTCACCCTTGGACCTACAGAGTTCATAGGATTTAATGAACTCAAATGTGGAATGAGTCCAGATCATTCTTCAGTGGCCTTCCTCTCCTGCAAATCCTTCACGTTATGATATAAAAGCCCAAGTCTTATTCTTCTCCACTGTGTCTCTGCCATTATTTCAATGTCTCTGTCTGAGAATCACTCCTCAGTGCAAGTAGTTCAATGGCTGTCTGATGAATGAACAATTCTTTTTCTAGATGCTTCATACTGTTTGGAAATTCTGCTTTTCCCCCCTCATGGTTACTATACTCTCCCCACCTCCCCAAATCCCTTTATCTCATTTCTGGAAGTAGAGCTCTCCTTCTGCACACTTCCTAGAAATTCTACAAACCCGTTTAAGAAATTAAAAACAAAGTCCAGTTCCTGCCTTCAAGGAGCTTACCATCTAGTTGGTATTAAGACACAGACACAAGGAAGATAATCAAAAATATAAAAGTATGTAATATATATATATATATATATGTATATCACATCAGTGAGACAGACAATAAGTTTGTGCAATAAGAGACATAGACAATAGAAGGCTGAAGCAGGACTTTGGCCTCAGGTGATGAAGTAAGACTTTGGAGAAGAGATAGGATTGGAACTAAGCCCTGAATTAAATTGGAAAGCTAAGTGGCTGGATGGATAGAGTATGTGGAGTCAGGAAGACCTGAATTCAAATTTGATCCCAGAAACTTACTGGTGGTGGTTCCTGAGCCAACTCACTTAATCACCTTTTGCTTCAGTTTGTTTATCTGTACATCAAGCTGGAGAAGGAAATCATAAACCGTTCCAATATCTTTGCCAAGAAAATTTAGAGTAGGTTCATAATAGTTTGACACAGCTAAAATGATTGAATAACAACTTGAATTAGTTAAATGGGGAAGAGAAGGAAAGACATTACAACTAGAGAAGATTTTGTGAACAGATATGTAGAAATTTGAGATTCTGTGATGTTTCAGTGACATGTAGATCAATTGAACTGGAATGGCAGGATATTAGGCTGGAAAATTGGTTTGGATTTAGATTGTAGAGAATCTAGAAAGCCAAGGTAAAGAGTTTGCACTTTATCCTGTAAGCAAAAGGAATCGTTGCAGGTTTTTGAGCAAAGGACTGATGTAGTGGGTGTACAGCATACTCATCTCCTCCGAGGACACGTTTCTGTAGTATTTACTGTGTAACTACAACTCCAATAGACATGACATTAAGAGCCTGGTATAGAGCTCATAGTGTTATAAAAATGCTTAAGTCATCATTTCTAGTCACTCCATTTCCCTCTAGCAAAACATTCCTTTCAATTAAACTATAAAATAAACTATATCTCATATGCATGATATAAAACTAAATAGAAACTATAATAAAAACTATATTAAAATATGCAAAGGTCATCCAGCTCCTTTTGCAATCAGCATTCCATTAAAACACAGTGTCATTCTTCCAGAAGGTGAAAAATAGGATCATAGATTGAGACCCAAAAGAAATCTTAGTCATTGAGTTCAACTTCCCTTATTTTACAGATGAGGAAACTGAAGCCCAGCAAGGTTAGGTGACTTGCTCTGAGTTGCACAGCTAGTAAGAGTGAAGTAAGATTTGAAACTAAGTCTTTTTGACTCCAATTCCAGCTCTTTCCATAGGCAACCTGGCTGCCTTTGGTTTGCAGATATCTCCTGGTCTCGGCTTACTTCAGCAAAGACACAAAAGGGCATCGAAGGTCTCCCAATTTCTGAAGAGTTCCTCAATTATAAGAGTTTTCCTTCCTTTACTCCATGGCATTTTAACAGAACATCCAAATCCTGAGCATAGAAAATTATGTCATGACTTAAAATTAGAATATTTCAGATAAAGGCCAAAGGATATGTTGGTCCAAATTATAACTTGGGTCTACTTAACATTCAAGCAGCCATTTCTTTAAGTCATTGGTCCAGAATATGGATATGGGGTTTCTCATTTCAAAGTGTAAGTGAAAATTATATCATGAGGAATAAATATAAAACCGAAAGACAAACCCAGTATTTCTGTTCCCAGTGGAAGGCATATGTTCACCAAAGGCTCTGACTGACACACAACTTAATCACTTGAGGTTTCTTTGAGAAAAGGACTTTTTCTTCCAAACTGATGCAATTTTAAATGATTAGCGAGCTGCTAGAGTATTTCCTGGATAATTGGTAATAGACTTTTAATGGTATTTTCCCCGTTCTTTCTCCTACAATAGTTTTATAAGAACCAACACCCCAGAGAGCCCCATTACCTTATAGTACCTCTCTCAAGTACAACCCACCATTCTCAGGGGATTGATGAAGATTGGGGGAGCATCACTAAAGACTCTTTGAAAGAAGCAATGTGCTTCTAAGTGAATTCTATATCAAGAATGACAGCTGTCTTTGTGCTACAGTGTCTTTGAAGAAGGAATGACTTTTAAATCTGCCAACTCTGACATCAGCCTGAATACAAGAAGACTTATAATGCTAACCCATAAGAGGAGGGGACCAGAAAATATATCTTTGAAGTCCTCTTCTAGCTACAAAGGCATCACGTTGATATTTTATTCTCAGTAGCCAATTTCTATCAGTCACATTACTATTCTCCTAGGAACCTATTCTAGAAACATTGCTAAGAACAAATATATTAGGTAGTGACTTTAAAAGGCAGTGGGCTAGTGAATAGAGAGATGGCCTCAAGACCAAAGGATTCAGACATCCATTCTAGAAACCTTGCTAATGAAAACAAATACTTATCAAACAGGTACCATAAAAGTCAGTGTAGACTAGTGAGTAGAGAAATGGAGTTTATTGAACAGGAAGGTGATATGGTTTGATCTGAACCTTAGGAAAATCACTTTGGAAACTGAATGGAAGATGGAGTGGAATAGAGAGAGATTTGTGACAAACAGATGAGCCAGGAGGCTAGTGCAATGGTTCACACTTGAGATCAGAGGGCCCTGTATGGGGATGGTGGCAGAAAGGAGGGAAGGGGGCATGTTCAAGATCTATTGTAAAGGTGAAATAAAAAGACTTTGGAAATATACTGGATATATATTGTGTGAGTGTGTGGTGAGGCAGTAAAGAAAGAGTCAAGGAAGAGAAGAAGCATTTCTACAGTGCCTACTAAATTCTAACTACCAAAAAAGGCTTTTTTAGAAATATTTCATTTTATCTTCAAAACAAGCCTGAATAGTAGATGGTATTATTATCTCAATTTTACAATTGAGAAAACTGAGGCACAGAGATTTAATTATTTGCTCGGGGTCACACAGCTATTAAGTGTCTCATGCTGGATTCAAACTCAAATCTTCCTGACTCCATGCCCAGCAGTCTTTCTCTTATGCCACCAGTTACCTAAAGAAGGACTTCTAGGTTTCAAGCCTAGGAGACTAGAAGAATTGGAGTGTCCTCGACAGTAATAGGGAAGTTTAAAAGGGAAAAGGATTTAGGGGGAAAGATAAGTTCAGACCTAGAATCAGGAAGACTCATCTTCATGAGTTCAAATCTGGCACTCAGACACTAGCTATGTGACCCAGAGCAGTTCACTTAACCCTGTTCACCTCAGTTTCCTCATCTATAAAATGAGAGCTGGAGAAGATGGCAAACCACTATGATATCTTTGCCAAGAAAACCTCAAATGGGGTCATGAATATTCAGACATGATTGAAATGAGTGGACAACAACAACAACAAACTTTGGTCATCACTTAATATCTGTTCCTTAGTCTCCTCATTCTATTCTATGAAGGAGTTCTACATCTATCGCCTGCTTCTCAGAATGGTTTTAGTACATAAAATAAAATGCCAAAGATAATAAAGGAAAATGATTATATATTTTGAGGAAAGGTCCAGGTCAATCATCATGAATCTTTCCTCTCTGCTTTATTTTATTTTTATTTTTATTTTATAAAGATAATTTATTATCCATTTACATGGAATAATTTTCTACATAAGTAGTCATGGGGTACACAATTCTATGTACACATTGGTTAAGAATCCCTGAACTAGATGAATTTGAAGATCCCTTCCAGTTCTCAATATATGTTCCTATGATGCTAGGTTTTTTTTTTTTAAGGAAGGAAAGAAACAAGCATTTATTAAAATATCTACTATAACAAAAGAGTAATCTGCCCAGAGTTATGAACATTTATTAATAAAAAGAGAGGTAGAGAGAACAGAGAGAGGGTAATAGATTTCAGTTATACTAATTTAAGGTAAGATCAGGTCCCAGATTTCAGCCCAGCATGGTCCCCTCCCTACTGACTGCCACTCACCAAATACCAGCCCAAGGAATTAGCCCATTCAAGAACAGAAGTCAAGAGATCCTCTCTTTCCCTTGCTTAGCATTTTAATTCCCCCTAGCTCCTCTCTCCATGATAATGTTGAACACTGACACCAGGGGATACCAGGGAACTCCAGGTCATTAGATATAATGTTACTCTGTAACACCTACCATTGGGGTGCTGCAGAATGAAGGCATATTCCTTCACACACTACTATGTGCCAGGAACTTTAGAAATATCTCATTTTTTAAAAAAGTTTTATTTTTTAAAACCACTTTATTTTTCCAATTTCATGCAATAACAATTTTCATCATACATTTTTTAAACTTGAAATCCAAATTGTATCCCTCCCTCCCCTCTCTCCTTGCTCCTCCCAGAGATGGTAAGCAATTTAATTTGGGTTATACATATATTATCATATGAAGAAATATCATCTCATTTAATTACTATAACAACCCTAGAGAGTAGGAGCTTTTATTTTCCTTATTTTATAGTTGAAGAAACTGAGGCAGGCAAAGATTAAGTGGCTTGCCGTGTCTGAGGCCACATTTGAATTCAGGTCTTCTTGACTCTGGCCTCATCTAATATGCCATCTAGCTGCTTATTATCTATAAGGAGCCTTTCTGTTCTGAGATTGTACTCTTCTATGGCTATTCCCTTAGGCACTGGGTAGCTGTCTTACAAATGTGTGTCTCCGATGGATTCCTAGGGCAAACAAGAGAAAAATTTAATGAATCAATTTACCAATAGTGGGGGCTGTGGGGGGGCAATTGAAAGTCTAAACTGTAGTGAAGATGGATCAATAATGTTATCTTTACAGGTAGATGAACAGTGTTTTATATGCACCACTCGAACACATTACTGTCTGAAGAATGGATGTTCAGAGGTTTCTAATACTCTCAGTAGACTAATGCTCATTAACATGTATACTTATAAAAGATGTTGCTCAATCTTTCCCTATGAGGAGAATCTTGTTCTAATTTTATTGAAATGGACGCTGGGCACACTATATTTATTGAAATGAATATTATTGAGGTTCTATAGATATATGTGACTGCAGGAAGCATTTGTGATTTCATCAGCATGGATAGTTCCAGGTATGGGAAAGATGTCTACTCACCCCACTATGGGTTAATGGTTAAACGAGGATAGTTAATATACTGTGACAATAGAGGGCTAGTCCTGGAAGATTTAAATGTAAATTTGGCCTCAGAATAGCTTTGTGACCCTGAGGAAATCACTTAACCTCTGTCTGCCTCAATTTCCTCAACTGTAACATGGGCATAACAAAAGCATTTTCCTCCCACAGTTGTTGGGGGGATCAAATGAGATAATATTTCTAAAGTACAATGCCTGGAACGTCATAGTCATTACATTAAAGTTAATTATTATTTTTATTTCCTCAGCAATTGCCTGAGGCATTTATTATTTAGTTGGCTTGTCCAGAGTCACACAGCTTTTAAGGAACAGATTCAAGATTTTAACCTAGTTGCTCCTGACTCCAAACCCAATATTCTCTTGTCATAACTTTAGAGACATAGTGGCAGTCTCTCAGTGCCCGAGAATGATAATTGTCTTTGTGCATTTTCATCTACGGTGTACCCTCATGTGGCTTTGGAGTCCAAAGACTGAGGCGCAGAGTGTGTGGCACATGGGGCCTGGGATGCCAGTTGTTACGGGAGGTGCGGTTGTGGCCTGGTGTCGGTGTTCACGCGCAGCGGCAAGACGTCCACGTCGCTCATCTTCAAAGGTGGTGGCGGCATGGTGAATGTGGGTTCGCCAGCTGCTTCTGACAGAGGCAGCGAGTTCTAGTTGCTTTGATGTAATGCCAGCCCACTTCAAGTTGGACTTTAGCTGATCCTTGAATCTTTTCTTTGGTCAGCCTTGTTTTCTGAGTCCAGCTGACAGTTCACCATAGAATACCTGTCTTGGTATTCGCTGTGGGTCCATGCGGATGACGTGTCCAGACCATCGTAGCTGGGTTTTGAGGACCAGGACTTCGATGCTGGTGGAGTTGGCTCTGTCGAGGACTTCCTGATTGGTGATTCGGTCCTGCCATCAGATCCTCATGATTGACCGGAGAGAGCATTGGTGGAATTGCTCCAACTGCTTCATGTGCTTCCGATACAGTGTCCATGTCTCACAACCGTACAGGAGCGAGCTGAGGACCACTGCGTTATAGACTTTGAGCTTCGTCGCAGTGCTCACACCGCTGTGTTGGAGGACTTTGCAGCTGAGTGCCTGGCTGGCCTTATGGATCCTGGCATTAATCTCATGGTCTAGGGACCCGCCGTTGGCGATGGTGCTGCCCAGGTACTTGAAGGTATTGACATTAGAAAGCTGCGTGCCATCGATTGTAATGCACGGCTGGTTCGTTGGCCTCCCTGGTGCAGGTTGGAACAGCACCTCTGTTTTGCTGAGGCTGATAGTCAGGCCAAACAGTTTTGTTGCTGTAGAGAACCTGTCCAAAATGGTTTGGAGATGATTTTCTTGGTGGGCCATGAGAGCACAGTCATCTGCAAAGAGAGCTTCCAGGATGAGTCTCTCTGTTGTCTTTGTTTTTGCAGTCAGGCGGCAAAGGTCGAATAGTGAGCCATCCAGTCGGTATTTGATGTAGATGCCCAGGTCTAGATCCATCACAGCATGTCGTAATACTTGGGTGAAGCATAGGTTGAATAGCAATGGAGCAAGGATGCAGCCTTGTTTCACACCACTGGAGATGTTGAAGCGGTCAGAAGTCTCTCCACCAGATAGCACTTCCCCTGTCATGTCGACATGAAAGAGCTGGATCAGTCTGACGAATTTTGCTGGGCAACCAAGCTTGCTGAGGATCACCCACAATGCGTCCCTGTTCACTGTGTCGAACGCCTTTGTCAGGTCTATGAAGACAATGTAGAGACTTAGGTTCTGCTCAAGGCATTTTTCCTGCATTTGCCTCACCGTGAAGACCATGTCGATGGTGCTGAGATCTGGTTGGAAGCCACATTGTGACTCAGGCAGGTTCTGCTCTGAAACAGATGACAGGAGTCAGTTGAGTATAACATGAACGAGGATCTTTCCAGCAGTGGAGAGTAGTGAGATGCCTCTGTAGTTGTCACAGGCTGCTCGTGAGCCTTTGTTCTTGTATAGGGCTATGATGGAGGCATCTCTGAGTTCTGGGGGCATGTCTTCCTCTTCCCATATGCTGGTCAGCACTATGTGGAATGTCTTAAGTGCTTTTCCATTTAAGGCCTTGTGTACCTCGGTTGGGATCCCGTCTTTACCGGGTGCCTTGCCTGCACTCATTTGTTTAATGGCTTTTTGGACTTCCTCTATTGAAGAAAGGACATCAAGTTGTTCAATGGTGCAGTTTTGGGGGATCTGGTCAAGGGCGCTTTGGTCGACTGAAGAGGGTCGATTGAGAAGCTGACTGAAGTGTTCTTTCCACCTGTTGCTGATGCCTTTTTTATCTTTTATGAGATTGTTACTGTCAGAGGATAGCAAGGGAGTAGTGGTGGGTTTTAATGGCCCATAGATAGTCTTGAGGTCACTGAAAAATTGTTTGTAGTTTTTCGTATCAGCAAAATGCTGGATTTCTTCTGCCTTTTTTTCCCACCATCGGTCTTGCATCTTCCTGATCTCACGCTGCGTCGTGGCTTGGAGAGACTTGAATCTGTCCTTTTTAGGAGCAGAGTTTGGGTTATTTTGCCACTCCATAAAGGCTTTGTTCTTTTTGCTCAATAGGTCTTCAATAGCAGTGTTGTTCTTGTCAAACCAGTCCTGGTGGTTGCATTGTTTGGGACCTAGAACTGCCTTTGATGTTTCCTCCACTGTGTCTCTGAACTGGTTCCATTTCTTGGTTGAACTTCCAGTGAGTGGTCCCTTGGCAGACAGCTTGTCATCCATGCAGGACTGGAATGTTTGCAAATAAGATGGATCTCTAAGACGACTCACGTAAAATGCGTGAACTATCTGGGCGCATTTTGGATGGCGAGGAGCAATGCGCATTTGAAGAGTCGCTCTAACCAATCGGTGGTCTGTCCAGCATTCAGCTCCTCTCATGGCTCTGGTGATCTTTATATCCTGGATGTCTCGCCGGCGTACAATGATGTAGTCAATGAGATGCCACTGTTTTGATCGTGGGTGTATCCACGTTGTTTTATATTTGTTCGCCATTCTGAACACAGTGTTCGTGATGGTGAGTTCGAACTCTGAGCATTTGCTGAGTAGCAGTAGGCCGTTGTTGTTCATTTTGCCCACGCCGTGTTTGCTGAGCACTCCTTTCCATCTTTCATGATCCTGGCCAACGCGGGTGTTGAAGTCTCCCAGTAGTATCAGCTTGTCATTTGTGGGCACTGAGTGTAGAACTGCTCGATGGTCTCCTCTGTGCTGGTCAGTGTAGGGGCATATGCGCTGATGATTGTGTCATACCGGTCTTTGCTGAGAGGCAAACGGATCTTCATGAACCTCTCGCTGATGCCCACAGGCAAGTCTGGCAGCTGTTTGAGCAAACTGGTCTTGATGGCCAGGCCAACACCGTGGATTCTGTCTTCATTTGAGGCTCTACCTTTCCAGAAGAAGGTGTAGCCAGTTGTGGGTTCGCTGAGTGATCCCTCTTCTGGTAAGCGCGTTTCACTTAAGGCTGCGATGTCGATGTTATATCATGGCAGTTCTTTACCGATTAGAGCTGTTCTTCTCTCAGGTCTTGGGGTATTCTCTCTGTCAAGTAATGTTCTGATGTTCCATGCTCCTAGTAGGAGTTTCTTTGTGTTTTGTTTCTTTTGATTTCGACTGCTTAAAGGGATGACCCGCCAGCCGCGGTGTGCTGACCGAGTGTTTGTAGGGCAGGCAATGTTTGAGACACCTTTTCTAGTCCCCTTCCTTGATTAGGGTGAGCAGTGCTGTTCTCGAGAGGGCTGCTCAGTCGCCCAGGATGCTGCCAAACGTCCCTGCTGCCCTACAGGGCTGAGCGACCACTGGTCCGTGAGCCGCCTACGTGCAGGATCGTGACTACAACTGCCAGTGTTCACCTCCACCTGTTGTGTCGCCACTCCCCCATCGCCGCAGGTCTTGAAGTGGGTGGACAGGGTTAGGATAGATGAGTGTGCACAATGATACTTGTGCATGAAGGAGATTTAAGTGGAAAAGTCAATGCACAGAGACAGTCCCACTCTCTTGGTGTTGGAAGCCTGGGTCCAGTGGCACGAAAAATTGTTATGTCTGGAGACTTCCTCAGCTGCATTGGATGGCCATGTTGTCTTTTGTGCTCCAACACGCCCTGAGCACTCCACAGTGCTTTGCTGCATCGCCATCTCAGTCGTTGAACCTTCTTATTGGTTTCTTCCGCCTGTTCCGCCAAACAGTCTTCACATGCTGCATGAGCAAAGCCCTGGTTCGCCAGGGGTCGACAACCCGATGGCTACCCTCACAAGGTTTGGCCGGCCTATTGAAGCCGTTGCCCGGGCTGTGGCCGCTGCCACATGCTAGCAGCTACTGGGAGCCACAAGTGAGAGCTGGGTGTCAGGTGAGGGTCAGAGGCTGGAGAGCTGCCCTAGGAGGGCACGACAAGCCCTCCATACCAGAGATACTATCTCTCCCTGAGTACAGAAATGTAGGCTTATGCTGAATCTCCATCAAACAATGATTATCCCATTTTATCTTGAGATATCAAATGACAAGCATATTCTCAAGGTAATTTTTTAGTGTCATATTGCATGAAACAACTTTATTCAAATTTATCTAACATGGGATGAATTAGAATGAAATAACCTAATAGATTACATTTTGCTGGACATAATTTATCTGACCCAATCATTTAAATGTTAAATTGTAGCATGTTCTATCAATGTTCCTGTTGGAAAAAGAAAACAAAAAAGTAACAAACTTACAAGGAGAAAAACATTTCACTTTCATTTTGCAATTGGCCACATGATTCTCAGACATCCCCATCATTGACTTCTTTTGATTAGAAATAGAAGGTACAGAGAATAGAAAGCCTGCCTGAGGGTCCTAAGATGGGGATTCAAAAATTTCTTGCTCTTACATATACTAACTGCCAGATAAGGGGTAAGTAAATCCTTTCATTTCTCAGTGTTCCAGGTAGCTTCCTTTTTAAAAACTATTATATGAATGGTGGGTATTAAGTTAAATTGTGGAGGGAGGGCTTACATCAATGAAATTCCAGGTCTGGTAAAAACAAACCAACAAAAAGAACATTACAAGTTACTAATGTAAGAGAAGGAAACTAGAGAGTTCACTGGGTAGAGCCTGGAGTCAAGAAGACTATTCTTCCTGAATTCATATCTGGCCTCAGACTCTGTCTAGCTGTGTGACCTTGGTCAAGTCACTTAATCCTGTTTGCCTCATTTTGCTTAACTGTAAAAAAAAAAAACTGGAGAAGGAAATGCCAAACCAATCCAGTAACTTTGCCAAGAAAACCCCCAAAAGGGGTCGTGAATAGTTGGACACAAATGAACAACAATTTATAGGCAATGCTTTATTGTAAACATTTATTAAGCATTTTCTATATACTACTAAAGAATAAAAAACAGTCTCTACCCTCAAGCAACTTATAGCATTATTGACCAAAGTGTTTCAGAAATCTTAAAGCGATACACACACATATGATAATCGCTTTCATGTTGCCATAGAAGAGATACACACTTTAGATGAGGGTTGGAGCCCATTTATCCATTTTGTGTTAGCCCATCCTAAAATCTGGCTGACTTTCTTACCTTGGATCAAGAATATGCTCAGAGAAATGGTGTTGATTTTAAAAGATAATATCAGGGAGGCAGCAACAACTGTCCCTAATGTAATATATCATTATTAGTCTGCTTTCCTATTGGTATGTATCTTGCCTAGAAGCTCATCAGTACTCAAAAGATTAAAGCTATTAAGTTCAAAGTATTCTAATTATTGACACAATAGAATATAGTCCTGGGGGGTTGCTGATATCAGATTTATTGAAAAGTAGGGAGAGAAGAGAGATGCTAGTAGTTTCCAGATGTTCCTAAGTGGTCATAACTTTGCTGGTATAATTCCCCTCCTCCAATCAGTCTCCAAACCCAGAGATATAATGTTTTAGATAATTTTAGATAATCTACATATAAAAGATCACACGTATGAAAAGGGTACTTCACTCAAGATGCCTAGCTTAGAAGATGTTTATCTTCCAAGGGTCTTTTCTCCATTATAGGATCAAGTACCAGTCACATTCCTAGGTTAGGTTGAAATTTGTAGTCCCAGGAAAACTAATGGCACTTAGCCAATATCTGATAACACAAAACCTACCTTCCTAATTACCATGCTCAGAAGGTTCAATTGCTTGGTTTTTATAACCTGATATTTATTTAGAGAGAAAAAAATCTAGAAACATGGAGGGAAATCCTATACAGTTCTAATTGTTTTGTACTTGAAATTTAGTAGTTAATAGTACTGACCTAGTAAGTAGGCAGGAGAGGCAACTTCCAATTTGGCATGATATCAGGGAAGATGAAAAAGTTCTCTTTCTTCATGCTCCAAAATGTATTTATATTATTTATTTAATAATGCCTAAAATTGTATTAGAAGAAGCTTTATTTATTTAGCTTAGGAATTTGTTCCTTTTTAAAACTGCATATAATTTCAGAAAGAGTAAAATTTTGAGTTATCACCAGTTATTTGTTTCTTGTTTAATTGTGAATGAAGGATCTGATTTTAATGGAAGAGGGAAGAAACAAAGACATTGGAAAGGAAGGCTAGCTACTGAGGTCACAGGGAATATGATTTAATATTGAATTACACCTAATTATGAAAGGGAGGTATTGTGAAAGTGGTCAAGAATATTGGCACTACTGTTGTCATATCTTTTATATGTTTATAGTAACAATAGTAACTAACACTTATATAGCACTTAAAATCTACAAAATTCTTTACATATAATGTCTCATTTGATTCTTCCAACAATGTTATAAGGTGGGTGCTATAATTATCCTCATTTTATTGATGAAAACTTCAATGGATGGGAATCAGTGACTTTCTACAGATCACACAGATAATAAGTACCTGAAGTCAATTTCAATCTTAGGTATTTTTCACTCCAAGTGTAGCATCCTATTCACTATTTCTCTTAGCTACTTAGTTCAGCAAAGTGGAAACAATAGATGTGTCTTGAGATAAAGAAGTAATTAGATCCCCAGCTGAGAAAATATTGCCAGTGTCTCTTGGTTCTAATGTATGTCTCCTTTAGCTTTGCCAAAATCTAAGGCTGGTAGCGCCTTTTCAAATCTATTAATTCGTAGTCGTTTTGTAGAATTTGTTATCAGAGCATGGAAAATTTTAGATTAAGGGTATGGAATGTGGCAAAGCCTGTTACCTTTGAGGCCTGGATAGGAAATAGTCTTTGTTGTTGTTGTAAATGAGAATGTGGTGGGTGGATATGGAATAGAGAAGAGAAGCCACTTTTCCAAATCATAATTAGTAGGTCAGAGTGGGGCATGCTGAAAATGCTTCAGCTAGATTCCTATCTAAGAACAAGACCTGCCTAAACTCTGATTGGTGGCTGGAAAGCAGATTTCAGAGTGTTGAAATGAAGCATCCTGGATGTAACCAAATCTATGGTGAGAGAACTAGCCCCAAATTATTATTAAGGTCAAGATTAGACAGGATGAGGCAGGAGAGAGCTAAGAAGAGGAAGCCAGATGTCCTAGATAATGATAAGGACCAAAAGTAAAAAAAAAATATTTTCTAAAATTATATTCTCCCCCAATTACATGTAAAATAAAATTTAACATTTAGATTTTTAAAAATTGAGTTCTAAATTCTCTGCCTCTTCCCTCCCGCTCCAATAGATGATAAACAATCTGAGATAGATTTTACATGTGCAATAATATGAAACATTTTTCCATAATAGCCATTTTGTGGAAGAGATCTTGAACAACAAAAAAAAAATAAAAAGAATGAAGAAAGTGAAATATAGCATATTTCAATCTGCATTTAACCTTTATCAGTTCTTTTTCTGAAGGCAGATGACATTTTTCATCATGAGTCTTTGGGAACTGCTTTGGATCACTGTATTGTTGAGAATAACTGAGCCATTTACAATTGCTCATCATGCAATATTGCTGTTGCATACGATATTCTCCTGGTTCCCTTTGAAAGATTTACTGTACTTTACTTTGCATCAGTTTATGTAAGTCTTTCCAGGTTTTTGTGAAATCATCTACTAGATTTTTTTCTTGTAGCACAGTAGTGTTCCATTGAAATCACATACTATAACTTATTCAGCCATTCTCCAACTGCTAGACATCTCTTCAATTTCTGATTCTTTTCTACCACAAAAAGAGCTGTTATACATATTTTTGTATAAATAGGGGCTAAGAATCAAGATTATGTCATAAGGACTTGTTCAACTTGCGCATTTTTCATTTGTTAAGATTACTGCCCCATCCCCTTCATTATCTGTATCCCCTATAGTGCTTTATTGTAAATTCCCATTTTAATGCTTAAGAAATTGATGTCCTACTATTCAGGAGCATAGAAGAAGGAGCATCTTAGTAGCATTCCTTCAGGGAGCTAATTCTGAGTCTAGGAATAAAAGCAAAAGATAAGAGAGAAAAACCTTAAGATTTTTGACTTGGGTTTTATCTTCTTGGTGCCAGTGAGGTGGTATGATGAAGTCTTGTTTCTTTGAGGAGTGTAATGAAGAAAAGTCTTTCAGTATAGAGAGGGAGAAAAAGTGGAGGACCTCCCTTCTCAAAGTGGAGTTCAGAGGAAATAGCAGATGTAATGGAGAAAAGGTTTAGGGATGGTAAAGGGAACAGGATCTAGGAGAGGACAGTTGA
This sequence comes from Monodelphis domestica, assembly GCF_027887165.1. Classification (NCBI taxonomy): domain Eukaryota; kingdom Metazoa; phylum Chordata; class Mammalia; order Didelphimorphia; family Didelphidae; genus Monodelphis; species Monodelphis domestica. Next base: position 342,561,136 of record NC_077228.1, on the reverse strand, counting down.
TGTTTAGAGTTGACTCAGAGAGAGGAGAGAGGGTTTGAAGATTTCCCTCCTTCTGCCTTCCCTCCTTAGCTATTGCTGCTCTCCCAGATTTGCTCTTGTCCTCCTGTCCCCTCTCCACTATGAGACCAAAGGATTTCTTCTTAGGAAGATGCTACTCCCCTTGATCTGTTCACTCACACTTGGTTCACATCTTGGGGAAAAGATAACTACTTTAATGTCAATTAAATCAGGGTAATATAAGGGGATAACTAGCAGGGAAACAAATGGGAAAGGAAAGTGGGGGAAAGGGGATACCTATCTCAATTTAAAACCCTTTCCCCTCCCTTCTTGAGTTTGGGGGAAACTCGGGCTTTGGCAGCCTGAGCCCCCTGAGAAATAGTCAGGTTGACTGACCCTGGGTTTTGTCCCTTGGCCACAATTCAGACCCAGGGCAAACAGGAGCTGAGGTAAAGTCTGACAGAGATTCAAAATGCCTTTCTCGGGTTTCTCTTCACTAGCCTTTTTCAATTGGGAAATGTTGGGGAGAAGGATTTCCAGTCACAAGCGGCAAAAAGTGGGTAATCCTCAGGAAAAAGTCTCATTCCACCTTCTCTCTTCAGCTTCTCCAGACTGAGAGACCAACTACTCTTCCAGCCAGAATCTTCTGCTCCTCAAGATTCCAATCTCCTGGGGCCACTCCCCCATCAAGGTGATCAGATTCACACACTCTTCAGCCTGGCACTTTTCTTATGTGCCGGCCTCTGTCACAGGAGCTAACTATGGGCTCCCAGTTCTTGACTTTAAACTATGGTACCATAGGAGGTTTGAAAGAAAACTTTTAATTAAAATTTTTATTTTTATTTATTTTTTTATTATTATAATTATATAATTATATATATATATATAATATAAAATTATAATTAAAAATTTTGTTCAGGAATAGTTCTGATTGGTAATTGCATATGCTGGAGAAGAACTCTTAAAATTTTATCCAATATAAAGTCTCTTTTATTCTTGGAAAGTGGGAAACAGAACTGTCTAGTATGAAATGAGATTTCGCATAGATGGTCTATGGTGATCTATATTTAATTTACTTACTTTATGTTAAGTATAACTTTATTTTTATTTGGAAAATAAATGAAAACCAAAATAAACCTCAAAGCAAGATGGAATAGAAAATTTTTAGAAGCTGACCCCTTTAAATTAGTTTTAGTTAGATGTGAATAATCACAAAACCAAACTTACCCTTGGCTCAATTTATTTGCTAATTAAATGGTACATCATCTTAATTTCTCATATCTCTTGAATGTCCAGGCAAGACATAAATATAATGATGTCATTTTAATATAAATTGGTGAATTTTTGTGGGAGCTAATAAATTTACAAATTGGTTTTTGTAGCTTAAGAAAACAGCCAAAGATCCTGTTTCCTCTTCTCCTGGATGATATCATTCAGACCCCCTACTAGATTTATAACAGCCCTATTATATAGTACATCTTTAGTTTTAAGACCATTTCTAAACTTAAATTGTAAACTAAAATTATGGATTAATGAAATGAGCCACATTGATTCTGGCCATAAGCACAATGTGATCGTGTGGATCTGAGGAGATACTGCTTATGTGACAGTTCTCTTATTCTCATATATAACATGATAAACTTGTGCTCTTTTGGTCTATTCTCTTATCTTTATTATCTTCTTCAAGCAGAAAGGTATGTGGGCACATGGAGCGAAAACAGTAAGGATCCAGTGATTATTTGGAGTTATGGATAATGTAGGTCAATTTTGACTTTGTTCTCTGGTATTATTTCAAAATCCTCAGGAGGAAGAAAAAATCTATAAACACAGTTTTCATGACATATGTATCATAAACTATAATTTTGGCAGTCTGCTTGCTACCAGTTTAATGATGAAAGAGATGAGACATTTCCAGAACAAAAGAAAAAGGAAAAACAAAAGTTAGGGAAGAGTGCCAGTTACCATGCTTGATAAACACTGTAGGTAAAATCCTATTTTAACAAATAAAATGATAACATCCAGCTTGCCACCATGTGGCTTTTTCTCTTCTGGCTGACAGCCCATGCTAGCACTGCTTTGCTACAGTGGATTCTATTACATAAGGAAATCTTATCTGTAAGAAGCATTTACCAGCCCTTGTCCTTTCATCATCTATGTTATTAAAATGAAGATGTTCTTTTGGCTCAGTAATTATGCATAATAACTGAGTTTCAATGTGCCATTGGAGGTTCTTGGTAAACTTATGAGCTGTTCAAAATATTATGTTGGTCAATTGTAGATTATAAAACTCTTTTTAGGGATAAGGAGACTGAAAGAGTAGAGTGCTTCCTATAGGAACTGGGGGTCATTGATTCACTGGATCATAGCCATAATAGAAATTTCTTCTGAGACTGCATTGCCTTGCTTTGTAGTGGAGAGCATTGGGTCTCAGAAGGGTACATGGTTGTATCAATAGGCAAGTATCATAGGATTGTAAATTCAGAACTAGCAAAAGACCTTAGAAGTCCACCCCTCTCAGATGAGGAAAATGAGTCGCAGGGAAGTCTTGCCCTGGGTCAAAGAGTTAACAAATATCTTAGATGGGAGTATAATGTGAGTGGAGTTTTGAGAGGTGAGAGTTAGAGATTGAAGGTCAATCAATCCAGAGGTTCTTAGAAGGCATAAGATGGAGGAGAAAATGTAATACTGAAGCAAGCTCAGGCTTCAGAACAGCATTAGGCGCGCGCTTGCGCGGGCCAGAGAGAGAGAGAGAGAGAGAGAGAGAGAGAGAGAGAGAGAGAGATTGATGGTGGAGGTGAGGATTATTATGATGGTTGTAGGAGGGGGCAAGAGAGGATGAATTAAGAATAACTAAGGTGCCAACACAAAATTTTGAAACTATATTAAATTTTATAAGAAAATGTTAATTGAATTCAAATACATTTATAACATAAGACAGACACAGGGAGAAGTGGCTTCTCTACTCCCAAGGATTCAGCAAAATCTTCCCTATTTCAAACTCCTCCCTAGGAATTGGTTATTTTCTTTCTATAGTTTTTGAAAATTCAATTTCATTTTATTATCATATCCTAATTTTCCCCTTTCCTCCATACATTGAGAAAGCAAGAAAAACAAAGTCTATTAAAATATGTTTAGTTATTCAAAACAAACTTTTACATTAGCCTTGTCAAAAATGAAGAAAGAACAAGAAAAAAGGAAGAAGAAGAAAAAAGGAGAAAAAAACGCATCATTTTGTACTCTGTGTTGATCTGGATATGGAGATCATGTTTTATCATGAGTCCTTTGCAACTGCAGCTGGCCATTGTGTTGATCAGTTACTATCTTTCAAAAAAGCTATATTGAGAAAAGCATACATTTTGATTTTGTGGGTAAGTATGTTAACCTACAACAAACTCTAATGTGACCAGATGATTAAGACTTTAACTTTCTCAGTATTAGTTTAAAAGGATTTTAAAAATTCAATTTAAAAACAATCAGTTATGAAAATCTTAGGAACTCTAGTCAACACAGTGACCAACCACAATTCCAGAGGACTCCCAATGAAAAAGGCTACCTACTTCCTGACAGAAAGTTAATGGCCTCAGTGAAGATTGAGATATTTTTCATTTCATTTTCATTTTGCCAATGTCATTGTGGAAATATTTTCTGTTTTCCTGTACATATTTATAATATATTTTTACTTGCTTTCTCTATGATAGGGGAAGAGAAGATAAATCTTTATTTAATAAAAAAATTTAACTTAAAAATAAAAAATAAAAAGATTTTTAATTGATTATTTACCTAATTGTTTTTAGTTTCATCTCTCCACTCTTCATTTTAGCTAAGTCGATCAGATTGTGAGTCTCTAAACACATCTATTTGTGCTGACATCTTTGCTCATTATTCTCCTCACCCAAAATGTTCCACTCTATTATTCCCCATTCCTCTCTCTGTTTCTTCTCTTTGTGTGTGTCTGTGTCTCTTGTCTATCTGTCTCTTTCCCTCCCATTCATTTCAATACTTTCTTTCAAGTTCTAATTCCTAGCATGGCTTCTCTAAGATGATTCTTTTGACTAATGTCCTCACACTCAGTTGTTTTTTTTTTGTTAACTTAGGCACAGTCATGACCATATCATGGAGAACTTAGACATTGTTTGGTATATGAATTGCTCTTTGGTTGATATGGCATAGTTGACAGAGGACAAGGACTTTGAGTCAAGAAGACATGGGTTCTAATCCCACTTCCAACTCATAAACCAAGTAATCCTTGCCAAGTCATTGAAGCTCTCTAGCCCTCAGATGTGAAAAGTGACTAAATAATTACTCTAGCACTAATAGGGATTTTTGGGGATCAAATGAAATACATTTAAAATGCTTTACTGTCTTTAAGATCCTTAATAAATATCAAGTATTATTCTTCATATGTGCATATATTTCTTCTTCTTACCACAAATCATGAGCTCTTCACTGATAGAAACAACCACATCGTTTGATCCTTATGGATTCTAAAAATGCCAGGTATACTATTAAGTCCACAGCAAGTACTTGATAAAATGCTTATTAAGTGAATGAAATTTAAATGACCAAAACTCTTTCCAAATAATTACCTAAATGGTGCCACCCTAAATAAATATATAGGGCATAAGTGTAAACCAAGATTCTATATTAGTATGACTCCTCTACATATCTATTGCTTCCTAAAGACTTTTCTCTCCTGAAGTCTCTCCTTAAGGAAAGTCTGAAACTATGCATGTGCTCTTTCCTCTCCCCAATTCTCCCACCAGTTCTGTTGATGGAGACATAAAACAAATTAATCATTGCCTCTACCAGTGAGGATAGAGTTAAGTACATGAACCAGGCTGAAGTCCTGAGTTACACATCCTTATTTTGATTATTTTTGCATTGATGATTTCTTATTAAAAGAAAAGCACTATTAGTTATTAAATGAAGTGTTATTATCTCTGCTATCAAGGAATCCTGTGATTGGCCACCAATTTTAAGTAGATTTAATTTTCCTGGACAAGAATTGCATTTCTGCATTTCTACTTATGATAAACTGATAAAATACAATACAGGTCACTTCTGTCCCTCTGTATACATTCAAGCACTCAGAATGCCAAAATTTTATACTTCCCTGGCTACTAATTTGGGTCATTCAATTTTTGGAAAAATGTATGGAATGCTTTTTCTTCTGGTGCATTTATTTGGTCTGTCCAATGGTGGTTTCTCAAAAATCACCTCTAAATGAGACTGCTCCTTCCCCTGGGAATTCACCAGACATTCTTCCTGACATGCCTCCTGCATTTTGGTACAGCTTAGTAATAATGATGGAGTTGCAGACCTTCTTTAATTTTTTCTACTAATGTTCACATTCATCTCATCAATCTAGTTCTTATCCAGCCAGTTAATTATTTCATTATCTTTGTCAAGGATCTTCTGTTTGTCTTCATCACCAATTTTATCTTGGAGTTTCTTATCCTCTAAGGTAGCCTTCATGTGAATGCATAATGCTAAAGATTATTCTTGAAAGACACTGTGTCTCTCTGCTTCTTTTATACAGTCTTGTATTTATTTCTCAGTCTCCTGGACTATAATGTTCATAGTTTTCTTTGCTCAAATAACCTTTGTCATTGGCAAATATGATCTTATGTTCCTTGCCTGTAGAGTCTCTTATCTACCAAAGAAACACCGAGAATGCCATTTGCATCAATGTCCAATGTTATTTCAATCTGAGGAACATTCCTGAAGGAAGAAGTTGAGCATTAGCAGAAAGAATTGAAAGTCTTTAACCCCATCATTTTTTAAGCTGGGAGCTCAACCTTGCCAAACAGTTTGTTACCTTTTGTTGTCCTTTGTCATTGCTCTCCCACTTTCAGAAACTTAAATACGTATGGCACACTCTACTAGTAGATAGTAAGATCTCTGTCTGCTTGGGAGGGGGGAATGTAGTACTGCATTTCATAAGAATGGTCATAACTCCACCAATAATTTAAATTCCAAGGGAAAGAGGAGTGACATCAAACAGTAGCAAGTCTTGCATATTCTCAGATGTATCTCCAGACAAGATGATAGCCTGGACAGTGTGAAGATTAAATTAACTCTCCCCTGCCCATTTTTAGATTTAATCTCTAGAAACCTATACACCCCACTTACATTTGAGTGGGGGAGGTCTGTGACTCATGTGTGTGATAGTGGGTGACGAATCAGAATCAACTGACTGCCACCTAAGCAAAGCTTTAGATGTAATTGGTACATGTAAAATGAAAGGAAGTCACAGGAAGTGACAAAAAGGAATCGTCTTTAAAAATACCAACAATTCCTGTGAAACGGTCTTTAGGTTGGTCTTTTGTCTTCAACTTGACCTTGGAGGAGCTCTGACTGAGGACCTTGTACTGATTCTATTTTTCTTAGAACTACCATGTGGGGTGAGTGAAAAGGGATGACTCCTTTCCTGGATTTTCTGAAGGGACTAGCATTAGGAGAGGCCTGCCCTCTTGAGAGAGGCTTCCTGCATCCCTAGATCCTTGGCTCAAGGCTGAGGCCCTTCCAACTAAGTACTAATTAGCCCTTCCTGGGTTGATCTAGGGATAAGAGCAAAATACTTATGGTGTAGGTTAGATATCTTATTCTATCCTGTCTCTGATTTTCTTACTTTCACTCATTCTATATTTTATAAATAAATTGCTAAAAAAAATCATTTTGGAATTGATTAAATTTCTGGTGACCCTACTCCTAAATAATCCAGTCCAACCTTTTATATTAACCCTTTACATTTCTGGCCCTTACAAAAGCTGCATCATAGGTAACAGCCTTATCAGAATTGCTATTCTTGTTGAGCTTCTTGCCACTAAAGAAGTCCTGCAAATGTTTCTGGATTTGGGGGATCCAAGTGAAACCACCCACCAGAACAATGTCATAAATCTTTTTTTTTTTTTAATAGAGCTTGGCGCCTCTTAGAGCCTTCCCCAGAGTGTTCATTGTGTCACAGAAGAGGTCAGCATTCAGGTCTTCAAAATTGGCCTGGGTGATAGAGATAAAGAAGTCAATACCTTCATAGAGGGACTCAATCTCAATACTGACCTGTATACTAGAAAAGAGGGCGTGCTTTATGGATTCACAAGTGGTGTGTATATGGTAGACAGCCCTCTTGTTCTCAGTGATTATCTTCTTGTGCTTTAACTTGAACTCAGCAATGAAATGGTTGGCCATGTGACTGCCAAAGTCCTCCCCACTCACATGAATGTCCTGAGCTATAGACTTGACTTCAAAGATGCCATCTTCAATGGTGAGAATGGAAAAATTAGAAGTACCACATCCAACTCAAAGATCCAACACATTTCTCTTGGCTTTTTGTCCAAGTTGATTCATTGATGATTCAGAGTACATTGAGACCAGGAATTGTTCCAGCACCTTTGGTAGCCTGATATTGGGAATCATTGATAGGATGATACTGTGATGATAGCATTTGTGACAGTCTTCCCAAGGTAAGCCTCAGCAATTTCTTCCTTCTTGGTCAAGACCATAGAAACTACTTCTTCTGTATAGAACCTGTTGGTCTCCCCTTTGTACTCTTTGTACTCTGCTTGGAGTTGGGCCTACCTGCATCATTCACTATCATGAAATAGCAGTGTTCGAGTCTGACTGCACAACTGCATTATCAAATCTGCTACCAGTCAGATGATTGGCATCAAAAGCTGTATTAATGGAGGCCATTGCAACTTGATTCTTTGCAGCATTATTGATTAAACGTTTTGTGTTGGTTAAGGTTACATAGCATGAAGTGGTCCTCTTTCCATGGTCATTATATTGGTGATTCTATTTTGAAAAGAAAATACTTGCTTTTAATGGGTAAAGTCAGCTGACTGAATATAGCTGGAATTGTCAACATTAAGATAAAAACTAGTTTAAAAACAAGAATTTGTTTGTTCAGTCATTTAGTTGTATCTGACTGACTGTTTATGATCCTATGGATCATGGGGTTTTCTTGGAAAGGATATTGGAATATTTTGCCATTTCCTTTTTGAGTGGATCCTTTTGTCAGGCAATCAAAGAGTAAGTAACTTATCCAAGATCACATAGCTAGAAAGTGTCTGAGGTCACATTTGAACTCAGGTCTTTTTAAGTCTAGACCTAGAACTCTATTCACTGAGCCACTTAGCTGCCTCCTAAGAACAAAAAATTATATAGAGAAAAAAGATATAGCATTATTCATGTCAAGAGGGTTGGTATTTACTTCTGAATCTCTGAGCCACATTTCTCTGAGGCAATGGGTAGAGTTGTTCCTACCATTCTAAAAAGGACTATTTTGGTTCTGTGTGGTCATTTTAAGGTTCACATGGTGACTTCTTGCATCTGGAAGATCTGCCTCTTATTTGAACTGAAGTTGGAGTCCTCCAAATCAGAGGGGCTTCACAAGGAGCATAAATTGGAGTAGAAAAAGAAAGCATTTCTTCTTGTCTCAGAATCAAGGACAGAGTAGGTGGCTAAGATAGCACTGGCATGCCTGTGCCTTGGCTGTGAAGTTGGCTTAGGGGGAAGCAACTAGGAGAGTGCCAGCACAGGTGGTCTGGCTTGGAACTGGATAGAGAAGCATTAACTCATGCAGTCTGGCTTGAGCCTAGCTGAGGGGAGCACCAAAAGTCTGGTTCAGAATTGGTGGGGAGGAGGCTGCTAAGGGAATGACAGGCCACAAGTAACTAATGCCTTTTCTTTAGCTGGACTGCTTTTTATTATTTAACAAATAATAATAAATTAAGATACATTCTTCAGAGAATCTTAATCATAACAGAGGGAATACATGCTTCCTCTCTCTTCACTGACATAAACCAAAAGCCATTTGTTTTGAGAAGGTAATAAGATACTCTAACCATTTGTTTAGTGATCCCCCCCCTTCTTTAGAGACTTTGTATTGTTAAGTATTCACATCCAAATACCATTGATATTATGTTAATACTATCTTGTTTGCATTAGTGTCTTTATGAGGAATAATTCTCAGCTAATATGTAACATTTTACTTGTAAATACTAAACCAGAAATAACTGTCTAGATTACCCTTTAGGAAGTATAAACACTACTAGACTGTGTTTGACACTTTAACATGCCTGAAGTCACTGTGAGTCTAGGATACCATTTTTCTTTTAATTGGTGACACATAATAAAGCTTTGATTCTAGTAGATCTTGCCCTAGACACACTGAGGCTCTCTTCTCACACTTTGAAGGAATAATTTTGTGTTTGTATCTTTATGATTAATGTTAAGAATTATGTTCTCCATTAATACAACTTCTTCCTAATGGGTTTCTCCCAAAGTTCATATGCTTGCCAGTCCTCATAAAATATCTTTTTTTTATCTCTTTTAATGTCTATTTATTCAATGGGCTTCAGCTTGCCAAGAGTCCTACTGACCACTACCAAAAACAGTCCAAGGCGATAGAGTTGACCTTTGACAAATCTATTAGAAGATGCAATGATAGAGTTTTTTTTAATTTCCATTCTTTTTTTTTAAATTAAAACAAATAAAATAAAGTACTGGTTAATCTAATAAAAAAAAGAAAGAAGAGAATCAAATTAGCAGTATCAAAAACAAAAAGGGTAATCTTACCTCTAATGAAGAGGAAATTAAGGCAATTATTAAGAGGTATTTTGCCCAATTATATGGCAATAAATATGATAACCTAGGTGAATTGGGCAATTATTGACAAAAATATAAATTGCCTAGATCAACAAAAGAGGAAATAGAATACTTAAATAATCCCATCTCAGAAAAAGAAATTGAATAATTTATTGAGGAACTCCCTAAATTTTTTTTTATTAAATTTGTATTGTCATGCAAAAGACTTCCTTTTTGGTCATCATTGTAAGAGCAAAGTTATACAAAACCTAAACCTCAAAATAAATTGTAAGTACACTCATGTGAAAGATGACTCCAACAGTTTTTTTTCCCTCTGGAGGTGGGTAACATTCCCCATTTTAAGTATTTCAGGATTGTCCCAGATCATTGCATTGCTGAGAACAGCCAAGTTTTCACAGATGATCATCATAACATATTGCTGTTATTATGTATAATGTTCTCCCAGTTCTGTTTATTTCACTTTGCATCAGTTACTGCAGATCTTTTCAGCTTTTTCTGAAATCATCTTGGTTATCATTTCTTATAGCACAATTCCAGCACCAACATGTAACATAATTTGTTCAGCTTTTCCCCGATCAACGGATAGAGATTTTTTTCAAAGTGATATTTTATAATTAACATTTCATTCTTGCCTTTTTTATAACCCTACAATTATTTCTCAATATACCATTGCTCTATTCACTCAATGAATATTTCCTTATAACACTGTAAACCTAACAATCATTGCAATGGTACAGTTAAGCCAAACCAACCAATCTATGTATGTGTCCATCATGTGCAATATTACGTATTCATGGTTCTCTACATCTCTAAAGCAAAGAAGAAGGTACATTTTTTCATCTTACTAATGGATCAAGACTGATTATTACAACCAGATGCAGTTGAGTTTCTTTTTAGTATTATGTTCATTTACATAATTGTCATCCTTGTGGATATTATTCTGCATTCTTTATTCTGTGTTTATTTGAATTCTTTAAATTTATTACTTATTCACTCTGCAGTAATATTTCATATTATCATATTCATTGTTCAACTTAGTTATAAATCATAATCTGTTGAGCCATCCCTGAATTGATGGGCATTGATTTTGCTCCCAGTATTTTTTTTTATCCTGCTGAAATAATACTGCTTTGAATATTTTGGTATACATAGAGAACTTTCTTTCTATCTCAAAATTCTTTGAAGATATAAGATACTGAGTTTATGTTAATGCCCCTTCCAAAGTATAGTTCCCAAAAGTGAACAAAACATTCTGGCTCACAGAGACTCTGAATTAGAAGGAACTTGAATAAAGATTCTGTCTACAATAGATCTACACAATGTTCACCTGGCATTCATTTAGAGACCTCCAATGAGGAGAGACTTACTACCTTGCCTACTCGAGGCATCCTATTCTACTTCTGGCCTGCTCTAATTTTTAAGAATCTTTTGCTCCCCTTTAAAAATCAAATCTAAGTCTGTCACTTTGCAATTTCCACACTTTGCTCCTGCTTCAAAATACTGGAATGAAGCTGAATGACTCTAATTTCTTCCTAAATGTGTCATTAATCTTTCCTAAAAGAAAGGTCTCAAAAATCATCCCCCTCTACCTAAGGTTTTTGGGGGATTCCTTGTTGCCCACTGATAAAATGGAAATACAAAGTATTCAACTTGGCATTTAAAGTCCTTCATAGTCTGGGTTCAGCCTAGCTTTCTGGATTTTTTTCATATTTTCTACACACGCTCTACTTCCTGTCCAAATTGGCCCATTTTCTTTTACCCAAAGTAGGCATTCAATCTCTCACAACATCACATCACTGTGGTTTTATTCGGGGTGATCCTGTGCTTGGAATTCACTTTCTCCTCATTTCTCCCTATTACTTAGAATCCTTTATTTCCTTAAATGAGGACTGAGATATCACCTTGAACATGAAAGATTTTCAGATTTCAAATTGCCTTGTATTATTTATGTATTTACCATCCCAAGACAATGTAAATTCTTGGAGGAACTGTTTTTCATTTTGTTTATGCCCCTAGTACCTAGGACAGTGCTATGCACATATTATGTGCCTAATGTTTCTCAAACTGAAATGAAATAATCACATTTTCATGTGACCATCCTTTAAATATTTTTAAAAAGGTTATCCTCCCATATTTCTACACTAATTCTTCTCCCTTTGTTAAACATTTTTGCATCCTTTACTTAACCTTCATTTGGCAAGAAAAATTTGAATTTAATCTGACTGAATAACAAAAGCATCTCAATATCATTTTACATATGTTATTTCATGTGATCATTACAACAATCCTGTGAAAGAGGTGAATTTTTATTACTACCATTTTATAGCTGCACAAACGGCATCTAAGAGCAATGAAATGTCTTGCCCAGGGTTACAATAAAGCCAATAAATGACTGAGGTAGGATTTGAACTCAGGTCTTCCTGACTTTTAAATTCAGCATTCTATTCCATGTGCCACCATGCTACCTCTTTCATCTCCTTTGTTAGCCAGATTTCACAACACTAAACTGTTATACAAAAGGGTTGTGCAGGTGCCTGTCAGGAACTTGCCATCTCACTTCTTCCTGGGGAGGAAAGGTCCCCAATCCTCGCTCCTAGCACATTCACTGGGAACAAATTCCACTGCTTTCTTTCTCATTCCAGGAAACATAATGTGTAGTATACATAATCTTTAACTCATGGTAAGTTTTTTGGGTCTAAAGGTAAACAATATACTTCATTTCATTCAGTCTTTCACCTCCTGTTATACTTTGGAACACCAGGACAAGGCCATGCAAATTGTTTCGAAGTCTGATGAGCCTTGACAAACTAACAAGAGAGCTAACATTAGAGGAGAAAGAAGAGCAGAGCTATTGACTTCTATAGTCATTCCAGCCAGCATGGAATGACAAATCCCTGTACTCCTCACACAACAGACTTTTTCTGAACATTTTTTATGTATGTTAATTTTATTTTCCTTACTAGATTTTAAACATCCTGAGGGCAGGGATCATGTCTTATTTACCTATAGATTCCCTTAACATCTATCACCATGCCTTTATATGTAGTAAAGGATCAATAAACATTACCTTAAATGAGTAGCTATTTTAAAATCTGTAGATAAAATGTTAAGCTACTGAGATTTATTTGCATATGTAAATGTTTCTTTAGAATTCCCTTCATATGACTTTACAATGAATAAACTAAGCACTATATCCGGTTCAATGTTGCACAGTAAAGTGCAAACGTAACATCAAGAAAACAGCTTCATTATAAATTGCCTGCAACTTTTAATTACAATTTGTTTATACATTATTGCATTGATTTTGCAAATGGCAATTATGGCAAATGGCACAAAACAATCTCTCTCCACCAATGTTAATGGAGGAACAGGCTATTTCCTGAGGGTTGGTTACTGGATCTAAAGGCATAATTGATTTGGAGGACTTGCAAAAACTCTGGCAGCAAATGTTTAACACTAAGAGGAAAATAGTACTATCTCAAGCAATTTCTTCCCTGTTGCTCTATAATCATGCTCTTAGTGGCTTTCAGTGGAGTATCTTGGAGCAATTTTCAAACATCTATTATGAATCTATTTTAAAAAATGGGAGGGAACATGAGGGACTGAGTACTAGAGCAAGGTAAATATATCATACCTCTCTGTTTCTCTTTTGGCACGGGATGTGAACATGAACCTATTTAAAGATAACATATTCCTCGTTATTCTCTAACCCTGATTACTCCTCTTTTCACACTTCCAGGATAGGAGGAGGAGTCAACAAAATCTTTGCTCCCTTACTGTGGTTTCATCTGAAGCCATCACTAAGCATCCTCCCCTCTGAGGTTCTATCCATTTACTTATATCATCATTCTGTCAAGATCCTTACTGCTATCAATTATTGCCTTGAAGTCAACTCACTCCCTTTCACTTCCTTTCTCGAGGAGTTTGATTTCACAATTGTCCTTCCTATCCTACTGTCCTTGGTAATTTTCACATTAATGTTATTACTTTGAGAAATATGACTTTCTGGTCCATCAGCATTTAAGCTCTACTGTCATTTAAGAGTCACTCACAAGGGTGGTCACACTTTAAACCTCAAAATTACTCCCAAATGATTTGACTTTCAACTCTCATATGTAGATATTTCTTTCTCTCTGTTCAACATTTTCTGTACTACCATTTATTCCTTTGCTCTATTCTACCTAAACCTATTTTTCACTTTCACCATTATCCCTAGTCCCTTTATCCCAGTTATAATTATCCCAGTTCATCTCTTTTCTTATATTAAGAATGTGTACTCTTAATATATAAACCAACATAAATCATCAGCATTTCTATATATTTACAACAAAATTCAGCAACAGGAGTTAGAAAGAAAAACTCCATTTAAAATCACTCTAGACAATATCAAATATTTAGGAATTTATATACCAAGACAAACACAGAAATTATATAAACACAATTACAAAACACTTTTCACACATTTAAAAATAGATTTAAATAACTGGAAAAAACATTAATTGCTACTGGGTAGGACGAGCTAACAAATTGAAAATGACAATCCTACCCAAATTAATCTACTTATTCAATGCCATACTTATCCAACTACCAAAAACTTTTTTATAGAATTAGAAAAAAAATATGACAAAGTTGATTTGAAAGAACAAGACATCAAGAACATCAAGGGAAATGATGAAAAAAATGTGAAGGATAGGGGCATAGCAATATCAGGTCTTAAACTATTATGGAGTTATTTATTATTATATTACTCAACAATATTACTATTATAAAGCAGTGGTCATCAAAACAATATGGTACTCACTAAGAGACAGAAGGGAGGATCAATGAAATAGACTGGGGGTTAATGACCTCAGCAAGCTAGTGTTAGATAAACCCAAAGATCTCAGTTTTGGGGACAAGAACTTGCTATTTGACAAAAACTGCTAGGAAAATTGGAAAAGAACATGGGAAAAATTAGACTTAGGTCAATATTTTCCACCCTATACCAAGATAAATAAATACCAGAATGGGTAACTTATTATTCCCCCCCACCCCCTACTCTCCAACTAATCATAATTATAAATCCATCTTTCAAAAGATAGAGGAACTAGTGAGGAAAGCTGCTATTTGTATATGATTCTCACCAATAAGAAGGAATTGATTCCGGAAATAGAAATGGCATAATTCTTGCCATGAATTGAGTACTATATCTTATATTTGTGATGATGAAGGAAAGAAAAGCCATGCATCATCTGTTGTATTCTAAATTTTTAGAGGGAATACTTCGAAATGCTTAGGAAAGATCAGGAGATGTCTTTTCAGGAGAGAGAAAATTCTGAAGACTGAAAGAAATAATTGAGTGGAAAAAAATGGAAAGTTCTCTAAAGGGATAAGTATGGGTCCTCAAATATCTCAATAATAGGCTTAGATTTTCAAAATCTACAGAATATGGAACAAAGGCTAATGATGGAAGCAAAGTATGACAAGATTGAGTAAGAATAATGTCATGAAGATAATCTCAGAATCAGATAATGCTGATAAAATACATAACAAGAAATCTATATTATTATAAATACAATATTCATGAAAAAGAGGGGTGTCTAAGAAGGAACAGGATCATAGCCTGGAATTGATGGGGAAAACTTATAACTGATTAAGAGAAAAGAAAACTATTCAACTGCAATTTTTAACTTTTCTATTCCAATAAAAGTTAAGTTTGGAATGTAAAGGATAAATAAAAAGATTCAAATACAAAGAAAGATAATAAGAAACTATTTAGCTACCTGTCATATGCCACTGTTCCCAGACAATACATATCCTAAGTAAGTGAAAGAATTGAGAGATGTGATTGCTGGGCCATTTGCTGTCTGTGATTCCTGAAAGATTGTGAGGAAAAGGTGAGGTACCATAGGACCAGAAAAAGAAAAATGTTGTTCTTATTTTTGAAAATGGGAAGAGAATATAGTCTGCAAACTGTTAGCAAGATAGTATGACTGATTTCTGGTGAAATTCTAAAACATTATCATAGGAATGGTTACTAGCATATAAAACATTATGTAAATATTAGCTATTATACTTATAATTATTATTATTACTGAAAGTTTATAAAAGGAAGTGGTGATTACCAAGAATCATCATGACTTCAGGCTGGTTGACAAGAGTTGTTAACTATAATTTACTCATATTTTAGCAAGGCTTTTGACAAAGTCTATCATGTTTTTTTTGTATGTTGGATGGAGTGATGTGGACTAGATGAGAATAAAATTATATAGATTTTGAATTTGTTGAGTCATTAATGGTTTGAAATTAACTTGCAATGAAGTTTCTAGCAAAATTTCCCAAAGGATCTGTCCTTGGTCTTATGTTGCTTAACATTATTTTAAAAATCATTAATGTTAAGGTATAGAGGACACATTTATCAATTTTGCAGAAGTTATAAAGCTATTAGAGATAACACTTTGGATGTATGATCCAGAATCAAGACCGAGTACAGAGTCAGAACCTAATAGTATCTTGACAAACTAGAATATTAGGCCAATATTAATTATATTGCATTTAATGGAGATAAAAATAAATTCATATATTTGAGTTGAAAAAATCAACTTGACAACTTCAAGATGGGAGTGGCATGGTTAAGTTCATGTAAATTAGGTGATCTTTACATATTTGTGTTATGGAACCCTACTCTAGTGAAATCTGTGAAATCAAACAATGTCAAAATACTGCTTTCATATGCAAAAAATACAAAGGATTACAAAACAAGCTAATTATATTATAAAAATGTGGTTATTAAAATATTAAATAGGTTTGTGATCTTTAAGTTTAGAAGCTATCTATCTAAGGAATTTGACTAGCCTATGTCCAATGTCTCTGCCAGTTCTAGATTTATAATCATATTATCTCAAAAAACTGAATTTTAGTTTAATAGTAACTCAAATATATCTTCAGTATAACTTAACAGAGCCATTTGACATTTTAAGCAGCATCATATGAGCCTGATTATCCAAGAGTAGGGAGGTTACAGATCCTTTGTACTCTGACATGGCCAAGTCACATCTGGACTGCCATGTCAAGTTCTGGGTGTCATATTTTAGGAAAGGAATTCATCAGTTAACAAGTGTCCTGAGGAGAGAGATTAGGATAGTGACTAGCATTAAGATGATTCATTTGAAGACAAGTTGAAGCAGCTAGAACTACTTATCATGATGATAATAAGACTTATTACAGGACATAATACTCTTAATGCTGATGAAATTTTAATATGTGGAGTAAGCGTTATATATTATCTGGTTCCACAAGATACAACTCAAAGCAGGGAGTGAAAATCTCAGGGATATATGTATATGTATATGTATAATAAGTGTTGGTCAGTCCTAGCTAGGAATATCCACCACCACCCTCCCCCTTATCCTCCTTTTAAATGCCATGTGTAGTTCTACAATGATGAAGTACCCAACTGTGGTGGATAGCATAAGAATTTAACCAGATATAATGAGAAAAACAAAGTTTATTTAAGTGGAGCAAATGCAGAGATAAGACCCCAAGTCACATAGAACTTGTTTGATAATTACCTAAATGACCTCCAGGCTGATATGGAATCTAGCCCTACAGAATAAAAACAATCACAGCAAGGGAATGGGTTACTTATCCTTTGATGTAGCCAAACTGATTCACATAAGGGGCTGCTATTGGGACCCAGAAGAAGCCTCTGTAAGGTACAGAAAGAGGTAAAAAGTGACAATCTTATTGTGATTGTTATTGGGTCCATTTTTTTTCATCATTTGTCTTTGATTCTTGTATTTTTGTGATTATTCTTAGCAAAAACATAATTAGTTCAATTAGCCTGAGAGTCTTTACATTTTTCTGGATGCTGACTCAGAATTCCTTTGGGATTAATTAATACAAATTTTTATTTCAATGTATGTAAGAGGAAAAAAAATCTAAAAATTACATCCACTCCAAAGTGGAATGAAATGCTTCAGGACATCTTAAAGGAGAAACTGATTGCCACTTACTTGTTAGTTAATAGCTCACATAGTTCTTTAATAATAATTCTGTATGAAGCTTTTTACTTTTTTTCTTTGATGATTCATCATTTAAGTTATACCCCCTTAAGTATGTGTCCCTCAAAGCATGGCATAGTCATTCTTCTAATTTCTTTTTATACTTCTTTTTCTGGTGACTTGACCCATTTCTGTGGAATCAATTATCATCTCTATGCAGATGATACCTAACTCTATTTATCAATTCCTGATATCAATCCTGAATTCTAATCTCCAGATCTCCAACTGACTGCTTTATATCTCTATCTGCCTGGTCTGCTATGATCTTATACATCCAAAAGAGAATATTTCTTGCTCTTTACACTCACTGCCATTTTCCTTGTACATTTATTCATTCATTAAAAAAAATTTTTTTAAATACCTGCTCTATGCCAGGCACTGTATTAGATCCAAGGGTTGCCAAGATTTAAAAAAAAAAAAGGAGCAGTCCTTGCTCTGAAGGAGCTTACATTCTGGGGTAGGGAAAACAAAGAGAATGAGACATAATAGCCAAAAATAAATATGAAATATGGAAATGGAAAATATCAACTTTTATCTGGCCTATTGTAGTAGCCTCCTAATTCATCTATTCTCTGGTCTTCCTCCTTTCCAATCCATCCGCAACACAGTTTCCAAAAATATCTTTTTAACACATAGATCTTACTTTAACATTCCCTTCTGCTCTAGGATAAAATGCACTTAGAGTGACATTTAAAGACCTACACAGTCTGATATCCATCAACCTTGCTGCTTTTCATGTACTCTAATTTCTAATTAAACTAGACTGTTATCTATTTCCTGAATCTAATTTGCTATCTTCTGTCCATAGTGCATTCTCAGAGGCCATTCCCCATGCTAGAAACCCATTTCCTCCTTATCCCCAAAACGAAGATTCCTTTTCCTCCTTCAAGCTTCAGATCAGATGTTATTTCCATTTACTAATCTTCCTAATTACTGTTGCTTCCTTCCTCTGATGTGGTACATTGAATAGAACACTGGACTTGGGAAAATGCGAATTCAAATCTTGCTGTAAACATTTATTAGCTTTCTGATTCTTTATAAGTCACTTTAACCTGTCAAAAAATTTCTTCATCTATGAAATGGTGATGATATTACTTATGTTTCAGAGGTATAAGTGTCAAATCGAATAACATATGCGAAATCACTTTGCAAACCATAAAGGACTATATAAATGGTGGCTATCATTATTCCAAAGTGGTATGCTTGATCTTTCTTTTCCCCCTTTACTGTCCACATTGTATCATGCCTATGTATGTATCCACCAATAAATTATAAACATTTTAATGGCAAGGACTCTTTAATTTAATCCCAACAACCAGCTCCATAGCTCTTACATACTAGATAGATGTTTATTGATCTTTTGATATATTCTGAAAGCAGCTGGATGGAACAATGGATAGTGATGGGTCTGGAGTCAGGAAAACCTGAGTTAAAATATGACCTTGGGCCTTTACTTATTATGTAATCCTAAGCAAGTCACTTAACCCTGTTTGCCTCAGTTTCCTTATTTGTAAAGCAAAAAAATAAAAAAGAAAATGACAATTCACTCTGGTATCTTTGCCAAGAAAACTCCCAAAAGAGGTTAGGTATAGTCAGACAAGACTGTCAACAACTAAACAAGTTTATCCCATTTTCAGTTTACATGTAAGGGTTAGATTAGATCATCACTAAGCTCCCTTCCAACTATGATCATCTATGATTATTTCTAAAGAAGAAAAAAATACAGATGAGTTGCCCTGAACAATGGAAAAACATAAAATAAGGAAACAGTAGCAGATTATTTTCAAGATTTCATTTTCCCCTTAGTTTTCTTTAAGCTAGATGACTATGAATTTTTATTTATCATAGGTATTACTTATTAGCTTACCAGAGTCAGAAATGTGTATATGCTATAAAATAAATCAACATTTCTTAGGTTTAATTGTTTTCTCTATTTTTGCTTCACCTGACTTGGAACCTTTTTTATTTTCATAGGTACTCATTTTGTATTTGTTCTCTTGCCATCCTAGAAAGGATGCTACTCATATCATACTTAGGAATAGAAATATGTTTCCAAACTTGTTAAGGACAGCTTACATAGCTAGGTTCTAAATCAAGATTTGCAGTGGGATGCTCATTGCATTTCCTTTTGTTAAAAACTACCTGCTATAATAATTTAACATATTCAGAAATTTTTATTTTATTAGTTTCCCCCAAATTCCCATTCTGATAAGGCAATAACATAGGGTGGAATTCACTGGGTTTTGTGAACAGGGAAAATACATAAGGTCCTACCACAATGGCACTGGAAAGACTTTAAATAAAGTACCCATGAGAGAACCTCTGTCTGTTGCCTAAGGTCCAGCACAGCTAAATATATTATCACTAGAAGGGCAAGCAACAGATGATAACCTTTGTAGGGTACAGAAACTCATGAAAACATCTACTAAATTATGGAGATAGTGAATCTTTGTCAGAATAGGGATTTCTCAATCCAGTGAAGTCACTGATCTTCCACAAATATCTCAAATACATCTCACTATGATCATAGTGATTTTCTTTAGTCATAGACCTTCAAATGTGTAGATTTTATTTCAAGACTCTGTGTGTGTGTGTGTGTGTGTGTGTGTGTGTGTGTGTGTGAGTGTGTGTAAGGTAGCGGTCAGCCTAGACTTGTGTTGATGAACCTATTGCACATGTATCAGAGGGGAATTTTCCTCTCCCCCCTCTCCATGTGCATCTGAGGACATTTCTCACTTCACCCACCTCTCTTCCCAGCAGCCCAAGGAGAGAACTTCCTCCTTCCCTTGCCTGGGGTAATGGGGTGACTCACATGTGGTCTGATGGTTGCAGTTTGGGCACTCGGTCTCTAAAAGGTTCACTCTCAGTGGCCTAGACAATTATTCTATTCTGCTCATATGAACTGACAGAATATTATACCCTAGCAATTTAGATACAACAAATCTTTGTTGAATCAATCAGAAAAATGAACTAGGTACAAAAAAGTGTTGATATCAAACAATTTATGAAAAATGTTTCAACTAAGTATGATAGGAAGTCTCTTCAGAGTTACCCCTTTGAAACATGTGATCCTAAGCATGAAATTCCTTTTACCTGTACATTGTATAAACTGTAAGAATTAAATAATATTTCTACCCAGATATATATTTTATAAAGTTTATTGGAAGGGTAGAAAACTGTTCCTATAAGTAACCTGTGCACATAGTGACTAGACTGCCAGTATCTTTCCTCTTTCCTTCCCTCATTTGCCTCCTCTGTCCTCTTCTCTGTTCTCCCCCAATTCTCTCTTGATTCTCCCCCTCAGAAGCCCCAAACCTTGACCTTTATTGACATACAGAATGTAGAAGGACACAAAACTGGTGCAACTGTGTTATCTCAGGAATGTTTGATAGACAGGTACAGGTCCTCAGGAGGACACAAAACTGATGAAATACTGTACCACAAACTTTTGGCAGAGAAGTTTTGTATCAAGTATACCCTGTAGTAGGTGGATGAGTAGCCTTTTTAAGGCTACTCAGCCATTTTCAAGGACTCAGTAAACCCTCACACCAAAGATTCTAGTGCTTCCTGAACAACCCATCCACTTTATTGGGGGGTGGGGAGGATATTTTATTTTATTTATTTATTTAAAAATTTATTTAGTCAATTTAGAACATTATTCCTTGGTTACAAGAATCATATTCTTGCCCTCCATCCCCTCCCCCACCCCTTCCATAGCTGATGCACAATCCCACTGGGTTTTACATGTGTCCTTGATCAGAACCTATTTCCATGTTGTTGATGTTTGCACTAGGATGATCATTTAGAGTCTATATCCTCAATTATATCCCCCTCAACCCATGTAATCAAGCAGTTGGTTTTCTTCAGTGTTTTTACTCTTACAGTTTTTCCTCTGAATGTTGATAGTGTTCTTTTTCCTAAATCCCTCCAAGTCATTCAGGATCACTGCATTTCCACTAATGAAGAAGTCCATTACAATCGATTTTACCACAGTGTATCAGTTTCTGTGTATAATGTTCCCCTGTTTCTGCTCCTTTTTACTCTGCATCAATTCCTGGAGGTCATTCCAGTTCAAATGGAATTCCTCCAGTTCATTATTCATTTGAGCACAATAGTATTCCATCACCAGCATATACCACAGTTTGTTCAGCCATTCCCCAATTGAAAGGCATCCCCCCACTTTCCAATTTTTTGCCACCACAAAGCATGCATCTATGAATATTCTTGTACAGGTCTTTTTCCTTATTATCTCTTTGGGTTATAAACCCAGCAGGCTATGACTGGCTCAAAGGAAAGACAGTCTTTTAGGGCCCTTTGGGCATAGTTCCAAATTGCCCTCCAGAATCAACCCATGTACTTTTGATGTCCACCTTTCACCCAATTCTCACCTGTGGCTCAAAAAAGCTGTAGCATGCCCAGCAGGCATACTCCTTTTAAAACCATTTCAGCAGATGACTCAAACAAGCTTAGGGTAACAACAGTCCTCAAACCTGTCAGTGAGTTAGGGGAATGTCTATTCTAAGCAGGTGAAGACTTCCCATAGGCAGGATGGGCAGATGAGAGCAATTTGCTCCAATAGCTATGAATGCAGGTGACACGGGAATTGTAGAGCACTTAGATCTTGTTTAGACATCAAAGAGACCAAAGTCATCCACTGCATCCTTGGCTATCACCAGCCATCCTGACTTTTCTCCTGCCACTAGATTTTGATGACTTTGGAAGAGAGGGTGAGGCCTTTGGCTTTTTGTCACCACGCCTCACTTAAATCTAACTCATTCACGAGTTAAGGTATCACACCACGATGCCATTGGTTTTCAAAAATAAAAAACAAAACATCCACTATTGTTGGTGCTCATTTCTCCAAACTAATTTAGTCTGAACACTAATTTATATCCACTGATATTCATGGAGACTGGAAAGCACAGCTTGTAAATTATAGAAGTAGAAGGTAGCTTCTCACCCTGAAACCCTCAGAGCTAACTCCAAAGCTCTAAGGAGATATAATAATTGGACTTTGGGGCCCTAGTTCATCAGTTTCAGTAGGGACTGAAATAGTAGTCAGAATGCATAGTATTTGTTTATTCTTTTAATTTTTTTTTTCTATTGGACCCATTTATATTACCACATTGAAAGTGAAACTCACTGTGATCAAAGTCATCATGATAAATGCTTTCACATAACAAAGCAATATAAATTCAAAGCTATCTACAATTCATTTTTTCTATACTGTTTCTACTATATTGAACAGAATAGTGTCATCTTCTATGAATTCAAGACAGATAGATTAACTCCTTATAATCAGGATACATATAGTGGCACTAATATTGGTATATGAAAATGTCTCCATCTTCTGAAAAGGTCACATTGTATGATAATCTAATGAAATTATCTGTCATTGATTATAAATATTATGATGCTTATAATCATGACATATGAGTATAACATGTCAGCAAGACATGTCAAACATTTTCACCTACTTTGCTTTTTATTCCTTATCAGTAATATACTTGATATGTGATCTGGTTCATATTCATATCAAATCATTAACTCTTATTAAGATTTTAAAAGATACTAGAGAAATAGGCAGAGGGACAAGACAGAAGGAAGGAGAGATGGACAGAGACAGACAGAGACACAGACCATGATAGAGACAGAGACAGAGAATCATAGACAGGGAGATAGAGAGATAGAGAGTGATAGAAACAAACAGAGATGGAGATACAGGGACGTAGAAACAGAGAGAGCTGCCTGGAGAAGAAATAGAACTAGTTCGTGGCTCCCAGCTAGGATGTGCCAGAAACAGAGGTCTTTATCTCTCTAAGTCCTGCCACTGTGAAAGATTTCCTTTCTCCCTCTCTTCCTCTTTTGCCTTTTCTCCCTAAATCCTTTCTCCTCTTTTTTCCTTCCTCCATTTTGCCTTCTCCCTCCCAACTCATACAATTGGTAATGCTTATATGTAGCTGAAAAAATACTACCCATGTTTTGATGTTGCTGACAGCATCATGCTGCTCATATGGGACTCTTAGGATAACACCCATGTAGTATTGTAAAGTGGAAGCTTCTGAATATACATGTATAATCCAGATCAAATTGCTTGCCATCACAGGGAGGAGGAAGGGAGGGAGGGTGGAAGACAATGAGGATATTATACTTTGGAAAATAAATATTAAAAACATGATATGAAATTGGAAAAATAAAATATTAAAAAATAAGTTGAATGCTTCCACATTTGGTATTTTGTGCTTTCTGTTTTTCTCTGTGTCTCTCTGTCCCTTTCTCTGTGTCTATTTGTTTGTTTGTGCCTCTCTATCTCTGTAGGTTTGTTTCTCTCTGTGTGCATTTCCCTATCTCTCTGTCTATGTCTAAGAGTTTACTGCTGATAATTTCTGTTTAGCTGTCCTGGATTCATATGTCTTTAAAAACACAGTCAGGTTTCAAATGATTAAGACTTCAAGAACAACTACAGTGACCAGTGACTACCAAAATAAACAGCTTTCTAAACTATGGTGGATCTGAATTCTTATACTTATTATGGCATTTATGGCAACATTCAGTGTGTATTTTTAAAACATTGGGCTTTGTAAATCTCTTGACATAGTTCATGCTGTGCTTAAAGACTCTCCTTCTTGGAGTTCTGGGGGTGGAGCCAAGATGGCCGAGTAAATCAGAGCAGCTCTATGCCATGAGAATCCTTTCCAACCAAGATTAAAATATCACCTCAAATCAAATACAGGAGTGAAAGAACCAACAAGAAGACAGAGTGAAACAACTTTTAAGAAAAGAAAAACCCAAAAAGAATGATGAACTGGAGGGATTCCATGAGAACTGGAATGATCTCCAGGAATTGATGCAGAACAAAAGGAGCAGAACTAGGAGAACATTGTACACAGAGATGAATATACTGTGGCACAATCGAATGTAATAGACTTCTCTACTAGCAATGCATTGACCCAGGACAATCCAGAGGAACTTATGAGAAAGAATGTTATCCATGTCCAAAGAAAGAACTGTGTAAATAGAAATAACACAAGAAAAGCATATGATTGATCACATGGTTCGATGGGGATATGACTGGGCTTTTGTTGTTAAAAGATCACTCTACTGCAAATATGAATAATATTGAAATGGGTTTTGAATATTTATACATGTATAACCCAGCAGGATTGCTTGTTAGCTCTGGGAGGGGGGGAGTGAAGAGGGGTGGGAAAAATAATTAATCATGTAAACATGGGAAAATATTCTAAATAAATAAAAAATAAATAAAAAGTCTATCCTTCTTAAGACAACACTGATCAGACAGCTGAATAATCTCCAAGTGGTAGGTGCTAGCCAAAGAAGAAAAAAAGGAGGAAAATACCTAGGTAGAATTCCTCCCATGGATCAAATTGAATATTTGGATATAATAGCATAAAAGTTACAGAATATCTCTAATAATTGTTGAGTTTACCTACAAATATAACATTCAACACATGTTTATTTTGAAGGAAAATTACATTTAGACAGTGTCGTGACATTAAAAGTGAAGACATTATAGTAATAGAAATGGAAGGACATATGTTATTTTAAAATAATATTTAAGTCGGGTTTTAGAATAACAATATGTATTTAGAAGAGTTATTCTTTTGTGACAAATGAATGAACCTGATGAAAAATCATGTTAGAAAATATTTGGATCATAATTAGTAAAGGGAGAAATTAAAAGAATATTGTGATGGGATTATAACTGATTGCCTAACTAGAAATAGGACATGCATAATGAGTTTTGGAGGCAGACTATGAAACTATGATTCAAGCCTGATGTAATTGTACTTTCTTGGGGCACTTTTTTGGATTTCTGCCTGTAGTCTCTTGTTTCTACAAGCAGATTTCACTGGGATTATTTTACTTACTTTGTTGATAATTTCATTCTATAGAAGGTGAATACATAACAAAAGAAGTTTCTATTCTGACCAATAAGGAAGAATTAGTTACCAAAGTAGAAGAGATAGGAACTTTAGGGGGAAGTAACCAGGAGATCTCCATGTTTATGATTTACAAGATATATCCTAATATTTTTCTGTTGAGAGGTAGGAACTTTTGGGGGAGGTAACCAGGAGATCTCCATGTTTATGATTTACAAGATATATCCTAGTATTTTTTAGTTGATATCTCTGTCAAGTTGAATAATCTTCATCCTGGAAAATAGAACAAAATGGTTAATGGTGAAATGATGAAATGAAATGAAAACTAATTTAAATGGGAAGAAGGTAAGGGAGCATTTTGCTGACTTCAATGATGTTGGGCTATTAGCCTTGAACAAAAAATACCTCAGGGTACTTATAGACATTGTTGCTTAGACACTGTTGATGACCCATTGAGAATTATGAAGAATGAAAAAAGTGCCAAAGGACTAGAGATGAATAAATATCATCACAAATTTTTTTTAAATTAAAAAAAAGAGGAAAAAGGGTAGAGTCTGTAAAATATATATGTATATAAATAGCTATATTTGCAAGTGTTCATAAATATAAATATATATCCATACATGTATATATGTATATCAGTTAAGAGATTAAAGTCTAAATCTATTATTTCAATGGTATATGGAAATTTCTAGCAAGGAAACTCCTTCTACCAATATAGTTTGGTACCTTCTCTTCAATTTACAACCTTAGAGAATTGTCTAGAACAATTTTGTTTTGATTTGATCAGGGTCTCATGGCTGGTATCTGCCAAAGTTAGGATTTGAACCAGATCTTCCTGGTTCTGAGTGTGGCTCTCTATTTGCTGTGGCATGTCACTAGTCAAAAAGAATGCAATTCCTTGAAAAATTCTATAACATATTACCAAAGTGAATACTTGGAAAGGAAAGAAGTGATGGCTATAGGCCAGGTAAATGAAGGGCAATTCATGACAGATAAACTTAAATTCCATTTTTGATAGGATTTCTAGAGAGAAAGGGCATGTAGGTGATGCAGTAGATAGAGTGCTAGGCCTGGAGTCCAGAAAACCAAGTTCAAATCTAGCCTTAGGCACTTATCAGATTTGACTCATTTGTAAAATGAGCTAAGGAAACAAATGGCAAACCACTTCAGTTTCTTTGCCAAGAAAATTTAAAGGAAGTCATGAAGAGTGGCACACCACTGATATGACTGAATAACAGCAACTAAGGAGACAAAGGAATGTAATATGTTTAGAATTAGTGGATATTAATAAGTCATTGAACAATATCTCTTATTGTATCTTCATTGACAAGATAAAAAATAGGTTATACCCAGGTAGGCAAATAGTTTTAGACTATCAGACCACTGCTGCCCCTTCTTCCTCCAATTCTTGAAATCCTTATTTGTTTTGTGGTTCATTTCCTTCAGGCCTGAGGTATTTGCTAGTTAATCTGAGAGAGGTAACTATACCATATCAAACTTCCTCCTACCCTTTACATACATTTTAAAACCATGAAATTCAGACACATTGTTTTAGTTAAAATTTTTTAAAAATATTTTTGCATTAAAAAATTATTTTCAGTTCTAAGTAGTCTCCTTCCTTCTGTCCCTCCCCTACCCACTGAGAAGACAAAAATATTATGTCCTTTATAATATGAAGTCATACAAAACATATTCCTACATTAGCCATGCTGTGAAAAAGTAATAAAAATAAAATTAAAAAATTCTTTAATCTGAACTCAGAGTTCATAAGTTCTAAGTCCAGAAAAAAAACAACCTATTTACTGTTCACCATTAACAATATTCTGCCTCCTGCTTCCATGCTTGAAAGGCAACCTGACTTTCTATTTCTTGGAATCACCAGTTTCTGTCAAAGTACAGCTTGAGCTCCTTTCCTATATGAAATTTTTCCTGATTGCCCCAATTGTTCATGGTCCCCCTGCCAAAAAATATCAATTATTTTCTGTTACATTAAAAAGCTTATTTACGTATGACAATGATAAAACACATTTACATAACATTTTAAGATTTATAAAATACTTTATATCTATGATTGTTTGGTCTTCATAAAGATTCTGCTTTTCTTCCTTCCTTTTCTTTCCTTTTTCCTTCCTCCTTCCTTCCTTCCTTCCTTCCTTCCTTCCTTCCTTCCTTCCTTCCTTCCTTCCTTCCTTCCTTCCTTCCTTCCTTCCTTCCTTCCTTCCTTCCTTCCTTCCTTCCTTCTTTCCTTCTTTTGCCACCCTCCCTTCATTCCTCTTTTCTTCCTTTTCCTTCCTCCTTCCCTACTGCCTTCTAGTTTCTTTTCCATCTTTCTCAGTTTTCTACTTTCTCTGTTCTTTTTCCTTTTTCCTACTATGCTCCTTCCTTCTCCTTTTCCTTCTTCCTACCTTTCCTTCCTCATTTCTTTCAAATCTTTCTTTCCTCCATGCCTGCAAGCTTATAATAATAGAAGTTAGCATCAGGGATAATTACCCACCCAGTTCTCTACTTAGCAGGTCACTTTTGTTCAGGTACAATAAGTTTTTAAGGTGTGGTGAACAATAGAGCTAATTTAAAATGGTGTGTGTATTCTTGTTAAGTACACCAGCTGTTAGCTCAAATGAAGTTGTGAAGTGCGAAAAACAATTAGACTAAAATTATGCTTCACACTGTTTGCTAGGAATCTTATGAATTACCTTCTTCTCAGACAAGTAGTCAGTGATGTCAAGAGTTTTCTATTTCTAAAAGAGATCTTTTCCTTAACATAACTACCTGCATAAAATCACACATTTCCTATTTGAGTTTTTGGTATATAATAATTTTCACAGCAGTCACTGGGCCATCTTCTCATGATTCTCTTGTCTTGATTCCCTGGGGAATTCTAGTCCTGTTGAGAGCAGTGATTAGTATTGCAATGGGAATCCTAGTTTTCTATTTTCCTGGCTTAATGGTTGGTCCATTTAATAGTGTGAATGTAATTTTTGATCCAAAATATGAACTTAATGTTGTACTTCATCCCTAGATGTTGCCAATTGAAATTCATGAATAAAAGCCTTAGTGAGTTTTCAGAGGACCTTAGTGGAATGATTTTTGTTGCTGTTGTTTAGTACTTTTTGGTCAAATCCAATTCTTCATGACTCCATTTGGGGGTTTCTTGTCAAGAATACTGCAATGGTCTGCCATTTCCTTCTCCAGTTCATTTGGCAGATAAAGAATCTGAGGCAAACAGGGTTATGTGACTTGTTCAGGGTCACTCAGCTAGTTAGTAAATGTCTGAGGTCAGATTTTAACTCAGAAAGACTAGTCTTCCTGACTGCAGACCCAGAAATCTCTCCACAGGGCATGCAGCTACCCAATGGAATAATTAAGATACTGTAATGAGGAAAAGGAAAGAAAAGCTTTGCAAGTAAGAGAGCAGATGCAAGAGTTTACAAAGAGGACTGCCACATGCCACGGAACTGTAAGGATCTTATTCTAGAGTGTGGGGAAGATATAAGAGAGACACACTGGGACAGTTGAGAGCTGTTGGTTCTTATCCTTGGGACAACTTGGAGAGTTGACTTCCTGTGGCTGGTTCCTATCTGAGGCAAGTAGGAGTTTGCCTAACTATTCCTGGTGGGGAAGTAGCCCCCAAAATACCAAAGATGGAAAAATTAAAAAGAGATAGCCCACTGTCCTCATTTTTAGAGGACAGACCTGGCTTCCCTTCCTGCCAGGAGTTCAAGCTGTTTATGCAGATAACAAACTGGTTTCTGCTTAGCTTGGGTGACAGGAAACAAAAGAGGAACTTCAGAAATATCAAAGGGCCAGCAAACTAACATTTGGCTAAGTGAAGATAAACACCCCTTGGATAACAGCCCCCTCACAAATCTAAGAATTGCCCCCCCCATCTCTGACCCCACATTCTTGTGTTAAGGTTTGTTTGTTAGATAAGAACTCTGTAATGTATATAATCTGTTCTTTAATGTCAAACCAATGCAATTTTCTGTTAGGAAACTCTGCCCCAGCTGGTAGATTCTTTATTTCTCTCTTTTATTAATAAATTGTGGTTCCAATAATTGAAATTCTAGGTATTTGAACTCATTTGTGAAGTGTACCACTTCAGTGGAGCCAAAGCAAATTCCTGCTCTGAGATATCCTGGTGTGAGATCCTCTCAACTTTCCCTTCTAATTTGTTATCCAACTGTGTTTCTGAGTCCTGAGCATGTTTCCTGATGTCTGTGAAGAGAATTGCCGGCAAGCCAGTAAATCTGTCTGTGGGAAAGGCCTGAAGCCCAGGCTGAAGAGAATGAAGTCACCAAGAGTTCAAAGCTACTACTCTGATGAACTGGAAACTTATCCAAACATTATTTATGAGGATTAGGTAGCTCAGGTACCTCTATGATGGGTTTTATAGTCAGAGCATAGATATAGGCAGCAGGGAGGCTTTGAAGACAGTTCTTTGCAGAACCCATAGAAAAGGTGGGGAGGGGGGAGAGTATCCAGAATTCATAGTTAGGGATACCTTTGTTCCTAGTCCTCCTTCATTTGAATAATAATAACATTTGTCTAAGAGTCAGATAGTGTTCTGGGTCTAAAGGACCCTGCTAGTCCTATTCCCTATTAGGTGTATCAAGTAACCATCTGGTCTTGATATACTAAGTCTACAAAGGTAACATTGCTATTACCCACATATTTCAAAACATAATTGTAAAATGAGCATATTTTTATCAAACAAATTGAGATAGGATGAGAGGCCAAAAGGTGAGAATTTTTTTCTTCTCTCCCTTCCTCCTCCATTCTCTTCAGATCTTTCAAACTGAGGTTAGTTATTATAGGAATGTGGGAGGACAATTATTATAGCCAGGGGATATGATCTCAGTGGCAGGTCTCCATCTCTTCCTTCTCCTTAGGACCTCAGACATGGAGATAACATGGTTTAGAAGAAAGAGCTCTAGATTTGGAATTGGAAAAACCCAAGTTCAGACCCTACTTTTACTATTTACATCTCCCTAAAAACCTGAAGGGAGTCACTTAATCTTATTGGGTTTCAGTTTGCTCAAAAGAAAAAAGCAGGAGCTGAACTAAAACTTTAAGGTGCCTTCCAGCTCTAAAGATATGATTCAGTAAATAAAGTAAAGGCTGTGTGTTGGGGGTAAGAGTGGGGAAGCAGATGATGAGTGAACAGCAAGGAATAAATCCCTCTTAGCCTTGCCTGCTTCCCCTCTTATCATGTGGCTGCTTAAGTTCTTCCATATATCTATTGTTTGACTTGGGCTGGTGGCAGTCACAAGATAGTCACTCTCCAGGTGGCTAAGGAATATTTTCTTTATTTTGATAAAATCCTTGGATTCATTTAGCATTAATTCTTTGAACATTATTTAGTGCTTACAATATACTCAGAGGGGACACTGAAGATAATGGATAGTAAGCTGATCTGAGTCAGAAGACCTAGGTTCAAATATTGCCTTTGATGAAGAATGACTGTGTGATCCAAGGTATCTCATTAAATTGCTCAATGCTTCATACAGCTCTTTAAGAATATAAGCATTAGTGGGCAGCTAGGTGGCTCACTGGATAGAGAGCCAGACCTGGAGATTCAAATGTAGTCTCAGACACCTCCTAGCTATGTGACCCTGGGTAAATCACTTAATAGCCATTACTGCCTTGCAACCAATATGGTATTAATTCTGACAGAAAGAAAGGGTTTTTTTTAATAAATATTTTAAATAGACTATAACTTTTAAAGCAGTTATTCTGCATCAATGATGAGAATTCCTTTTTTCAGTGAAATCACAGAAATAATTCTTCCACACATACCCCAAATATTCCATTTTATACATAGCCTCTCTTTATCCAAGGAGTTGGAGGACAACTGAAATTGATATCTATAGTATGAAGGGGAAGAAAATCAACATGTTTCATGATGCAATGTAAGAATTGAAATAATATTTCTTCCCAAATATATATTTTATACAGTTTATTAGAAAGAGTAGACAATCATTCCTCCAAATAACCTGACCACAAGGTGCCTAGCCTGCAAGTCTCTTCCTCCTTCCCTCTTACCTGCCTGCTCTGTTCCCAACTTCTTCCTTCTTTGTTCTCTCCCTCAAGCCCAAAGCCTTGACTTTTATTGATGTACAACATGTACATGGATGCCAAAACCTGGCACAGCTATGTTATGTAAAGAATGTTTGATGGACAGGTCAAGTTACTCAGGAGGGGATGTCCTAAACTTCCTTGACACAGCAAGGACCAATGGGACCTATGTCTGTGCTTGAAAAATGACAGTGTCCTGTTCTACTCTACCTAAAAGAATTAGAGAACAAAAAATTTGATGAGAAATGAGAGGTAAGCATATTTCTAGGGAGAATATCCAGACCATCCAATTGAACAATCAAACTTGTGGGCAACAAGGTGGCATAGTGGATATAGGGCTTGGACTAGAGTCAGGAAGACTCCTCTTCCTGAATTCAAACCCAGTCTCAGGCAATAGCTGTGCAACCCTATGCAAGTCACCTAACCCTGTTTGTCTCAGTTGCCTCATCTATAAAATGAGCTGAAGAAGGAAATGGCCAAAAATCCCATATTGGGTCACGAAAAGTCAGGCATGTCTGAAATGACTAAACAAGTTCAAACAATGGTTATTCTTTAACTTCCTACAGACTCTCGTCTTGCAGGTCACTTTTATCACTGGTGAGTTCTTAAAAAAAAAAAAAACTATTTTAGAGAAAACTTCAGATGAGCCAACCTGGATTCTTCAAACTTAACCACCTGACATCATCTTCCTCTTAACTCTGTGATCATGTACCTTTTTGCCACTGGTGAATTCTTCCTGGAACCTCCATTTTTGGGGAAAGGTTCAGTTGTCTCCTATTCTTAGGATCTTTAGCTTCCCTTTTAAGTTTTGTCTTCTCTTGTTAGAATGTAAGCTTTCTAAAATCAAGGACTATCTTTTCCTTTTGTTTGTACCCCCAACACTTAACACACTACCTGGAACATGTTAAAGAACTTAATAAATGTCAATATAACTGACTTGTTTACTGACTGAGTTGCTCTATGGTACATCAGAAGGAAAAACAAGAATCTTGAAGAGATGGAAAAATGGTTCTATCCCAGAGCTACAGTTGCTGCTGTATGGGTACTTTGAACTTGTAAGATATAAGACAGATGAGAAAGTAGTTGTCACTGTTTGCCAGGAACAACAATAGTGAAAGTCCCACCTCCTTGTTTATTAAGCTTGCTCTGGCTCTCAGGCTACACCTAGAAACATTTATCTTAAAAACAAACAAAGAAAAAGAAACCGTTAGTCTGGTCACTTCTTGTACTGACCATGCATTTTCAAAAGAAGCAGATTTCTCTAAGATATTCTCTCTCTCTCTCTCTCTCTCTCTCTCTCTCTCTCTCTCTCTCTCTCTCTCTCTCTCTCTCTCTCTCTCTCTCTCTCTCTCTCTCTGTCTCCCTCTGTCCCTTTCACTGTTTCTCTGTCTTTGTCTCTCTCTTTCTGCTCTGTGTGTATGTGTGTCTTTGTCCTTGTGAGCATTAGGAGAATGGAATGAAAACTATGGTTGTTTGGGAATACACACACAAAAAGATTCACTTTTAATTGCTGGGATTAACCCCCATCTGGGGTTTGAGATAAACCAAAGAGATTACATTGATACATATCGTGATAGATTTCCAAAAGTAAGGAAAGAAAAGATTAAATGAATTGGAACCATCTTAAATTCTCCTGGTGTTACAATGGGAATTTGGTGAGGAGTAAACAAGAGGGAAGCATATTAAAAATCCATATTTATTGGTTGGGAAGGGGAGAATGTTCTTTCCCTATCACACTGGACACAGGACAATTGTATTGCTATTTTTCTGGAAGAAGGATTGTAAGTAAAAGTGAGAGAAACATCACTGGGGAATACCCTTACTACAATCCTAGAGTGGACTAAAGAAATTGTTACATTCATTCCCTCCAGAGGAAGGAGCTGGGATATAAGGGTTTTACCCACAGGAGAATGAGGGCAGGAGAGAGGGAGCATTTAAAGCCTTTCTTCAGTCTAATCCTTAACAGCAAGAAAGAAACAGTAAGAAACAAATGTCAAATTATTCACCCAAGATATCTACCTGTATAATGTCAGTTAATACTTAGACCTAGGTTTTCTGACTCCGTGTTCACTGTCATTACCATTACTCTTTGATTTAAGGAATACAAGAAACAAGGTGGAAGCAGTAGAAAAAACAAGAAAGTTATAGCAACAGAACAGAACTGAAATTTGAATCCTAACATTGTTACTATTTGCTTGCTTTTGATTAGTTACTTCCCCCTCTGAACCTTAGTTTTCTCATCTACTAAATTTGAGATTCTAACTAAATTTTCACTAAATTCTTTTCCAGCTCTAAAACCTATGGTCCTATAAGTGCTTAGCAAGGACACATCTAGTTTATACGTAGAGGGTTTCCGGTCAAGATGGCGGCTCAGAGGTAGCAAAAATTCGAACCTCCATAAAGACTTCCTCACCAATCAAAAACACAGCACTTCCAGGGGACTGAAAACCAAATCTAACAATGGGACATAACTAGGGAACCCTCCTCCTGGACCCAACTTAAAAGGTATGCCCCTCAAAAGTATGAACTCTAGAACACACGATATTAAAGGGCATTAAAGAGTAGGGAAGAAGGGAGGTCCCAAGACCCCTCCCCGACCTATAGCTCTGAGCCTCCAGAGGTTGCTGGAATCTATGGGTGGACAAGGGTGCTAATCTGGAGGAAGTACCTTGCTGGCAAAGCAGTACCAGGCTCAGGGCGTAGAACACAGGCGGTGTAGAGGAAGCTGGAGGAGAAGCACAGAGCAAGCAACCCAGTCTCAGCAGAAACACTCCATTTCCCCCCTTCCCCTTCTGGAGGTTTTGGCCTCAGGGAACAGCCAGCTTTGCAGATCAACTCCTCTGCTCCAGTTGAATCTCATCAATAAGGGCAGATAAGAAGCCTTCAGGGGGTAGAGAAGCTCAAGCTCCAACACCCCTCCCCCACAGACTGATCTGAGAAACTTGCTGACTGAGCTCCAAGGGGCAAAAACAGCAGTAAACTACAAGCAACAACCTTGACCACAGTGCAGGAAGCCCAGCTCCTTCTCAGCTTCTGCTGTCAGCTGGGATGATCAGACTACCTGACCATACAGGAGAGCACAGAAGAAGCCCCTTCAGGACAGAACAGCCCAAACTCACAGATCCAGCACAAAATGAGAGGAATAAGACTACGGGCAACTACAGGGGGGAAAGAAGGGTAAAATATGAGCAAACAACAGAAAAAGAAAAATAAATTACAACCAACAGCTTCTATCCAAGCAATGAATAAAGAGCAAATGAAACAGAGAAGGATCAAGGAACACTGAACAAAAACACAGAAACTCCAGCAAATTGAACATGGGCTTTGGAAGAACTCAAAATAAAGTTAAAAAAAAAACACTTAAGAGAAGCAAAAGACAACTGGGAAAAGAATTTAAAAGGCAAAATAAATCATCTGGAAACAGAAAATAGTGTTTTGAAAACCAAAATTAATCAGCTTGAAAATGAGGCTAAGGAGATGAAAGATAAGACAAAGAAAATGAAAGATGAGACAAAGAAGATGACCTCCAAAGAAAATCAAACTGGAAGAAGAAGGATGACCAAAAATCCAGAGATAAAATTCAGTCTTTAAAAACTAGAATCCAATAACTAGAAGCAAGTGACTTCACAAGGCAGCAGGAAACTATAAAACAAAATCAAAAGAATGAAGAAATTGAGGAAAATAAGAAACATCTCATCCACAAAATAGAAGATTTAGAAAACAGGTCAAGGAGAGACAACCTAAGAATCATTGGTCTATCAGAAGACCATGACAAAAGAAAAAGCCTGGACATCATTCTACAGGAAATTACCCAAGAAAACTGCCCTGACATTCTAGAGCAAGAAGGAAAGGTGGAGGTTGAAAGAATCCACAGATGGCCTCCTGTACTTAATCCCCAACTGACAATATTCAGGGATATTATAGCCAAATTCAAGAACTGTCAGACCAAGGAAAAAATATTACAAGCTGATAAGAAGAAATCATTCAGATACCAGGGAACTACAGTTAGAAACTGTATCCTGTATAACACTAGATCTGGCTGCATCTACACTGAAGGACCAAAAGGCATGGAATATGATATTCTGGAAAGCAAAGGAATTAGGTCGACAACCAAGAATCCACTGCCCAGAAAAACTGACTATATTCTTACAGGGGAAAGTATGGTTATTTAATAAAATAGAAGAATACCAACAATTTGTAAAGAAAAGACCAGAACTGAACAGAAAATTTGATGCATCAAAGGGTAATTAAGAAAGAGGGGGGAACAAAAACAAAACAAAACAAAAAACAAACTTTTCTTAAGGGACCCAATAAGTTTAAATGATATGTATCCCTACAAGAAAAGAGGATATTGATAACTCTTAAAAATTGCTATTATCACCTGGGTAAGCTAGAAGAATTATACTTAGAGGGAACAGTAACAAACTGTGTAGGATGACATAAATATGTATATAGATATATGTATGCATAAATATATATACATATTGTAATATTTCTTGGGAAAGGAAATGGAGGATTGGAAAACAGGGGAATAATGGGAGGTTGGAGGAGTATGGAGTAGATGAGGGGAGAGAGGGAATATTGCTCCATGAAGCAAAGGAGGGAGAGATGCCCCCTGATGAGAGGGAGCAGCAGGGGTCCGATAAGGTCTGTTTTGTCTTGAATGACTGAACTGAAGTTCAGCTCCCTCTATGCCCAGAAAAGATAGTCCATTTATCTGACTGCGGATTCAAATAATAAAACGTTTAATAACCAGTTGGGATTGGGGTTTTTTCCTTAGCTTCAGAGTTTTAGCCAGGCCCCAGAGGCTGGTGGAGGGTTTCTCCCACTCCTGTCTACTCTATATCAGTCCTGCTTTGTCTAATTCAGAATCTTAGCAGTAGACAGAAAGCAAACAAGAACAGTTCTAAACTTCAGAAGCCTGTGTCTTCGGGCTGAACCAAGAAGTGCATGTCACTCCAGACTGGGCTGAATAAGCTCCCCTCTCCTCCAACACCAGGAAGGAAGACCCACCCAGGCAGGAAGGAAGTGCTGGTCACACAAACCAACTGCCACTCCCAGTTGCCCCTTCCCCCACCAACTGTCAGTCTAGTTTCCTTTCCTATATATATATATATACATATATATATATATATACACATATATATATATATATCACTAGAGGTTAAAAAAAGAGGTTAATGTGAAGAGAAATGGAAAAAGCAACAAAATGTGGTGAATTTTTATGTCATAAAGAACTGCATGGCAGGAGTAGGGGAGAACACCAATACACTAGAAGGGTAAAGAGGTTGGAGATAGGAAATACTTAATTCTTACATTCAGTGGAATTGACTCAAAGAGGGAAGAACAATCAAATTCATTGGGGCAGAGAATCAATTTTCACCCCATAGAAAATTAGAAGGGTACCAAAATAAATAAGAAAGAGGTAAGAGAAGTGAATAAAATCTTAGAAAAATTAGAGTTAGTAGATATGTGGAGGAAAATAAATAGGGATAAAAAGGAGTACACCTTCCTTTCAGCAGCACATGGTATATTCACAAAGATTGACCATGTACTAGGGCATGAAAACATTGCATACAAGTGAAAAAGAGCAGAAATAAAAATGCAACCTTTTCAGATCACAATGCAATATAAAATAATAATTAGTAAGGGTACACAGAGAGGCAAATAAAAAATTAATAGGAAATTAAACAATACAATTCTTCAAAATAGATTAAAGAACAAAGCATAGAAACAATTAATAATTTCACTGAAGAAAGTGACAATGATGAAACATCCTTTCAAAATCTATGGGAGGCAGCCAAAGCAGGTCTTAGGGGGAAATTTATATCCTTGAGTTCATATATTAACAAATTAGGGAGGGCAGACGTCAATGAATTGGGTGTGCAAATTAAAAAACTAGAAAGTGAACAAATAAAAAAATCCTCAGATGAAAACTAAATTAGAGAGCCTAAAAATTAAAGGAGAAATTAATAAAATTGAAAGTCAAAGAACTATTGATTTAATAAATAATATGACAAGCTGGTATTTTGAAAAAAAACAAATAAAATAGGCAAAGTACTGGTCAATATAATTTAAAAAAGGAAAGAAGAACACCAAATTAACAGTATCAAAGATGAAAAGGAAGCTCCACCTCTAATGAAGAGGAAATTAAGGCAATCATTAAAAACTATTATGCCCAATTATATAGCAATAAATATGACAATCTAGGTGATATGGGTGAATATTTACAAAAATATAAATTGTCTAGATTAACAGAAGAAGAAATAGAATACCTAAATAACCCATATCAGAAAAAGAAATTGAACAAGCCATCAAAGAACTCCCTAAGAAAAAATCCTCAGGACCAGATGGATTCACAAATGAATTCTATCAAACATTAAAAGAACAACTAATCCCAATATTATACCAACTATTTGACAGAATACACAAAGAAGGAGTTCTACCAAATTCCTTTTACAACACAAATATGGTACTGATCCCAAAGCCAGGCAGGTAAAAAACAGAGAAAGAAAACTACAGACCAATCTCCTTAATGAACATAGATGCAAAAATCTTAAATAGATAGTAGCTAAAAGACTCCAGCAAGTGATCATGAGGGTTATTCATTATAATCAGGTGGGATTTATACCAGGGATGCAGGGCTGGTTCAATATTAGGACAACCATCCATATAATTGACCATATTAACAAGCATACCAACAAAATCACATGATTTTCTCAATAGATGCAGAAAAAGCCTTTTACAAAATACAACACCCATTCCTATTGAAAACACTAGAAAGTATAAGAATAGAAGGGCCTTCCTAAAAATAATAAACAGTATATATCTAGAAACATCAGCAAACATCATCTGCAATGGGGATAAACTAGATGCATTCCCAATAAGATCAGGAGTGAAACAAGGATGCCCATTATCACCTCTATTATTTAATATTGTACTAGAAACACTAGCAGTAGCAATTAGAGAAGAAAAATAAATTGAGGGTATTAAAATTGGCAATGAGGAGACCAAGCTATCACTCTTTGCAGATGATATGATGGTCTACTTAAAAAATCCTAGAAAATAAACTAAAAAGCTAGTGGAAATAATCAAAAACTTTAGCAAAGTAGCAGGATACAAAATAAACCTACATAAGTCATCAGCACTTCTACATATTTTCAATACATCTCAGCAGCAAGAATTAGAAAGAGAAATTACATTTTAAAATCACCCTAGACAATATTAAATACTTAGAAATCAATATAAAATATTTAGGAATCTATCTGCCAAGACAAGCACAGGAACTATATGAATACAACTACAAAACACTCTCCACACAATTAAAACTATATCTAAACAATTGGAAAAACATTGATTGCTCATGGGTCGGTGTAATAGATAATATTGAGGGGATATATTTGATGGGTAAATGATAACTAATAAATCAGGTAGTTATCTTCTTTTGCCTACCCTCCTCCCTCTTGCAACATCCCTTCCTCCCCTCTTCTTCCCTTCAGCTTCCCCTTCCCTTGTTCTTCTTCTGGTTTCTAAATCAATCAGGGTGAGTTAATGATGTTGCAAATGAAAATACTCTCTATCTACTTTTATCTCAAGTAAGGGTTTATTTGGGGAAAACAGGAAAGATGGAGGATGGAGGTAAGAGGTTTGGGGGTTTCCCTGATTCTGTAATTAGCCTTATATTGGAGGATATTGAGAGAAATAGTTGATAGGTCTAATATTTCAGTCAGTATCACCAACAGAGCAAATCAGAGAGATATATGGACTATTTTCCTTCTTCTTCTACCTTCAAATTCACCAGGCCACCTCCAGCTTGATTATCCCAAGTCCCAGAAATAAACCCAGTTTCTTCCTTCCCTGATTCAAAGGCAATCAGGAAATCAGTCAGGACTCAAAGGCAACCACCATCATCCAAGCCCAGAAATCATCCACCAGTTGATTTGGCTCCAAACTGCCTTTCCCCGTAACATTCCAAATCAGAATCTTCATTTGATTGACAGTCACCATTCAGCCACTGTTTCTGTCTTCTTTTATGCCTTAAAATTTCTCTCTTTTTCACATAGGACCAGATAACATAATAAAATGACAATCCTACCCAAACTAATTTACTTATTTAGTGCCATTCCCATCGAACTACCAAAAAACTTTTTAGTGAATTAGAAAAAAAAAAAAAACATAACAAAGTTCATTTGGAAGAACAAAAGATCAAGGATATCCAGGAGAATGATGAAAAAACATGTGAAGGAAGGTGACCTCACAGTACCAGATCTCAAAGTATACTCTAAAGAAGTGGTCATCAAAACAATATGGTACTGGCTAAGAGACAGAAAGGAGGATCAGTGGAATAGACTTGGGGTAAGTGACCTTAGGAAGACAGTCTATGATAAGCCCAAAGAACCCAGATTTTGGTACAAAAATCTACTATTTGATAAAAACTGCTGGGAAAATTGTAAAACAACATGGGAGAAATTGGGTTTGGATCAATATCTTATACCCTACACTAAGATAAACTCAGAATGGGTGAATGATTTGAATATAAAGAAGGAAACTCTGGCTTATATGTAATTTTTTCTTAGTGAATATGGGATCTATGAACCAGTGACAAATTCATCAGTGTTTATTTTTACAAGCTGATAATAGTTATAGAGGATAAAAATTGCTGTATGTTAATAGAATTAAGAAATTATAAAAGAAATTTAATGCTTGACTGAAACAAGAAGAAATATAGAACTTCAATGAAGTGTTTTATTTGAATGCTCATTTGCTTGGTGTTTATGATTGTCTAATGATTGGGGAATGAAAATAAAACTTATTATATCAATAAAATTTGCTATTATTGCACATAAAATGGAGAATAAATGGAAACAGAAAACTGAAGAACAAAGAAAAACTGAATCATATCAATAATTTATTATTTAACCTAGGACCATATTTTTTAAAAAATCAACAACAAAATCTGATAAGTACAGTCTGAAAAAGGATTTGAAGGGGAGTCAAAAATATATTACTTTGTAAAAAAATTACATAAATGTTAGTTATGATATGTACATATACTTATATATACATACATATCTTATGGTATTAAGTATGATTTTATATCTTGTTCATTTCATGGTTTAAAAAAAAGTCAATAAAAGCTCAAACACTTATCACCCATGAGTTTGTGTTACATAAAAAGGAGAGAGCTGGGCATAGCCTGACAAAAATACTAGACCCTAGAAGAGAAGATTTCTAGGAATTCAGAGATAATACTGATAGCAAGCCATTACCTATGACTATCAAAGTAGTGTTAGGTCCAGAGAAGTTGGAGCTTTCAAGAAAAATAACTCTGGTGGCATAATTGTGAATATGGGGGAAATGCCCCATATTAAAGACTAAATATTGATTTAAGGTGAAATATTGACTTTCTCCAGCGACATCAATAAGTGTGCTGTAGCTTCAGGCAGCTGGAGAAGAATACTAAACTGATCATCCCTTCTGGCCAGACCTAGAAGAATTTTCAGGGTAGAATCAATTTGACCTCAAAAAAGATACCTTGTTTTTTGAGGGCTGGTTGATTTATGGAAAACATGTGCTTTGCTGAAACTGCAAATTGTATGTTAGCTCAGAAGGAATTTTCACTATCTCCAGAAAGCCACCAGACTAGGAAATAAATCTGGAAATGACAGGAACCCACCTGGGGAATTTGATTACTGGTACATGATAAGACTAGGGTAGATCAGGCAGCAAATTTCAGTAGTAATCTAAGCAAGGTTGCATCCAGGCTGACACAGATGCCTGACATGAAGATGAATAGAGTTGAAGAAGGGTTATAGCTCAAGACTGATGGTGGCTTATACAGAATGGGTGCTATTCCAATCCAGGAGGGCAAGACCTAAAATGGTTGGACAGATCAGGCAAAAGGACAGAAATCTAAGTTCTCCGGGAGCAGAGGGAACTTCTAAAAAGTTCAGGTCAGAATCCTGGCCACAAAATTACCCTGGCCATCTAAAATCATTAAATTGTTGCATGCTGGAATCCTGTAGCTAGACCCCTAAAACCATATTGTCCAATCATTATCCAAGAAATAAATATCTTGTTCAACACACACACAAATGGTTATTCACCTCTGCTTCAATACCTTCAGTGATAGGTATTTCACTGTCTCAATGTTGCCCATTTCATTTTTAAAACAGTCTAATCATTAGGAGGTTTTTCCTGTGAGTGAAACCCAGCTTCATTATTTCTACTTAGTAGTCCTAGCACTCCCCTCTGGAGTCACATAGAATAAAATTAAATATTTCTCCATGGAGAATACTCTATATTGTAATCCTCTCTAACTTAGTCAGTCTGCCCCCTTCTAAACTTGTATCTCCTTTGTAATCTTGAATATATCTATTTAGGTACAACATGTGTTATCGCCCCAATTTGAATGTGAACTTCTAGGAGTCCAGAACTATTTTCATTTTGTGCTAATATTTAGCACAAGGCCTGCCACTTAATAATCACTTAATACAGGCTTGATTAATTGTTTAATTATGCCCTCTTTTTGCAACCATCTAGCTAAAAGACACAGTGTAGACTGTCAGCCCTAGAGTCAGGAAGCCCTGAGTTCATATTTGGCCTCAGACATTTACCTAGCTGTGTGACTGGACAACTCACTTACCTCTTTTTGCCTTAGTTTTCTCCCCTGTAAAATGAACTAGAGGAGGAAATGGCAAAACAGACCAATATCTTTGCCAAGAAAAACTCAAATAGGGCCACAAAGAGTTGGATGCAAAAGGACAACAAAAATCCACACTTGTCACATTTGTTGAATTAATGAATTCTGACCTTTCTCGAGGATGTTCATGGGTGTTCATGACTTCCAAATGCCCAAAAGCTTCTCTTTTCTGCATAAGGTTCTCATAAAGGACATAGAGAGTATTCTCCACTTGTCAAGTGTCAATCAAGTTATTCGCCCGTTGAGGATCAGGATAAGAGAAATGGAGTTGGAATCAGGAGGGTCACAGACAGACTTACAGACAGACATCAAAGCCTCTTGCTGATCAGTGACTCTGGCCAAACCATGGCTTTGATTTTACTGGTGTCTGCTCTCACTACAGGGGGTTACAGCTTAGCATCTAATCATTCTGAGTTTTCTCTTCCTTCAACAAAACATCCTTGCAAATGACAATGAGAGCAGCAATATTGCTGCTAGTCTGTTTAATAAGCTAGTCAATAGAAGTGACTAAGAAATTAATAATTTCAAATTAAAATGAACCTGAGAGATCACATAGTACCAGTTCTTTCACTTTGTGTATGAGGAAACTGAGTTCCAGAGTGTTTAAATGACTTGTGTAAGATGATATATGTAGTAACTATCAGATTGAAGATTCTGAACTAGGTCCTCAGACTATAAATCTCATTGTGTTGTCCTTCATTCTATATTTGGCCTGATTGAAACCAATTCTTTAATAGTTTGAGATCCATAATGGAACAAATTGAGATTATTCAACAGTTAAAAAGAGAAGAGAATATAATGAGGAATACCTTGAGGATAGCTTGAATAAATAACACCTGTAGGAAGCTCTGTTACCTGAATTATTCATCGTGATTCATCAGCCAAGCACCAGGGTCCCTACAGATATTTTTGGCTTCTTTGTTTTCAGGTGATGAGAAAATGTCATCAACAGTCCTCTGAGCCAATCAAGTCCTAAGAAAGGATTTAATACTTCTTTTTTAAGGAAATGGAAACCTCATTTGCTTGAGTAGGGATTAGAATCTTGCTCTTACTGAACCTTAAAAGATAATATGACTCTTTGCACCCTGAGTTTCTCTATGATATGATGGTTTTATACAGGCTCAGGATCAACTGAGAGGGATCTATGTGATATCTCCTAACTACCTAGAAGGGATGAAATGTTGCTCTTCAACAGATTCTTAAGCTCAGGTCGAGTTTTTAGGAGAACTGCCAACTTGGATAAAACACCTTGGAGTGAAAGTTATCATTTCCTTCAACTATGGATTGAAAGAAACAAAATGATTATAAATAGTCCATAGGTTTCACCAAGCTCCCAAAGGGGCCAAAGATTAAAAATTGCTGTATTAGAGAGACAGTAAGTCATGATGGCAAAATGTGTTTAACCTGAACCAGTAGTCTTGTCTTTGAATCTCACTACAGACACGTAGTAGTTGTTGAACCTTGAAGACATTACTTAAACTCTTACACTCTCAGTTTTATGGTCTATAAATTAGACACCACAATACTTAGGCTAATCACTTTCCTGGGTTATTTTTGAGCAAGTATTTTGTAATTCTTAAAGTGAATTTATGTTATTACCATGATTTGAAAGTCCACATATGAACAGAAGAATATAGACACTCTTGTGGGTTACTAAAGTTGAACCCCCATGGTTCGGGAAGGATACCTTTTGAAGAATGCAAGACTCCAAAACTTAGCTTAAAAATAAAAAGAGAAACTTATTAATTTAGAAAGTAATGTTGAGAATGGCCAGGAGCATAGCAAGGTGGAATAGCAAGATGGGGAGCCATTCCTTGGGAGCACAGCATGGATGGAAAAGCTGTCCTCCAGACAACATCAATTCTGGGGAGTTTATACTCTTTACAACAGTGTAGAGGTGATGCTGTGTTATGGTGACTCTAGAGTGGTAAACACTCAGGTATTCAGTTGGGGGTTTGGTCATCTGACCAGGTCTGCCTGGAGACATAGGGGGTGACCCTTATAGTTTAGGAGATAGATGGATGTCTGAGATATAGCCTGATGGTATACAGGTGTATCCTGGAGTGCATCTCTCTGTCCATCTTAAATCTAATGGACAATCCAAGGAGGATGATCCTTTCAAGGTCTTACAGGATTTATCATATATTTGGAGTTAGGAGTCAAAAGGATGTAAGGGAGCAAAGGAATTTCCCTGATAATAATTTGCCTGAGTTTCTGGGGGTACAATGCCCATGCCAGACACTGTAGTGCCTGAAGAAATTATTTTCTTTCTTATAATAAATGTTCTATTGATGTCTTATCCCTTTTCCTCCCACAGATCCTGAACACATGTTTAAGGGCAGCTAGGTTTTAAAGTGGATAGAACACTGGACCTTGAGTCAGAAAGATCTGAGTTCTAATTCTGCTTCAGAGACTTCCTATTCAAATGACCCTGGACAAGTCATCTAATCTCTGTATACCTTGGTTACCTCAACTATAAAATAGGGAAGCAATGATAACTATTTCCTGGAGACAATAAGAGGATCAAATGTGATAACATTTGTAAAGTGCTTGGCACACAGTAGAGACTAGATAAATGCTTGCTCTCTTTCTTCCTTTTCCCTTTTTGAAGTCTCACTAGGGTACAGATTGTGGTAGTTCCTTTG
Source organism: Monodelphis domestica (assembly GCF_027887165.1). Classification (NCBI taxonomy): domain Eukaryota; kingdom Metazoa; phylum Chordata; class Mammalia; order Didelphimorphia; family Didelphidae; genus Monodelphis; species Monodelphis domestica. The sequence goes on along the minus strand of NC_077228.1, from coordinate 342,516,162 downwards.
CTTCCTCTGCATTCATGGGGATGGGCTGCAAAGGCTAATCATCTTTTCTAACTCTAGTCCCATGACCTATTTATTCCTTCCTCTTTGCCCTTGGCATGCTGGCTGGGATGGGCTGTGTGACCACATTGGGGAGGCTAATGAGAACATTAGCTGGAGGTGACTAGGAGAGTAAACCTCCAAATCACTATTATCGGATCAAGAGGCTTAACAGAAATGGGATCATTGTGCCGGACAAATTCTTCCAAAGCCCTCTAATGAGCAGGTGACATTTCTCACTCAGTATTTAGTTGCTTCCTATGGGTAGTAGCATCGTCATTAGTTGTTTTTTTTTTTTTTTTTTGTGGCATGCCCCAAACCATAGAATCGGATTATCACTTACATAGTGGCAATTTTCTATGACTGCCTGCAACCCAACAATCTGAATGTTTTTTAATTAAAACAAGGAAGCATGTGGATGATGAAAAAACCCTTCTGATTCAGGAAATCCTGATGATGAATGAGCCCACACTGGCACTGGTACACCGTGCTCCCTGAGAGTAGTTAATGAGACATTTTGGATGGCAGATCAGTGACTATTCTCTCCTTTGTGCACATTTAAAGGACAATTCATTGTGAGGAAAATAACATATCTTCTACAAGGTGAAACAGAATTAAAGGTTATTGTGTTTCTCTATGGAACTTTGCTATTTCGACTAAGCCAGGCATGGAAAAAGTCTTGCAGAAAATATACTTTGAAAAAGTAGAGAAGGCATTATTTGACAAAAAAGATATATGTATATATTAAACTACGTCTGGCTTGTTTCTATTTACCTGTTCTTTCTCTATAAGTGGATATATAAAAGTCATTCTTCAAACATTATTTCTGTTGCTGTATATGATATTCTCTTGGTTCTGCTTGTGTCATCCTTAATAATTTCATGTAAATCTTCATATTATTTTCAAAATTAGCCTGTTTGTTATTTCTTATGTTGCAACAGAATTCGACCACAATCATGTGCCACAATATGATGTAACAAACAAATAAATAAATGAAATTTTTTGTTCAAAGATATTTTATTTTTGCAATTAAATGTAATAACAATTTTCAACATCCTTTTTCTGAAATTATAAGATTCATATTATAAGATTATATTATATTATAAATTATATAAATTATAAGATCCCTTCCTTCCTCATCCCCAGATGGTAAGCAAATAAATAAATTTTAAAATAAAAATATACTAATTGAACACTTGAATGATGAAGTGTAGATAATATTCAGATGAATAAGTCATGGTTCCTGCCCCCAAGAAGCTTCCCATGTCTAGCAAAATAACTAAATATAATAGGTCCCTAATAAACACTTTTTGAATTGAATTGGAGAGAAAAAAGTTAAAAAATAGAAATGGTTTTCCTGAACTAATGGTGCTCATAAGTAACAAAACTGCAAAATGACCCCCCTATTGCGTCTAGGTTCTTTATATGTTACTTCCATGGCAAGGAATAGAGGATGGAAGAATGGTTTCTTTCTTCTGACATTAATAGTGCCATTTTAGAAAGTTTTCATTCTTATGTAAAGGGTGTAGGTCATCTCCCATGTTTTTGTTTTCTTTTACCTTGATTCTTTTTTTTAACCCTTACCTTCCATCTTAGAATTAATACCATGTACTGGTTCAAAGGCAGAAGAGTGGTAAGGGATTGATTTACTTAGGGTCACAAAGCTAGGATGTGTCTGAGGTCAAATTCGAACCCAGGACCTCCATATCTCTAGGTCTGATTCTCAATCTGCTGAGCCACCTAACTTCTCTTTGTATCTCAATTCTTTTTCAAGGCAAGTCAAAATAATAACTAATATTTACATGTTGCTATGTGCAAAGCACTTTACAATAATTATCTCATTTGATTCTCACAACTTTGATCTGATTTGATGTTATTCTCACAAACTTGGGAGATAGGTACTATTATTAACTCTCATTTTGCAATTGGGGAAATGGAGGCAAACAGAGGTTAAATGACTTGTCTAGGATCACACAGCTAGTAAATGCCTGAAGCTGAATTTGAACTCAAATCTTCCTGACTCCAGACTCAGGCTTATCCACTACAACACATAGCTATCCACAAAAAGACTAAGGCAGACAAGGCTAATGAAAATCTAACAAATTAAGAAGTCCCTGCCCCCTCTTCTAGAGCACAACAAACTTTTCCCCAAGGCCAGGGACTCCATGTATAAATGTAGCATAATTCAATGTCTTCTTTATGTTGTTAAAAGCAATGGAAAATAACTAATATTAAAGAGTCCATTTGCTCCCTAAAGACTCCTTTCTAATCAATATTTTTACTGACATAGGATATAACTAAAAACTTAATAACACTCTTTATTGACTTGTAGTAGAATTGCAAGCTGTGGGCTTTCTTTCCATCCCAGGATCCTACAGTCTCCCTCTAGACTGATAACTGAGGCATTTGAATTCACTTAGTATCAGTGGACATCAAGAGAAATGGATAGGCTTAAAGACACTGACAAATTGACAAGTGATTGGAGGTTGATTTGACATTGAAATTGAAGAAGAGAAGAGAGTTAAGTATGAGGCTAGTTGACTTGGGATGCTATTGTCAGGTGCACAGAAGATAAAAGGAGAGGATAATTTGGTGGCAAAAATGGATTGCTATGTTTTTTTTTAAACATGGTGATTATGTTGCTATGGGGACATCCAGGAAACTCTGTCCAGCAGGCAGATCTAATCACAGACTGAAATTCAGAAGAGAGGTTAAGGTTGAAAGTATAGATATATCATCTGCATAGAGGTGAATGGAAGCCAATATATCTTGGCAAAAGTAAAATTGACTATAGAAATAAATTTGCAGTTTGGTAGGATTTTTTTTTCATCAAGAATGGATATTTTCCCTCTCATTATCAGTATAAAAATGGCTTCCTTGAGTGGCATTAGGTGTGACACTTAATTGCCTATTCGTTTAGGAGTAAGCTGTCTATAATAATGGCCAATATATAAGGTTTACAGAGCTCTCTATGTACTCTACCTTACTTGAAGCTGTAAAGTTGTTTGCTTGTTTGTTTTTTAACCTGAGAGGTATTTGCCTCTCTATTTTATAGATGAGAAGGCAGAGGCTTGGATAATTGATGGATTTTCCCATGGCCACAGAGTTCTTTCAGAAGAGGGATTTAAACACACTTTCCTAATTCCAAGCAAAACACACTTCTATTCCATTCCACGTGTGTGGAAGCTGAAATAAAAGATGTAATTTGTATGGAACAGGTAGTTAGTCTTTTGGGAACAGGTGAAATTTTGGACAACAGAAGAAGGTGTAAGAGCCATTGACTATGACAATCAAAAAACAGTGAGTATGCCATTGAACCTGAAATCCAAGTATTATACAAAGACAAACCCTGTTTATAGATTTTGTACCTGAACTTTGGGAGCTCACAACTACAGGCTTGCAATTGATAACTAGAAAAATGGAAATATTTTCTGTCAGTAGTGTATATGGGGGCGGGGAGGTCAAATCCATTGTTAAGTATCTCAGAAATGAAACTACTCATAAAGTGAAGCCACTGACATTTTCACTGACTTGGAATTTTCACCACTAAACATGGAAAAATAAAGTTCTTTCAAATCTTGAATGTCCAGATTTGATATGAACAAGGATATTAGCTTCTATTTGGGGAGGCATAGGGAAATGGATCTATAAATTCCTTGAGAATAGAGATGTTTTATTCTCTGAATTTGTATCCCCAGTGACTCACACAAAGTAGCTACCTTTGATTGAAATACATATTTGTGATTGGTAAATGGGTTGGAGAACTCACAGTATAGAAAATTCACTAAGGTTTGTCTGTAATTTCTGAACAACTTAGATTTCAGGATCAGAGATTTCACAACTGGAAAGGACATCATCAAATCTAACCCTCTCATTTTGCATGTGAAGAAACAAAGGGTCAGGAAGGTGATTGACTTCTGAAAGGTCCTATCTATCTTGACTAGCAGAGAAAGGATCTGAACCTAGGTCTTTTGATTACAAATCCAGAGTTCTATTTGATTCCCACCACTGCTTCCTGGGGCATTGAGAGATTAAGTAACTTGTCACTGATCACAAGACATGATCAAAGAATTTACTGACTCCAAGGCTTATGCTAATTATTACTCACTACCTTTAATAGTTCTGCCTGGTACTGGGAAAGAAAATAATTATTATGAATATTCTAAATTTCTGAGAGGTAGTATTGTTGCCTCACAGCTAAAAAGAACTGGTTTCATGTCCTATCTCTGATGTATTTCTGACTGTGATTTTGAGCAAGTCACTTAACCTCTCAATGCTTTAGACAATATCATAACTTGAAGAGAAGGCTCCCACAAGCCACTAGAGAATCTTTGTCCAGGAAAACCCCAGATAGGGTCACAGAGAGTTGGATATGACTGAAATAACTGAACAAGAAGAAGAAAATTCTAGCTCGTATTGGTAAAAGGAGTTTCCTTATGCATGAGCTTCCCTATTCCAGTGAAATCACAGCTGTAGTCAGTCAATTAGCATTTATTAAGCACTTACTGTATGCTAAGAACTGTGTTAAGTACTGGGAATTCGAAAAGAGGCAAAAACATAGTTCAGGAGCTCACATGCAAACAAACTATGTGAACGAAAAATATTCACAGAATAGACTAAAGCTAAATACCAAAGGAAGTCATCAACAGTGTATCAGACCAGTTAAAGTCTCCTTCAGAAAATAGAATTTGAGCTGAGTATTAAAGAAAGAAGGCAGATACTACCTTCAGATCCCTGTGGTTAAAAAAAATATTGTCCTATCTACTTTGTCAAGACACTCATTGGAGTTTTTTTCTCTATATTTTTTTTCTGATATTACAAGCATATTCTTTCTATTTGACACACTCTGAAAGTGTCAAAAGAGGACACTAATTCTAATTGCTCTATGAAGTCATTAATTTATCCTTGCCTTTTTGCTTCTGGAAAGTTCTTTAGGGGCTTACCCATTTCCAAGATGTTACTATTTAAGACAAAGTTTTTAAACTTTTTTATATCAATCCCTTGTTGAAATACCCCTCAGAATAATGTTTTTGAATGTTTAAATTAAGAACAAAATATTACAAAGGAAACAAGTCATATTGAATAAAGATATATTTCCCCCCCTACAAGTTCATAGATCCTCCCTGAAAACCATCCTTGTAGACCTACATTAAGACATTAGTATTGAGTGACATAAAAATGAAATTAGGGTTATGATAGTTTGTTATGTAAACCAGAAACAACTATGCACTCTATCCATTTCCTGATTTTTATTATATTTTTCCAATTATGTATAGATACAATTTTTAATACATGTTTTCTGACACTGTGTGATCCATGTTCTCCCCCTCTTTCTCTGATATGGCAGGTAATATGATATAGGTTATACATGTATTATCATGTAATATATATATGTGTGTGTATATATATTTCCATGTTTATCACATTGTGGAAGAAGACACATATTACTGATATAAGAAAAAACTCATGAAGGAAATAATGTTTGCTTCAGTCTTCATCCAGACTGTGGGTTTTAAAATTAATAATCAATAACTATTATATTTTATAAAGTTTTATTAATAATAACTAAAGCAAAAGAACTGCCTGACTTCAGCCCAGTCACAGAGGAAGAGGGAGGAGTTTCAGACACTTAAATACAATCACACAAAATCTAGGGAGGCAGGAAAATGGAATTTTGGGAAATACTAAGGGAATTCTGGGGGATGAAGTCCAAAGGTTCAAAATCTCCATTTATACATATCCACCCCCAACACCCCCACCCCTCCACCCCGTGATCCTATTGGGAAACCAGTTTCCCTAAAAGGATCATGGAAACACAATCAACTTAAAGATTGCAATAATTTGTGGATAAAAGGGAAAAAGAACAAAACCAATGATTACTAGGTTGACAAAAAGCCAATTTGGGGGCAGTCCCCTTTGGCATAAGAGTATACATTCAAAACAAAGGCATTTCAAACCCCCATAGTTCAATTCACATCCCAAAGTTCACTCTGGATTTTCTAGTACAGCATGTGGTCTCTGCGGACATTTATCTTCATGGGGCATTCTGGATTCTGGGAGGTAGCAAGTTTCTTATCCTAAAATTGCTCAAATTTAAATCAAAGTTCACAACAATAACTTAGCCCTCCCTGAGGTGAATAATAACAAACACAGGGATCACTCAGGGATGCATGTAGGAATTACAGAGGTCGAGTCATAGGGCGTATGAATCAAATATCAAAAAACATCAAGGAATCAAAGAAATTAAAATTTAAAAAAATAACTTCCGAGTCAGTTAAAAAATATAAAAAGAAAACTTGAAAAAATATTCTGGGAAGAAGGAAAAAAAAATCACAACTCACAACAGATTCTTGTAGTGATCCATGTCCCACAAGTATACAAAAATTAGTCACTAACCCAGTTTAGCAGTCTGGACTACAGTAAGTTGTCACATCATGAGAGAAAATAGAAAAAAGAGACTAGATTCTGAGACAAATGAGAAATAGTTTCCTGGTTTAACCCCTTTCTTCACTTTTTCAGATAATGGAGCCAGAGCAAACGATGTCATATGCTTGATATAGAGTGTGGTACAAGGAAGTCCTGCATTTAACACATGTTAAACAGCCACAACTTCGAGTCTCACACATGATCAAGTTCTCTAGTATTGGCTCAAAATTACATCAGTCCCACCAGGATTCCTTGGTCTCTTTGTCCTTGTGCTTGATTAGCACTATACAGTTTAGCTTTGTGCTTCTTTGGCACTGTGCAATGGCTCTTTTTGTATTCTCCTGTCCTAGAGTCAGACAGAATCATTAAGCAAAGTCCCATAAATGTTTTTTAAACAGTCAATGGCATCATTTTTATAGTCTAAAGCTTTTTGGGCAAGCATTAATATTAGAACAAATGTATTTAAAACTTATATTGCTGCAAAAAAATTTTTTTTAAATTAAAGAAAAATCTTCTCAATACTGTTGACATATGCTTCAAAGACAAAAAGGGGAGAAAAATAAAACAGATACTATATTGTAATGCAATAAAAAACAATAATAAAAGTTTTAAAAATCAAAAATATATAGCTTAAAATCAGTGACAGTGTCAGCCATGTGCGAGTACAAAATGATTTTCAGAATAAAACAGTAACACAGTAGATAATGCACATTTATTTTTTCCCCATTTGAATTAATTTATTTAGTCAATTTAGAACATTATTCCTTGGTTACAATAATTACATTATTTCCCTCCCTCCCCTCCACCCCACCCTTCCCGCAGTGATAATGCACATTTAAAGAAGTACCAAAGTCCCCAAAATTCACAATAGCCCAGTTAATTACAATAGCAAACAAACCCACGATCATATTTCACATAAGTTGCTGTATGACATAAAAAACCTATGAAGTGATGGATATTTGTCACAATTTTTACAGATGTAGCAAATCTTCCAGCCTTGGCAAACATATTTTTAAACAAAGTAAAACTTATTTGGATCTAGAACATCAGCAAGAAATCTAGACTATTCTGCTGGAAGTAAATTAAAATGAAGAGTTTTGCAGGAGCTCTTTTTTCTGGCTTCCTGATACATATAAACACCTTGCTAGGAACATTTCTTTGTTTCTCTACCTTTAATATAACATTCTTTATAATATATATGTATATATATATATAAATAAACATAAAATATCATCCATTCAAAAACTACTAGTTATGCAAAATTATTTCTGAAGACCCCTTAAAATTACAATTAAATTCTTAGCTTGTTAAATTCTCTATTGTATATAATTTAAACAGTTTTGTTGAAATCCATCCATCATCATCTATGTGAAAATTAACAAAGGCAACATGTGATCTTCAATGGATCTAGTGACAAGGGTTTTAGGTAAGATGTTCAGGGGTTTATACAGGGATGTTTTGTTGTTCAGCAGAGGCAAAGGTACAAATTAAAGATCAATATAGGCAAAACATAGTAGCTTAAAACGATTCAGTATTACAAAAAGGTATTGATTAGATTAATGCAGATAAACTTAAAAAATTTTAAATCTTAAAGCAATCAGTAAATACAATAATATAAACAAAGGTGCAGGCAGGCAGTGCAGTCAAAATCCTATTCACCAATCCCAATAGACTTGTTCACTATTGTAGGAGAATAAACTCAAAATAGTTAGCAAGAAACTTCCAGATCTCTTTTAAAGTTTCCTTCCCCCCCCCCCATATTTATTATCCATTTAGATTTCGTCAGAGGTCTGAATTTCCTCATAGAAGTGCAGGGCAGAATCTCCACTCTGCATGTTGAAAGTATTTAAGACTTTTAGAAGGTTGCCAAGATATTTCAGGTTGGTTTGTAGTATAAGCAGTCTAGCTTGTGGCATATTCTTGAGGAGAAAGAAAGAAAGTGGGAAATCTCCAATGAAAATAAAAAGTCCCAGGAAAAGAATTAAGCAGATCCAAACTGCACTTTTTAGCTCTACCAACTCAAACTGTTGTTTCAGTTTCAAGCATGCTTTGCAATAGCATTTTTCCTGAAATGCTAAATGGAAAACCAGCTAGCACAGGCTCCCATGTGGGCGGGAGGAGGGATCAAAGGATTGGGAGGTCTCATGGAATGGCAGGAGTGTCTGGTCAGCAAGAGGAGGCTCCAAGTTGGGTGGAGAGTGGTGAGGAATGCTGGCCAAGCAGATGGACAGGAGAAACAGCAGGCAGTGGCAGGTGGCAGGGCAGGGCTGGAGTGCAAGCACACCCTGCCACGGATTCTCATGGTGGTCAGCAACCAGGCAAATTTACTATATTTACTGTAAGGCTATCTGCTCAAAATTTTTTTTGAGAATTCATAATCCCTTTGTGGTAAGTCAAACTGTGGATTTTAAAATTAATAATCAATAACTAAATATTATATTTTATATATTTTTATTAATAATAACTAAAGCAAAAGAACCATCCGACTTCAGCCCAGTTGCAGGTTCAAAAGAGGAAGAGGGAGGAGTTTCAGCCACTTAAATACAATCATGCAAAAAAAAAAACGTGGGGAGGCAGGAAAATGGAATTTTGGGAAATACTAAGGGAATTCTGGGGGATAAAGTCCAAAGGCTCAAAATCTTCATTTATACAAGACCCCATCAGTGCCTTCTATGGAGGTGGATAGCCTTTTACATCATGAGTCCCTTGGAGTCATCCTGGATCCTAGCAATGTTGATAACTGCTAAGGCAGTCACAGATGCTCATCTTCCATTATTGCTATTATTGTATTCTCCTGGTTCTGTTCACTTTACTTTGTATCTTTTCATAAGCCATTCCCTGATTGATTTCCAAACTTCCAAATTCCCTATTAAAAGCAATGGTTATTGCATTATATTAGTACTGAAAAGAACTTTGGAAATCATAGATCTAGAGTTGAAAGGGAACTCTCAAGTTCTTGAACTAATTGGCTCACTTTACACATGAGGAAACAGGCTTCAGAAACTGTAACTTACAGAGGTAGGATTGGAACTCTGTCCTCTGATTTCTTTCCAATATACCTGTCTAGCCAGGCTTTAGCTATACTAGCACAGATGATAAATGGTAGATATCTCCCAACTCCCTTTCCAGTGCTCTTAGTGATGCCACATATGTACAGGCAGAAAAATAAGAGAAATTAATGTTGAAACATGAAAGCAAAGATATTTCTTTCTCACCTCTACTCCAGTTGGATCATGTCAGATTGAAAACATAGGGGTTGGATGGCTAAAATCCTCAGTCAGTTCACTTAATAGCTTCCTGGATGCTGTTTTCCAATGGGGTCTCATTTTCAAACAAAAGCAGTTTTAAATACCATATTTCTTGGCATAGTCCAATTCATTAAAAAGTTACCTAAAGAGGCTTAAGAGCACACATTGTTGAAGTAAGAACTCTCAGGAACTGGAAATTGGAATGCTTCCTCTGCATTTGTTCTTCTCTACCTGGGAATAATATAACTGTCTATTTTCATGTGCATTATACTTATTGCAGTTAGATATAAGTTGTAAATAAAATCCACTCACCCTTCTTGATAAAATGGAGCTTGCTTAGGACCCTCCAGTTTGAGAAAGGAAATGTATTACAAATCAGGGACGTATCTACCACGTCTCCGTTTTGGCCACAAGCTTAGCAGGCCTTAGGAATTTTAGCCAAAAATCTTTTCTTTCTTGAGTTTGCAACACTGTGGTGGGAAGGAAACTGGTCTTTGGGAAAGGAAAAAGTTCTCTTTTTTCAATACTTATTTTCCCATCAATCCTGCTGGGATAAAGATAGAATATAGAAAATTTATGAGAGATGCTAATCTTTCTTGAGAAGAAGGAACTGATTCATAACCAATTACATGTATGTATCTATATCTCTGTTTCTGTGTGTACATGGTCAAGCATCTGACTCACTAAAATCTTTCATCCTTCTAGGCTAGTGCAATTCCTTTATGGTCTTCAGAGCTTGCATAGATATTTTGTAACTTGTTTCAGTATAACTAAACAGTAAAAAAGAGCTTCTTTGATTGGATCTACCCCCAGCTGAAACTGTGGCAGCAATCAACTTCATCTTCTTTCTTGGTTTGACTTAAAATCTGACAGTTTTCTACTGAAAAAATGCCATAATGAGAGAAACCTTAGTCCCTCTACATCCAAAGTCAACTTATGATCCATGAAAATGGGTCTTGGTTCTTTGTTTTGGCATTTGTCTTTTTGTTTTAGGTGAAGGAAATTAGAAGTTATAACCTTATGACTACTGAAAAGCTGGGAAAATGACACACCCAAAATGGAGACCAGACTGGGGGCTCTGTAGCCAGTCAGTATCAATGCCCCAAGGAGTGAAAAATAACCTTTGGTCCCAGACCAGTGGTACCTGCAATGAAGCATTATCTGAGAGTGAGGCTGAGTAAGTGAGGATTTGAACTTAAATGGACCAATATTATGTAGAAACCGAGTTACATCTGAGCCCATTCTCTCCAGAAACCTCAGGTGAGCAGTGGAGAAGAGAGTGTGCCCCCTAAAGTGTTGGGGGGAAATAATGTTTGTACTTCTGTTCTTGCTATATCTTGGAAGTAAATATCCTGTGCAGATTTATTTATTTTCATTGGTTAAATTGAACTAGGGTATTAGTCACAAGGGGTTAGTAGTGGAGGAAAATATCAGAATATGGCATGGAGCTGATAGCAATAAAAACATCACAACCCCTCAAACAAACCTCTATCTCCCTGAGGGGGACATGTAATTGGCCTTGTTTGGAGAGAGTGAGTTCAGAGACAATGCACCATACTTGTAATATAATACTTTTATTGTAATACAATACTATTATACTATTGTTGTGGGGGGTGAAGAGGTGCACCCCTGGGGTTCAGGAAGGATACCCTTATGCAAGAATGCAAGACTCAGAAAGAGCTTAAAAATAAGAAGAGAAATTTATTAATTTAGAAAGTAATGTTGATAGTGGCCAGGAGGATAGTACAGGTGAAAAAGCAAGATCGAAGGCTGTTCCTTGGGAAGACAGAATGGATGGAAGGCTGTCACCCTGGGAGTGCAGAATGGATGGAAAGGCTGACCCCAAGACAACATCAATTCTGGGGATTCTATACTCTTTACAACAATTGCTGTGTCATGGTAAGGATATGACTTTAGTGGTAAACCCTCAGGCATTTTGTCAGGGATTTGGTCACCTGACTGGGGTCTGCCTGGAGACAAAGGGAATAAACCTCATGAAAGATTTTTTTTCAGATATTTTATAGGTTTATTGTTAATATTAACATGGCTTTTGTGATTTTAAAGCAAGGCTGCAATAATGTATTTCACATCAGCTTCATTTAAGATACATAACAAGAGAAAAGCTGACCTAATCCCTTCTTCTCCCATGACCCCATCACTCTTTTTTTGGGGAGGGGTTTACATAAACATTATTTTATTTGGTCATTTTCAAACATTATTCATTAATAACAAAGATCATTTTCTTTCCTCCCTACCCCCTGCCTCCAACCTCCCCCCCACCCCCCATTGGTGATACATGAATCCTCTAGGTATCCCATGTGTCCTCCATGGGAACTCATTTCCATGTTATTGATTTTTGCCTTAGGGTGTTCATTCAGAGTCTTTCCTCAACCATATCCCCTCCACCCTGTAGTCAAGCTGTTGTCTTTCCTCAGTGTTTTAGTCTCACCATTTGTCCTCTGCTTGAGGGTAGTTTTTTTCCTCCTTGATCCCTGAAGGTTGCTCAGGGATATTGCACTGACACTAATGAAAAAGTCCATTACGTTTGATTGTACCACAATGTATCAGTCTCTGTGTACAATGTTCTCATGGCTCTGCTCTTTTCACTCTGCATCACTTCCTGGAGGTCGTTCCAGTCTCCATGGAATTCCTCTACTTTATTATTCCTCTTAGCACAATGGTATTCTATCACCAACATATACCACAATTTGTTCAGCCATTCCCCAATTGAAGGGCATCCCCTCATTTTCCAGTTTTTTGCCACCACAAAGAACCCAGCTATGAATATTCTTGTACATGTCTTTTTATTTATTATCTCTTTGGGGTACAAACCCAGAAGTGCTATGGCTGGATCAAAGTCTTTTATCGCCCTTTGGGCATAGTTCCAAATTGCCCTCTAGAATGGTTGGATCAATTCACAACTCCACCAGTCATGAATTAATGTCCCAACTTTGCCACCTCCCTTCCAGCATTCATTACTTTCCTTTGCTGTCATGTTAGCCAATCTGCTAGGTGTGAGATGATACCTCAGAGTTGTTTTGATTTGAATCTCTCTGATTATAAGAGATTTAGAACACTTTTTCATGTGCTTATTAATATTTAGATTTCTTGGCTGAAAACTGCCTATTTATGCCCCTTGCCCATTTATCAATTGGAGAATGGCTTGATTTTTTGTACAATTGATTTAGCTCTTTATAAATTTGAGTAATTAGACATTTGTCAGAGGTTTTTGTTATGAAGATTGTTTCCCAATTTGTTACTTCCCTTCTAATTTTGGTTATATTGGTTTTCTTTGTAAAAAAACTTTTAAATTTGATGTAATCAAAAGTATTTATTTTACATTTTGTGGTTCTTTCTATGTCTTGCTTGGTTTTAAAATCTTTCCCATCCCATAGGCCTGACATATATACTATTCTGTGTTCACCTAATTTACTTATAGTTTCCTTCTTTATGTTCAGGTCATTCACCCATTCTGAGTTTATCTTGGTATAGGGTGTGAGGTGTTAATTCAAACCTAATCTCTCCAACACTGTCTTCCAGTTTCCCCAGCAGTTTTTGTCATATAGTGGATTTTTGTCCCAAAAGCTGGGATCTTTGAGCTTGTCATACTGTCTTGCTGAGGTCACTTACCCTAAGTCTATTCCACTGATCCTCCTTTCTGTCTCTTAGCCAGTACCAAATTGTTTTGATGGCCACTGCTTTATAGTATAGTCTGAGATCTGAGACTGCAAGGCCACCTTCCTTTGTATTTTTTTTCCATTATTTCCCTGGATATCCTAGATCCTTTGTTCTTCCAAATGAACTTTGTTATGGTTTTTTTTCTAATTCAGAAAAAAATTTGGAAGTTCAATGAGTATGGCACTAAATAGGTAGATAATTTTGGGTAGGATGGTCATTTTTATTATATTGGCTCTCATGAAAGATTCTTGAGTTTTAGGGAACAGACAGATGTCTGAGATGCAGTCTGATAGTATCAAGGTGTAGCCTGGAGGTGCATCTCTCTGTCCATCTTAAATCTAAAGAGGATCAAAAAGGACAATCCTCTCAGGGTTTTTTAGGGGTTATTAGATGTTTTGGGTTCGGAGTCAGGAGGATGTAATGGAGCAAAGGAATTTTCCCGAAAATAGTTTGCCGGAGTTCCTGGAGGTACAATGCCCATGTCACTATTGCTATTACAGGGACGGTGAATAGTATTGATGAGTCTAGGTTCTGACCTCTCTTCTAAATTCCAGTTCCTCCTCACCTACTGATATGAAATATTTGGATGTTCCATACACATATCAAACTCAACACATTAAAAACTGAACTTTGATCTTTCTCCACAAGCACAGTCCTCTTCCTTATGTCCCTATTTTTGACAAGGGTCCATTCTTTCAGTCACTCAGGCTGGCAATCTCAATGTTGTCTTTGATTCTTCAGTCTTACTAATATTATCTACCTAATCTGTTCCCAAATATAGTCATTTTTACCTTCATGATATCTGTCACATCTGACCTCTCTAATCATACAGCCATAACACTATCCCAGAGATTACACTTGATTGCTCAGTTCTATAGGCACAATAGGAAATCTGCATCAGCTATGGGATTTGGTCAGGCTTCTGGAGTCTATATAAAATCATCATGTTCAGTGGAATCAGATATTAAAAAAGTAACAAGCAAGGAGAAAATGTTTTAACCAAATCTTTGAGAAAGAAGAGCTTGGATAAAAAGGCTGTCTGCATCCTCCCTGCTCTTGACAAAAAGAGGTTTTTGTGAACTTTAGTCCAATGTATTTTGGATTCCATTATCTTCCCATCAGCTTCCTACAAAGATCTCTGGAAAGAGATTTGATATTAATGTCTACATTAGGACTCAGGAGTAAATTGAAATTAGAAATTAGAATTAGAAAAATGAAATTAGAAAAGTGGATTTAAAGCTTTACAGAAAGTACAGCAGGAGAAAAAAGACACCAAAGGGAAATATTTTGCAGACTCCAACAAAAGGAATTTTAGGAGTCACAAATGCTAAGTTAAACTTATGTTCCTCTAGACTCTAGGTTTGTATGGGAGAATATGAAATAAATTTGTTGTACCAACTTAATAAATACCCCTTTCTTTTTTTTTTAAATAAATTTATTCATTTATTTCTTTTTTTCATCCTCACCATATTTCTTATCCCGTTTGCTTCCTATTTCTTTGTTGAGTAAGATAGATTTCTATAATTGACTGAAAATAAACACACACATACACTCAGACACACACACCAAAACACATACACATGTGTAAATTCTTCCCTACTTCAGCCATTTGATGAGTTCAAGCATTGCCCTCCCATTTCCCTCTCTATTGAAAAAGCTGTTCCTTTTATGAGAAAATTTCCTCATTCTTTTTACCTCTCCCTTCCTCCTCCTCCCAGTGTATCACCTCATACTCTCTGTCTATGCCAATTCTTTTTAACTTCCCTAATAATGATAAATTCTTTAAAGTTACATGTTTTATCTTTTCTTACATGAATGTAAGTTTATTGAATCATTTATGATTACATTTTCATGTTTTTCATTTTATATTTTTCTTCAGTCGTGTGCCTGGATGTAAAAATTTTTATCTAGCTCTGGTAATTTTATCAAAAATGCTTTGAAAGTCCTGTATTTCATTAAATATCTATTTCCCCCTCCATCCAAGGATTATACTCAGTTTTGCTGCATATTTTATTATTTGATTATAATCCTAGCTCCTTTGCATTATGGAATATCATATTCTAAGCCCTAAACTTTTCTAACAAGGAATCTACTAAATCTCATGTGACCCTGACTTTGACTCCATGATATTTGAATTATTTCTTTTTGACTGCTCAAACTATTTTCTCCTTGACTTTGGAGTGCCAGAAATTGGCTATAGTATTTTTATTAGTTTTTATTTGGGGATATTTCAGGAGATAAGCAATGGGCTCTTTCAATTTCTATTTATCCTTCTTTATCTAAGATATCAGAGTTTTCTTTTTATGATTTCTTATAATATTATGGCTAGGCTCTTTTTCTGATCATGGTTTTCAAGTTGCCCAATGATTCTTAAATTCTCTCCCCTTGATCTATTTGCTGAGTCAATTGTTTTTCTCATGAGATATTTCAAATTTTTCCCCTATATTTTCTATATTGACTTTGTTTTATTTTTTCTTGATATCTCATGGAGCTGTTAGCTTCCAGGTGCCCAATTTTAATTTTTAAAAATTATTTTCTTCAGTGAATTTTTGTGCCTCTTTCCACAAATAAGCCAATTCTGTATTTTTTTAACCATGTTATTTTCTTCATTTTTTGATGCCTCTTTCACCAAGATGTTAATTTTCTTTTAATAATTTTCTTATGTTACTCTCATTTCTTTCCCCAATCCTCTACCACTCTTCTTTCTTTCATTTTTCTAGGAATTCTTCTTGATCTTGGGTCCAATAAGCAATTTTCTTTGTGACTTTGTGGCTATTTTACACTATTGTCTTCTGAGTTTATGTCTTAGTCTCTTTAGCTCTCTTCATCTCAGTTATTACTATTTGTAGATTATTCTAATTTCTATATAATGTATATAGTCTTTGGCATCCCTTTCCATTTCTTGTCCCATATCACAAATGATCTCTTGGACATTTAAAATTGGATATACTGTAGACATCTCAAACAGAACATACTTAAAACAGAGCTTATTATTCTTTCCCCAAACCCATACTTCTTCTGAACTTCCATACTACTGCCTAGATAATCATTGTATTTGCAACCACCTATATTTATGATCTGTTTCATTCTTGCCTCTTCATTCACTTACTCCCACATATGCAACATGTTTCTAGATATTATTGTATCTTGTATATTTCCCCTTCTATCCATTTATACAATTATAACCTTAGTTCCGTCTCTTTTCATATTTCACCTGAGTTATTGTAATACCTTTCTAGTCTGTCTTCCTGGCTCAAATCTCTTCTCATTTCAATCTATTCTCATTATAGCCTTCAAAGTGGTTTGTCTTTGAAAGGGGCAGATTTGATCATTTTACTCAGCTTCTCTTCCTCAAATACCAACATGTCTCTATGTTATAAATGCCTCTGTCTGTTTTATATAAAACTCTTCATATTCTGGACCCTTCCTAACATCCAGTCTTAACCAGTCCCCTTCACCACATACTATGCCCTAGCCATACCAGTTCATTTCCCCTTCTCTATACAAAATAAACCATCTTCTGTCTGTGTGCCTTTTTAAACTTAGAATGCTTTTAAAGAAGGCTTCTTAGAAACCCTGGTTTCCTTGTGTTCTTTCTCCTTAAATTACCTTATAATTATTTTGAATATATTCTAGACACACACACACACAAACACACATATATATATATACATATATAGATATAGATATAGATATATAATCTTTGTTAGAATTTAAGTTCCTTAGGAGCAGAGATTGTTTTAATTTTGCCATTCAGTACCCATTACTTAGTCTAGTGCTTGGCATATAAGAGGTTCATAATACATGGTATCTAATGATGGATGAGATTACAGACAGGCTAAATATCAGAATGCAATGACCTTTTTTGATGAAATATTTACTTTAATCTGTGGGGAAAATGGAGCTCATAGTTCCCCATTACCCTGAGTACCTGTCAGGAACAACAACATCACATGAATGTCTCCCTAATGATAGGTATTTGTGTCTAAGTAATTCTAATCCCAGAGGACTTCTATTCCCCAATCCTCCTTCATATCATTATAAATTGTGTTGTCCTGGGCAAGTCATTTATCCTCTCTAACCTTCAGTTTCCCTATCTGTAATCTGTGTATTGGCTCCAAGGCAGAAGAGTGGTAAGGGCTAGGCAATGGTGGTCAAGTGACTTGCCCAGGGTCACACAGCTGGGAACTTTCTTTTTATAAAGACCACCTTGGAATATACATCTATCAGTGGAATAGCAGAGAAGGATAAGGGAGAAGAGGAAGCAGAGAAAGAAGCAAATGTGGAAGAGAAGGAATGAAAACTCTGGTCAAAGGGTATGGACATTGTATTTTATTTTAATTATAAAGATGGTTTATTTTATTAATTGAATGTAATATTTTTCCACATAAGTTTCCCAAAATATATGATCCAAATTGCTTCACTTTCTCCTGTCCCTCTGCCCTCCAAGAACTGGCAAGCAATTCAATTTGGATTATACATGTATTATCATGTAAAACATATCTCCATATTCAATTTTTGGAGGAAAATAACTATAGAAAACCAAAATACCCAAACAAAAAGCCAAAAAGCTAAAGTGAAAATTCTCATGCTTTGATCTGCATTCTGACACCAACAGTTCTTTTCCTGGAGGTGGATAGCATTATTTGTCATAAATCCTTCAGAATTGTCTTGGATCATTGTATTGCTGAGAGTACCTATCCCAGCTAATGATTCCACAATATTTCTGTTACTATGTATAATGTTCTCCTAGTTCTGTCTATGTCACTTTTTATCAGTTCATGTAGGTCTTTCCAGGTCTTTCTGAACTCATCCTGTTCATCATTTCTTATAGCACAATAGTATTCCATCACCAGCATATACTACAATTTGTTCAGCCATTCCCCAACTAATGAATACCCTTTCATTTTCCAATTCCTTGCCACCATAAAAAGAGGAGCTATAAATACTTTTGTACAAGTAGGTCCTTTCCTCCTTTTTAGAAATCTCTTTTGGATACAGACCTAGTAGGAGTATTACTGGATGTTTCATAGCCTTTTAGGCATACAGCCAAATTGCCCTCCAGAATGAATGGATCAGTTCATAACTTCACCAACAATACATTAGTGGGTATAGACATTTTTAGTTCTTTTATTCACATGATCCCAAACTGCTTTCCAAAATGGATGCAACAATGTATTAATGTGCCTATTTTTCTACAACCCTTCCAACATTAATAATTACTGGGTATAAGATGAATCTTCAAGGTTGTTTTGATTTACTTTTTCTTATTCTTAGTGATTTAGGTAATTCATTCATATTATACCAATGATTTGAAAATAATAATTATTAATTCATACATATTATTTTAAAGTTTACAAATGCTTCATATTCTTTATTTGTGAACCTCACAACAATCCTGAGAGGTAGAAACTTGAGCTATTATTATCACATTTTTGCATATGAGGAAACTGATACTTAAGTTTAATAATTTGTCCAGAGTCAACTAGTTAGCAAATTTCTAAGATGAGAATTGAATCTGGCCTTTAAATTATTTTTTAATAACGCAGTGATTTCATTGGTGTAGGGAAATGCAAGTAAGAATTTTCTTTCTACCATTACAAATCAGTAACAAGGGCCCTGAGAAATTAAGTAGCCCATAACAATATAGCTGGTATATGTCAGAGGTGAGACCTAAACTCAGGTCTTCTTGACTTGACTTGAAACCAGCTAATATTATGCATTGCCACTTGGTTATTATTTCCTTTAAAGTCAATATCAGATTTCTTTCCCTTAGTGTAGCACTGGTGAAGGTTTTAAAGTTTGTGTGCCTAAACTGCAACTTCAAATTGCCTGTGAGCCCCTACCCTCTTTACCCCAGATAGCCAAGGGAGGAAGTACTTGCTTTGGTCAGCTGGACAGAAGGGTGGGGCATGCAAAAAAATCTGGAAGGCTTGGAAGAGGGGGAACAGAATCACCCCTACCCAAGTGCCAGCCCAGCATGCATGTCAGTACTTTGCCAATGCTGCCTTAGTGTATAATACCAAATTATCTAACCATGAATTTATTTAGTTTATTCATTACTTTTTTTTTACTGTGTCACCCAGTATAGTGCCCATAGAGAATGATTCCTTGGCAGGAAGGCACTTGAGGACATTCGTGCAATAGAGATCCCAGGAAGTCACATTTGCCATATTATGCCATTCACTCTAAGAACTACAACAATGGGATTAATAGCTAAGGTTCAGACTTGTGCCCCAGACAGAATGTTAAAGAATGTCTAGGCCAAGATGACTAATAGATGAATTCTTCCTGGATCCTATACCCTCCACAGTACTTCAAGCATCCAAATTGGTTCGGTTGATAAGTGATCTTGTTTAATTTGTCTTGGTGCTTCTGTATAACTTTGAATTATAGGGTAATAAGTCATTTGTGTGGTCACTGCTGGGCTTACTGAGCCCAGGATGTGTGTCTTTTTAGTACCTTGATCTCTGTGACTGGTGATCATTTATTTTGAAGGATTAAGAAAATGATCAGGCTAACCTTATGGTGATAATCCTTGAACTCATGTCCTTCCCTATAAAAAATTTAAATTAGAAAAGAAACCGAGGAGTTAACACTCTAAGTAGGCAGTTTTAAAATAAGTTAAATGGGAAGCTGATCTTCCCTTTACCAAAGTTCTGTAAAATTCTTATTATTTTGTAAGAGACTAATGCTTGTTATATAGTCTTTAATATATTTATCAATAACAAGGATAGGGCAGAATGCCACAATAAAATTATGGATGGCACTATTTAATACAAAGGATATCAGCTTTTAAAATGCAGTTAGCAGATAAATTGTGGGATATTAATGTAATGGAATACTGTAAAGCAATTAAGATGCATAATTATGGGGAATATAAATGAATCTAGGAAGACAAAATAATGGAAGACAAAAAAATGGAGAACCAAAGAATTCAGTCTATAGGATTGATTATGTGAGGAAAAATTTATGAGAATGAGACAAAAATATAATGTGGACTTAGAGGGAGAGAGAGAAAATGTGATGGTATTCTTTGCTTTGAAATACATTTTATATAAATACTTAAAAAGGATTAGAATTATTCATCTTAGTGTTTAATGTTGAGTTTCCAATAAAACACAATTATAAAAAATAAAATGGGGGCAGCGAAGTTGCTCAGTGAATTCAGAGCCTAGCCTGGTGACAGGAGGCTGTGGGTTCAAATTTCACCTTGAATACATCTTAGGTATGTGACCATGGATAAGTCACTTAACCCCCAACTGACTAGTTCTTACCACTCTTCTGCCTTGGATTTGATATAAAGTATTGATTTTTAAGACAGAAGGACTTTGAAAAAATTAAATATAATAATTGTAGAACAAATGGTGATCAGAGATGGAATTGAGTCATGATGTAGATAAAGATAGATAATTTCCAGAAAATGTATAATTCTATCAAATAAGATATGGGAAACAAATAATACTAAAAGAAACTAAAATGTTTCAATATTTGGCTAATGATATGATTACAGTTCTTTTCTTTATCTTGGTTTTTGAAAGAGAGATCATCATTTTCTTCTTCTCGGTTAAGCTTATGAACAAGAGAAATACAGTGATCTTCTGATGAGTTCTGCATAGGGCTGTCACAAGATAGGCAAGAATGGGATTGATCAAGTCTGCTTTGAAATTGTTCATTTTCAGAAAACTGTAGGAATAAAACAAAGATCAAGAACACCTGTAAGTGGTCTGGGAAAAATGGAAGCTGTGATGAAATATTGACATCAATGGATCAAAGATTTAGAGCAGGAAGGGATATTGTATTAGGGGATATTGTATTTTCCCAATTATGTGTATTAACAATTTTCAACATATATTTTCCATAATTATAGGATCCAAATTGTCTCTTTTCCCTCCCTTTTCTCCGCCCCCCACCCATGGTAAGCAAATTGACCTGGATTATACATGCATTATCATGCAAAACACATTTCCATATTGGTCATTATTGTAAGAGAATATGCATATAAAAGCAAAACTGAGGGTTTATTTAAAGAATCTTAAGTTCTTTGCTTACCTACACATAACAAAATTGTGAAAATGTGTGCAATTCACAGCTAGAAGTAGTAGAGTCATAGATCATCATAGAATGGTCAGTTAGAAAGAATTTGTGACTTAAAAGGACAATAAGGAAATTCTCTTTTTGAGATGGGTTGACAGTCTTCAACATGGAGAGACTGAGAACCAAAATGCTTTCCAACTTAAAAGGACTTTATAGATAATACAACCCCTGCTTTTATTTTATTTATTTTAGTTGGGGAAGCAAGATGGCACAGTGAATAAAATACCCAGCCTTGGAGTCAGGGAGACTCATCTTCCTGAGTTCAAATCTGGCCTCAGACACTTATTAGCTGTGTGACCCTAGGTAAGTGTGACCCTGTTTGCCTGAGTTTCCTCATCTGTCAAATGAGCTGGAGAAGAAAATGGCAAGTTGCTTCAGAATCTTTGCCAAGAACACCCCATAGAGGGTCACAACAAGTCAGACACATCTTAAAACAATTGAACAACCAAACAAAACAAGGAACAACATATCAAAACAACATATCAATAGTTGCTCTAAAAATTGTCATCTTAGAGAGTTTCCTGGGTCACTAAGTTAAATGACTTTCCCAGATTCTCATAGTCAATATTTTTCAGATATAGTATTTAAGCTCAGGTGTTCCCAACTCTGAGGCAAGCTCTTTATTCACTATGACATAATGTCTCACTATTATCATTATTAATTCTTCTTGCTTTTGTTGTTGTGTTACAAATAAAAAAAACTGGCTAATCAGGGAATTGGATTTTTTCAAGTCACTAAAGTAACACTATTTTTTAATTCTTATTTTTGATAACAAAAGATTTCCTTCTTGATAAAATTATTTCCTAAGTAATTTTTCCCTCAGATAAGAATTTTAGAAAGCATCAGTTTCCTATCTTTAATCCCTAATGTCACCAATTCATCCAGTGTTCATCAATAAGTGTTTATTAAATTCCTATTATATGTCAGGTCAGGTCCTATTTAAGTTCTGGATATACAAATAAGTGCTATAATAGTCCTTTCCCTCAAGATGCTTCCATTCTGATGGAGGAGACAACAAATATAAAAACACACATGGTAGATACATAGAAAATAGATGGAAGAAGTTGTTTGTCATTCATTTCAAAGAAGACCAATGACATCAACAATGATGTGCATAAATTCAATTTAAATGAAGCAGAGATGTGAAAGATCATCAACTTCACTTTCTCTTCTCGAGTCATTGAAGTTCAGTGGAAAGATAAAAGTCAGGATGATTAGTGAATGCAGTAGATGACCTTGACATCTTTGATGTCTGACCACTGCATTCACCAGTCATCCTGAGTGAGGAAGACCTCAGTTCATATCCATTCACTAACACTCATTATTTATATGACCTTGGGCAAGTCATTTAACTTCTGTTTGTCTTCAGCTACTGGTAAAGGAAATGACAAACCATTTCAGTATCTTTCCCAAGAAAACTCCATAGGCATTATATAGAAGACAACCTTAGAGGGAGAGGAAAACTCTTGCAGCTTATGATGAAGAAGGAAGCCTACCATATGCAGATTTTTAGCTAACTTTTGAAGAAATTCAGAGAATTCCTTTTCTAGGTAGGTAGACACAGCCAGTACAAAGACATGGAATGGGTGGTGATGTGTCCTCTGTAAACCTTAAAATTCCTTAGACTTATAAATGTTGGAAATTTCACCATTGGGAAATTTCATACTTGGAAAATGTCTTACTGATAGTCTATTGGAATGTGAACCCCATTAGCATGGGAGTTCCTCCTCCTCCCTTCTTAAGATTACTTTAGGACAGAAACCTTTTGCTGAACAATGGAAAGGACTTTGACCTATGCTTAAGCATAGAACAGGAATTTCTTTGAGTCATGATTGATTTTAGAATTGATACAATGGAGATACTTGGAATCAATCTCCACCCTACTCAGTCCTAACAGGATTGAGGAAGAGCTGCAGCATAGATCAAAATTTAATTATTCCAATCTCTACCCTACTCAGGTTAACAGGATTTAGGAAGGGCTGTAGCAAAGGATCAAAGATTTAATTATTTGAAAATATGACCTTCAACAGACATGTGCAAAGCCAGAGACCTCTGGGTGGTTCTGGGTTAAGCTAGAGCCTCCATTGGCACAGGGAAATTGATGGACAGTGATTGGTAGATGGGAGAACTGAGGGGAGGGAACTTGGATGGTTTTCTTAAAGATAGAGGGGTCTGAAGACTCAGGGTGGAGGTTGAGGAGTTTGTCTGAGTGGTTGGAGTGTGCTCTGAGAAGCTTGCTCTGAAGGAAGCTGAAGGTGGGGGCCTTTGAGACTGTTTCTCCATTTTGGTCATGTGAGTAATAGGGACTGATCTCTTTTCTTTGCCCCAGCTATCTAAGGGCTTGGGCCTTTTGGCCCAGCCTAAACAGAGGGGGTATTTAAGCCCTATTCCCTTCTCTCCCCTATCGCTCTCTCTTTCTCTCTCTCTATCTCTAATTCCTTTCTTCCTCCTGTTTGTAATTAAACTCTAT
This sequence comes from Monodelphis domestica, assembly GCF_027887165.1. Taxonomy (NCBI): domain Eukaryota; kingdom Metazoa; phylum Chordata; class Mammalia; order Didelphimorphia; family Didelphidae; genus Monodelphis; species Monodelphis domestica. The sequence goes on along the minus strand of NC_077228.1, from coordinate 342,492,207 downwards.
AAAAGGCTGACGGCTGATTTGAGTTTTCATTTAGGAATTACATAGCTGAATTCCTTGGCGACCTTAAATTAATATAAATATATCAGTCTTTTAAAGTGATTTCCTTGTCACACCTCCCATAAATAGCAAATGGGTTAATATGGGTGATCTATAGAAGTACATGAAGAGGAGTAAAGTGTAAGACTAGTCAAGATTGTTAAGAACTTTTAGAAAAATATTTTACCACCATTTAAGGGTATGGTAGAGACTGGTCTCATAGGCAGTATCAGATCAAATGCAGATTTATGGCCTTTCTTTGTCTACTTCTAGATTGGGAAGAGTATTGAAAGAGGTGTCAGGAAATCTGAGTTCTAGCTCTGCTACTAGCTTGCTATAACCTTAGATAAGTCACTTTACCTCAATATGCCTTACTTTCCTCATATGGATTGTAAGGGACCTGGACAAAAATCTACATGGTCTTTCTAGCTCTAATATTTGTAATTCTGCATGTGCACATGAATATGTTGACCTTTTTTGCTTTATATCTCACTGACACCCTCAAATTGGTTCTGGTGCAACCTTCTTGGTAGTGGGACACAGTAGCAGGGGTCTACTTATAGAGTATAGGCTCTTAACATTTTTGAGTCATGGACCTTTTTGGTAACCTGGTGAAGCCAAAGGATCTTTTCTCAGCATGATGTTTCCAAATGGATAAAATACATAAACTTACAAAGGAAAAAGTATTAATTAAATACCATTATCAAAATACATTTTTAAAAAGGCAGGTTTATGGACCCCAAGTTATGAATCTCTGACTAAGTTACTGATTAAATGTAGGCAATGAAGAAGTGGATATAGGTAGAGATAACATCAAACATTTTGCCACCTATGCTCAGGGCTCTAATAAGTGAACTAATGTCTTATCTTGGCTTAAATCAGCATACCCCCAATCATTTTCAAATCTGACCCCTACTCCTTTCTATCTCTCCATTAACAATCAATCAATGAACCAACATTTACCAGGCAGAATGCTAAGTACTGGGGACACAAAAGAGGCAAAATAACAAATTCTGCTCTCAAGAAGCTTATAATATAGTGAAGGGAGACAACATGGAAACAAATATAGACAAAGCAAGCTATATAAGGAATAATTTTTTTAATTACAAAAAGAAGGCCACTACAATTAAAGGTGACTAGAGAAGGATTCCAGTAAAGATGAAATTTTAGTTGAGAAACCAGGGAAGGTCAATAGATTCGCTTGGGGAGGAAGAAAGCCAGAGAAAATACTCCAATTAGAAAGATGGAATGTCTTCTTCATGGAACACCCAGGAGGATAGTATTACTACATTATGTATGATCTTCTCCAATAATATCAAGTCAAAAAGTATTTATTAAGTGTCTACTATGTACCAGGCATTGTGCTGAGCAATGGGCTTCATGAATGTAGGAATTGCCTTTCTTGCTTACATAGTACTTGTTTCTCCTCTGCTAAGCATAATGCTAGGAACTTAGGATGTGATTTAGAAATGCTTTTTCATTCATTGAATTGCTAATCATTTAAGTCAAGATTTCACACTGAGGAGGCCAGGAGAATGGTGGGACTAGTGACAAGAAGAAGAAGAAGTCAAAATGAGTAAAGTTATTTGAACAAGTGGGTTCTGAGGGAGGGTTCCCAATGATAGGTAATATTTCTAATACTTGAAGCTAAAATTATTTGAAAAAATGTATCTATGTTTAAATATATATGTAAATATATAAAAATAAATGTATGTATAAATACATATACCCAGATACATTTTATATAATATATATACATACACACACACACACACACACATATATATATATATATATATATAGAGAGAGAGAGAGAGAGAGAAGAGAGAGAGAGAGAGAGAGAGAGAGAGAGAGAGAGAGAGAGAGAGAGAGAGAGAGAGAGAGTTAGATAGAAAATGCTTAAGCTTTTCTTAAGCATTTCCTATGTGCCTGGAAGAGCTTATATTACATTGAAGGAAAACTGTTGTAATGGGTACCTATGTCTAAAAGAGAATAGGGACTTCCAGTCAAGATGACGGCTTAGAGAGAGCTAAAGTTCAGATCTCCGGAAACCCTTCCTAACCTATCTCAAGCTGTATGCTCCTAGGACACCGAAATTCAAAACAAACAACAGGATAGATCCCAGGAACCCTCCTCCTGGACCTGGATCAAAAGGTACAGCCCCCCAAAAGCCAGAACCTGAGATCACTTGGATCTAAGGGTTAGGCAGAAGGAAGGTCCCAGGACCCATCCCCCTCAACCCAGAGTGCTGAGTCCGAGGCAGCAGTGGGAACCTAAGAACCAGCAAAAGGACCTCAGGGCTGGCTATTCTGAAGGCCGCATCCTGAAAAACAGCCTGAGCCAGTCGCGGGGGCACCCAGACAGCAGGGAAACAGAGAGAGATAGAGGGGAGCCTGTAGCCCCCTGGCTAGATCCTTCTGTCCGAGTCTCAGGGAAGGTCCCTGTGTTAAGACACATTCAGTCCAACCCAGCTGAAGTTAATCCTATCAGGAGACCTTGGAGCTCCCAAAACCATGGCCCCTCCCCCCTCAGAGAGCAGGGTCTTCTAAAACAACAGTAACCCTCAGGGCATGAAAAAGGTCCTCAGGGCTGGCTACTCAGAAGACCACATCCTGAAAACAACCTGAGCCAGTCACGGGGGCACCCAGACAGCAGGGAAACAGAGAGAAACAGAGGGGAGCCTGTAGCCCCCTGGCTAGATCCTTCCTTCCGAGTCTCAGGGAAGGACCCTGCATTAAGACACATTCAGTCCAACCCAGCTGAAGTTAATCATATCAGGAGCCCTCGGAGCTCTGGGAAGCCATGGCCCCTCCCCACTCAGAGTGCAGGCCCCTCAGGCCCACAAAGGCTCTGAGATACTGCGTGGAAAGTGCCAAGCCAGGCTCTGAGCATGGAAGTAAGACAACAAAGAAGCATTCGGAGGGAACTGAGAGCAGTAACACCCATGAATGGACAATTCGCCTGGGGCTAAAGCCTCTGAACACCAGACAGAGATAAGAAAAGCTAGACCTCCCCCCTCAGATAGAGATGGAAAACAGCACAGAAAAGCCTCAAAACTCCAAGAAAAACAAGAAGAAGGGGGCAACTTTGGACACATTTTATGGAGCAAAAATACAAAATACAGAGGAGATAGAAGAGGAAACACAAGCAAATGCTCTGAAACCTTCCAAAGGAAACGGAAACTCTCCACAAACCCATGAAGAATTTGAATCAGAAAGGATCAAAAAGATGGAAGCCTTCTGGGAGGAAAAGTGGGAAATAATGCAAAAGAAATTCACGCATCTACAAAACCAGTTTGACAAAAGTGAAAAGGAAAACCAGGCTTTAAAGGTCAGAATCAGCCAACTGGAAGACAATGTGCATGTAAAAGAGCAAGAATTAATAAAGCAAAGCCAAAAGACCAAGAAATTAGAAGAGAACATAAAATATCTCACTGACAAGGTCATAGACTTGGAAAATAGAGGGAGAAGAGACAATTTAAGAATAATTGGACTACCAGAAAATCCAGAAATAAACAGCAAACTCAACATCGTAATACAAGATATAATCAAATAAAATTGCCCAGAGATCCTAGAACAAGGGGACAATACAGGCACTGAAAGAGTTCACAGAACACACTCTACACTAAATCCCCAAAAGACAAGTCCCAAGAATGTAATTGCCAAATTCCAAACCTTTCAAGCAAAAGAAAAAATCTAACAAGAAGCCAGAAAAAGACAATTTAGATATAAAGGAATGCCAAACAGGGTCACACAAGACCTTGCAAGTTCCACTCTGAATGGCCGTAAGGCATGGAACATGATCTTCAGAAAGGCAAGAGAGCTGGGTCTTCAACCAAGAATCAGCTACCCATCAAAACTGACTATATACTTCCAAGGGAAAGTATGGGCATTCAACAAAATAGAAGATTTCCAAGTTTTTGCAAAGAAAAGACCAGAGCTCTGTGGAAAGTTTGATATCGAAAAACAAAGAGCATTGAATACCTGAAAAGGTAAATATGAAAGAAAGAGTAAAGGAGAAAAATGTTATCTTTTTCTTTTATTCAAACTCTCTTCTAAAAGGACTATATTTATATCAATCTATGTATATTAATATGTGGGGAAAATGAAATGTGTAAATAGGGGGAAAAGAAAGACAAAATAGAATAATCTTTCTCACACAAATATTCACACAGGAAAGGGAGGGGAAGAAAACTCCTATAAGAAGGAGAGGAAGAGAGTTTTAACTTAAACCTTACTCTCAGGGAAATCAACTCTGAGAGGGAAGAACATCAAGATCCATTGAGATTTTGAATTCTATCTTACCCAACAAGGGTAGGGAGAAGGGAAAACCAAGGTGGGTAGGGGGAGAGGGAAAATAAAAAAGGGAGGGAAGACAAGGGGGTGGGGTAGTGAACAAAAAGGGAGGGGCTAGAAAGGGAAATATATCAAGGGAGGGGAAAAGGGGGACTGATTTAAAATAAATAACTAGATTAAAAAGTTAGAGCTGAAGAAGAAAGGTTAGAATTAGGGAAGGATATCAAAATTCCAGGGAGTCCACAAGTGACAATCATAACTTTGAATGTGAATGGGATGAACTCACCCATAAAATGTAGATGAATAGCAGAATGGATTAGAATCCAAAACCCTACCATATATTGTCTTCAAGAAACCCACATGAGGCAGGTAGACACTCAAAAGGTCAGAATTAAAGGATGGAGTAAGACCTTCTGGGCCTCAACTGACAGAAAGAAGGCGGGAGTGGCAATCATGATATCTGATAAAGCCAAAGCAAAAATAGACCTGATTAAAAGGGATAGGGAAGGTAATTATATTTTGTTAAAAGGGACTTTAGATAATGAGGAAATATCACTAATCAACATATATACACCAAATAATATAGCACCCAAATTTCTAATGGAGAAAGTAGGAGAATTGAAGGAAGAAATAGACAGTAAAACCATATTAGTGGGAGACTTGAACCAACCATTATCAAATTTAGATAAATCAAATCAAAAAATAAATAAGAAAGAGGTAAAAGAAGTGAATGAAATCTTAGAAAAATTAGAGTTAATAGACATATGGAGAAAAATAGGGACAAAAAGGAATACACCTTCTTCTCAGCACCACATAGCACATTCACAAAGATTGACCATACACTAGGTCACAGAAACATGGCATACAAATGCAGAAAAGCAGAAATAATAAATGCAACCTTTTCAGATCACAAGGCAACAAAAATAACAATCAACAATGATATGTGGAAAACCAAATAAAATACTAATTGTAAATTAAACAATATTATACTCCAAAATCATTTAGTTAGAGAAGAAATCACAGAAACAATAATTTCACCAAGGAAAATGACAATGGTGAGACATCCTTTCAAACCTTTTGGGATGCAGCCAAAGCAGTAATCAGAGGTAAATTTATATCCCTGAGTGCATATATTAACAAACTAGGGAGAGCAGAGATGAATCAATTGGAAATGCAAATAAAAAAACTTGAAAGCGATCAAATTAAAACCCCCCAGTAGAAAACCAAACTAGAAATCCTAAAAATTAAGGGAGAAATTAAAAAAATCAAAAGTGATAGAACTATAGATTTAATAAATAAGACAAGAAGCTGGGACTTTGAAAATACAAACAAAATAGACAAAGTACTGGTCAATCTAATTAAAAAAAGGAAAGAAGAAAAGCAAATTAACAGCATCAAAGATGAAAAGGGGGACATCACCTCCAATGAAGAGGAAATTAAGGCAATCATTAAAAATTACTTTGCCCAATTATATGGCAATAAATACACCAATGTAGGTGATATGGATGAATATATACAAAACTACAAATTGCCTAGACTAAGAGAAGAAGAAATATAATTCTTAAATAATCCCATATCAGAAAATGAACTCCAACAGTTCATCAAAGAACTACCTAAGAAAAAATCCCCAGGAGCATAGGAATAGAAGGGTCATTCCTAAAAATAATAAACAGTATATATCTAAAACCAACAGCTAATATCATCTGCAATGGGGATAAACTAGATGCATTCCCAATAAGATCAGGAGTGAAACAAGGATGCCCATTATCACCTCTACTATTTGACATTGTCCTAGAAACACTAGCAGTAGCAATTAGAGAAGATAAAGAAATTGAAGGCATCAGAATAGGCAAGGAGGAGACCAAGTTATCACTCTTTGCGGATGACATGATGGTCTACTTAAAGAATCCTAGAGATTCAACCAAAAAGCTAATTGAAATAATCAACAACTTTAGCAAAGTTGCAGGATACAAAATAAACCCACATAAATCATCAGCTTTTCTATATATCTCCAACACAGCTCAGCAGCAAGAACTAGAAAGAGAAATCCCATTCAAAATCACCTTAGACAAAATAAAATACCTAGGAATCTATCTCCCAAGACAAACACAGGAACTATATGAACACAACTACAAAACACTCGCCACACAACTAAAACTAGACTTGAACAATTGGAAAAACATTAACTGCTCATGGATAGGACGAGCCAATATAATAAAAATGACCATCCTACCCAAACTTATTTATCTATTTAGTGCCATACCCATTGAACTACCAAAATACTTCTTCACTGATTTAGAAAAAACCATAACAAAGTTCATTTGGAAGAACAAAAGATCAAGGATATCCAGGGAAATAATGAAAAAAAACACATATGATGGGGGCCTTGCAGTCCCAGACCTCAAACTATATTACAAAGCAGCAGTCATCAAAACAATTTGGTACTGGCTAAGAAACAGAAAGGAAGATCAGTGGAATAGACTGGGGGAAAACGACCTCAGCAAGACAGTATACGATAAACCCAAAGATCCCAGCTTTTGGGACAAAAATCCACTATTCGATAAAAACTGCTGAGAAAATTGGAAGACAGTGTGGGAGAGACTAGGAATAGATCAACACCTCACACCCTACACCAAGATAAATTCAAAATGGGTGAGTGACTTAAACATAAAGAAGGAAACCATAAGTAAATTGGGTAAACACAGAATAGTATACATGTCAGACCTTTGGGAGGGGAAAGGCTTTAAAACCAAGCAAGATATAGAAAGAATCACAAAATGTAAAATAAATAATTTTGACTACATCAAACTAAAAAGCTTTTGTACAAACAAAACCAATATAACTAAAATCAGAAGGGAAACAACAAATTGGGAAAAAATCTTCATAGAAACCTCTGACAAAGGTTTAATTACTCATATTTATAATGAGCTAAATCAATTGTACAAAAAATCAAGCCATTCTCCAATTGATAAATGGGCAAGGGAAATGGATAGGCAGTTCTCAGATAAAGAAATCAAAACTATTAACAAGCACATGAAGAAGTGTTCTACATCTCTTATAATCAGAGAGATGCAAATCAAAACAACTCTGAGGTATCACCTCACACCTAGCAGATTGGCTAACATAATAGCAAAGGAAAGTAATGAATGCTGGAGGGGATGTGGCAAAGTAGGGACATTAATTCATTGCTGGTGGAGTTGTGAACTGATCCAACCATTCTGGAGGGCAATTTGGAACTATGCCCAAAGGGCGACAAAAGAATATCTACCCTTTGACCCAGCCATAGCACTGCTGGGTCTGTACCCCAAAGAGATAATGGACACAAAGACTTGTACAAAAATATTCATAGCTGCGCTCTTTGTGGTGGCCCAAAACTGGAAAACGAGGGGATGCCCATCAATTGGGGAATGGCTGAACAAACTGTGGTATATGTTGGTGATGGAATATTATTGTGCTCAAAGGAATAATAAAGTGGAGAAGTTCCATGGAGACTGGAACAACCTCCAGGAAGTGATGCAGAGCGAGAGGAGCAGAACCAGGAGAACATTGTACACAGAGACTAATACACTGTGATATAATCGAACGTAATGGACTTCTCCATTAGGGGCGGTGTAATGTCCCTGAACAACTTTCAGGGATCCAGGAGAAAAAAAACACCATTCATAAGCAAAGGATGAACTATGGGAGTGGAAACACCGAGAAAAAGCAACTGCCTGAATACAGAGGTTGAGGGGACATGACAGAGGATAGACTTTAAATGAACACTCTAATGCAAATACTATCAACAAAGCAATGGGTTCAAATCAAGAAAACATCTAATGCCCAGTGGACTTACGCGTCAGCTATGGGGGGTGGGGGGGAGGAAAAGAAAATGATCTATGTCTTTAACGAATAATGCTTGGAAATGATCAAATAAAATATATTAAAAAATAAAAAAAAAATCCCCAGGGCCCGACAGATTCACCAGTGAATTCTATCAAACATTCAGAGAACAGTTAATCCCAATATTATACAAACTATTTTACATAATAAGCAAAGAAAGAGTTCTACCAAACTCCTTTTATGACACAAACATGGTACTGATTCCAAAACCAGGCAGGTCAAAAACAGAGAAAGAAAATTATAGACCAATCTCCCTAATGAATATAGATGCAAAAATCTTAAATAGGATACTAACAAAAAGATTTTAGCAAGTGATCAGAAGGGTCATTCACCACGATCAAGTAGGATTTATACCAGGGATGCAGGGCTGGTTCAATATTAGGAAAACCATCCACATAACTGACCACATCAACAAGCAAACCAACAAGAACCATGTGATTAACTCAATAGATGCCGAAAAAGCCATTGATAAAATACAACATCCATTCATATTAAAAACACTAGAAAGTGTAGGAAGAGAAGGGTGGTTCCTAAAAATAATAAACAGTATATATCTAAAACCATTAGCTAATATCTGCAATGGGGACAAACTACATGCATTCCCAATAAGATCAGGAGTGAAACAAGGATTCCCATTATCACCTCTACTATTTGACATTGTATTAGAAACACTAGCAGTAGCAATTAGAGAAGAAAAAGAAATTGAAGGCATCAAAACAGGCAAGGAGGAGACCAAGTTATCGCTCTTTGCAGATGACATGATGGTCTACTTAAAGAATCCTAGAGATTCAAACAAAAAGCTAATTGAAATAATCAACAACTTTAGCAAAGTTGTAGGATACAAAATAAACCCACATAAGTCATCAGCATTTCTATATATCTCCAACACATCTCAGCAGCAAAAATTAGAAAGAGAAATCCCATTCAAAATCACCTTAGACAAAATAAAATACCTAGGAATCAATCTCGAGACAAACACAGGAACTATATGAACACAACTACAAAGCACTTTCCACACAACTAAAACTAGACTTGAGCAATTGGAAAAACATTAACTGCTCATGGATAGGACGAGCCAATATAATAAAAATGAACATCCTACCCAAACTTATCTATCTATTTAGTGCCATATCCATTGAACTCCCCAACAATTTCTTTACTGATTTAGAAAAAAAATTACAAAGTTCATTTGGAATAACAAGGGATCAAGGATATCCAGAGAAATAATGAAAAAAAAACACAAATGATGGGGGCCTTGCAGTCCCAGACCTCAAACTATATTACAAAGCAGCAGTCATCAAAACAATTTGGTACTAAGAGAAAGAAAGGAGGATCAGTGGAACAGACTGGGGGCAAGTGACCTCAGCAAGACAGTATACGATAAATACAAAGATCCCAGCTTTTGGGACAAAAATCCACTATTCGATAAAAACTGCTGGGAAAATTGGAAGACAGTGTGGGAGAGATTAGGACTTGATCAACACCTCACACCCTACACGAAGATAAATTCAAAATGGGTGAATGACAAACATAAAGAAGGAAACCATAAGTAAATTGGGTAAACACAGAATATTATACATGTCAGACCTTTGGGAGGGGAAAGATTTTAAAACCAAGCAAGACATAGAAAGAATCACAAAATGTAAAATAAATAATTTCAACTACATCAAATTAAAAAGCTTTTGTATAAGCAAAACCAATGTAACTAAAATCACAAGGGAAACAACAAATTGGGAAAAAATCTTCATAAAAACCTCTGACAAATGTTTAATTACTCAAATTTATAAAGAGCTAAATCATTTGTACAAATAATCAAGCCATTCTCCAATTGATAAATGGGCAAAGGACATGGATAGGCAGTTCTCAGATAAAGAAATCAAAACTATTAACAAGCACATGAAGAAGTGTTCTACATCTCTTATAATCAGAGAGATGCAAATCCAAACAACTCTGAGGTATCACCTCACACCTAGCAGATTGGCTAACATGACAGCAGAGGAAAGCAGTGAAAGCTGGAGGGGATGTGGCAAAGTAGGGACATTAATTCATTGCTGCTGGAGTTGTGAATTGATCCAACTGTGAATTTTAAAAGTCTCCATCTTGGTATAGCACCCAAAAAATTGTGCACACCCACACTACACGGGCATGTGCTAGTCAATGACAAATCAGAAATAACTAACTGCCTACCTGGGCTGTTCTAAGCCAAGGTAGAGCCAACCATTGGCACTTGTGAGACACAGGAAGTGAGGTAGGGAACAGCCTCTGGAATTTGCTCACTTCCTGTGGAGAGAGCTAGACGAGAGTTGGGGTTAGGAGCTTGGACAGGGAGGACGCCCGCAGACAGCTTTCCTTCAGATCACTCAGGTGAGTTAAGGACTGATTCTTTCTACCTTGGCCCTTTGGGCCTAAAACTCCCTCTGCCCTGGTCAGAGGTTGACCCTTTCCCTTTTCTCTTCTCTCCTTCTCTCCCTCTCCTTTCCCTACTCCCAGTGTGATTAAACCTCCATAAACTCCATTCTGACTTGAGTGTTTCATTTTAGGAATTTCATAAGTAAATTCCTTGGCGGCCATTGTTCAATATTACATAAATCTTAAAAAGGTGAAATTTTCACCATTACAGTTGGCGTAACCACTTCGGGAAAAAGAACTATATCAATCTTCTGATCTTCCTTTCTGATCTCCTTACTAATCACCTGGGAGAGGTCCCACCCAGGCTACCCACTCCGGCTACCCCCTCAGGCTCTTGGCCCTGCTTTAATGCTTCGAAGGTTTCTAGAACCTCAATAAATTTCCTGAATTTTCTTGCCCTTTCACCCCACGTATTACTCACTCCATCAGCCCTTTTACAAAATACCTTGGCTTAAAGACACAGCTGCCAGAACAGGTGAGTATAAAACACCTTTTCTCTCTTCCCTTTTCTCCTTAAGTTAAATTGGGGTCAACAGGATTTTTTTCTTCTCCCTTTTGTCTCTCATTTCCATCCCCTTTTACTTTAAGGAAATGGCTCAGTGGATTGAGAGGCAGGCCAGGCTTACCTAATCAACTGATTAGCAACAAGGAACCTCAGGAGAAGGAGGAGCTCCTAGCCCGCAGGGGAAAAAAAAAAACCACCACCACAACAACAACAAAAACCCAGCTGAATACAGCTAGGGAGCTAACTTAAAACCCATTTTCTCTGTTTCCTGGCCTTTCTATTCTTAAAAATTTAAGTGGGCTTTGCTCAAGGAAGATAGCACATGGTCCTAGCAGTTTTAGCCTGAGGGCTAAAAAAGATTGCTGGGACCCTCCCATATACACATTTTGTAAAAGAAGGAGGTTTAGCTCTACCTTTTGTTTATGGTCTATTCACTCCTAATCAGCCTTTTCATAGCTTCTACCTTCCTGCATAAGGCTTTTGTAACCCCTCCCAGAAGCTTAATAAGGAGAATTTACAACAGAATAGGCCCTTAGCCTGTATAGGGTTGTAGACTAGGGAGCCACCTACTGTAAAAAAAAAAGTTACATGCAACCTAGTAATTGACTTAAAGAAGAAAAATGTGGCTACAACCAATGTCTGCTTTGCTTCGAAATTGGCTTATAAGTTCAATGACCAAGTATATTGGATTTTTAGTAGGTGTGCCTCTAGGATGGTATTTTTCAGAAACTATAAACCTCTTTGTGACCCTTACATTCATCTTCCTTGGGATTGTAATTGTTGTACTTACAATAATATACCTAACCTTTAAGAGAGAACACTCCCTTGTTCCTTCTATTACTAAACAAATTAAGGGACTACACACTTTTATTGATCAGCAAATTAAGGAGCAATATACTGTCACTGATCAGCGAATTAGGGAACTACACACTTTTATTGATCAGCAAATTAGGGAACAAAATACTGTTACTCAAAGAATTAGGGAACAAAATATTGTCACTGATCAGAGAATTAAAGAACTACACACTTTTATTGATCAGCAACATAAAGAACAAAATACTGTTACTGGTCAAAGAATTAGGGACCAAAATACTTTTATTGAACAAATTACAAAAAAAAATACTTTTATTTATCAACAATTGGTGGAACGGGATGAAGTTAGGGAGAAAAAATGGGAAGAGATAAAAACTTCCCTGGATGAAGTTAGGGAATAAAAATGGGTAGAGATAAAAACTTCCCTGGATGAAATTAGGGAGGAAAAATGGGGAGAGATAAAAACCTTCCTGCAAAACATTGAAAGGGAGTTAAAAACATCCTACAATAGGAGTGATTTAACTCTCCATCCCCCATCATTATCAGATTCCCTAACCCACCCTGCCCAAAACGATTTGGCTCAAATAGCAGCCCCTTCACACCAACCAGGTCCTCCCCATCCTGACCACCTAGCCCCTTCCCCTGCCATTCTTGCCCCTCCCACCCTGATTCCTCCTTCTATTCATGCCTCTTACCCTGCCTCCTTAGCCCCGGCCCCTCCCCCTGCCCTCCCCCCACCCATGCTCATGCTCCAGCCCCACCCCCTGTTCCTGTCCCAGCCCTTCCCCCTTCCCTCCCCTCTACTCATGCTCTAATCTCCAACCCTCATGCTCCAATAGCCAATAATCCTAACCTTTCCCCTTCTCTTACCTACCCCATTGAAAATGGAGCAAGTAGCCTAGAAACAGTAACACCAGATAGTTTAGACAGAAGTTTATTTCCATTGAGGGAAGTACCCACCTTTAATAAAGAAGGGAACTTGGTGTCTGTAAGACACTATACACCTTTTAAACCTGATGATTTAGAAAAATTCAAGCACAATGTTCAATCATTTGAGGCAGAACCAATGTTGGTTATAGAAAAATTAGAAAATATATTCAGAAACTTTGACCCTTCTTGGTTGGATGTGGAGAATTTGTTAGATACATTTCTGACAAAGAGAGAGAAAAATAATGTCATCTCTCTAGCTAATAAGAAAAGTGGTAGAGGAGCTCATCATTGGCCAACTGTAGATCCACACTGGAACCCCAATATTATACAGGATCACACAAAACTAGTCCTGGCCAGAGAAGCATTATTAAAAGCCATGAGAGACTGCTCTGATAGCCCTGATGCATGGGAAAAATTTGAACAATCCCGACAGGAAATTGATGAGACCCCCTCCCACTTTATGGACAGACTTATTGACGTAGGAAGTACATATATGGACCTTGATTTGTCCAGAGAAAAAGACATTAAACATATAAGCAGACAATTTGTTAGGAATTGTTGTTCAGCAGTAAAAGACTACTTTGAAACTAGCTGTCTCAACTGGGAGTCTTTGGACCTCGACGAACTGAGGAAAGTAGCAGCATATGCCTATAAGAATCGTACAAAAAAACCTGAGACACACAATAAATCAGTGACAGACTTAGAAAAAGAAATCGAAATTTTAAAGGAACAATTGAAAAGTAAGGGAGAGACCATGGCCCCTTTGCAGGAATCCACAGATAGATCATTAACAAACCCCTTAATATGCCCCTTCTGTGGGAAGAGAGGACATGCAATGATAGTCTGTAGAAGCTGGCTACGGGAAAGAAGAAATAATAACACCTTTAGGAATAATAACTATAGGAATCACAATGCCAATCAAAATGACAGTGCTCAAAATACAGGAAATGATACTACCGGAAAAAATGCCCAACAACAATATATAAGAAATGGAGCTCGACCACGCTACACTCAGGGTGAACACCCCCAACAGCGTGGAGGGTCCCAAAAAACTGCCCAAGCATCTTTATGAAGGTGTGAAGTGGGGGTGAGGGCCTTGGAATCAAAGAATGAAACCTTTGATTTTCCAGACCCTGATATTTTAATGCCAATAATCCCTATATATTCCTCCCCGAAACAGTAAGGAACCTCATGTCACTTTAAAGGTAGGAAATTCATACTATGACTGTCTTTTAGACACTGGAGCATCTAGGTCAGTTCTAGTAAGCAAACCAGATGAGAAATGTGATTCTATTGGCTCTTTAAATGTAGTAGGTGTTTCAGGAAAACCGTTAAAGGTCCCAAAACTTTCTCCTCGCATGGTACGTGTAGGACCCCTAGCTGTTGAACATTCTTTTCTTTTAATGCCTGGATCTCCCACAAATTTGCTGGGGAGAGATTTACTATGCAAATTACAAGCCACAATAATGTGCGCCCCAGATGGCTCCCTCTCTTTAGAAGTGCCCGAGGAAACCTTAAATTTACTCCCTGTATTTCTCTCAGAGAGCCAGGAGGCAAAGGAGCCTCCCACCTTTGAAATACCTACAGATATACCAGAGTCTCTTTGGGCCACATCTTCTACTGATGTAGGCTTACTTAAATCAGCTGCTCCTGTGCAAATAAAAACTAAATCCAGCCCACCTCCTTGCATTCCTCAGTATCTTCTTTCCAAGGAGGCAATGGAGGGCATTACCCTAATAATAAATTCTTTAATTGACCAAGGAATAATTTTCCCTTGTATATCTGAATACAACACGCCCATCCTCCCCGTTAAAAAACCAAAAAGGGGGCCCGATGGCAAACACCTGTATAGATTCGTACAGGATTTGAGGGCTGTGAATAATCACGTTATAAAGAGACACTCCATAGGTCCCAATATCAATACTATTATTTCTTCTATTCCTAGCACAGCTACATACTTTACAGTAGTAGACTTATGCTCAGCCTTCTTTTCTATACCCATACATGAGAACTCGAGGCATATTTTTGCTTTCACCTGGAATGGCATACAATATTCCTGGAGTCATCTGCCCCAGGGTTATGTAGAAAGTCCGACCTTATTTGCACAAATTTTGGGACAAGATACAGATAATATAAAATTTAAAAACAGCAAATTAATAAAATATGTAGATGACCTACTCTTGGCTTCCGTGGATGCAGAAGCATGTCAGGAAGATAGTAAACACCTTCTTTTGGAATTGCACAAAAGAGGTCATAAGATCTCAAAGGGTAAAGTTCAGTGGTGTCTCCCCAAAGTAGAATATTTGGGGTTCATTCTGACAGCTGGTGCCTGCTCTATTTCTCCCAAGCAAATTGAGAATATTCAAAAATTGAGTGCGCCTACCACTAAAAAACAGTTAAGAGCAATTCTGGGAGCAACAGGGTTTTGCAGACAATGGATTCCTTGCTATGGGGAAATTACTAAACCTCTTATAGCACTAACAAGGGATGCAGTCCCTGAACCCCTCAAATTAGAGCCTGAACACATGTCAGCTCTATCAGAGCTAAAAAAGGCTATCCTATCTGCCCCTGCTCTAGGCATCCCAAATTACAACAAGCCATTTACTTTGTATGTACATGAGCGAAGAGGAGTAGCCTTAGGCATTTTAACTCAGACTCTGGGGCCTTCTCAGCATCCAATTGCTTATTATTCAGCCCAGCTGGACCCAATAGCTTCAGGAGCACCACCATGCCTTAGAGGAGTGACTGCTACTGCTTTACTAGTGACAAAAACTGTTGATCTAGTATTAGGATGCCCATTGACAATTATGTGTCCACATGAGGTAGAAGCATTATTGCTAAGACAGAGAACACAGGCATTTTCTGATCAGCGAATTACAAGGTATGAAATAACCTTGCTAAATAATGAAAATATTACTCTGAAACACTGTACAACCCTTAATCCTGCCACCTTGCTTCCAGACTTACCTACTTCAGGAGAACCATTACACAGTTGTGAAACACTAGTGTCCATGGCAGAAAAGCCTCGAGATGATCTCTTGGACACTCCCTTAAAGAACTCAGACCTGATCTTATTTACTGATGGTTCTTCTTTCATGAGGGATGGCATACACTACAGTGGAGCTGCTGTAGTCACAGAATTTGCCACTGAATGGTCAGCCTCACTGCCCTCTAACATTAGTGCTCAAGGAGCTGAGCTCATAGCTCTGAAACATGCCTGTATAATTGCCAAGGATAAAAAGGCAACAATTTATACGGATTCTAGATATGCTTTTGGCATTTGTCACTCAGTCGGGATGCTGTGGCTCCAGAGAGGATTTTTAACCTCAGCTGGAAAATCCATAGCTAATGCAGAAATTATTAATGAAGTTCTTTCTGCTCTTCAGCTGCCAGAAGCCCTAGCTGTAGTTCATTGCTCAGCCCATACAGGTGGCACCGACCCTGTCTCTAGGGGAAATGACCGAGCAGATGCTGCTGCAAAGCTAGCAGCCATAGAAGGGCCTGAATTACTTCTAACATTAACATCTACTGATGACTCAAATTTATCACTTTCCTATAATGAGAAGGAAGTGGAAAAATGGAAACAGAAATTCAAAGCAAAACAGATCAATGGAGTTTGGGTGTCATCTGAAGGAAAACCCCTGCTCCCTAGAAGTTTCTATCACCAAATTTGCCAATCTGTTCATAATAATGGCCACTTTGGTACCCAGGGCATCGTGGACTCTGTTAAGAGAGTATGGATAGCCCCTGGCATAACTACTGTAGCCTCTAAAGTGTGTTCATCCTGCCCTACCTGCCAGGCATATAACCAACATGCCTTTCGTGGCAAAGCCTTTGGTGGGCGTCCTCTGGCTTACACACCTTTTGAGCACCTGCAGATAGATTTCATAATGATGCCAAAGGCTGGACAATATAAATTTTGTTTGGTCATAGTAGACCAACTGACCAGATGGCCGGAAGCATTTCCTACAGCCCGAGCCACAGCAGCTTTTGTTGCTAAGGTGCTTTTAAAAGAAATTATTCCTCGCTTTGGCCTACCAGCACGTATTGATTCCGATAGGGGGAGCCATTTTACTGATTCTGTTCTAAACCAGATATATTCTTGCTTGGGGATAACTCCCAAATTCCATGTTCCATATCACCCCCAGAGTTCAGGCCAAGTTGAGAGGATGAACAAAGAACTTAAAACTATGATTGGCAAATTATGCACTGAGACCCATTTAAAATGGCCTGAAATTCTCCCTCTGGACCTATTTTATCTTAGAAGCAGGCCTAGAGGAGACTTACATATTTCACCATTTGAGATGGTTTTTGGACATCCGCCTATACAGGCTAAGCCTTTCTCCCCGGCTTATACATTGCTATTAGGGGGAGATACTACTATTGCTTCATATATACAGGAATTACAGCACAAACTGCGTGAGCTACATGAATCTGGAGCTGCAGTACAAGCTGGACCACTAGACTTTTCACTTCACGACCTGAACCCAGGAGACAACGTGTATATAAAGAACTTCCAGCGTACAGGAGCAACCCAGCCTTCTTGGGAAGGACCATTCCAAATATTGTTAACTACTCCAACATCTATAAAGGTTGGAGAAAAGGACTCTTGGATTCACTGTTCTCATGTAAAGAGAGCATCTTCTGTTGAGACTGATTGACTGTATCCTATACATGCATTGGAAATAACTACCCATTGACAAGTGGAACTGTTTTATCCTGCTTTTGACACATTGAATTCCTAAATTTAATTTTTTTTTCTTTTTTCCTTTTTTCTCTTTTCCTTATTTTATTATTATTTTTTACATTATTTTATTTGTTCCCCTTTTCTCATTTCTATGTACTTAAGGTACATATGATCAATATTAATTTTATTCTACAATATTAGTTTAAATATATACACTTGCTGTTATTATTAATACACACCCAAACAGCTTTAGACGATGGGAACCTGCCATTTATTGATAATTGTTGTGGGACTATGATTAATGTTTGTGTCTGATTCTAGGAATGGGATCAAACAAGGAGCACAGAGATAACCTGGATAATGCCAAAAGAGCTCACAGGTCTAAAAATCAAAGACCAATCCAGGTAGGATTAATGCATTTCTAAGCCAATACTAAGGACTTGAACCTAGTGTGAGACTCGGGGTTGTGACACTTGACAGACGTTAAGATGTAGGCCTTCCCTGTATCCACACTCTTTGTGAAAGTACCTACAGACAAGTACCAAAGGTTGGCTACCATCCTGGCTCCCTCCATCCCTGAGAACGAAGGTAAAATCAGACAAGGGAATGACACTTCCCTAGATATAAAATAAAAATCTGGTCCTCTTTTTTCTCTCCTATAGTATGGCAACTTTCTGTAGTCTTGGCTGCAAATGGGGAAGTAAAATATGCTGCATTCTGTCCTACAGACTTGTGGGATCAGAAATTACTTAACTGGACCTGTGGGGGAAAAATTTTTTTTTCTTGCTTTCTCAAATTTTGTATACATAGATTTTTTTTTATTTTGATACTGATTTTGAATTCTTCTTTAATATAAATATGCATATATAAAGGGTTTATATTTTTCCCTTAATTTTTTCCCTTTTTCTTCTTTTTATTTTTATTTTATTTTCATTTTGTTTTGTTTTTCTTTTGGATTAACTCATACCCCCCCACAACTAAAACTTGAATCCTCAGCTGGACTCAGTGTTTTTTTTTTCAACACTTTCTTCAGGGGGGATTGTATTTCATCAAATCCAAGATTTAAATTTTGTTCGAGATAAATCTTCAGAGAAGAAGCTTGCTAACTAACTGAATCTAGAGAATGAACTGTTTGCAGAAAGATATCTAAACCTTTTCACTACAGGAAGATCCAGAATGAACCTTGGGGTGCAGTTGATTGAACAATTTTTTGAATGTACACTCTTATGCCAAAGGGGACTGCCCCCTAATTGGCTTTTGTCAATGCACCCAGCAAAACATTGGTTTGCTGTCTTTCTCTCTTCTCTATTTCCCCATATTTACAACTATTATAATTTTCCTCTTAGTGGATAAAAAAAATTTTGTATACACTTACAGTTAGAAATTTTTGGGGTGCAGTATGCTTATGTTTAGTGATCAATTAGGGAGACTAGTCCCCCAATCATAATCAGGGGGGATTGTGAATTTTAAAAGTCTCCATCTTGGTATAGCACCCAAAAAATTGTGCACACCCACACTACACGGGCATGTGCTAGTCAATGACAAATCAGAAATAACTAACTGCCTACCTGGGCTGTCCTAAGCCAAGCTAGAGCCAACCATTGGCACTTGTGAGACACAGGAAGTGAGGTAGGGAACAGCCTCTGGAATTTGCTCACTTCCTGTGGAGAGAGCTAGACGAGAGTTGGGGTTAGGAGCTTGGACAGGGAGGAAGCCCGCAGACAGCTTTCCTTCAGATCACTCAGGTGAGTTAAGGACTGATTCTTTCCACCTTGACCCTTTGGGCCTAAAACTCCCTCTGCCTTGGTCAGAGGTTGAGTAGCCCCTTTCCCTTTTCTCCTCTCTCCTTCTCTCCCTCTTCTTTCCCTACTCCCAGTGTGATTAAATCTCCATAAACTCCATTCTGACTCGAGTGTTTCATTTTAGGAATTTCATAAGTAAATTCCTTGGCGGCCATTGTTCAATATTACATAAATCTTAAAAAGGTGAAATTTTCACCATTACACAACCATTCTGGAGGGCAATTTGGAACTATGCCCAAAGGGCGATAAAAGAATGTCTACCCTTTGATCCAGTCATAGCACTGCTGGGTTTGTACCCCAAAGAGATAATGGGGAAAAAGACTTGTACAAGAATATTCATAGCTGCACTCTTTGTGGTGGCCAAAAATTGGAAAACGAGGGGATGCCCATCAATTGGGGAATGGCTGAACAAATTGTGGTATATGTTGGTGATCGAATACTATTATGCTAAAAGGAATAATAAAGTGGAGGAATTCCATGGAGACTGGAACGACCTCCAGGAAGTGATGCAGAGTGAGAGTAGCAGAACCAGGAGAATATTGTACACAGAGACAAACACACTGTGGTATAATCGAACGTAATGAACTTCTCCATTAGTGGTGGTGTAATGTCCCTGAACAATATACAGGGATTTAGGAGAAAAACACTATTCATAAGCATAGGACAAACTGTGGGAGTAGAAACACCAAGGAAAAGCAACTGCCTGACTACAGCGGTTGAGGGGACAGGTCAGAGGAGAGACTCTGAATGAACACTCTAATGCAAATACTAACAACATGGCAATGGGTTCGAATCAAGAACACATGTGATACCCAGTAGAATCACACATCGGCTATGGGGTGGGGGAGGAAAAGAAAATGATCTTTGTCTCTAATAAGTAATGCTTGGAAATTATCAAATAAAATATTATTAAAAAAAAAAGAGAATAGGGTTTGGTTTGTAAATGGTTTCCAAAGGCAGATTCAAGGATAAGTCAAAAGCTATCCTGTAAGAGCCCAGCATCCCAGAGGAAGAATCCAAAATTCTGCTAAGGGAAAAGGGGATATGGAGAATGATGACCAAAATGGAAGTGGCAAGGTTTAGAGGAATCTTTTCTCAGTATTACCTTATATTCAGCATTCACTAAAGGACTCCCTTAGATGGTAACCTTTTTGATATTTTAAACACATTTAAATTTACAAAAAATGAGAAAAACAAAAACAAACAAAAGATCCCATTCTGGAATATATATTATAAAAATTGAGGCAAAACTATAACCATTAATGGTAGGTTTAATGGAATCCAATTCTTAACTACATTCTTCCCTCATTCTTTTAATCATGAGTTGTAGATTGTAATAATGGAATGGCCAAACTCAGAGATTATCTCTGCTCTGTAATCAGACAATGCTGCTACAATGCTGCATTAATGGATCATCTCTGTGTTTGTTCTATAAAGCCCTAAAAACAACAAGAAGAACAAAACAAAACAAAATTGGTTCAGGATGTATTGCAGAGGAACAAAAAAATTACCAGCAGTAGCTATTCAGACCTTGGAAATACCCTTTGCTGAGTATTTCCTCTAAAGCTGTTAGGTCATTTAGTCATTCAACAAACTTTTACTATGTTTAATGTACTATACTAGGGATTGCCAGGAAATACAAAGTTTAGATAAGACTGGTTCCTGGTGTTCAGGAGCCAGGAGGGAGATGAATACATGAAATTGGGAAGACTCTGCTAGAGATTTTTCCTCTGAGACTTAGTTTATTTTATATGTGACCATTGGCAAGGTCACAATTGGCATTCCCAGTTTCAGTTTTATTTCCATTTATGGAGATAAAAATAACAAAAGAAAATTTCTCAAGGTTACTATGAGGATCAAATGACATAATATATGTAAACCACTTTGTAGGCTTTTTATAAAGTGCTATACACATGTTAGATGTTGTTATTAATTAATCATTCAATATTTACTAAGCACCTATTATGTGCCAGGTGCTATGCATGTTAAGTGCTGAGGATAAAAAAGACATAAAAGATAGTTGCTTCCCTTAGGTAGTTAATTATCTCATGTAATCATTACTGAGATGCAGTGTGATATAGAAAAAAGACCTAGAAAGCAGGGTAGCTAGAAAGCAGACCTAAAAAACCAGAGGACCCAATTTCAAGTCCTATCTATAAAAATACTGTCTATGGGACTCTGGGGAAGCCACTTACCCCTCTTGGTGCTCTAAGGCAGCAACTCAAACTAAATAGCAAAGAAGATGCCAATCTGTATTGGTGGAGAACTTTTCCTAATCTGGAAGTTTCCTATGCTAATATCATGCACAATGTCTAACTCCATTAGGACTTTGAAAAATAGGTAGGAAAGGAAGGAAGGACACAGGCAAAGGTTACAGTTCATATTTGAGAAAGGAGATAATAACAATAGTTCAGTTTGGGTAGATCACTGAGTATTTGGGAAGAAATAATTTGAGAAAAGGTTGGAAAGGTAGGTTAGTAACAGAATTCCAGGAAGATAAATTTGAATTTTATTTATTAGGCTGTAGGGATCCACAGAATACTTTTGATCTGGGCAGAGGTCACAATCATATCTTGGCAAGAAAAGAATATTATAGTGCTGTAAGCAGTATGGGATTGGAGTTGTTGAGTCATTTCAGTTATTTCCAAGTCTTCATGACACTGCTTGGGAATCTCTTGTGTTTTGTTGTGTTTTGTTTTGTTTTGAGTGGCTTGCCATTTCCTTCTCCAATTTATTTTACAGGTGAGGAAACTGAGGCAAATGAGCTTAAGTGACTTGTCCAGGATCATAAGTCAGTATCCAAGGCCAGATTTGAACTCAGGAAAAAAGTCTTCCTGACTCCAGGCCTCTCACACTATCCTTTGCTCCATCTGGCTGCCCTGTAGGGTTGGAATAGGGAGAGTAAAAACAGAAAAATCCAGATAGGACATTTGAATAGTCTAGGTGGGAAGTAATAAGGATAGTTTCCTTAAAAAAGAAAACAAAAAACTTCATTTGTTTATTTGTTACATTAAAGTTCGCAGGTATCTCCCTCCCTCCCCTCCCTGATCTAGAGAAGACATTTAATTCTCTCTCTCTTTCTCTCTCTCTCATATATATGTGTACATATATGTATATATATATATATATATATGTTTTACTTGTTTCTTTTTATTAGTTCTTTATCTGGAGGTAGACATACACAAATTATTCTTCAAAAAATATCTCTTGTATATAATGTAGGTCTTTCCATTTTTTTTTACATTAACTTCCACATCATTGTTAGGAAAAATGCTAAGAAGACTGGCAGAAACTAGTTTTAGACCAATATCTTACACCATGTATCAAGAGATACCCTCTTTGAAAGTACTCTGCTTCCTTTTATATTAGCTCTATAGAAATGAATTGTAAGAAGTGTGAGTAAAACTAAGGAAGCCTCTGTGAAAATGCTATTTATGTATCTTTCCATATCTAGAGAAAGAGTGAGTTGGAAAGAGAATGCATGGAGTGAGAGGGCTGCTCTTCTTACAGGAATACCCCCAAGGGATTCCCAATAAGTAATCGAAATACATTATTCTGCCACGTAGGACTCAGCAAAGGTCAACTGAACAAACTTTCCACTCTTGCCTGAGTCTGCTTTTTGCATTGTGTATGTTTTTATTTTCTTCTATTATAATTAGTCAACTTATAATAAGATTCTCTGTTGTGGTGAAAATGCTGACACATATCATCGTGATACCACATGCTGGCACTCAGATCATTAAAGAGATGTTTGTTTTGTTTTAGCTTAAGGATCCCCAAAATAAAAATGCTTCTCTCTTGTTATAAAAGCATCATTAGCTCTGCTTAGGTAACAGCTTCATACTTAGACAACACTTGAAAACTTTTATTCTGGGATGTTTCTGTTGTCTCACTGAAAGGTTATTGGAAAGTTACCGTGTAATATCTTCTAAAGTAAGTATCCATTGTGGAGGAAACAGAATGTAGCCATTTTCAAGTGAGGCTAAGGTGCCAACTAAACAGTTTTGAATAATAACATAGTTCTGAAAGATGGTTTAATAAGCTACTGGAATACATGAGAAAGAACTTAATTGATTTAAGTTTCTGAGGACTGCAATAAGAAACGTGCAGATGGAGCAAAAAATCACGTTTAAAAAAATTCCTCAAAACCATAATTAAATGTTCTATGAGCAGCTCAAAAGGAACTCTCAAGAAGAACGAGCAGATGAAGTCACTTTCTTCTCTGTTTATCTGACAAAATAAAATGTTGAAAAATTGCAAATGTACATGTTTATAATAGGCAAAAAAGAGAAAGAGGAAAGACTGTTGTGATGCAGTAGCTCATATAGGAATTAGAAGTGAGAAGAACTGAATTTGAATACCACTCTGCTACTATAATTCAGTTTAGGTCAAAAGAATTTATTAAGCTCTTATTATGTGTTGTAAATTGTGCTAGGGGCTGAGGATACAAAACATAAACAAAACATTCCTTCTATTCAAGGAGCTTATATTTTGCTTACTAGCTAAACTTGGGCAAATTATTTCTGTTCTCTGGACTTTGATTTCCTTTCTATAAAAATGAATGGATTTGAATATTAACAATAACTCCAATGTATATAGCACCTACTATACTCTGTATACTGTATACTGGGCACTGGGCTAAGTTGTGTGTGTGTGTGTGTGTGTGTGTGTTTCTAAATATCCCATTTGATCCTCACAACAGCCCTGGGAGGTAAGTGCTGTCATTATCCCCATTTTAGAGTTGAGGAAACTGAAGCTGACAGAAGTTGAGTGACTCGCCAAGGATCACAGTCTAATGATGATTATAAAATCACTTCTTTCACACTCCAGACTCAGTTCTCTGATCATCCATCAATAAAATCACTTTTAATTTTCAACCCAAGTACCTTAAGTTTTAACAATAGATTATGATTATCAGGTGTGTTGGAATCAGCTCTAAATGGTTCAAGAGAATTTATTGTTAAATTTTCATTATAAATGCTTATTCTTAGAAATTAGCAAGGCTACAAATCAGATCTTGACATTATTTTGTTGATTTCTATACTTAAATATATTAATAACACAGATTAAACTAAATATGTTTTACTTTCCAGGGAACTGGTTGTTAAAAATTTACCAGTAAACCCTTGTGTATGGTGTTGATTGGGGGGGGGGGTGATGATTTGAATTCTTTTTCAGAAGAGCTATTTCCTTGTGTGGTCTAGAAAGGCAAACTCTAATAGCTCAGTCATTCTTTTCCACACGCTTTCTCTTTCTTGGATTTTCAAATGGAAGGAATGGTATTTTTGCCAGAAGCAGAAAATAATGACTTAAACAAAAAGAACATGGCAAACAGCAAGCATTTGCCCAGATGGCTTGAGGTTCTTGGCCTTATGTTCCTAGCTACATTTTTTTCCTTTCTGCTCCCTTTCTTGAACTCTAGAATTCTTTTCTGAGATGTGTTACTTAGAATGAACTTTCCATTCCCAAGATACTAAGACATTTATGAGTATCCCTGCAGAAGCACATGGCAGAGACAGACAAGTGCCTATTGACAACTGTTAATGATAATTTTAGGATTAAAGACTGAATATATTAATTAAAGGTCGCCAAGGATTTTACTTATGAAAATCCTGAATGAAACACTCCAGTCAGAATGGAGTTTTATGGTAATTTAATTGCAACAGGCAGTAAGAAAATATTAGAGGGAGAGGGAGAGAGAGGGAGGGAGAGAAGGAAAGAGGGAGAGAAGGAAAGAGGTTAACTTAACCTTCTGGCTCAGGCTGAGCCAGAGGGAGTCATAGGCCTTGGAGGGCCAAGGGAGTCAGTCCTTATCACTCATGTGACCAATATGAAGAGAAGCTGTCTGAGGGCCTCTCCCAGCTGGAGCTCCAGGATCGAACTGGTGTCTAGCCTCCTCCACAGGAAGTGAGCGAACTCCAGAGGCTGTTCTCTACCTCACTTTCAGCGTCTCACATGTGCCGATGGTGGCTCAAGCTTGGTTTAGGACAGTCCAGGGGGACAGTTAGTTGTTTTTGATTTTTCATTAGCTAGCACATGCCCGTGTAGTGTGGGTGTGCACATTCTTGGGTGCAAGACCAAGCAAGATGGAGGAAATTTAAAATTTAAACAGCATAAGAGGAGAGATGCTATGAGTTGACTTCCCCAATCTCAGTTCTATTTCATGGCTCCCTCATGGAAGTCTGTCTCAAAGTTTGTCCCAAGTTTGAGAGTTCTCCATTTAGGGAAACCTAGAACTAAGTCATATCTAAGCTTTATTTTGATGACTCTGGGGTGGAAACAATGAGCCAGAGAGAAAGTGACCCTCTTGGAGTTAGGCCCTTCAGAGTCTCACCCTTCCTTGCCACCCCACCCCATCCATATGGGTCCATGTTTCTGTGTGTGTATGTATATATAATACTAAGATTTTTCAAAGCACTTTATATTTATCATTTCATTTGATTCTGACAATAATAATTTGAGAGAGACATTAAATTTACTACCATTTTACAGATGATAAAATGAAGTCTTAATTGGATTTGATAAAGTTTCAATATGATCCACATGATGTGGCTAGAAAATGTCTGACTTGCAATCAAAACTAGGTTCTTCTGACTCCAAGGGCAACAGTTTGGGCTGGGGATAGTTCTAGTGATGTATCAGTCCTTTCAGAAGACAAAAGGTTTGTGCTATGGGTTCTTATGTTCTTTGTCAGAAGGGGGAATGTAAAAAGGATCTGGTTTAACAGTTTGTTATTGCTCTCATCTCTCTGACAAACTATGGATAACTAAAAGGGACAGATACAATTTTCTTTTCAATCAGCTTGACTTTCCCCTCTGTGCCTTAGAATATATATTTTTCTGGAAACAAAGGTGAGAAGAGACTCAATCCAGATACTCTATTCTTCACTCCCATCCCCAAACTAATTGCATACATATTTAAATTTATAATGCCTCTAAGAGGCAACAGATTTTGGAGGTGGATAGACAGGGAACTGCCCTCATTGTAAGGAAAATAGGATTTCAAATGTATCCTCTGAAATAGACTGGCTCTGTGATGCTGAACAAATTACTTAATTTCTCTTCACTCCCAGGCAACTCTCAGAAGCTATATATTATAGAGAAGGTGCAAGAGATTTGTAGAGAAATGATGGGGTAGAGTATCAGATCTAGTGTCAGGAGGACCTGAACTCAAGTCTGACCTCAGACAATGCCTAGCTACACAACCCTGAGAAAATCACTTACCCCCTGACTGCCTCATTTTCTTCAGCTGTAAAATAAGGATAATAATAACACATTCTTCAGGGTTGGTTTGAGAATCAAATCAGATAATATTTGTAAAAAGTGTTTAGCATTGGGGCAACTAGGTGGCTCACTGTTTAGAAATCCAGACCTGGGGATGGGAGATCCTGGGTTCAAATTTGGCCTCACATACTTCCTAGCTGTGTGATCCTGGGCAAGCCATTTAATCTCAATTATCTACCCCTTACCACTCTTTTACCTCAGAAATGAAACTTCTGTCCTAAGACAGAAGGTAAGATTTTTTTAAAGTGCTTATCACTGTGCCTGCACATAGTAGCCATTAAATAAATTCTCGTCTTTCCTTTCTCCCACAAAAACTCAAACCTACAGTGGTAGAAGAATTTTCTCAGCAAAAGCTCCCTATGAGCAAATGAAATCACAGATGAATTTTTGAAGACTGCTTTATGTCCTGGTGTAGAAGAATTGACACTGTTCTCCTGAGAAAACTGGAGTAGTAATCTTTTCCCTAATTTTGCCCAACTTGATTCAGAATCTTCAGAATCCCACACCTATGGACCACATCCATACACTAGTGAGTATAGGGATGCCGGTGCCAAATTTCAGCAGCATAGGCCCCTCCCCTGCAGAGAAGTGTGTTTTTTACTGAAAAATTACAGAAGTACACTAGAGGAATGGCTTTACAATCATAAGACCTGACCAAAAAAGAAGGAAAAAGATTCTTTTATAGACCTTCAGTCTTGTAAAATATCCTGTAAACTATAATTTAACTCTTGAATTAGTTTTTAGTTATTTGAACTGTAACCAGTATAAATTATTCAGGGATTATTTCAATCTGACAAATTACAAATTTTCATTCTGGTATCGGTGTTAGGGAAGCCATAGTTGTCCTTAATTTTGAATGATTTCTAACCTTTGACAACTAAACTTCATCTGGATAAGACTATCCTTCAACCAAATGATCAAGTATAGCTAATAAAGATTAAGCACATTTGTTTTTTATAGTCTTTGCAAATTGCTTCATGGAAAAGTTGCACAGATTAGGAAAGTCCTTATGAAATTTATTGTATATAATCCTCCATCTATGATGAAGGAACTTGGTGACTTCTAACAGAGTTTATGTTCTGTGAGTAACTGAATATATTACTAGACTTGAATAACAAAGGTATTTTGAAGGCTATCAAAGGAGATTTTAAAAAGGGGGGTGAGGAAAGAAAAACTAGAAGAGAATAAGACTGGGTACCTTTTATAGCTATGGCTAGGAGAAGAATATTTTTTTAATGAGATAGATTAGCTAAGATAATAGACTAGGAAGGAATAATACAGTGTACTCTAATCCTACCCAGCAGCTAGCAGGCACAGCAGTAGAGTGCAAGTCCTGGAGTCAAGATGTCTCATTGTCCTGGGTTCAAATCTGGCTTCAGACATTTATGAGCTGTGTAATCCATGGCAAATCATTTAACCCTGTTTGCCTCAGTTTCCTTATCTGTAAAATGATCTGGAAAAGGAAATGGCAAATCACTCCAACATCTTTGCCTGGAAAACCTCACATGGGATCATAAAGCATCAGACATGACTGAACAAGAATAAGAACAAGAATAATTAACAACCACTCTCCCAACTAATCAAATCAAGACCTAGAAAATGCTAAACTGAGTCCAGATTGGAAAATCCAAGGGAAAATCACAGAAATTTTAGTGTAGGTTAGCATTGGAAGATAGACTCAGGTTTGCAGATGAATATGTCAGGAGGATATCACACAAAGCCTTTGAGCTTAGGGATACTGAACAGGGATGTGAGGTTATATACAAAGACATGAAAGGGTACATAATTCTGCATGAAGGAACCTGATGCTGTACAGGGAGAAGCAAGAGATGCCAACTGGCCTCTCTGTCATTAGTACCCCAGAACTGAGTCATAGATCCAGAATGGACTGATGATGGGTCCTATGAATAAGAGTGGAGAGCTTAGATGAAGGGCAAGGCTTTAGTCCTGTAACTCTGTACCTTCAGGATCTTTCAGCTAACCAGCTATTAACTCTGACTGGAGCCAATTTCAGTCTGCTAGAGCTCCAACCAGGAACAAGCCTATAGTTGTTTTTCTCAGACCCAATCATGATTTAAAATGTATAAATCTCAGACCTGAAAGCCTGTGATTAGTCTTTGTCTGGGATTAAACCATTTTGGGTAGACTGAGAATTTTCAAGTACCTCACCTGAGCAACTGCTGAGCTTCTTGAAGAGTATAGCACACATATGCAGATTAAAACAACAAGAAAACTACTACTACTACTACTACTACTACTACTAATAATAATAATTTGAATTTATGTAGAACTTTAAGTTCTTTAAAGTGCTCTAGAAACATTATGCCACTTGCTCCTCACAATAAAGCTGGGAGGTCAATGTTATTTGCATCACTATTTTAGATGTGGGGAAACTGAATCAGACAAAAGTTAAATGACTTGCCCAGAGTCACAGAGAAAGTGAGTGTCTGAAGCTGGATTGGGACTCAGATCCTCATGATTGCAGGTCTTTCATGTTATTCACAATTCATATATCAAGTCCAGACATTTCCTCCAGAAATGAACCAAGCCTTTCCTTAACTCAAAGTCTGAGTTTTTGAAGTAAGGCCAAAAGAATACATCGTCATGAAAAGAATCTTACTATATAACTCTTATAGATTTTGTCAGGGATACTCCAGATACAAATTCAGAAGAGAATGGTTTCAAAACATCTATAAGCAAAACCTAAAAGGAAACCATAAATTGATGGGGCACATATAGACAGTGGTAGATTGCTGGGCTTCAAGTCAGGAAGACCTCACTTTAAATCCAGCCTCAGACACTTAACTAGTTGTGTGACTGTGGACAAGTCACTTCATCGCTGTTTGACTCAGTTTCTATTCATCTATAAAATGTAGATAATAATAAAATTTACTTCCCAGAACTGTTATGAAGGTCAGATGAGATAATAACTGTAAAGTGTTTTGCACAGTTCCTGGCATATAATAAAAACTGCATAATTGTTAGCTGTTAGAATGTAGGGGATATCTAATTAGAGTTCCTAAAAAATGAGGAAGAGTTTTGAAAAATTATTCTATGACTGAAATGAGAGTTTTAGAAGAAAGAATTTAAAAAGAAATAAGAGCCATGGAGGAAAGACTTGGGAAGAATATTAACAGCATAAAACAAGGAGTATAAAACCTTACTTAAAGAATGGACTCCTTATTAAAACACAATTTTTAAATGGAAAAATGGAAAATAAGTAAGGGATACCAAAACAATTAATTAATTTGTGATCCCTCTTTCCCTCCACAAAGAAAGAGCCTAGATATCATATTTCAAGGAGTCATTCAAGAAAATTCCAGATATTTGAGAACCAGAAGGAAAAGTGAAAATCAAAGAATTCACTTGTCACCTCTTGAAAGAAACTACATAAAGAAAATTCATTGAAACATATAAGAAAATCCAGAGCTTCCAGGTTGAAGGAAAAAATGTTTCAAGTTTCAGAAAGACAGAATCCAGGTGCCAAGGAACCAGTAAGGGTTTCAGAAGATTAAGTAGCTGTCCTGTAAAGGAGGAAGGAGCTTGGGAAATGATATAACCAAAGATCATTTACTCAACAAAAATAAATTTGAGCTTGCAGGGAGAAAAAATGGACCTCAAATAAAAAAGAAAACTACTAAACATACATGAGGAAATATCTAGAGCTGAAAAGAAGCTTTGAAATATAAGAAAACTACTAAAAATACATGAGGAAATATCTAGAGCTGAAAAGAAGCTTTGAAATATAAACACAGAAGTCACAAAATCAAAGAGGTAAATCTGTGTGACTTGGTTTTTGGGGTACTAGCAGTCTACAAGGGACTAAATATGAGTGAAATATCTATATTCTAATAGGTTAAGATGATACAAGAATTTTTAAACCCCTCAAAACCCTTTTAACATCTTTTGTTTACCTATATGCAATAAAATATATAACAAATAAAAGGCCACTGAAGAAATATTTTTAATTAGCTGGACACTTAAGTAATTTAATCCTAAAGAAGTTATGAGACAAAGAATCAATGGGAAATAGCATATATCATTAAAGTTAGTAACAGAATTAAGGTAATCCACCAAAAATTTGGGGATGTGGTTAAATCAAACCCATTGAAAAATTTTATATCTTTAAGTTCTTTGAACAACAAAAGAGAAAGAATTGATTTATAAATGGAACATTCAGCCAAATAAAAAACCATCCAAGAAAACAAAAAAAAATTAAAAACTCAAACTAAAATGGAAATCATGAAAATCAAAGAAAAAATACACAAAATTGAATGTTTTCTACTAAATTTAAATGAATCAAGTAAACCAGGAACTTTTTGAAAATAGAGATAAATCATTGGCTATTTTATTTTATTAAACCTTTATGTCTGAATTGATACTAAGTATTATTTTCAAGAACAGAGAGGCAAGGGCTAGGCAATTGGAGCTAAGTGATTTGCCCAGGGTCACAGTGTAAGTGTCCGAATACAGATTTGAATCCAGGACCTCCCATCTCCAGAACTAGATTGCTTTCCACTGAGTCACCTTGCTTCCAGGTAGTTCAGCATCTATTCCCCCTCCTCACACCATAGAAGGCATCATCCAACAAATGGATATGTGTGTGTGTATACATAAATATATATATATATATATATATACATATATATGTATATATGATGTCTTTCATGTTTTCACTTCTCAGTTCTTTTTCTGGAGGTTAACTTTTACAAATTATTCTCTGCTCATCACTTCTTAAGATAGGGTAGTATTCCATCACAATCAGATACCATAATTTGTTTAGCCATTCCCCAATTGATGAGCATCCCCTCAATTTCTAGTTCTTTGCCATAACAAAGGGAACTGTTATAAACATTTTCAAACATGTAGATTCTTTTCCATTTTCCCTGATCACCTTGGGAAATAGACCTAACAATAAAAATGCTGGATCTGAGTGTATATACAATTTCATAGCTCTCTGGGTGTAATTCCAAATTATTCTCTTAAATAGTTGGATCAGTTCACAGTTCCAGCAACCATGCATTAGTATCATCATTAATAGTTAATTTATTTTTTAAAAGAAAGAGGAAAAACTAAATTGACAGTATTAAAAAAGAAAGAGAATTCACAATGGATGAAAAAGAAAAGAAAGGAAATTATTATAACCATTTTACCCAATTACATGCCAAGAAATCCAACAACAGACAGCTGATAAATGTCTGAGGCACAGTTTGATCCCAAGTCTTCCTGACTTCTAGATCAATGTTCTTTCTATGCCACCACATTTGTATCATTTCCCTTCCTTTTTTTCAGACTTTCCCTGAAATGAACTTAAAATGCTACAAATTTGGAAATTTCCTTCAAAAAAATAAATTGCAACCCATCCATGGATTCTGGTTTATACTCTTCCAAAGTTCACATCAAGAGGTCTACATACCATGCTGGAGGTCTTTGTTTTCTCCTGAAGTCACACAGGTACCTGAACTCTGCCATCCCTCACTCTTATTGTGTAATCAGCTTATCTTTTCATCCTCTTATACAATTTTTTGATGATTCCTTTATTCCTGCTCTTCTCTGGTTATTTGGTACATTATGTCCATACCCACCATTTACCTTTTTGTTGACCTCTATATGATACTTATCATTGTTCTTTAGAGATAATTTTGTTACCCATCTTGCAAACATATAGCAACAATGGTAAAATGTTAGCATTGAAAAGAAAGGCTTTTTCTTTGATGGGAAGCTTTCATAAAAAAGGTTTACGGTTTTTTGAAAGGAATTGCACTAGATGGTTGGAGTTGCCCAGGTGTAAAAGAACATAGAAGGTTTCATTTTATTCTGCTAAATCACATGCTTTTTTCATAATCTACAGGCAGTATTCAGAATTGTCTCATATTCTGTACACCTTTCAATCATTTGTAAGAGAATAAAGGACTGATCCATTGTTGAATATTATTTGAGAAGGCCCGCCATTCCCCATAAATGCCATATAAAAATATCTTTACAATGATGCCCTCAATTCTGGTATAGATGGTATCTTTAAATATTTTGTGTAGATAGAAAGATAGGTAGTTTCTGATATTCTCTTGGTCACCTGGTTTTATTACTGACATGATCAGATTTTTCCCCATGCCTTTAAAATCTTCCCTTCCTTCAGATACCTTATATATTATTGGTCCCCCGATGCCCTCCCAAATGTATAACTTCAGCATATTCTATATGTACTTGACATAGCCCATTTGCTTTCCATACCTTTGTTCTTTTTGGTACCATTTCTAACTCCTCTCCAGTTGATTTCTGTGTTTTTGTTCTCTTTGGTACCATTTCTACCTCCTCTCTAAAACAGCTCGTAGACTATGATGTTAGTAGGTGCCCAGTGGTAGTTCCATTATCTATGAAAAAGGAATCAGTGTATTGAAATATTTCACAATTCTTTTCAATTTTTCTTCTCTTAGTAGTTGTCTTTCCATGGTTATCCTTGAATTTCCTTGGAATGACTTTCCTTAATTAAATACCTTGTCATGTTTTCTTTAGACTGGTTTTATCCTTCATTGCTTCTTTCTTAGTTATGAGTAAAATATGCTCAGAATATGAGTATATCATTTTTCTTTGTAAGACTTTACAGACAACTTTATATTGTAACCTAGTATTGCCTTTGGCAGACATCTCTCTTCATTAAATGGGTAATAAATGTTTGCTGACCAAGGCACTTTCTGGAATATTTTATTTTCTTTGTTAGGGCAATTAATTTATAAGGGCTTAGCTTCTAGATGAAATTATTATTGTTGGTGTGTTGCCATTTCTGTTGCCAGCTTCTCACTTATTTTCAATAACTTTTTAAAATTAGGGTCAAATTATTTTAATTTTAGAACATAATCTTTCTCATCATTATTCTTTTCTCTTTAAGCAAAAAATCCTTACTATATCTCTGAGGAAAAAATATAATGGGGAGGGACTACCTAAAATTGTTGATGTAAATATATGAACTTCATGATGTATATATATGAGATTTAAGCCCAGGCCTTCCTATGTTCAGGTTTGATATTACATTTTTTTTTTTTAAACCACAGCCAAGAACAAAAAAGCTCTTCCTGATACATAGAGGCAGTGTTATAGTGGAAAATGTGGAGGATTTTTTTTTGTCAGAGGAAATTATTTCAAATCTTGACACCTTCATTTGCCTATATGTTACCTTTATTAAATGATTTAACCTCCCCAGGTCTCAGTTTTCTCAGTTCAAAATTAGGATTTTGGCCTGAAAACATATACGATCTCTACCATCTCTAATTTTATGTTTGTATGATCTTATGAAATAGACTTACACAAAATTAAACTAGGCTGCCTGTAAGTTAGTGGGTTTAATTTCACTGGTTATATTCATATTGGTGGTAGTCTCTCGGTAACTGAGGATGAAGATTTAAGTGGAAAAGTCGATGAGTTGGAAGCCTGGGTCCAGTGGCACGAAAAGTCATTACACCTGGAGACTCCCTCAACTGCATTGGATGGCCATGTTGTCTTTTGTGCTCCAACATGCCCTAAGCACTCCACAGTGCCTTGCTGCATCGCCATCTCAGCCGTTGAACCTTCTTGTTGGTTTCTTTTTTTTTTTTTATTCATATAGAGGTTAATATATCACCTGCCAACACTATTATAAAAATGATCGTCACCCAAATTCAGGTTGACTTAGTTAACCTCAGAGGATGCTTTGAACTTTTAGAATCCATGATTCTGGGAATACTAATACAACAATTACAATTGTTTTTGCTGTGCCAAGGGGTGTCTGGGATGCTCCCTTCCTCCCTCTCCTCTAAGGGACTTGCCTCACTTTTGTATCCATGAATGAATGGACTGGGTTCAGACCGGGGGGAGCTGGTGCTTCCCTGGGGAAATAGTACTTTTCTCAAACTTTCTGGCTCTTTTTGCCATTCCCAGACCATGGGGGAAATTATCACTTAAAGCTAAGTTTGACTCAAGTCTCAGGCCTCCTCAAATACAGTGGAGTAGAAAGCACTCAATGTGATATAGATATAGATCAGATATAGGAAAAGTCTTTATTTCACTTATACTAAAGATATTTAACACACACAGGTCTCACAAGCATGTATTAATAGAAAAACAGAAACAAACAGCAATAATCTATTCTTTTATTTTTTCGGGAGACCGAGCATGAGTCAGCTTATGAAAATGACAAATAAGTATTTTTACGTTTTGTCTCAGTGCTACACTCTTTTAATGCCCTTTAGGCCAATGTGTTTTAGCAAGTCAAACAAGAGGTTGTCCTCATTTTAAAAAATCTTTACTTACACCTTGGAATCAATTCTAAGTATTAGTTCTAAGGTGGAAGAGTGGTAAGGACAAGGCAACTGGGTTGACTTGTCTAGGTTCACATAGCTAAAAAGTGTCTCAGGCCAAATTTGAACTCAGGACTTCCTATCTCTGAGCCTGGCTCTCTACCCACTGAGAAACCAAGCTGCCCCTGTGCTCATACTCTGTTGATTGTCATCTTCCATTGTGTAAACTTAGTTACAGCTGAGGTACTCTCAGACTCAACAAGGCTGCCTCTAAAGCTAAAACAGTTGGTCTCAAGATCATTATTTTGTTAAGCTCAAAAAAGAAACACAAACCCGAAAAGACAGCTAGAGACCCAAGGTCCAGGCTCAGCTAACCTCAGCTAGTCTAACCTTTGATTTAGCTAGCATGCACTCAGGGATGTCATGCTGCTATTATGTGGGAGGCGGAAAGTATGCTGCCTTCTTCTTTCCTCTTCTGTGGGAGAGGTCAGAGAGGATTTGTTTGCCTTCTGTTTCAGAGAATGTAGGAAGAACTAAACCTCTCTTGGACTCAGTTTTCTCATTTTTAAAAATTAAGGGTTTGAAACAGAACAGAAGGTGCTTTTTCCTTTTTAACTGATGCAACACCCTACCCACTACCTTCCAAAGGACAGGGTGAAGACCAAGAGACCACAAAGTTTGCTGTGTCATATTACATTCCAAAGACTCTCCAGTGTGAAGCCAGTCATGTTCATGCCTATGGAAGGGTCTAGGGCACCAGCTCAGGACTCCATGGGGTATGTTCTAGTCAGAGAAGACAAGTTTGAATTTTATTTGACAAATAATAGGAAACTATTAATTTCAGTTCAATTGGATACAATTTTTAAACCCTAACATTTCTCAGGCTCTATATTATGTATTTGGGATATAAGGTGTGCAAAGGATCTTCAGGGTAACCCCCTGAAGTTAAGGGATCAACCCTTGCAACAGCTTACTTTTGTCTTTTTCTTCCTCTAATGGATGCTCTCACACAGAGAGGAACCTTCTTCTCCAGGTTAAAGGAATAGAGGCAAGGTATTTCACAGGTTGTGATATAGAGTTTCTGGTCCTTTGTAGGAAAGTGAGGGAAAAAAAGAGGTCCCTTCCTCAAATAGCTTGCACTTTACTGTTATGGGGTGGGTGAGGTGTGTAAAACATCTACACAAATAAATAGATGCAAAGTTTTGAAGTAAAATTAATTTGGAGAGTCAAGTAAGAACATTCCCTTGAAGAGAATAATAAGACTGATAATATACATATGGAAAATGTCTGATTTTAGTATCAAGACCAGAACTGAGGAGAATAATGGTGACATATTAAAACTATTACAACAATCCAACATGATGGTAATTAGAATTCGCACTAGGGCAATGTCAGTAGGAAGAGATAGCAGAGAGATGTTTTGTACAATGAATTGATAGGAGTTGGGGAATGGTAAAGAGGTGAGTGAGAGAGAGAGAGAGAGAGAGAGAGCAAAAGTGTCAGAGAGAATGTCAATTTTATTTTTTTTAACTTTTAAAATATTATTTGGTCAATTTCAAACATTATTCCTTGGTTACAAAATTCATATTATATTCCTCCCTCCACTCCCCTGGCCCTTCATATTGCCTACATGCAATTCCACTGGGTATTACATGTGTCCTTGATCAGAACCTGTTTCCATGCTGCTGATGTTTGCACTAGGGTGATCTTTTAGAGTCTACATCCCCAATCATATCCCCTGGACACATGCAACCAAGCAGTTGTTTTTCTTTGGGGTTTTTACTCCCAAAGTTTTTCCTCTGAATGTGGATAGTATTCTTTCTTGTAGATCCCTCAGAGTTGTTCAGGATCACTGCATTGCCACTAATGGAGAAGTCCATTACATTCAATTGTACCACAGATCCCTGTGTACAATGTTCTCCTGGTTCTGCTCCTTTCACTCTGTATCACTTCCTGGAGGTTGTTCCTTTTCCCATGGAATTCCTCCACTTTATTATTCCTTTTAGCACAATAGTATCTATCACCAACATATACCACAATTTGTTCAGCCATTCCCCAATTGAAGGGCATCCCCTCATTTTCCAATTATTTGCCAACACAAAGAATGCAGCTATGAATATTCTTCTACATGTCTTTTTCCTTATTATCTCTTTGGGGTACAAATCCAGCAGTGCTATGGCTGTATCAAAGGGAAGACAGTCTTTTATTGCCGTTTGGACATAGTTCCAAATTGCCCTTCAGAATGACTGAATCAATTCACAACTCCACCAGCAATGAATTAA
Organism: Monodelphis domestica; assembly: GCF_027887165.1. NCBI lineage: Eukaryota > Metazoa > Chordata > Mammalia > Didelphimorphia > Didelphidae > Monodelphis > Monodelphis domestica. Next base: position 342,455,013 of record NC_077228.1, on the reverse strand, counting down.
TGTACCGACTTTGCCACATCCCCTCCAGCATTCATTACTTTTCTTTGCTGTCATGTTAGCCAATCTGCTAGGTGTGAGGTGATACCTCAGAGTTGTTTTGATTTACATCTCTCTGATTATAAGAGATTTAGAACCCTTTTTCATGTGTTTATTAATAGTTTTGATTTCTTTGCCTGAAAATTGCCTATTTATGTCCCTTGACCATTTATCAATTGGGGAATGGCTTGATTTTTTGTACAATTTATTTAGCTCTTTATAAATTTGAGTAATTTGACCTTTGTCAGATGTTTTTGTTATGAAGATTGTTTCCCAATTGTTTACTTCCCTTCTAATTTTGGTTACATTGGTTTTATTTGTACAAAACCTTTTTAATTTGATGGAATCAAAATGATTTATTTTACATTTTGTGACTTTTTCTAAGTCTTGCTTGGTTTTAAAATATTTCCTTTCCCAATGGTCTGACATGTATACTATTCTGTGTTCTCATAATTTACTTATACTTTCCTTCTTTATGTTCAAGTCTTTCACCCAATCTAAGTCTATTTTGGTGTAGGGTGTGAGGTGTTGATCCAAACCTAATCTCTCCAACACTGTCTTCAAATTTTCTCAGCAGTTTTTATCAAATAGTGGATTTTTGTCCCAAAAGATTGGATCTTTGGGCTTGTCAAAGACTGTCTTGCTGAGGTCACTTACCCTAAGTCTATTCCACTGATTCTCCTTTATATCTCTTAGCCAGTACCGTACTGTTTTAATGATCACTGCTTTATAGTATAGTTTGACATCTGGTTCTGCAAGCCACCTTCATTTGCATTTTTTTTTCATTATTTCCCTGGATATCCATGATCTTTTGTTCTTACAAATGAACTTTGTTATGTTTTTTTTTTCTAATTCAGTTAAAAAGTTTTTTGGTAGTTCGATGAGTATGGCACTAAATAAGTAAATAAGTTTGAGTAGGATGGTCATTTTTATTATGTTAGCTCATCCTATCCATGAGCAGTTAATGTTTTTCCAATTGTTTATATCTAGTTTTAATTGTGTGGAAAGTATTTTGTAGTTGTGTTCCTATAGTTCCTGTGTTTGTCTTGGCAGATAGATTCCTGTGTATTTTATGTTATCTAGGGTAATTTTAGATGAACTTTCTCTTTCTAATTCTTGCTGCTGAGATGTTTTGGAGATAAATAGAAATGCAGATGATTTGTGTGGGTTTATTTTGTGTCCTGCCACTTTGTTAAAGTTGTTGATTATTTACACTAGCTTTTTAATTGATTTTCTAGGATTTTTTAAGTAGACAATCATATCATCCACAAAGACTGACAGCTTGGCCTCCTCATTGCCAATTTTAATACCTTCAATTTCTTTTTCTTCTCTAATTGCTCCTGCTAGTGCTTCTAGTACAATGTTAAATAATAGTGGTGATAATGGGTATCCTTGTTTCACTCCTGATCTTATTGGGAAGGCTTCTAGTTTATCTCCATTGCAGATGATGTTGGCTGATGGTTTTAGATAGATACTGTTTATTATTTTTAGGAAAGGCCCTTCTATTCCTACACTTTCTAGTGTTTTCAATAGGAATGAGTGTTGTATTTTGTGAATGGTTTTTTCTGCATCTATTGAAATAATCATGTGATTTTTGTTGGTTTTCTTGTTGATACGGTCAATTATGTGGATGGTTTTCCATCCTTGCATTCCTGGTATAAATCCCACCTGATCATAGTGTATAACCCTCATAATGACTTGCTGGAGTCTATTTGCTAGTATCCTTTTTAAGATTTTTGCATCTATGTTCATTAAGGAGATTGGTCTGTAGTTTTCTTTCTCCATTTTTGACCTGCCTGGCTATGGAATCAGTACCATATTTATGTCATAAAAGGAATTTTGTAGAAGTCCTTCTTTGCTTATTCTATCAAGTAGTTTGTATAGTATTGGGATTAGCTGTGCTTTCAATGCTTGATAGAATTCACTTGTGAATACATCAGGCCCTGGGGATTTTTTCTTACGGAGTTCTTTGATGACTTGTTCATTTTCTTTTTCTGATATGTAATTATTAAGAATTCTATTTCTTCTTCTGTTAAACTAGGCAATTCAGATTTTATAAATATTCATCTATATCACCTAGATTGGCATATTTATTACCATATTATTGGGCAAAATAGTTTTTAATGATTGCTTTAATTTCCTCCTCATTGGAGGTGAGGTCTCCCTTTTCATCTATGATACTGTTAATTTGGTTTTCTTCTTTCCTCTTTTTATTAGATCGACCAGTACTTCATCTATTTTGTTTGCTTGTTTGTTTGTTTTTTCAAAATACCAGCTTCTAGTCTTATTCATTAGTTCAATAGTTCTTTCACTTTCAACTTTATGAATTTCTCCCTTAATTTTTTGAATCTCTAATTTAATTTCTTCTGGGGTTTTTTAATTTGTTTGCTTTCAAGTTTTTTGATTTGCATGCCCAATTCATCAAACTCTGCCCTCTGTAATTTCTTAATATAGGAACTCAAGGGATATAAATTTCCTCCTGAGTACTGCTTTGGCTGCATCCCACAGATTTTGAAAGTAAGTCTCATTGTTTTCATTTTCTTCAATGAAGTTATTAATTGTTTCTATAATTTGTTCTCTAACAAATTTTGGAGAATCATTATTTAATTTCTAATTAATTTTTGATTTGACTCTCCATGTACCCTTACTGATCATTATTTTTATTGCGTTATGATCTGAAAAGGTGGCATTTATTATTTCTGATTTTCTGCATTTGTTTGCCATATTTTTATGCCCTAGTACATGGTCAATCTTTGTGAATGTGCCATGTGCTGCTGAAAAGATGGTGAATTCCTTTTTGTCCCTATTTATTTCTATCCATGAATCTATTAACTCTAATTTTTCCATGGTTTCATTCAAATCTCTTACCTCTTTCTTATTTAATAGTGGTAGGTTCAGGTCTCCCACTAGCATAGTTTTACTATCTATTTCTTCCTTCAACTCCACTAGCTTCTTCTTTATAAATTTGGATGCTATACCATTTAGTGCATACATGCTGATTACTGATATTTCCTCATTTTCTATACTGCTTTTTATCCCTTTTAATCAGATCTATTTTTACTTTGGCTTTGTCAGATATCATGATTGCAACTCCTGCCTTTTTTCTATTAGTTGAGGCCCAATAGGTTTTGCTCCAACCTTTAATTCTAACCTTGTGAGTATCTATCTGCCTCAGGTGTGTTTCTTGTAGACAACATATAGTAGGAGTTTGGATTCTAATCCACTCTCCTATTTGTTTTCATTTTATGGGTGAGTTTATCCCAGTCACGTTCAAAATTATGATTGTCACTTCTGTATTACTTAGCCTTTTGATATCCTCTCCTAGTTCTGTCCTTGCTTCTTTTGCTATATTCTTTTAAACTTGTGATTTACTTTTAGTCAATCCCCTAATCCCCACCCTTAATATGCTTCTCTTTTTGCCCCCTCCCTTTTTGTTCCCTTCTTTTTTTTAGGGTGTGTTAAGTTCCTTCCCCCTCTTTTTCCCTCCCTTTTTGTACTCCCCACCACACTCCACCCATTAGTTTTCCCTTCTCACTTTCCCTGTAGGATAAGATAGAATTCAAGACCCCAATCGATCTAGATGCTCTTCCCTCTCAGAGTTGATTTCACTGAGAGTAAGGTTTAAGTATTATGTATCAGCACTCTCTTCCTCTCCTTCTTATAAGAGTATTCTTCCCCTTCCCTTTCCATGTGTATCTTTGTGTGATAAAGATTATCCTATTTATTTTATTTCTTCAAGTATCTCTTGGTGCCATCTTTGATTACCTCCTCCCTTTTTCTTTTTTGCATATCATCTTTTACCACTTATTATCCCATTCTCTTCCTTTGAATGATTCTTCTAATTACTATAATAGTGAATATAATTTTCTAGAGTTACAAATACATTTTCCCCCACACATTAATATATATAATTTGATCTAATTAAAGAAGAGTTTGAATAAAAAACATTTTTCCTCTTTTCCCTCTCTTATTTACATTTTCATGTTTCTCTTGATCTTTGCACTTGGATATCAAACTTAACACTTAGTTCTGGTCTTTTCTTCACAAATACTTGGAAATCATCTAATTTGTTGACTGCCCATACTTTCCCCTAGAAGTATATGGTCAGTTTTGATGGAAAAGTGATCCTTGGTTGAAGACCCAGTTCTCTTGCCTTTCGAATATAATGTTCCTGGTCTTGTTATTGTGGAAGCTGCCAGGTCTTATGTAATCTTGATTGGTGCTCCTTGGTGTCTGAATTATCTCTTTGGCTTCTTGTAGAATTTTCTCTTTAGCTTGAAAGCTTTGGAATTTGGAAATTACATTCCTGGGAGTTTTCTTTTGAGGATTTAGTGTAGAAGGTGTTCTTTGAACTCTTTCAATGTCTATTTTGCCCCCTTGTTCAAAGACATCAGGGCAGTTTTCTTGGATGATTTCTTATAGTATGATGTCAAGATTTCTGTTTTATTTGTGGATTTTCAGGTACACCAATGATTCTCAGATTGTCTCTCCTTCCTCTGTTTTCCTGATCTATCACCTTGTCAATGAGATATTTTATGTTTTCTTCTGATTTCTTAGTCTTTTGACTTTGCTTTATTAACTCTTGCTGTTTTGCAAGATCATTGTCTTCCAGTTGCCTAATTCTGGTCTTTAAAGACTGGTTTTCCTTTTCAGTTTGGTCTATCCTGCTTTTTGAGGCTTCCAGCTGTTTCTCCAATTTGGAGTTCTTGTCCCTCAGATTATTTTATTCTCTTTGCATTATTTCCCATTTTTACTGCCAGAAGGCTTCCATCATTTTGATAACTTCCAATTTAAATTCTTCAAGAGCTTGTGGACAATTTCCATTTTTTGGATGGTTTTGATTTTATTTGAATTTCCTCCTCTATTTCCTCTGTAGCCTGGGTTTTTCTTCCATAAAAATGTTCTAGGGTCAATCCCTTCTTCCTGTTTTTCTTGGAGGGAAGTTGTTTCTCCTGGGAACAATTTGCCATCACTGTGGAGGTTTTTCCTTCCCTTTTCAGTCAGAAATCTGAGTGAGATGGACAGACTTTCTGTGTATGGAGTTAAGGAGCAAGGATTTTGCCTGAGGCAAGTTCTTGAATCTCTACAGCTTCTGCTGTTTGCTAACCTTATCTGTGTTATCTTCCCATGAGCACCTGCAGTCTATGCTCTTCAGCCTGCTGGGGTTTCAGGTGTAGCTACTCTCAGGGGTAGGTCTTTGGTGAACTTAGTCAGCTCCCAAGGACCTGGAAGTGCCCTTTACTCTCTTTAGAGGTGCCCCTCGCTCACTTGCTGATTCTGGGATGCCCTGGCTGTGACTCTGGCTCCATTGGAAGGGTGGGGGAGTATAGATCAGCTCACATTTTTATGGGAGCTTTTTCACCCCCTTATAGTGTGGAAATGCCCAAATCTCACATACCTTCAATGATTCTTCCTACTGTAGAGTCCCTTCATTCTTATGAATTTGGGTTTTTTGTTCTTTTGAGGTAGTCTATATCCATGGGTGCTGAGGAGAGGAAGAGTCTTGTGTTTAGACTGCAACTATGTTTACCTGGAAGCCTAAACCTCCTTGAGAATGTCAGTTTTAAACATTTAAGATTTGGTGAATAGCTATCCTATTAACAGAAATCCTGAATTCAGAAGGAGGAACAGGTTTTGGGGAAAGATAATCATCTCAGTTTTGGAAAGTTTAATTCGACTTGTGGGTGAAGGTGTTTTGAAGGCAACTAAAATAATTGTCAAGTTCAGAAGAGAAGCAACATTAAAAACAACAACAATAGTGAAACATTGAAAAATAACCAAAACAAATGGGCATAAATTCAAAGGAAGGTAGATAATGCCAGAAGCTTGGCTCTAAAGCTCAAGATACATGATTGGGATAGAGTCTATTTCTGAATGAGATAATTTCTTTCAAGGCTTGACAATGTGTTAGACTTAGGCAGGCAAATTTTAATTCCAGCCTATAAGTATTCTCCAAGAGTATGATGTCAATCAGAAACCTGTCTGTCTCTTGATATAGCCACCTCTCATGTGTTGCAAATGAGTCTAAGAAGTCTTAATTTCCCAATGTTTTTGTCAACCAGAACTGGGATGAAAGGTTTCATTGGAAAGAAAGACTCACAGATGGTCTGGAAAAAAACTTGGTTTTATGGAAGGGCTATTTGGGGTGAACTAGGAAATCAAGTTTGTATAATACAATTAAGATATGTAGAATAAGTGAATTATAGAATTTAAGACTTCACAAGGACTTAAGTATCCATGGGTTAGCATGTCCAATCTATGCCAAAAATGAAACTCCACTATAACATATCAGGCAAATGGTAAACAGCCTCTGTTCAAAGACCTCTAATAAGGAGGAACTCACAGCCTCCAAAGGCAGTTCATTTCATTCCATTTTTGGACAGCTCATATTATTTTAGGAAGTTTTTTTCCCGCCCCCTGACATATCTAAAATTTGCTTTTTAGTAAATTCTACCTAATGCTCCTGGTTCTGCTCTTTGGGATCAAATAGAAGTCTAGTTTCTCTTCCACACAACAGCCTTTCAAATTCTGAACACAAATTGTGTCCTTGCTGAGTTTTCTCTTCTATAGGGTAAACATCTTTAGTTCCAACAATTGCTTTTTATATAGCAAAATCTCATGGCCTTTCCACGTCTTCATTACCATATTATAGAGGATATAACAATAAACACTATCATTTACCAAAGCTTCTTCCAAATTGTGGTGCTTCTAATTGAATACAGTTTTCCAGATGTGGTGTGATTGAGGAAAAAAGGATAAAAAGACTACCATTTCCATATTTGTAAAAGCTCTGCCCCTTTTGATGTTCTCTCAGATCACCTGTGCTTTTGTGATTGCCATGCCACATTCCAAACTCCTACTGAACCTCAGTCTACTGAAATCCCCAGATAGGTTTTACAAAAAGAAAAAAAAAAACCTATTGTGTGATTATACTTCCTTCATTGTATATTCCTGAAGTTTATATTTTTAATCCAACAGTAAGGGGAGGAAGTTCATCTAGGCAAGTAGGCAAGATGATGAGAATATATACCAGGTGCCGAATGTTTTTGACTATCTTTTACTTATCCATAGAATGAACTACTTGTGAGACATTTTTGTTCTGTCAGTTCCAGTGCAAAGGTTTTCTCCTTGGCAGAGGAATGAAGCATAATAAAAATTGGGCAGCTCTGTATGCTCTTTTTGCTAAATTATCTTTCCATCCATCCAAGCAGCAATCCTAGCCTTTCTTAGATTCTTCTTTCCATGAATATGCTAAAAACACAAACCCTTTTTATTGTCCTTAGTTTTCTGCAACAGCTTCAGCTTGATCTGATCTTTAGCACTACCAACTCTGGTTTTATTATTGTACCATGTTTTTACATTCATTCTGTTACTAGCTCTTGTTTACACCTTCTGGGCATATGCTTTTAAACTCTAAGTCAGTTGGTGAATTTTCTATATATCTTCAGCCAATCTCTAGAATTGGAATTGCCTTCCTTTGTGTCTTCAGAATGTTATCTTTGGAGAGTTTTTGTCTTTCCATGGTAAATGTCTTTAAAACCCTAAGATTTAAAGAAATCACATAGGGAAATGTCTATATCCATCTCAACAGATAGATGTAGAAATAGATATATTTTCCATTTCCATAAAGAATATATATATGTCTCTCTATAGAAATAGATAAGATAGTATACTCCCATATAAACATATTTTTTTCTAAATATATATGTTCACATATATGGAGAGAGAGAAATGTATAGAGATGAATAGAGAAATATTTGTACATATGAGAAAGAGAGAATATATATATGTGTGTAGGGAGGAGTGTTTGTGCATTTGTGAAAGAGACAGAGAGAAAAGAGAGAGAGAGAGAGAGAGAGAGAGAGAGAGAGAGAGAGAGAGAGAGAGAGAGAGAGAGAGAGAGAGAGAGAGAGAGAGAGAGCTTCCCATTACTACTAAATCAATCTTTCATCTATGATCCAGAAATAAAATTCATGGCCTCAAATGGATTCTCACAAATGTTCATTGTTTATATCATAGGCAAATGAACCAATGGAACAAATAAAGAAAGACATTACTGTAGTGCATATACTGTGATGACAAAACAACATTTTTCCTCTATTGATCTTCTCCTAATTTCTCTGTACTTTATTTCTCCTCTGGTTGTTATGCATCTTCATCTGAATATACTTTTTAAAGTGCCAGTCTGCTTTTACCAATTCTGTTTGTTTTGAATAAAATATATGAATCCAGAGTCACATTTTAGTTATGAGTTTCAACACATTGCCTCAGTGATACATATGAGTATTGTTTTTATCCATTTGAGGCCGTGATTTTACTTCTGTATCATCTTGGATTTTTGTCCTCTGTGTACTTCTGTGTTTCTTAATTAGTACTCTTCTTTCATTATAGCTGTCTTCTAAGGTATTTTAGCTTGGTGGAGAACTCTTGATTGCTCTCTACACAGACAAAGAACACATGCAGATGGATAGATAGATATCTATAACTTTCTATCTATTTACCAAGTTAAATACAATATATACGTTATATATTATATATATTTAATTTTATTGTCACCACCCTCCTATGTTTTTGGTTTTAAAGTTCATTCCATTTACACATTACTTGGTAAATAAATCATCAGCCTTTGTTAGGTGCACTGCAGTCCTAGCCAGGAATCTGTCATTTATACATTTAAAGCTGTGGCACAGAACTCTAAATCCCATTCTCAGTCATTACCTTTTTTAGCCAGCTAAATCAATTTTCTAATCTCCATTCCTTGTCTTCAATTCAGAGCAATGATGAAAACATAACCTATGCCCAATGGCCTTTGCTTTCTTGCAAAAGACTAATCTCCAGCCATGCTTTTTAGGTCCTTTATAATATTTGTGCCCGAATGAATCATATCAAAAGGGAGGAGTGTTCATTCATTAAGACAAATCTGGGAACATTTTCTGTTTTGTTTTGGATGTATGACTGTATGACCTAGGGAAAGCAATGGAGTTTTCTATTGTCAAGCTAAACAAGTTGCTGCCTCAGTGCCTCTGTACAGGGATTATTGACAGTCACTCATTTCTGTTTCCTCATCTGACCTTCAGATGATCTCTCACCAGGTAGTTTCTATGAAGGACAAGAAGCTGCTTCCTCCTCATAGTATACAGTTCCTTCTTACTCAGAAAGAATCTCAATTTTTTCCAAGTGTACCCTTTTCGTTTCCCTTTACCTCTTCTATGTAACACCCTATATTCTTCCAATTGCTGACAAGAAATTGTTCTTCCTCCTATCATTTGGTTCTGTTCATACTTTCCTCCAAAGTCTAGTCATGCTTCTCAATTCATTAGCTAAAGGGATTGGTGAATGGGGCACTGAACTTGGAATTAAGAAGACCTAAATTCAAATACTTCTTCAGTCACTTACTAGCTGTGTGATCCTGGCAAGTCACTTAACTTCTATTTCCCTCAGTTTTCTAATCTGTAAAATGAGGATAATACTTATAACACCTACTTCTCAGGATCATTTTGAAGATCAAATAAGCATATACTTGTAAATCACTTTGTAAATCCCAAAATGTTATGTAAATATGAGCTATCATTATGATGGGATATTTTTAATTTACATTTTTATTTCTTGGAATAATCTATTGTATCTCATAGCTTGGATGTGATAATTATTTCTCAGGACCCTTTACCTTATCTTTTAGAAATCAAATTGCATTATATTTAGTTAATACATGAATATATTCAAGCAAACTTGAATATAACAGAATTACAAGCATTTCTTACATTTGGTGCAAAGCATTACAATTTTTTTCCTGGTTGAGCTTTTTAGGCTTTTTTTTTCTGTAACTACCCACAGATGTTTACTCTCACTGCAAAGCATTTCAATAAAATATTTTCATTCTATGATGAACTTTCAATAGCCAGAGACAACTGTCTGGGGCAGAGTGGATAGAATGCCAGTCTTGGAGACAGGAAAAACCTGCATTTAAATACAACCTCAGATACTTACTAGCTATGTGACCTTGGGCAAGTGATAGTATCTCTATTTGCCTCCATTTACTGATCTGTGAAATGGGGGATAATAAAAGCACCTACCTTCCAGGGAGGATTAAATTAAATAATTGTAAAGTGCTTGACATGGTAAGCACCAAATAAATGTTAGCTATTATTATTAGATATCCCCACAATCTTTAATTTAAACTCAAATAAAGGTCAATAGCTGCATTTCCCATGTCCTTCCCCACTGGTCTCATATTTGTTTCATCAATGGTAGCCCCATCCACCAAAACATCTATACCAATTTGCTTTGTTCTACTTGACTTTTTTATTTACCTTGATGTGACTATATCTACCTTGTCCTTTAATTCTCTTCCAGATCCCTAACCCATAACCCTTCAATCCTCTTTGATCCTCCTTGCTCCCTCCCCTTCTTTCACAGAAACTCAAAATAGAAGCTAGTGTTAGAATTCATTCTCCTTCAAATGGTCTTCCATTTCATTTAAATCTGATTGTTAGACTCTTTCAGAAGTTCATACCTCTCTAAATCACAGATACAGTTAGTGCCTTTTTAAAAAAATTTAGCTCAATTCCTTCAGTCTTCTCTCATTCTTCCTCCCAACATTTTCCCACCATGGAAATTAATATTAGTTCAGAGATATACTAGAAGACGTTATTTTAGTTTGTTCAAGATACTCTGTTTGCCTATTATATTGGGAAAGATACGCCTTGGTGAGTTAAATTTTTTACCTGTAGATAGATGATTGATATAGTACAAAAGTTCAACATTACTGAGACCTTGCTTGTAAGTGCAATTGACAGAGAAGTCATTTGAGTCAGAAGCCTTTCCTGAGAACAGCACATCTAATTGCTACATTAAATATGTCTGAAAATTTGTACAATATGTAACACCTGTTACTTCCAAAGTAACACTTTGCAAGTTGCAAAGATCTGTGTTGCATTGGCCACACTGACTTTTTTTTGTTGTTGTTTTGTTTTTGTGTTTTAAAAAATCACCCTCATTGTTGAAAGCAAATGTACTCTTAGGGTGCAGGTATTAGTGTTTCAATAAGCATGTGATTATTTTAAGGTGGTGGTAGTGGGAAGATAATCTTGATTCTATTGGGAATCTTAGGTTTGCCTCAATTTATGGTTTTCATAAATTTATTGGAAAAATCGCTTTTCCTGGACTGCTCAAGTTACTTTTTGGTAAACAGTATCTTTCTAAAAGACAAAAAAAAAAGCATGAAGGAAAAATTGAGGTGTGTGTTATATTTCCTCAAATGACCAGCATTGTATTCATAAAGAATGTATATCTTGCAAATCTTTATTTAAATAGGACAGTTGAACTGTTCATTTTTCAATCTGAAGTAAAATTCTTTCAAGGAAAAAAAAAAACTACTTCATGAAGTGGTAGACTGGAAGTGTCTTCTCATACTTTTGATTTATTTAATTAAGCCCTGTTTTTCTGCTTTAACCTTTTGATTTTCAGCTATAATTTCTTTGGTTTCCAGCTATAATTTTTTTTATTTTGTGCTATAGTTTCTTGATTTTGTTTTTGAACCATTTCCCAATTATTTTTCAGAAGACTTCCATCTTTTTGATAAGCTCCAATTTAAATTCTTCCAGAGCTTGTGGACAATTTCCATTTCTTTTGGAAGATTTTGGAGCATTTATTTGAATTTCCTCTTCTGCTATTTCCTCTGTAGTCTGTATTTTTCCTCCGTAAAAATTATCCAAGCTTAACCCCTTCTTCTTGTTTTTCTTGGTGTTGGGAAGTTGTTCCTGGGCAATGTTTGCCATTAGTATGGTTGTTTTTCTTTCCTTTTCCAGTCAGAAATCTGAGTGAGGAGGGCAGGCTCCCTGTGTATGGAGCTAAGGAGCAAGGCTTTTACCTGAAACAAGCTCTTAAGTCTCTGCAGCTGTGCTGACTTCCCGGGGGCGCCCAAGGTTTGTGCTCCCCCACTGGCCAGCTGGGGTTCCGAGTGTAACTGGTCTCAGGGTTAGATCCTTGGTGGTCTTAGTCAGCTCCCAAGACCTAGAGGTGCCCCTTGCTCTCTCCAGAGGTACCCTTTGCTCACTGGCTGATTCTGGCAAGAGCTGGCTCTGAGCACCCAAGCTCTGTGCTCCTCCACCGGGCCGCCGGCGTTTTGAGCATAACTGGTCTCAGGGGTAGGTCCTTGGTGGTCTTAGTCATCTCTCAATACCTAGAACTTCACCTTGTATTTTACAGAGGTGCCACTCACTCACTCTTTGATTCTGGCGTATGTTGGCTCTAACTCTGGCTCCATAGGTGGGGTGGGGGAGGTTAGATCAGCTCAAGTTTAGGTGGGAGATTTTTCACTCCCTTATAGTGTGGAAATGCCCAGATCCCACGTACCTTCAATGCTGCTCCCTACTGTAGAGACACTTCATTCTCATGAGAATGGTTTTTTGGGGTCTTTTTTGGTTGTCTTTATTGGTGGGTCTGAGGAAGGAAAGTGTCCCGCGTCTAGACTGCCACCATGCTTACCCAGAAGTCCTTGTAGATTTTCTTTTATGTATGTTTGTTTAGTTTTTTTTCCTCTTTTTCTTCTTTTCTTTTTTTGAAAATTTTATTTAATTAGTACATTTAGAAGATTATTCCTTGGTTACAAGAATCATATCCTTTCCCTCCCCTCCCCCACCCCTTCCCATAGATGATGCGCAATTCCACTGGGTTTTACATGTGTCCTTCATCAGAACCTATTTCCATCATATTGATGTTTGGACTAGGATGATCATTTAGAGGCTACATCCCCAATTATATCCCCCTAGACCCATGTAATAAAGCCATTTTTTTTCTTCTGTGTCTCTAATCCCACAGATCTTCCTCTGAATGTGGATAGTGTTCTCTCTCATAAGTCCTTCAGAATTGTCCTGGATCATTGCTTTGCCACTAATGGAGAAGTCCATTCAATTGTACCACAGTGTATCAGTCTCTGTGTACAATGTTCTCCTGGTTCTGCTCCTTTCATTCTGCATCAGTTCCTGGAAGTCATTCCAGTTCACAGAAACTTCTTCCAGTTTATCATTCCTTTAAGCACAATACTATTCCATCACTAACATATACCACAATTTGTTCAGCCATTCCCCAATCAGAGGGCATCCCCTCGTTTTCCATTTTTTTGCCACCACAAAGAGCTCAGCTATGAATATTCATGTAAAAGTTTTTTTTCTGTATTATCTCTTTGGGGTATAAACCCAGCAGTGGTATGGCTGGATCAAAGGGCAGGCAGTATTTTAGCGCACTTTGGGCATAGTTCCTGATTGCCCTCCAGAATGGCTGGATCAATTCATAACTCCAACAGCAATGCATTAATATACCAAATTTGCCACATCCTCTCCAGAATTCATTACATACTTTTGCTATTATGTTAGTCAGTTTGCTAGGTGTGAGGGGATACCTCAGAGTTGTTTTGATTTGCAATTCTCTGATTATAAGAAATTTAGAACACTTTTTATGTGCTTATTAATAGTTTTGATTTCTTAATATAAAATTGCCTTTTCATATCCCTTGCCCATTTATCAATTGGAGAATGGCTTGAGTTTTGGTACAATTGATTTAGCTCTTTATAAATGTGAGTAATTTGACTTTTGTTAGAGGTTTTGGTTATGAAAATTTTCCCCCAAGTTGTTGTTTTTCTTCTAATTTTGGCTGCATTGGTCTTATTTGTACAAAACCTTTTTAATTTAATTTAATCAAAATTATTTATTTTATATTTTGTGATTTTTTTTCTAACTCGTTCTTGGTCTTAAAATATTTCCTTTCCCAAAGATCTGACATGTATACTATTCTGTGTTCACCTAATTTACTTAGAGTTTCCTTCTTTATATTCAGGTCATTCACCCATTCTGAGTTTATCTTGGTGTAGGGATGTGAGATGTTGATCCAAACCTAATCTCTCCAGTACTGCCTTCTAATTTTCCCAGCAGTTTTTATCAAATAGTGGATTTTGGCCCCCAAAACTAGGATCTTTGGGTTTATCATTTTGTACTTGTGTTCATATAGTTCCTGTGTTTGTCTTTGCAGATAGATTCCTTATATTTTTTATATTGTCTTACTTTATATTGTCTAGAGTAATTTTAGATGTAATTTCTCTTTCTAATTCTTGCGGCTGAGATGTGTTGGAGATAAAGAGAAATGCAGATGACTTGGGTGGGTTTATTTTATATTCTGCAACTTTGCTAAAGTTGTTATTTCCACTAGCTCTTTAGTTGATTCTCTGGGATTCTTTAAGTAGACCATGATATCATCTGCAAAGAGTGATAGTCTAGTCTCCTTATTGCCTATCTTAATACCTTCAATTTCTTTTTCTTCTCTAATAGATACTGCTAGTGTTTCTAGTACAATGTTAAATAATAAAGGTGATAATGGACATCCTTGTTTCACTCTTGATTTTATTGGGAATGCATCTAGTTTATCTCCATTGCAGATGATGTTTGCTGATTATTTTGAATATATACTGTTAATTATTTTTAGAAAAGGCCCTTCTATTCCTATACTTTCTAGTGTTTTCAATAGGAATGAATATTGTATTTTGTCAAAGGCTTTTTTCTGCATGTATAGAGATAATCATGTTGTTTTTGTTGGTTTGCTTGTTGATATGGTCAATTGTGTGGATGGTTTTCCTAATATTGAACCAGCCCTGTATTCCTGGTATAAATCCCACCTGGTCATAGTGAATAATCCTCACGTGCTAGAGTCTTTTTTCTAGTATCCTGTTTAAGATTTTTCCATCTATGTTCATTAAGAAGATTGATCTATAGTTTTCTTTCTCTATTTTTGACCTTCCTGGCTTTGGAATCAGTTTGGTATTTTTGTCGTAAAAGGAATTTGGAAGAACTCCTTTGTTTCATATGTCAAATAATTTGTATAATATTGGGATTAGTTCTTCTTTGAATGTTTGATAGTATCCACTTGTGAATGCATCAGGCCCTGGTGATTTTTTTTAGGTAGTTCTTTGATGGCTTGTTCAATTTCTTTTTCTGATATGTGATTATTTAAGTGTTCTATTTCTTCTTCTGTTAATCTAGGCAATTTATATTTTTATAAATATTCATCCATATCACTTAGATTGGCACATTTATTGCCATGTAATTGGGTAAAATCATTTTTAATGTTTGCCTTAATTTCCTCTTCTTTGGAGGTAAGGTGTCCCTTTTCAAAACCTATGATACTCTTAATTTGGTTTTCTTCTTTCCTTTTTTTATTAGATTGAACAGTACTTTTCCTATTTTGTTTATTTTTTTTCAAAATAACACCTTTTAGTGTTATTTATTAGTTCAGGAGTTCTTTAACTTTTGAGTTTATTAATTTCTCCCTTAATTTTTAGGATCTCTAATTTAATTTTCTTCTGGGGATTTTTAATTTGTTCACTTTCAAGTTTTTTAATTTGCATGTCCAATTCATTGTCCTATACTCTCCCTAATTTTTTAATATACAAACTCACAGATATAAATTTTCTCCTGAGTACTGCTTTTGCTGCTCCCCATAGATTTTGAAAGGATGTCTCATCATTGTGATTTTCTGCAATGAAATTAATTGTTTCTATGATTTGTTCTTTAACTAACTGATTTTGTAGAATCATATTATTTAATTTCCAATTAATTTTTGAATTTGCTCTCCATATACCCTTACTGATTATTATTGTATTGTATTATAATCTGAAAAGGTTGCATTTATTATTTCTGCTTTTATGAATTTGTTTGACATGATTTTATGACCTAGTACATGGTCAATCTTTGTGAATGTACGATGTGCTGCTGAAAAGAAGGTGAATTCCTTTTTGTCCCTATTTATTTCTCTCCATGTATCTATTAACTCTAATTTTTCCATGGTTTCATTCACATCTCTTACCTCTTTCTTATTTATTTTTTATTTGATTTAGCTAGATTTTATAGTGGTAAGTTCAGGTCTCCCACTAGTATAGTTTTACTATCTATTTCTTCCTTCAACTCCACTAGTTTCTTCTTTAGAAATTTGGATGCTATACCATTTGGTGCATACATGTTGAATACTTATATTTCCTCATTGTCCATACTGCATTTTATCAGGATATAGTTATCTTCCCTATCACATTTAATCAGATCTATTTTTCTTTGGCTTTGTCAGATATCATGATTTAAACTCCTGCCTTCTTTCTCTTAGTTGAGGCTAAATAGATTGTGCTCCAACCTTTAATTCTAACCTTGTGAGTGTCTACCCACCTTTTGTGTGTTTCTTATAAACAACATATGGTAGGATTTTGGATTCTAATCCACTCTCCTATTTGTTTTCATTTTATGGGTGAGTTTATCCCAGTCATATTCAAAATTATGATTGTCACTTCTGTATTACTTAGCCTTTTGATATCCTCTCCTAGTTTTGTTCTTTCTTCTTTTGCTATATCTTTTTAAACCAGTGGTTTGCTTTTAATAAGTCCACCTAATCCCCACCCTGAATATGCTTCCCTTTCTGCCCCTTCACTTTTTGTTCCCTCCATATTTTTTAGAGTCTGTTAAGTTCTCTTCCCCCTCTCTTTCCCTTCTTTTTTTTTACTCCCCACCACACCCCACCCCTTAGTTTTCCCTTCCCACTTTCCCTGTAGGGTAAACTAGAATCAGAAACTCCAATAGATCTAGATGCTCTTCCCTCTCAGAATTGATTTCACTGAGAGTAAGCTTTAAGTATTGCCTATTAGCAGTTTCTTCTTCTCCTTCTTATAAGATATTCTTCCCCTCCCCTTCCCATGTGTATTTTTGTGTGATAAAGATTATTCTTCAAGTATCTCTCTTGGTGCCATCTCATATTGCTCCCTCCCTTTTTCTTTTTTTGCATATCATTTTATACCACTTATTATCCCATTCTGTTCCTGTGAATGATTCTTCTAATTATTATAATAGTGAATATAATTTTTGAGAGTTAAAAATAACATTTTCCCCATATATTAATATAAACAATTTGATCTTATTAAAACCTTTAAAGAAGAAAGTTTGAATAAAAACTTTTCCCCTTTCCCCTCTCTTTCTTATTTACCCTTTCATGTTTCTCTTGATTTTTGTGTTTGGTTATCAAACTTTCCACTTAGTTCTGGTCTTTCCTTTACAAATACTTGGAAATCTTCTATTTTGTTGAATGCCCATACTTTCCCCTGGAAGTATATAGTCAATTGTGATGGATAGGTTATCCTTGGTTGAAGACCCAATTCTCTTGTCTTTCTGAATATCATATTCTAAGCTTTGAGGTCCTTTAGTGTGGAAGCTGCCAGATCTTGTGTAATCCTTATCTTGGAAGCTCTTGAATTTGGCAATTTTATTCCTGGGAGTTGTCTTTTGAGGGTTTAGTGTAGAGTGGGTTCTATGAACTCTTTCAATGTTCATGAACAGCTGGGCAGTTTTCTTGGATAATTTCTTATAGTATGGTGTCAAGATTTCTGGTCTATTTCTGGCTTTTCAGGTAGACCAAATGATTCTCAAATTGTTTCTTTGTGATCGGTTTTCCTTATCCATTATCTTGTCAGTGAGAAATTTTATGTTTTCTTCTATTTTGTCAGTCTTTTGACTTTGCTTTATTAATTCTTGATATTTTGGAAGATCATTGGTTTCCAATTGCCCAATTCTGTTCTTTAAGGCCTGATTTTCTGCTATAATCTTTTGATTTTCTGCTGTAATCTTTTAATGTTCCTTTTTGTTTTAGTCTATCCTGTTTTACGTGGCTTCCAGCTGTTTCTCGAATTGAGAATTCTTTTCCTTTAAACTGTTATTTTCTTTTGAACTATTTCCCACTTTTCTTGTCAGAAGGCTTCCATATTTTTGGTAAGCTCCAATTTAAATCCCTTAAAAGCTAGTGTATATTTTCCATTTCTTTTGGAAGGTTTTGGAGCATTTATTTGTATTTCCTCTCTAGTCTGGATTTTCCTCCATAAAAATTTCCAGGTTCAACTGGATTTTCTTGGTGTTTGGGAAGTTGTTATGGGGCACTGTTTGCTATCACTATGGTGTTTTTTTTTCCTTCCATTTCCAGTCAGATATCTTACTGAGAAGGGCAGACTCTCTGTGAATGGATCTAAGGAGCAAGGATTTTGCCTGAGGCCAGATCTGGAGTCTCTGCAGCTTCTGCTGTTTGTTGTCCTTCTCTGTTTGGACACCCCCAGTCTCTGCTCTTCAGCCTGCTGGTGCTTTGGTGCTCTCAGGGGTAGGTCTTTGGTGGTCTTAGTCAGCTGTCAAGGACCTATAGGTGCCCCTCACTCACTCTAGCGGTGCTCCTCATTCATTCATTGATTCTAGACTGTTCTGGATCTGATTCTGGCTCTGTAGGTGTTGTTTGTGTGTGGGTGGATCAGCTTGCATTTTGGTGGAAGTTTTTTTACCCCCTTATGATGTGGAAATGCCCAAATCCCGTGTACTTCAATGGTGCTCCCTACTGTAGAGTCCCTTTGTTCATATGAATTTGGTTTTTTTGACCTTTTGAGCTAGTCTTTGTTGGTAGGTATTGAGAAGAGGAAGAGTCCTGCATCTAGACTGCCACCATGCTTACCAGGAAATCCTCTTGCATGTTTTCTGATGGATACAGAATAGTCTTTGGTCAAAATTTTCCTTCCTTTGCATTTGAAAGTCTCCTGATTGTAGAACTTGCTATTTTTTAACTGAATTGTTAAATGTAACTACTATGTCTTAGAGTTTGCAGCTGTTTATTCTTGAGACAATCTCTGATTTTTTTCATTTGGTATTTCATTTTCCATGTTCACAAGTTCTGGGATGTTCTTTTGTATTTCCTGCATTGTGGTATTAAGGGTTTTTATTTTTCAGGCCATCATTGTTGCTGTTGAGGTACTAAATTCTGCTGTCATAATTTTCACTTCTCTTTTAAGTCACTCAGGAACAGTAATTTTTAGTTCTATGTTGTCCTCAAACTCCACAGGGTTCTCTATTTCATCAAGTGTTGGATAATTTTCTTTTGTTTTGTAGCATTTATTCATAGATGCCTGAACTAATTTCCTTGATTGGGGGTCTGCATTTCCTTCTACCATTAATCTTTTAAAAGCCAATGATTAATCTGTTTAATGTTCAAGTTTTAGGGGGTTTTGTCCTGAAATCTTTGATAATTTCAGTCTTTTTTGCCTTATTTTCCATTTTTGCTAAATTTCAGACTTATTGCTCTCTGATAGTGGTTTCCTTGGGAAGTGTATGTCAAAACATCTCAGCCTCATCCTACAATAAGCAATTCATGACTCATCCTCCCAAATTTTTGTCCCTTGACCTTAAGGGGAGCAGAACTGGACTTGGGGCCCTTGTCCTACTTCTTCTGTTTTTCTATTTTCTGGCCCATTACCAGGAGGAGTTCAGAGAGAGCTATTAGACTGGTACCAGGAGATGGATATCTGTAGTTTGAGTCTCTAGGCTCTGGGAGAAAAGACAAATGGTGTATGAAGTTGAGCTCTATTTCAAATGTAGACACATATTCTCTCCCTTTTATCTATTCTTTAGGTCTCCTATAAAGATCTTTTAGCAGCACAGAACCTTGCTGCCACCATGGTATCTATTGTGAACTCAGAAAGCTTCAAAAGTCTGGAGTGCTGCCTTGGCAAAAGCACTGGCTGACACAGTTGAGCAACCTGAAGCCTAGATCTCCATAATAGTGGAAAGAAAGTGGAGAGCAGGATGTATGGTTGGTTTTTTTGGCGAGCTCATGTGTTGGATTGCATTACAACCTCCTATTTTTCGTTCTTGGATCACCTAATACTCTCTAGCATGGGGGACAGTGAGAAAAAGCGATACTGAGTGAATTTAATATAGATATCAGTTCCTAGGTGCTTTTTTTTTTTGGAAACCTGGAATTCTACTTTTTTTCCCTTTTAATTAATAGATTTTATCCACAAATGTCCCAACCATTCCTCACCTTCTCTGCATCACAAAAGGCATCATCCAGAAGACAGACACACATATACAAATTATGTCTTTTGTGTTTCTACCTTTCAGTTCACTGTTTGGTGGTAACATTCACAATTTATTTTTCAAGTTTATATTTGTAGTCATGTATGATGTTCTCTTGGTTCTGTTCATTTCTCTGTTTATAATCCCTTGTAGTGCTTTCTAAGTTTTATTCAAACTAGTCTGCTCATTGTTTCTTTTGTGCAGTAGTATTCCAGCATAATCATATACCACAATTTTTTTGGCCACTCCCCATTTAATGGACATCCCTTCAATTTCTAGTTCTTTGCCAACACAAAGAGAGCTGCTATGAATATTTTGGAACATCTGGGTTTTTTATTTTAAGTTTTCTTATCCTTTTGGATTTTATGTCTCGTAATCCATTGAGAGAAATGAAGTTGATTCATCTTTGATGCATAATTTCTGTTTTAGAGAAATACCAGAGGATGAGGGGATCAGAAAAAATATCTAGTCTTTCATGGTCACTTTATTCTAGTGACCCAGAAGCAACCAATCTTCTTTATGTCATGACATGAAAATATTCAGTTTTGATTATTAAAAGCATCTAATTTTCTCTGGAAAAAATTATCCCCTCTTAACAATATAATCTACATATATCCTTTCAAGATGTCATTGTAATGCATGTCATTGGCAGCTAATACATTTATAAAAAGCAGAGACAACATTTCCCCCACTTCTGTAATAGTAAGAGTAAGTCAAAAGAATAAGTAAATTGGAAAATGTGTTTTTGGTTTTGATTTGGGCTTTAACTCTCTATTCTTGCTCTTTAAACTTTCAGTTTTCTATGGGTATGTTAGGTTTGGCTATTCTAATGAATTTGGTCTTCAAACTAATTATGAATTCATTAATCAATAGGGCTATGGTTTCCTTTGTTTAAAAAGCATACAGAAAATTTAAGACAATTAATTTGATATAGAAAATTAAGTTTAGAGTCAATTGTTGATGACTTCGTATAATATTCTGTATTTGCTTTCAAGTTATTTTCCCTTTTTTAAAAGTTACAGAAATTAGTAATAATAAAATTTCTATTTGCCAGAATGATGACATTAAGAAATAAAATAGATATTTTGATATTTTAAATTTCTACACAAACACTGAATAACTTCTGGTTACTGCATATGCTAATACAGAACATATTTATGTGAATGAATTCACTTGAGCCATAAGCCAATTCAGACTGACGGTGAGACTTCAAAGGACTTTTAAAGATTTCTTAAGTATACTCTTACATTATAGAACAAGTAATTGCCTGTGTTCTTATAGATTTTCCAAGTAACCTACAATTTGTATTTCAATTTTTTAATTTAGAAAATTTTTCTGTTCCATGATTCATGATTTTTGCACCCTTCCATCCCCCATCCCAGAGTTGACAAGCAGTTCCATTCATGTATCATTGTTCAAAAACTATTTCCATGTTATTCATATTTGTAGTCAAGTGATCTTTTATTTTGTTTTATTTTTTCAATTAATTAATTAATTAATTGATTTAGTCAATTTAGAACATTATTCCTTGGTTACAAGAATCATATTCCTTCTTTCCATTCTCTCCACCCACCCTTCCCATAGCTGATGCAAAATTCTACTGGGTATTGCATGTGTCCTTGACCAGAATCCACTTCCATATTGTTGATGTTTGCACTAGGATGTGAATTTAGAGCCTACCTCCCCAATCATATACCCTTGACCCATGTAATCAAGCAGTTGTTTTTTCTTTGGTGTTTTTACTCCCACAGTTTTTCCTCTGAATGTAGATAGTGTTCTTTCTAGTAGATCCCTCCAAGTTATTCAGGATCACTGCATTGCCAGTAATGGAGAAGTCAATTACATTGTATTATACCACAGTGTATCAGTCTTTGTGTACAATATTCTCCTGGTTCTGCTTTCACTGTGCATCACTTCCTGGAAGTTGTTCCTTTTCCCATGGAATTCCTCCACTTTATTGTTCCTTTGAGCACAATAGTATTCCATCACCAACATATACCACAATTTGTTTAGCCATTCCCCAATCAAAGGGCATCCTCTCATTTTCCAATTTTTTGCCACCACAAAGAGTGCAGCTATGAATATTCTTGTAAAAGTCTTTTACCTTATTATCTCTTTGAGGTACAAACCCAGCAGTTCTATGGCTGGATCAAAGGGCAGAGAGTCTTTTAGTGCCTTTTGGACATAGTTTCAAATGGCCCTCCAGAATGGTTGGATCAATTCACAACTCCAACAGCAATGAATTAATGTACCAACTTTGCCACATTCCCTCTAGCATTCATTACTTTCCTTTGCTGTCATGTTAGCCAATCTGCTAGGTGTGAAGTGATACCTCAGAGTTGTTTTGATTTGTAACTCTCTCATTATAAGAGATTTAGAGCACTCTTTCATGAGCTTATTAATGGTTTTGATTTCCTTGACTGAAAATTGCCTATTCATGTCCCTTACCCATTTATCAATTGGAGAATGGCTTGATTTTTTTGTATAATTGATTCAGCTCTTTGTAAATTTGAGTAATTAGACCTTTATCAGAGGTTTTTGTTATGAAGATTGTTTCCCAGTTTGTTATTTCCCTTCTGATTTTGGTTACATTGGTTTTGTTTGTACATAAACTTTTTAATTTTATGTAGTCAAAATTATTTATTTCATATTTCGTGACTTTCTAAGTCTTGCTTGGTTTTAAAAATTTATCAATTGGAGAATGGCTTGATTTTTTGTACAATTGATTTAGCTCTTTACACATTTTTTATGAAATTTGAGTAATTAGACCTTTGTCAGAGGTTTTTGTTAGGAAGATTTTTCTCCAATTTGTTGCTTCCCTTTTAATTTTGGTTGCATTGGTTTTATTTGTACAAAACCTTTTTAATTTGATAAAATCAAAGGCATTCATTTTACATTTTTCAATGCTCTCTATCCCTTGCTTGATCTTAATTTTCTTCCATTCTTACAGATCTGACAGGGATACTATTCTAATTTATTTATGATTTCTCTCTTTATATTTAAGTAATTTGCTCATTTTGAATTTATCTTGGTATAGGGTGTAAGATGTTGATCTAAATGTAATTTTCCAATACTCTTTTCCAATTTTCCCAGCATTTTTGTCAAACAGTGAGTTCTTGTCCCAAAAGCTGGAGCCTTTGGGTTTACTAAACACTGGTAAGCTACCATTTTTATAAGCTAGAGGTTAAATTGGGACTAAGAAGAAGATCATACCTGTGATTTCATTGGTTTACAGAAATCTGTATAAGGAAACTCCTTCCAATTAATATCAATACTTCTTCATGGTATAATCTTGGAGAGTTTTCTGGGACTACTGAATAGTTAAGTGACTTTCTCAGAGTCACATAACAAACATATGCCAGAGTAAGGACTTGTGCCCAGGGCTTCCTGGCTTCTAGGTTTCTTCCTTGGTGTCAGAAAGTCTCTAGGCAATTCATGCCTCTGACAAATACTGGCCATGGGACTGGGCAAGTTACTTACCCTCTCAGTTCTCTAGGTGACTCTCTAGGATTTTAGGTTGCACTTGAGGTACAACATTGCTTTGACAGAAGTAGTTTCCTCCTTGGGATATTCCTTATTATAATGAAATTGGATTCATTCCCTGACATATTTATTAGTCATATTGATCTATAGTTCCCTTTTCTGTTTTATCTTGAATGTTCTGACATTTCCTATCTGTGGGATCATTGGCAATTCATTTGTCTTCTCAGATTCTTTATTTGTGAAACAAAGTGCTAGATGACCACCGAAACCATTTACATCTCTAAATCTATTCTATCCAACTCTTTCTGTGATATTTGATCCCCTCTTTTGAGGTTTTCTTAGAAAACATACTGGAGTGATTTGACATTTCTTTCTCCAGATTATTTTGCAGATGTGGAAATTGAAGCAAACAGGATAAAATTACTTGCCCAGGATCACAAGGATAGAAAGTGTCTGAAACCATATTTCAATTCAGGTCCTCTTGATTGTAGAGCCAACATTCTGTTTCCTGGGCAACATCATTGCCTCCAAAAGTTTGGTAGCGTACCTTAATTTATATTATTAAAAATTTTGTAGCATAGGAATTAATTTATCATTAAATGTTTTATGGAATTCCCTTTGTCTAGGAGTGCCCTTTGTATATTCTAAAAACTGTTACATTGGGTAGAGCCAAGATAATGGAGTAGAGGCATAGAAAGCTTGAACCTCTCTTAGAATCCTCTCTAATCCTCTCTAATTAAAATAACACTTCAAATCCAATATTGGAGTGACAGAAGCAACAAAGGGATGGAGTGAAACAATTTTCTTGCAGAAAAGAACTTAGAAAGAAGACTCGCCAAGGAGCACTGGTGCAAGCCAACAGCATTCCACCCATTCCCTCCCCCATATCCCCTACTTCTCAAGGTTGTGAACTTGGACCCAAGGCAATATCAAGAGCCCAAGACCCTGGCTAAGTCAACAGCAGAGCACCACTTTTCCCAGCCTTTAAATTCCAAACTCTAGCACAAACCTACAGTGAGAAATGCATCTGGCAATTCACCTGGATGGCACAAGCCTAAAGGGAGTCCCAGAGCCAGTGCCTAAGCCTGAAGTGAGGCCCTAAGTCCTAGAAGGCAGATGTAGTGTACTCTGCCAATCTAAGCCAAGAATAAGACTCCAAACCTCTTCTCAAGCCTGAGGTGAAGTCCTGAGTCCTAGCACAAGATAGCTCACAGTGCTCTGAGTCATGCAAGCTACCAGCAGTCCCTGGGAGAGACTGAATCAGCATTGAGGGTGGCTTTCAGAGATCATAGTCCACAGATCATTATATTACCTTTGAGAAACTTAAATTTGCAGAAACCCAGAACTAGAGCTAAGAGTACTAGCAAGGAAAAACTGAAGTTTTAGCAGAGTGCCTCCTCTACCCTGAGAACAGAGTCCACTTTTAAGATAAAAATATAAGTAAAGAAAAAAAAAACTAGCAAAATGAGTACACATCAAAAATAATTACCTAATCATAGAAAAATATTATGGCGACAAAGAACAAGGTACAAACTTAGAAGGAGGCAATGAGATCAAAACAATTACATGTAAAACTTTAAGGAAAAATAAGAATTAGTCTCAGTCTCTGTAGGAGCTCAGAAAAAAATTTAAAAATCAAATAAGAAAGGCAGAGGAAAAATAGGGAAGAGATTTGAACGTGATGCAAAAGGAAAATAACACCTCAAAAAACAGAATTGGCCAAATGGTAAAAGAAGTACACAAAAAACAACAAGGAAGAACATTTCTTAAAAAGTAGAATTGGCCAAAGGAGATTTAAAAACTCACTGAAAATAATAATTTCTAAAAAATTAAATTGGGAAAGTAGAAGCTAATGACTTTATGACCAAGAAACAATAAAACAAAATCAAAAGAATGAAAAAATTGAAAAATATATGAACTATTTAATTGAAAAATCAACTGACTTATATCATTTAAGAGTTTATTTAAGTCTTGTACAATTTCTCTTAAAATTATGCCTTTTTTAGAAAATTTCAATTTCCTTCTAAAAATGTGTTTGAGATTTTTATTGATTTGTTTCAAATTCTTGGTTCTTTGGCAAGTGGTGGAAAAACTGAGTGTAATTATTTCTTATTATTGTTTTGAAATTTATTCTCCATAAATTGAGAAATTCCCATTTTTGTTTTACTTTTAAATAGATTGCTTTTATTTTCCCTTTTAATGATAAGATAAGCTAACACTTTATCAATGTGATTAATTCTATCTAATATTTATCAGCTTTACAGAGGTTTCAATTTAAATTTTATTTATGATTTCTTTGTTTTTCTTTTAAGTTTGAAATTTTATTTATTTTTTGTTTTTTATTTATTTATTTTTATTTTATAAAATAACAAAAAAAATTCATGTAGTTCTGAAATAAAACACTTTGTTTTTAAAGTGCGAGTTAGAGAATGTAGCCTGAGCTAAAAGCCAAGGAACTAGAAAAGAATGTGATAATTACAGTGATTACTATATTAAAAACGTATTAGACATTTTCTTTTAAGGTAGACTTTTCTTTCCTAATGACTCTTGCCACTGTTTCTAAGGAAACTTCCTTTTTTGCATAAAGCAAAAGAGATGGAGTTAAACTTTTGAAGACATAACATTCAAAGAAGAACTAGAGGAATAGAAAATACATGAAAAGTTGCTGCTGGGGGCCTAAGAGGGATAAACATTAAAAAAATAAGCCAAGTACCTTGATTGCAGAAGCCTCAGATAAGTAAAAAGTCAGCAATTTGTGGAACATAGAAATATAGGGCAACCATGAGTTTCTATGAAAAAATGAGATTCCAGAGGGAAAAAATATAGTGCCACAGCATGGTACTACAAAAAAACAGGGTCAGGGACAGCAGGTAGCACAATGGATAGAGTACCAAGCCTGCAGTTGGGAGGATTTAAATCTGGCCTCAGACACTTCCTAGATGTAAGACCCTGGGCAAATAACTTAAACCCAATTGCCTAACCTTTACTGCTCTTCTACCTTAGAATCAATACCAATTCTAAGACAGGAGGCAAGGAATTAATAAGAAAAAAAAAACCAAGGTCACAGAACCAGGTACTCTGACCAATCAGCAATAATAATGAGCAGGGAAAAATCAAAATGGAAACCCAGAGGCAATCAATTTTGAATCTCTTTTTCACTCACACTATAGCTTTGTGATTACTTTTAGAACATAATGATGACTAAAGATGCTGCCTTCATTTGTATACCTCCTAACTCCTAACCTCCTAACTGTGGTTGAATGTCAGAGTTTGGTGATCTCTAATAGCATCCTCTATATCAGTAATGGTAGACCTTTTAGAGATAGAGTGCTGCTCACCCCAAGACTAAGTGCCTTGCTTGCCTCCCAGACCAAACACCACACCCTGCCTCCATCAACTTAGTGTCCTACCAAGCCCCCCACCTCACCCCACCCCCATCCCAAATAGGGGATGGAGGAAGCACTCCCATTGGGCTGTGGGGCAGAGGGGCAAGTAAAGTAAAGAATGTCCTCAGGCATGTGGAGAGGGAGAGGAGAACAGCTCTGCCCTAAATTCCTCTGGCTTTCTAGTAAAGAACTCTGTCGGGCAACTGTAGGCATGCCCACAAAGAGACCTCTGCATGCCCTTTTTTTGCACATATGTGATAGGTTCACCATCACAATTCTATGTACTTCTCACCAACAGATAGCAAAGGAATAAAGGTAAAAATAAAAACAAACTACTACATGATATTTCCTTAGAAATAGGGGAAAGAAAGAGGAAAAGAGAGAGGAAAAAAATCTATAAAGAAAATATCAAATAAGTTTTAATACAGGAATCATTGTAATTATGCCATTCTAGGTTTGGTTAGTTGGGTAGCATTTGCATCAAAGGAGGTTACCACAGCTAGAGTAGAAATTATATGATTGTTGGACCAGTTAGATCAAGAGACTAGGAGCAGTTGCTGGGAATTTACCTACTATCCCAAGCCCTTTTTCTTGAATTGCAGAAGAGCTCAAAGGGCTATGAAGCTACTAATCTACAATCTCTCTAGACTTTGCAGTGTACACAAAGTCATTGTGTGGGCACATCTATCTCAAAGCTACTTCTCACCTCTTGATTCTTGTGGCTTCAGGTCACTATACCTGATTAATTCTCAGTGAGACCTCATGATATTTTGAAATTACACAACCATTTGAGTAGTTTCATCTTAGAAAATATATCCTCTAATGAACAAGTATTTTACTACCATTGTTGGTTCTCTAAACAAGTACTTTACTACCATTGTTGGTAGTGGGATCTAAGTTGGACTCCACTTTGCCCAGGATCTTTATGTGTAGAAGGGAAGAGTGTTTCTCTAATTTGGGAAGAATGTTTTTTGTCAACTCTTTCTGACAAACCTCAGTAAATTCCTTTGCTAAGAGCCAATCACATTCAATTAATTAAATGAGAATGGAAAAATACACTAGTGAAGACTTGGGAGCTAATTGTGCTATATGCCATAAACCTTATGTATTACCCTGAGAAGTCTTAGATAAGAAGTAATCAGCCTACTACTGGGACTCCAACCTGTGAGCCTTAGAGCCCATTGTAATAGATGATATTTTGGAGGGTATATTTGATGAATACTAGATAACTAATAGATCAGGTAGTTATCTTCTTTTTGCCTACCCTCCTCCCTTTTTACTTCCCTTACTCCCCTCTTCCAGTCCCCCTTCCTCCCCTCTTTTCCCTTCAGTTTCCCCATACCACTTCTTCTTCAGCCTCCTTCTAAGTCACTCAGGGTGAGCTATGATGTTTCAGAGGAAATACTCTTTTCTCTTCTTTATATCAAGTAAGGGTTTATTGAAAAAAAGCAGAAAAAGATGAAGGATATGGTAAGTTATGGGATTTCCTTATTATCTACAATGAGTGTTAGGTTGGAGGATATTGAAAGAAATGGCAATTCAGTCACTAGCATGAAAGAGAGCCAGTCAGAGAGAGATATAAGGACTATTGTCCTTCTTCTTCTGCCTTCAAATCAGCCAGGTCACCTTCAACTTGATTATCCTAAGTTCCAGAGATAAACCCAGCTTCTTCCTTCAAAGTCACCATCAGCCCAAAGCCCAGAAAAACAATCACCATTGGCTTGGCTCCAAAGTGCTTTTCCTGGTCACATTCCAAATGGAATTTTCCTTTGATTGACAGTTGACCCATCTCCAGCTTCTGTCCTTTGCATGCATTTTCTTATAATTTCTCTCTTCTCCACATTCTTCCCTTTTTTGTCTTTTTAAAAAATGCACCCAGCATTTTTTAATGATACTTACCTTTTAGATATATTTTGTTATATTTCTATCTAATTCTTAACCCTGTACTATATCAAATATTCCTTTACCCTCCCAAAATAACAAATCCTAATCTTATTTTAGCTATTCTGTCTGACTAGTTCTATGCTAAGTTTTGGGTATAGGAAAATGGTTAAGGTAATAAGGATTTATATGAACATGGTTTTGACATAATAACTCATGTAACAATTTTAAACAATTCCAACAACTTCCACATCATTTTGAATATGTAACTGTCTTATCTCCTAATGTCTATAAATTTAACTAAGTAAAAATTTCTATTACTAACAAATGCTAATCTACAATTATAATGTAACCTAACTTCTATACTTAAGTAGTTTTATGTCTGTCCCTACTTCCCTAAGACTTTGAACAATTTTTCTAAACTGTCTCTATAGTTTAGTCATTAGAACATTAATAAATTATTCTAATATAGTTAGTTTGTTAGTACATTATTATTTACCTGTTTACATAGGTTGTATTTATACAGATTTACATATGCACATCCATATACATTGTTCTTGATTTCTGTGCAAACTCAAAGAAATGTCTGTTTGAATTTTCCACAGAAAACTATATATCAGTGTGACTTTTGTGTTTCTCAACTATGCATATGTTGTATACTTACCCATTCCATGAGATATCTTCTTACATTATGTTTTAGTGTAGCATGTGTATGTATATGTGATGTTAACATGTACATCGCATTCTTACATAACCTCATGGTCACAAGTCCAAACTTTCAAAGTTCTTCCATGTCCTTATATGTTGAATGTTGTAAACCTCAAAATTCCTTAGACTTATAAATGTTGGAAATTTCACCATTGGGATATTTCATACTTGGAAAATTTCTTACTGATAGTCTATTGGAATGGGAACTCCATTGGCATGGGAGGTTCCTTCTCTTCCCTTCTTAAGATTACTTTAGGACAGAAACCCTTTGCTGAACAATGGAAAGGACTTTGACCTATGCTTAAGCATAGAACAGGAATTTCTTTGAGTCTTGATTGATTTTAGAATTGATACAATGGAGATACTTGGAATAAATCTCCACCCTATTCAGTCCTAATAGGATTGAGTAAGGGCTGCAGCCTAGATCAAAATTTAATTATTCCAATCTCTACCATACTCAAGTTAACAGGATTTAGAAAGGGCTGTAACAAAGGAGTAAAGATTTAATCATTTGAAAAATATGACCTTCAACAGACATGTGCAAAAGCCAGAAACCTCTGGGCGGTCCTGGGTTAAGCGAGAGCCTCCATTGACAGGGAAATTGATGAAGAGTGATTGGTAGATGTGAGGACTGAGGGGAGGCAACTTAGATGGGGTCCTTAAAGATAGGAGGGTCTGGAGACTGGAGGGTGGTTGAGTTTTTGGTCGGTGTGGTTCCTGGGCTCTGAGGAAGCTTGCTCTGAAGGAAGCTGAAGGTGGGGGCCTCTGAGACTGTTTCTCCATTTTGGACACGTGAGTAATAGGGACTGATCTCTTTTCTTTGCCCCAGCTATCTAAGGGCTTGGGCCTTTTGGCCCAGCCTAAACAGAAGGGGTATTTAAGCCCTATTCCCTTCTCTCCCCTTTCTCTCTCTCTATATATCTCTAATTCCTTTCTTGCTCCTATTGTAATTAAACTCCAAAAAGGCTGACGGCTGACTTGAGTTTTTCATTTAGGAATTACATAGCTGATTCCTTGGCGACCTTAAATTAATATATATCAGTCTTTTAAAGTGATTCCCTTGTAACAATGTAGAAACTCTGTGTGTCCTTTGTCATCTGGTCAGCATACCACTCTTGTCTGCTGTTACTCTTGATTGTAGTCATGTGTTCTTCAATTCAGGAACAAACTGGAACAATCAGGAACATGCGTGTAAGGTTTTTACATGTGCATGTATGTTTGATTGAAATTTTTATTGTGTATGGAAGTAAGCTATGAGTTCTTCATGAGTGCTTGTCAGAATTCATCAGTTATTCTTCATGTGTGGAAGTAAGCATTACATGTGTTCATCTTCATGCATGGAAGTAAGTTTTGCATATGTTAATCTTCATGGCTGAGTGTAAGCAGTATAGTATAAGTTCTTATAATTTTTTGTTAAGAATATGAATTTGAAGTTTTATTATCTTTTTGATGTTTGAACTTTTCATAAGGAGATTTATTGTATTCTGTCTTTAGTTATGTCTTGGAGATAGAATTTGGATATAATGTAATTCGTTTGGTCATGGAGTTATGTATTCATTTGAAATAACATTATTTATTTTTTGTTACTATGGCTGACAGAGACTTTGTATAAAATATAGAAGCTATTCTTTAGAGTTAAATTTTAACTGCATGTTTTCCTTTTGTCTCTGTTACTGACCATATTTCTTTCTGGAACTGTTCTATTTGCTTTAGGGGTGCTTTTCTGTTATCATTTTAACGTGTGCAATGTTCTCTTCTCTGTACTTTCTGTTGATACTATAGTCTTGTGTGCTTTCCTTTGTTTTTCACACATAGGCTTTCATTTTAACATGTGCAATGCTCTCTTGTCTGTACTATCTGTTGATCAGCAATTTTGTGTCTGCCATAGTTATGAAGTTGGAGTTTTCTGCTACAAGCTTAGGAGTGTTCTTGTTGTTGAATTACTTAGTTGTTCTTTTGATGGAATATTTTCTTTTCTACCTAAGGCTAGTCTTCAATTCTCACAGGGTATTGTGTTGTATGTTACCCTATGGAACTTCAACTAATCTTGGTTTCACTCTTGCTGCATGAATAGTATTTGTCATGTTCTTGAAGTTAGAGAATAGATGTGAAATTGTATATCTATGTCTCCTCCTCCAGTTCTCTAATATGTTCCTTGATATCCTCCTTCCCATTCAAAATCAGTATCTGTACAAGCCATATAATTCAACTTCTCTATAAAATAATCTTCTTTATCAACCCCTAATCTTGTATAAAGTTCTTCTAATGGTATACAACTTGTTCTGTGCCCAAAGAACATCTCATCATCATAATCTTGGTAAGACTTTGATTGTACTGGTTTCAGGTATTCAGTTTTCTCACTTGTGTCCCACACATCTCCTTCTTCATCTACCTCTCAATAAAGCTTATAAAATTGATAAGGCATCTGTTCTAAATCATCTTGATCCATTATTATTATACCCTCTGGTATTTCTTCTGTCTCTGTATCTGATTCTGACTTACTGAATCCTGCAACCCTTATGTTATTCATTGGATTTTGTTTAGTGTCATGTAAACTTGTGTCAGATGTTGTTAACTCTGACTTTGTGTGTTGATCTAAGTCTATGTCACCAGTGCTTATATTTCCCAAATCATTTTCTGGTTGTTTCTCATTGATGAGCTTTAGATTTTCATTTTAAGTTGGTAAACTTGATGGTATGGGGTTAGGTTCTTCTTGCAGATATACAATGCTGTTATTACTATTCATAAATTCTACTCTATCATCAGCTAGAAGGTTTTGTTCATTTTCCCTCTCTTTTGACTGTATAGAGATAAAAATCTGTCCATGATATTGTTTTGTTCTGAGAATAAGTTTAGTACATCTGCATGTTCCCTTGCATCAGTAGGATGTGTGCCTTCATTCTTTCCCACAATACTACATACATATGTTTCTGGCTGTGTAGCTAAGGTGTCTATTGCTACTGAGTCACTGTTCATTCCTTTGATACCTTCTGCCAGCTATATATTTGGATCAGTTAACTCTTTTTGATTTAAAGCATTTCCTATGAAATCTACATTTGAGGCTGATTGTACTATATCCTCTACTACATTGGAACATGAATTTAAATTATAGCTATTTATTTGGCCAAACTCCCCTATGCCACTTAGAATGTTGGCTTCAAATCAGCCATTTGAATCCTTGGTTGTTCTTTCAGTTACTAAGACTTCCATTCCATTCCTCTTTTCAAATTCAACTGTCATGTCACTTTCATTACTTTGAATAGGATTATTATTTTCAAATGTAATGTCAGCTTCATTTCCAGTAAATTTTATATTATTTAAATCAGTCATTGCTGGATAGAAAGTTTCAGCTTCAGGATTCAAAATAGATGTTGTTTCTAAGGGTATCTGTGCCATATAGCTATTTGAAAATTTAACTGATTTTGGTGGGATGTCATGCAAAATCTATGAATGGTTTCAATATGTTTACTTCTTTAGTAACAGTAACCTGTAGGAAATTGAAATTTTGTTTCTCTATATCATTCACTAACTTCTTGAGTTTTTGTGACTTTGTCTGTCTTTTCCTTTTACCCAATTCAATCCCTGTGTCCAATCTACATTGAAAAATGTTCTCCAAGAATGTTTTGATTTGATTTGCACTTTTTTTCTTTTGTGGTTACTATACAGTCTTTCTCTAAGTCTCTTATCTCTGTTGCTATTTGAGACATGATGTCTTTAATTTCTGCTTCTAGCTCTCTTACTTGTCTCTGCCTTTCTCTTGATTTATTGCATTTACTATCACTCACAGATTCACTTTCTTGTACTAAATTTTCACCATCTCTCAACATGAGTCTCTTTTACCCCATTTCTTCTATCTCCATGTACCAAACTACATACATCATAGACCTGGCTTCATAATTCTTTCCTAACCGTGTCAGAATATTTAGGTTTAGTTCCTGATTTGATAGCCTGTTGCATTTCCTGTAAAACTGTTGCCTGTTGTGTGGATTTTAGCTTACAAGAGAACAGCAAGTGGAATTTTGCTTTCTGTATCTAGCTTGTTTTATTGTTATTTACTTCATATTTCTTTTTTCAGAAAACAGTCTTTGATCAGGTGTCCTTTTTTATGGCAGAAAAAATATTGCCTGGTCTCCCTCTGTACTGTTTTTGGTTTATAAGTAGGTTTTGTGTATGTCCTAAAAGTATTTAACTTCTTGATTTCCTCAATCTCTTTGTCCCTTAAATTTTTCTCTGTTACTTCTAATTTTTCTTTTAAATCTTGCATCTCTTTATATTGTTCTGAATGATTTTCATGGAGGTAACTTGTGGTTTCACATAATTTGATCAGACTCACAGTATCATACTTTGGTAAGTAATGTTTAAAAAAAATTCTTAAAGTGTGAACCCTTTCAAAAACTGTCTTCTCACATGACTAGTAGATTCCTCACTATTTGCCTCTAAACCCATAATTGATTCAGCCATTTCAGAGAGATGATCTATAAATGGAGCTGGATGTTCCCCTTTATTTTGCATGAGTTTATTAAATCTTGCCCATGCATTAGGCTTCAAGCAACAGAGCTTAATAGCTTGGAGCAAGTCTTCCCTACTTTTCATTAAGTAGGTCATGCTTGTGGGATTTGCAAAATCAAGGTCTTCCCTTTGCTCCTCTGTGGGCCAATAGTAAGGTTGTTTTCTGACCTGCTCTTCTCAATGAATTAGCAAAGCTCATGGGGACTAAATAGTTCAGACAAGAGAAATTCTACATTTGGAAATCTGGATCAAAGATCCTGGAAGCACATTTGAGTTCTTTCTATGTCTTATAGGGCTGATCAATAAATTTTGGAAATAATTTCTTCAGGGAATCAAGCTCCTGGGTTATAAACTGTCTCTGAACCTTTGATTGTAACACACCAGCTGTACTTGATAATTTAGTGACCTCTTTTAGAGGAAAAAATTTTTCAGGTTCACTATCAGACTTAGTGTCCTTGTCACTGTCATTTCCCTTTGCATTAGCCTTTGTTTTCTTTGTCTTTCTCTCTTTCTCTTTGGGTGCACTATCTGACTGGTCATTGCTCCTTTCCTTAATCTGGTCTAGCTCTTTTTCCTTGATAAATTCCTCAAACATATTCTTAATAACATTTTCCAAGTTAGTATCCACCACCATTATCTGTGCTGCCTTTTTGGGGATTACAAATTTATAGATGTTCCTCAACTAAGTCAGTGTATGAATGGCTGCCATGGAGATGATATAAACCTGAATTATAATGTGCCAAAGGACAGTTTCTTTTTGGAATGGCCATTGTAGTATGAGCATCATGGTGTTGCCCAGGTATTTCACCGAATCAACTATCATGGTGGTCATTTTACTGTACAAGATGTTATAGATCCAGTAAGCCATAAAGACTGCCAGCACAACTACCCCACAGAGTACTTGCTTAAACATTTTTCTGCTGTTTCTTAGGGATTGTAAAGTTCAGTCCTTTAGGGGTGCAAACCTGTGAGCCTTAAAGCCCATTTAGGGGTGCAGTTTCAGTAGCCTAATCATGTTACCATGATAATGAAAGCTAACATTTATATAGTGCTTTATCATTTGTAAAGTACATTTATTATATAATTTTATCTTTCTATACCCTAAGTATCTAGGTCACTTGGCTTGTTCACTGATGAATATTCCCACAGAACTCATCATTTATGATCTTATCAGTGATTCAAATTCCTTTGGATTTACTAATCACAGATATCCCAGTGAAGAAGACCACAACTAAGACTGAGTCTCCTACAATGTATGGATTGCTAACAGAAACACTTTAGGAGATAATATGTTATTTTCCCCTTTAAATCATCTTTATAAGAAGGATTGTTATATGGAGCTAATGCCTATTTAGATTTGGAAACTGCCATTCCTATGGATCTAAAGCAGTCGAGCTCTTAAATTTATGGCAGGCAAAAGATGAAGGGGGTAAATATTAACCAAGACTATTTGACCCTAAGACAGAAGAATAGTGAGTCTGCTAGACCAACAATGATTCATAAAGCTCTGAGAAGGCAAAAGTACTTACCACAAAACTTAAAAAATGGAACTTGTTTACCTTTTTCTTTTTATTAGATGGCTTAAGAAATTGGCAGAGACTCAGAGTTCAGGGAGGATTACAAAGCATAAGGGCCCAGGCTTCAGCAATATCTACTTTCCAAGAAGACCTCTAATCAAACTGAAAAATAAAACTATAGATTATGTCTCCCCACTAACACATACAAAGACTGTTATGAAACCTAAATTATGCTGACAGGT
The DNA here is from genome assembly GCF_027887165.1 of Monodelphis domestica. Classification (NCBI taxonomy): domain Eukaryota; kingdom Metazoa; phylum Chordata; class Mammalia; order Didelphimorphia; family Didelphidae; genus Monodelphis; species Monodelphis domestica. Next base: position 342,419,344 of record NC_077228.1, on the reverse strand, counting down.
AGCTTTGAAAAGAAGGATCTTAAGTTTTGTCTGGAAAATGAAACCCACCAGAAATCTCCTGAAAATTACTCTCTTTTTTGGACCCCAGTGATTTTTTTTACCAATAAGGACTGAATGAGAAAAAAAGATAGAATTAGGGAAAAGGAGTGGATTGAAGGGATAAAGGAGAGACAAAGAACTTGAACACCAAGAAAAACAAAAAGAAACTTGAAAATAAAATATGTTTGTAAATGTTCTAATTTTTTAAGTGAAAATTGAAAAACAATTAGAATACAAATAAGAAATGAGGGCCTGGAGTAAAGGAGGTAAAGGGGAGAAATGTAGACCATTATTTTTTCTCTTTCTTTTTTGTCTGGTGTATTCATTGTCAGAATCATCACAAGTTTCTGCAAGACAGTGGCAAAATACAAGCAGAGCTCAAGACAGTGCCACATAGAATTTTACTTCCATTCTCAGCTTTTTCAATGATGAACTGAATATAAAAAAGGAGTGCCAGTCCCAAAGATGGGCTAATATGTAAAAGCAAACAATTCCAACAAAGAGATTCCCAAAAGAGAAGAGCTTCGGGGTTATGGCTAACATTAAGGTGCCTTCTTGGAAGATATAGCTATGATGGCTATCATAGAAGGCACTCAAGGTGAAGCAGCTAGAAGATCATTGCTCCAGGAAGGAGATGAAATTACACAAGGCTTGATGGAGATGTTTAAGTCTAGGACAGGGATCAGGATGGTTCTTGATAAGCAAATGTACCCAGTAGACTCATTGATCTGCTGAGTTTCATGACCATGGTATGTCACCATTAGCAATGTCATAAATCCTAAGAAACCCATAGTTCAGAGTAAAGCAGTCTGAATAATTTGGGTGACCATGTGAATGTATGCTCCTGTGACCCTGTAAACATGCAGAAGACAAAAGTGACAGAGACCTTGAGATGGTACGTATAGAATGTGTGATGTGGGAAATGTTAAGGATGTATCCAAGTTGATTTTCCAATCAACCATGTTCATAATTCTAAAGTCTTTAGGACACAGTATTTACTTTCTCCTGTAGGAGACCAGCTACTAAATTCATACCATTGGCCCCCACCACTGATACAAGGAAACTTTCTAAGAAGTTAAATGATGGATAATCTGATATTGAGCTTATGGTATGGTTTATGCTTTTTAGTGATCACTCCTTTCCTGCTATATCTGTGCTTATTGCCCAAAGTTGTCCCAACCTCATGGGGAAATCATCAAGTGGATGGTTATGTATAGATAGCTTTATACCCCTCTTTTCACTTTAAGTTATGGGATAAAGATTCCTCTCCTTTGATTTATAAGTTTTTTAAATTTTGTATTTATTTTGAGATTATTGTTTATATTCCCTCATTTCAGTCAAGTGAATGAACTCTTTGTGACCCCTTTTTGGATTTTCTTAGCAAAGATACTGGAATGTGGTGCCATTTCCTTCTCTAGCTCATTTTACAGATGGGAAAATTGAATCAAAGGCCTAGTGACTTGTCCAGGACCTTGTTGTCATTTTCCTTAGCACTAGAAGAGGTTCAAAATAACAACAGTGGTGATGCCTTTTGATTCATGCATACATTGGATTTAAGTGAGGCAGAGTTGCAAAGAGTTGTCAGCCTTACTCTCTCTTCCAGACTCATCGAAGCCTAGTGGCAAGACCAAAATCAGGACAATTAGTGATGGCTTGTGATTCAATGTGGCTTTTTCGATGTCCAACCAAGCTCTAAGTGCTCCACAGTGCCCACTTCTGCTGACTTTGTGGTCATTGAACTAAATTTTTATCATCTACCTGTTCTACTGGAGGAAGTCTTAATATGCCTCCAGTAACCTCCTAAGTCACTGATGGGTTTGAGGTCTTGGTTGCCTTCAATCTGGTTTAGTTCACTTGATGAGATAGATGTTTTAACCAGGATGTGGCCACTGCACAAGCCACAGCTTTTTGGAGTCACATGTGAAAACCAGGTAGTAGGTAGATACAAAATCGGGAAAGTTGCCCTGAAGAGGGATCAGCAAGCCCTTAAAGAATACTAGTCTTCCTTGAATACCCCATATACCTCCTGTGTTCCTAGGGCCACATAGCAAGTAAGTGTCTGAGGCTGGATTTGAATTTAGGTGTTCCTGAATCCTGACTTATATAGGGGAAAATTCATGATCTATGATATTTTGGGGAAGCAGGAAACTCACTAATTGGAATACCATGGCAGGAAACATCCTTCTCTCTTTATGTATATTTGCATGCTATTCATGTTTTAATGATGAGAAGTTTACATATACAATCATAAATGACAAAGTTTCTTAGGGGGATAAGCTTACAAAGAAAATAATCTAAAAACCAACACGTAAGTTTTATATGGAAAAGTTCCATTTAAACTTTTTAAGCAAGGTGGTCACCAGTTTGAAAAAATGAAAAATATGCCCCTCCCCAGTTGAAATAGTGGAAAATTAGGGTATGGGATAGCAGGAAAAAACTCATTGTGGAAGAAGGAATACCTTTTAAGTTTTCACATAGAGATATTTACTTCAAAAATATGACAAGAACAAATTTACAAATATTTCCAGAAATAAACTTTCCCCTACAATACTTCAGTCTCTGGAGGAGAAGGCTCAAAACTCAGATGAGTTCCTCTAATGCATTGGCTCCACCATGTTCATTCCCTAATATAGCATAGCTGCTGCCTGACTTCTTCTATCAGTTATTGCTGTCATGGGAATAGGTGCACAGGGTCTGTCCTAAAGATTCCTACTATTTCCTCAAGACAGCAATGTAGGACTGGATATAATATACAACCTGTAACCTCAGGCCATGGAATTATTACTGTCTAATAAGGAATGAGAAGGAAATAATTTAACTTGGCTATTACAGAGAGAAGAAATAGCTAGTTAAATAGAATGCCATGTGTGAATTAAGGAAGACCTGAGTTCAAAGCCAGTCTCAGATATTTACTAGCTATGTGACCCTGGGAAAATAATTTAATACAGTTTACCTCAGTTTCTTCATCTCTGAAGTGACCTTGAGAGGGAAATGGCAAACTACTCCAATATCTTTACCAAAAAAACCCTCCAACGGGTCAAAAAGAACAAAGAAAAGAGCCAAGAACTGAGTCCTGAATATTGGGGCCATATTGACCTCAAAGGGAGAAGGCCTTTGCTTTACTCCATGTTCTCTTAGCATCTTTTTTTTTAGTCCTTTCTCATTTGAATATATTTTCCTTACAAGAAATTAAAGAAAAACATTTGAATATCTCAGGCTCTTTGTATATCTGTAGCAGTTGAAGAACTTGTTTTCTTTAGAAAGAAAGGAAGACAAGTAAATCTAGCCAAATTAGGAGACAAAAAACAGAAACCTAGGGAGACATTTGCATCATGGGTGGGAATAGGGGTTTACATACTTCTCTGGCATTTTTTAAGTTTACAACATCCTTTTTTTCAGAACAGCCTTATGAGATAGCTTGTCTTCATGGAGTGTGGTGGGGAAAAGCACTCCCAAGTGGTGATTTCACTAGAATGGACTCCCATTGTGGAAAGCCCCTCTACTATTTAAAAAATGGAAATTCATCTCTAACATAGTCTTAAAGAAGTATGTGGGTTAATAAGAGGTTATCTTTTTTATTCTATATGTAAGGTTTTATAAAATCTTGAGTTCAAAAGCAAAATATCATAAGATTTTAAAAAGAAGATTGGATAGCAAAATGAACATCATTCCCCATTGCCACAAGAGTTAGATGGGACCTTGCAGACTGTATAGTAGTGGATTAGAGTGTTGGACTTGGAGTAAGGAAGACCTGAATTTAAATCTTGCTTTAGGGACTTTCGGTCAAGATGGCAGCTTAGAGAAAGCTAAAGTTCAGATCTCCGGAAAATCCTTCCCAACCTATCTCAAACTATAAGCTCCTAAGGCGCCGAAATTCAAAACGATCAACAGCATAGACCCTGGGAATCCTCCTCCTGGACCTGGACCTGGATCAAAAGGTACGGCCCCCCTCAAAAGCCAAAACCCGAAATCACTTGGACCTAAGGGGTAGGAGCTCAGAGTCCAAGGCTGCGGGAAGCCGCAGCCCCTCCCCTCTCAGAGAGCAGGGTCGTCTGAAACAACAGCAACCCTCAGGGCGGGCAAGACAGCCTCATGGGCAGGATCCTTCTATTGGAGTATCAGTGAAAGTCACTGCCCTCGGAACTCCGGGAAGCCACAGCTCCTTCCTCCGCAGAGAGCAGGGTCCTCTGAAACAACAGCAACCCTCAGGGCCAACAAAACAGCTTCATGGCCAGCTATTCTGAATGCAACTTCCAGAAAGCAACCCAACCCAGTCCAGTAGAGTGGGCACTTTAGCAGCAGGGAAGCAGAGAGAACTGGGGGAGAGTGTGCCCCCCTGGTCCGACCCTTCCATTCCAGTTCCAGTGAAAGTCATTGCCCATACTCAATTTAACCCAGGGAAAGCTCATAGAACCAACAATCTGCCCAGGACTAAAGCCTCTGAACACGAGACAGAGATAAGAAAAGCTAATCCTCCCCATTCAGAGATGGCAAACTCCACAGAAGCACAGAAGCCCCAAAATACCAAGAAAAATAAGAAGAAAGGGGCGACTTTGGACACATTCTATGGAACCAAAATACAAAATATAGAGGAGATAGAATACGATGCACAAGAAAATGCTCTGAAACCTTCCAAAGGAAATGGAAACTCTCCACAAACACATGGAGAATTTGAATCAGAAATTACCAAAAAGATGGAAGCCTTCTGGGATGAAAAGTGGGAAATAATGCAAAAGAAATTCACGCATCTACAAAACCGGTGTGACCAAACTGAAAAGGAAAACCAGGCTTTAAAGGCAAGAATCAGGAAGCTGGAAGACAACGATCGTGTAAAAGAGCAAGAATTAATAAAGCAAAGCCAAAATACCAAGAAATTAGAAGAGTACATAAAATATCTCACCGACAAGGTGACAGATCTGGAAAATACAGGGAGAAGAGATAATTTAAGAATAATTGGACTTCCAGAAAAGCCAGAAATAAACACCAAACTGGACATGGTGATACAAGATATAATCAAAGAAAATTGCCCAGAGATTCTAGAACAAGGGGGCAATACAGCCACTGACAGAGCTCACAGAACACCTTCTACACTAAACCCCCAAAAGACAACTCCCAGTAATGTAATTGCCAAATTCCAAAGCTATCAAACAAAAGAAAAAATCCTACAGGAAGCCAGAAAAAGACAATTTAGATATAAAGGAATGCCAATCAGGGTCACACAAGACCTTGCAAGTTCTACTCTGAATGATCGTAAGGCATGGAACATGATCTTCAGAAAGGCCAGAGAGCTGGGTCTCCAACCAAGAATCAGCTACCCAGCAAAACTGACTATATACTTCCAAGGGAAAGTATGGGCATTCAACAAAATAGAAGACTTCCAACTTTTTGCAAAGAAAAGACCAGAGCTCTGTGGAAAGTTTGATACCGAAAATCAAAGAGCAAGGAATACCTGAAAAGGTAAATATTAAGGAAAGGGGAAAAATGTTATCTTCTTCTTTTACTCAAACTCTCTTCTATAAGGACTACATTTATATCAATCTATGTATACTAATATGTGGGGAAAATGTAATGTATAAATAGGGGGTAAAGAAAGACCAAATAGAATAATCTTTCTCACACAAAGATTCACATGGGAAGGGGAGGGGAAGAAAATTCCTATAAGAAGGAGAAGAAGAGAGGGTTTTTTTTACTTAAACCTTAATCTCAGGGAAATCAACTCTGAGAGGGGAAAACATCCAGATCCATTGGGATCTTGAATTCTATCTTACCCAACAAGGATAGGGAGAAGGGAAAACCAAGGGAGGGAGGGGGAGAGGGAGAACAAAAAGGGAGGGAAAGAGAGGGGGGAGGGGGAGGGAACAAAAAGGGAGGAACTAAAAAAGGGAAACATCAAAGGAGGGGACAAGGGGGACTGATTCAAAGTAAATCACTGGACTAAAAGGTAGAGCCGAAGAAGAAAAGGTTAGAATTAGGGAAGGATATCAAAATGCCAGGGAGTCCACAAATGACAATCATAACTTTGAACGTGAATGGGATGAACTCACCCATAAAACGTAGACGAATAGCAGAGTGGATTAGACTCCAAAACCCTACCATATGTTGTCTTCAAGAAACACACATGAGGCAGGTAGACACTCAAAAGGTCAGAATTAAAGGATGGAGTAAGACCTTCTGGGCCTCAACTGATAGAAAGAAGGCAGGAGTGGTAATCATGATATCTGATAAAGCCAAAGCAAAAATAGACCTGATCAAAAGGAGTAGGGAAGGTAATTATATTTTGTTTAAAGGGACTTTAGACAATGAGGAAATATCATTAATCAACATGTATGCACCAAATAATATAGCACCCAAATTTCTAATGGAGAAATTAGGAGAATTGAAGGAAGAAATAGACAGTAAAACCATATTAGTGGGAGACTTAAACCAACCATTATCAAATTTAGATAAATCAAATCAAAAAATAAATAAGAAAGAGGTAAAAGAAGTGAATGAAATCTTAGAAAAATTAGAATTAATAGACATATGGAGAAAAATAAATAGGGATAAAAAGGAATACACCTTCTTCTCAGCACCACATGGCACATTCACAAAAATTGACCATACATTAGGTCACAGAAACATGGCACACAAATGCAGAAAAGCAGAAATAATGAATGCAGCCTTCTCAGATCACAAGGCAATAAAAATAATGATGAGTAATGGTACATGGAAAACAAAATCTAAAACCAATTGGAAATTAAACAATATGATACTCCAAAACCGTTTAGTTTAAGAAGAAATCATAGAAACAATTAATAATTTCATCAAGGAAAATGACAATGGCGAGACATCCTTTCAAACCTTTTGGGATGCAGCCAAAGTGGTAATCAGAGGTAAATTCATATCCCTGAATGCTTATATTAACAAACTAGGGAGAGCAGAGATCCATCAATTGGAAATGCAAATAAAAAAACTCGAAAGCGATCAAATTAAAACCCCCCAGCAGAAAACCAAACTAGAAATCCTAAAAATTAAGGGAGAAATTAATAAAATTAAAAGTGATAAAACTATTGATTTAATAAATAAGACAAGAAGCTGGTACTTTGAAAAAACAAACAAAATAGACAAAGTACTGGTCAACCTAATTAAAAAAAGGAAGGAAGAAAAGCAAACTAACAGCATTAAAGATGAAAAGGGGGACAGCACCTCCGATGAAGAGGAAATTAAGGCAATCATTAGAAATTACTTTGCCCAATTATATGGCAATAAATACACCAATTTAGGAGAAATGGATGAATATATACAAAAATACAAACTGCCTAGACTAACAGAAGAGGAAATAGAATTCTTAAATAATCCCATATCAGAAAATGAAATCCAACAAGCCATCAAAGAACTTCCTAAGAAAAAATCCCCAGGGCCTGATGAATTCACCAGTGAATTCTATCAAACATTCAGAGAACAGTTAATCCCAATACTATACAAACTATTTGACATAATAAGCAAAGAGGGAGTTCTACCAAACTCCTTTTATGACACAAACATGGTACTGATTCCAAAACCAGGCAGGTCAAAAACAGAGAAAGAAAACTATAGACCAATCTCCCTAATGAATATAGATGCAAAAATCTTAAATAGGATACTAGCAAAAAGACTCCAGCAAGTGATCAGAAGGATCATTCACCATGATCAAGTAGGATTTATACCAGGGATGCAGGGCTGGTTCAACATTAGGAAAACCATCCACATAATTGACCACATCAACAAGCAAACCAGCAAGAACCACATGATTATCTTAATAGACGCAGAAAAAGCATTTGATAAAATACAACACCCATTCCTATTAAAAACACTAGAAAGCATAGGAATAGAGGGGTCATTCCTAAAAATAATAAACAGTATATATCTAAAACCATCAGCTAATATCATCTGCAATGGGGATAAACTAGATGCATTCCCAATAAGATCAGGAGTGAAACAAGGATGCCCATTATCACCTCTACTATTTGACATTGTACTAGAAACACTAGCAGTAGCAATTAGAGAAGAAAAAGAAATTGAAGGCATCAAAATAGGCAAGGAGGAGACCAAGTTATCACTCTTTGCAGATGACATGAAGGTCTACTTAAAGAATCCTAGAGATTCAACCAAAAAGCTAATTGAAATAATGAACAACTTTAGCAAAGTTGCAGGATACAAAATAAACCCACATAAGTCATCAGCTTTTCTATATATCTCCAACACAGCTCAGCAGCAAGAACTAGAAAGAGAAATCCCATTCAAAATCACCTTAGACAAAATAAAATACCTAGGAATCTATCTCTGGAGACAAACACAGGAACTATATGAACACAACTACAAAACACTCGCCACACAACTAAAACTAGACTTGAGCAAATGGAAAAACATTAACTGCTCATGGATAGGACGAGCCAATATAATAAAAATGACCATCCTACCCAAACTTATTCATCTATTTAGTGCCATACCCATTGAACTACCAAAATACTTCTTCACTGATTTAGAAAAAAAACATAACAAAGTTCATTTGGAATAACAAAAGATCAAGGATATCCAGGGAAATAATGAAAAAAAAAAACACATATGATGGGGGCCTTGCAATCCCTGACCTTAAACTATATTACAAAGCAGCAGTCCTCAAAACAATTTGGTACTGGCTAAGAAACAGAAAGGAAGATCAGTGGAATAGACTGGGGGCAAGCGACCTCAGCAAGACAGTATACGATAAACCCAAAGATCCCAGCTTTTGGGACAAAAATCCACTATTCGATAAAAACTGCTGGGAAAATTGGAAGACAGTGTGGGAGAGACTAGGAATAGATCAACACCTCACACCCTACACCAAGATAAATTCAAAATGGGTGAGTGACTTTAACATAAAGAAGGAAACCATAAGTAAATTGGGTAAACACAGAATAGAATACATGTCAGACCTTTGGGAGGGGAAAGGCTTTAAAACCAAGGAAGACATAGAAAGAATCACAAAATGTGAAATAAATAATTTTGACTACATCAAACTAAAAAGCTTTTGTACAAACAAAACCAATGTAACTAAAATCAGAAGGGAAACAACAAATTGGGAAAAAATCTTCATAGAAACCTCTGACAAAGGTTTAATTACTCATATTTATGAAGAGCTAAATCAATTGTACAAAAAATCAAGCCATTCTCCAATTGTTAAATGGGCAAGGGACATGGATAGGCAGTTCTCAGATAAAGAAATCAAAACTATTAACAAGCACATGAAGAAGTGTTCTAAATCTCTTATAATCAGAGAGATGCAAATCAAAACAACTCTGAGGCATCACCTCACACCTAGCAGATTGGCTAACATAACAGCAAAGGAAAGTAATGAATGCTGGAGGGGATGTGGCAAAATAGGGACATTAATTCATTGCTGGTGGAGTTGTGAACTGATCCAACCATTCTGGAGGGCAATTTGGAACTATGCCCAAAGGGCTACAAAAGAATATCTACCCTTTGATCCAGCCATAGCACTGCTGGGTCTTTACACCAAAGAGATAATGGACAAAAAGACTTGTACAATAATATTCATAGCTGCGCTCTTTGTGGTGGCCAAAAACTGGAAAACGAGGGGATGCCCATCAATTGGGGAATGGCTGAGCAAATTGTGGTATATGTTGGTGATGGAATACTATTGTGCTAAAAGGAATAATAAAGTGGAGGAGTTCCATGGAGACTGGAAGGACCTCCAGGAAGTGATGCAGAGCAAGAGGAGCAGAACCAGGAGAACATTGTACACAGAGACTAAAACACTGTGGTATAATCGAACGTAATGGACTTCTCCATTAATGGCGGTGTAATGTCCCTGAACAATTTGCAGGGATCTAGGAGAAAAAAACACTATTCATAAGCAAAGGATAGACTATGGGAGTGGAAACACCGAGGAAATCAACTGCCTGAATACAGCGGTTGAGGGGACATGACAGAGGAGAGACTCTAAATGAACACTCTAATGCAAATATTATCAACAAAGCAATGGGTTCAAATCAAGAAAACATGTAATGCCCAGTGGATTTACGCGTCGGCTATGGGGGGTGGGGGGGAGGAAAAGAAAATGATCTATGTCTTTAATGAATAATGCTTGGAAATGATCAAATAAAATATATTAAAAAATATTGCTTTAGGCATTTAAGGCAAGTCATCTACTATCTCGGAGCCTCAGTTTCCTCAACTGTAAAACAGGGATAATAATAGCACTTCTTCATAGAGTTCTTTTAAGGATCAAATAAATGTAAAACATGTTGTAGACATCAAAGTGCATTATAAAATCCACTATTATATCTAGTTCAGCTCCCTCAGTTTGCACTGGGAACCTGAGACTTGGATGTATCAAGTTAACTTACCCAAGGATAAACTGGTAAAAACCGAATAGCTTGGATTTGAAATTACTTTCTCTGACTCCAAATCTGGAACTTCCTCATTACATCATGAGTCTCTCATCTAAAACAGTTAGTAAGTATAATAAATAGGGCTTAAAATCAGGTTTTCTTATTTCTAAGGGTAGCTCCTCTATCCACTGAGCCATACTGCCTGTTTCACCTTACAATCAAATAGAGAATTTAAAGGAAAAAATTGAATCCTGCCATTACAAAAAGAAGAGAAGTAGAGGAAAGATTCATTTCTCAATATTCAATAATCTCTTACAGGAAACTTGGAAAGAAAGATTGTTACTTGTTACGGATCTTTATGAATTTGACTTTTGGGGAGCTAATTTGTAAATCCTTAGACAAAAATTACCTTTTTAAAAAAAATTAAAACCCTTACTTTCCATCTTGGAATCAATACTGTGTATTGGCTCCAAGGCAGAAGAGTGGTTAGGGCTAGACAGTGGGGGTTAGGTGACTTGCCCAGGGTCACACAGCTGGGAAGTGCCGGAGGCCAGATTTGAACCTAGGACCTCTCCTCTCTAGGTTTGGCTCTCAATTCACTGAGCTACCCAGCTGCTCCCCATAAATTATCTTACTGCAATACAAAAGCTTATATGCTGAAATGCATAATCCTACTAACTAGTTATGAATAAAACCAAATGTCATAACATATCTTGTACAATGGAATTATCATTAATTTTAATGTATTTCACCCTGATTTTTTCATTTCATCAATATGCCACACAAAAGGCACACTCATGTAGAAAGTGCCACTCGATATAACACTGTAAAAGGATGCCTGACATTAGATTCTGAATAATAAGCAGAGAATAATAAGCAAAGAAAAGAGCTTAGTGAAAGACACTTTGCAAAGGAAAAAAAAATTGTTAAACACAGTGACTTCCAAACCTCCTTTCTTCTAGTCAACTGAGTCATATATAAAAACAAAAACTCATAGAACTTTTACAGGTTTGATAACAAAAATAATGAGAAAACATCCCATCATTCCTGTTGCCACAAGATTTTGCACTCCATCTGAAGGAAACCTCCATTGCTTTAAAGAAAAGTTGGCATTATATAACAGTAAGAATACTAAAATTCAACAAAAAGAATCAAGAGAAATGATTAAGTATGTCTTCAACTCTGAGATTAAGATGAATTGGAAAAGTAATAATGCCTGTACACTGATGATGCTACTGATGATGTCTTAACACTGACTTTTATTGAACCATCTGCTTTTGAAAATGAGCCAATAAGAATCACAAACAGAAATGGATGACTTCTTTCTATCTTAGTTGAGTAAACAAAATATAAGTAAAAGCTTGGAATTTCTAATTTAGAAATTAGAAAGGGTAAGGATGAGGAACAGGATACTTTGAGAGTGTTTTGGTAAGTATAAAATAAATGGGCATCATTTCAAAATATCCAGGCAAGTTTCAATGAATAAAGTCAACAAATTCATCATATCTCTCACACCTATTCCCTTTTTGTCATTCATACATATCATATAGCTTTTAGCCTAAAAACAGGATCTTATCATCTGTTATAGTCTCTTGAAATAGCCTCTCAATTGGTCTCCCTGTCTTCAGTCTGTCTCTTTGCCAATATATCCTATTCACAATGGAAAACAGAAATTCTTTAAACACAGATGTGGCAAGGACATTCCACTGCTCAAAAATTTTCAATGGCTCCCTGCTGATCCTAGGATAAAATAAAATATTCTTATTATGACATTGAATGCACATCAGAGTTTGGCTCTCATTTGCAAGTACAATAATATTTCATGTTTATATCCTTCATATAGTCTGTTCAAGTGGAACTTGTTTACTAATTCAGTTTTTCCACTTCTGTTTCTTTACACCAGTGGTCCCTCATGTTTGAAATATTCTCCCTCCTTTTTTTTCTTCATAGAATCTCTAGCTTCCTTTAAAGCATAACTTGGTTGCCAACTACTATAAGAAGTCTTTCCTGACTCTTGCCACCCCAAACCCCTTTTGTAGTTATTATCAATCTCTTTTGTATATATGGTACTTAAAGTCTGATGTAAATGTAACCCCTGATGCAAAGCCCATTTTTACTGAATTCTCTTCTTATTGATGGAGATAAAGGCCTTCTTCTGTGTGAGAAGAGGATAAGAGTTGATAAGAAGGGAGAGCTTCAGTTCTCAGCCAGTCCTCCATTTGGACTCTCCAAATGACAGTCCCTTTTTAGTCCATTTTGTGACTTCAAATAAGAATTCCTTCTTGAGTTCCCCAAGACTGTCCAATTAAAAGTCTTTGAGCCCAGCATTGAGCTGACTTCCAGCTTCAAGAGAGAAGATGAAAGAGGCCAATCCTATTTCAGATTGATTAATGGGATAGGTTCTTCATTCTATATTGTCTAGTATATATTCTCCTATGTACAATTTCTCTGATTTATTTTGCTATGATTTGGATAAATGGCTTTCTTTGCTTTTTTCTATGTGTGATTATTGTGGAACCAGTATTTGATGGGAAAGAAATCAAACCTTGGAAATAGAGTTTGATGTCCTTCTTCCTCCAAAAAATGATTGTCAAAAGTTAGCTCATGACTTCTGGGGGTGGATCCAAGATGGGGGAGTAACTAGAGCAGCAGCTTCATGTCATCTAAAAAATCGTCTCTGACCAAGATTAAAATATCTCCACAAAATAAATACAGGAGTGAAAGAACCAACAGGAGGACAGAGCGAAACATCTTTCAAGAAAAGAAAAGTTAGCTCAAACCTGATTATGTCCACTCAACTAATAATATTTAAAGAAATAGACAGAAGTATTTTTAGTCTGGTACCTTCCTCTTTCCTTTTTTTAAGAGGTGTTTTTATTTATTTTTTATATATTTAAACATTGTTCATTGGAAACAAAGATCATTTTCTTTGCTCTCACTCAACCGCCTCCCATAGCGGACGCACAATTCCACTGGGTGTCACATGTGTCCTTGATCTGAACCCATTTCCATGTTGTTGGTATCTACATTAAGGTGTTCATTTAGAATCTCTCTTCAATCTTATTCCCTCAACCCCTATAGTCAAGCAGTTGCCTTTCCTCGGTGTTTTTACTCCCACAGTTTGTCCTCTGCTTGTGGATAGTGTTTTTTTTTCCCTTGTAGATCCCTGCAGATTATTCAGAGACATTGCATTAACACTAGTGGAGAAGTCCATTACATTATATTGAACCATAGTGTATCAGTCTCTGTGTATAATGATTTCCTGGTTCTGCACCTTTCACTCTGCATCACTTCCTGGAGGTCCTTCCAGTCTCCATGGAATTCCTCCACTTTATTATTCCTTTGAGCACAATAGTATTCCATCATCAACATATACCACAATTTGTTCAGCCATTCCCCAATTGAAGGGCATCCCCTCATTTTCCAATTTTTTGGCCACCACAAAGAATGTGGCTATAAATATTCTTGTACATGTCTTTTTACTTATTATCTACAAAAGCAGCAGTGCTATGGCTGGATCCAAAGGTAGACAGTCTTTTATCACCCTTTGAGCATAGTTCCAAATTGCCCTCCAGAATGGTTGGATCATTTCAAAACTCCACCAATGAATTAATGTCCCCATTTTGCCACATCCCCTCCAGCATTCATTACTTTCCTTTGCTGTCATGTTAGCCAATCTGCTAGGTGTGAGGTGATACCTCAGAGTTGTTTTGATTTGCATCACTCTGATTATAAGAGATTTAGAACACTTTTTCATGTGCTTATAACTAGTTTTGATTTATTTAACTGAAAACTACCTATTCATGTCCCTTGCCCATTTATCAATTGGAGAATGGCTTGATTTTTTGTACAACTGGTTTAGCTCTTTATAAATTTGAGTAATTAGACCTTTGTCAGAGGTTTTTGTTATGAAGATTGTTTCACAATTTATTGCTTCCCTTCTGATTTTAATAATATTGGATTTGTTTGTACAAAACCTTTTTAATTTGATGTAGTCAAAATTAATTATTTTACATTTTGTAACTCTATGTCTTGCTTGGTTTTAAAATCTTTTCCTTCCCATAGGTCTGACATGAATACTATTCTGTATAGTTTCCTTCTTTATGTTTAAGTCATTCACCCATTCTGAGTTTATCTTGGTGTAGGGTGTGAGGTGTTGGTCCAATCCTAATCTCTCCCACACTAACTTCCAGTTTTCCCAGCAATTTTTGTCAAATACTGGATTTTTGTCCCAAAAGCCGGTGTCTTTGGGTTTGTTATAGATTGTCTTGCTGAGGTCACTTACCCCAAGTCTATTCCACTCATCCTCCTTTCTGTCTCTTAGCCAGTACCCAATTGTTTTTATGATCACTGCTTTATAATATAGTTTGAGATCTGCAAGACCACCTTCCTTTGCATTTTTTTTCATTATTTTCCTGGATATCCTTGATATTTTCTTCTTCCAAATGAACTTTGTTATGGTTCTTTCTAGTTCAATAAAGAAAAAGTTTTTCGGAAGTTCAATGGGTATGGCACTAAATACGTAGATAAGTTCGGGTAGGATGGTCATTTTTATTATATTGGCTTGTCCTACCCATTAGCAGTTAAATGTTTTTCCAATTACTTAAATCTAGTTTTAGTTGTGTGGAAAATGTTTTGTAGTTGTGTTCATATAATTCCTGTTTTTGTCTCAGGATATAGATTCCTAAGTATTTTATATTGTCTAAAGTGATTTTGAATGGAATTTCTCTTTCTAATTCCTGCTGCTGAGATGGGTTACAGGCTTGTGTGGATTTAATTTGTATCCTGCAACTTTGCTAAAATTGTTGATTATTTCCACTAGCTTTTTGGTTGATTCTCTAGGATTTGTTAAGTAGACCATCATGTCATCCGCAAAGAGTGATAGCTTAGTCTCCTCATTGCCAATTTTAATGCCCTCAATTTCTTTTTCTTCTCTAATTGCTACTGCTAGTGTTTCTAGTACAATGTCGAATAATAAAGGTGATAAGGGGCATACTTGTTTCACTCCTGATCTTAGTGAGAAGGCTTCTAGTTTGTCCCCATTGCAGATGAAGTTGGCTGATGATTTTAGATAGATATTGGTTATTATTTTTAGGAAGGATCCTTCTATTTCTATACTTTCTAGTCTTTTCAATAGGAATGGGTGTTGTATTTTTCAAAGGCTTTTTCTGCGTCTATTGAGATAATTATGTGATTTTTGTTGGTTTGTTTGTTGATATGGTCAATTATGTGGATGGTTTTCCTGATACTGAACCATCCTTGCATTCCTAGTATAAATCCTACCGGATCAAAGTGAATAACCCTTGTGATGACTTGCTGAAGTCTATTTGCTAGTATCATGTTTAAGATTTTTTGCATCTATGTTCATTAAGGAGATTGGTCTGTACTTTTCTTCCTCTGTTTTTGGCCTTCCTGGCTTTGGGATGAGTACCATATTTGTGTCATAGAATGAATTTGGTAGAATTCCCTCTTTGCTTATTATGTCAAATAGTTTGTATAGTATTGGGATTAGCTGTTCTTTAAATGTTTGATAGAGCTGTTCTTTAAATGTTTGATAGAATTCACTTGTGAATCCATCAGGCCCTGGGGATTTTTTCTTTGGGAGTTCTCTGATAGCCTGTTCAATTTCTTTTTCTGATATGGGATTGTTTAAGAATTCTATTTCTTCTTTTGTTAATCTAGGCAGTTTATATTTTTGTAAATATTCATCCATATCATCTAGATTGGCATAATTATTGCCATATAGTTGGGCAAAAAAGTTTTTAATGATTGCCTTAATTTCCTCTTAATTGGAGTTGAGTTATCCCTTTCCATCCATAATACTGTTAATTTGATTTTCTTCTTTCCTCTTTTTTATTAGATTGACCAGTATTTTGTCTATTTTGTTTGTTTTTTCAAAATATCAGTTTCTAGTCTTATTTATTAATTCAATAGTTCTATCACTTTCAATTTTATTAATTTCACCCTTGATTTTTAGGATCTCTAATTTGGTTTTCTTCTGGGGATTTTTAATTTGTTCGCTTTCAAGTTTTTTGATTTGCATGTCCAATTCATTGATCTCTACCCTCCCTAATTTGTTAATATATGAACTTAAGCATATAAATTTTCCCCTCAGTACTGCTTTGGATGTATCCCATGGAGTTTGAAAGGATGTCTCATCATTGTCATTTTCTTCAATGAAATTATTAATTTTTTCTATGATTTGTTCTCTGACTAGTCGATTTTGGAGAATCATATTATTTAATTTCCGATTAGTTTTGGATTTAGTTCTCCTTTGTGGAAAGGAAACAAGACTGACAGTTTGTGGGGGAAGGGCCCAACTGGGAGTGGCAGTTGGGTCTTGTGACTAGTATTTCCTTCCTGCCAGGTGGGAGTTGCTTCCCCGGTTGGAGGAGGAAGGAGCTGTTCAGCCAGTCTGGAGTGCCAGGCTCTTTCTTGGTTTAGCCTGAAGATTCAAGTCCAATCTCTTCTGAAGAGAGGTTTTCCAACTATATTTTGTCAAGAATTTGAAAAAATCATGCCTGCATACATTTCAAAAGCCTGTGTGACTGTGAAAAGTAACCATTTTGCGAGCAGTGCTGAGTGCAACTAATCTGCCTAGTGATACCACACCCAAGAAACCACTCCTCCTGAAGGGAGGAGGCAACACTTTTTTTATATAATAATATTTTATTTGATCATTTCCAAACATTATTCATTAAAGAAAAAGATCATTTTCTTCCCCCCCCATAGCTGACGCGTGATTCCACTGGGTATCACATGTGTTCTTGATTCGAACCCATTGTCATGTTGCTAGTATTTGCATTAGAGTGTTCTTTTAGAGTCTCTCCTCTGTCATGTCCCCTCAACTGCTTTAGTCAGGCAGTTGCTTTTCCTTGCTGTTTCTACTCCCACAGTTTGTCCTCTGCTTATAAATAGTGTTTTTTCTCCTAGATCCCTGCAGATTGTTCAGGGACATTACACTGCCACTAATGGAGAAGTCCATTACGTTCGATTATACCACAGTGTATTAGTCTCTGTGTACAATGTTCTCCTGGTTCTGCTCCTCTCGCTCTGCATCACTTCCTGGAGGTAGTTCCAGTCTCCATGGAACTCCTCCACTTTATTATTCCTTTTAGCACAATAATATTCCATCACCAACATATACCACAATTTGTTCAGCCATTCCCCAATTGATGGGCATCCCTTCATTTTCCAATTTTTGGCCACCACAAAGAGCGCAGCTATAAATATTCTTGTACAAGTCTTTTTGTCCATTATCTCTTTGGGGTACAGACCCAGCAGTGCTATGGCTGGGTCAAAGGGCAGACATTCTTTTATCACCCTTTGGGCATAGTTCCAAATTGCCCTCCAGAATGGTTGGATCAGTTCACAACTCCACCAGCAATGAATTAATGTCCCTACTTTGCCACATCCCCTCCAGCATTCATTACTTTCCTTTGCTGTCATGTTAGCCAATCTGCTAGGTGTGAGGTGATAACTCAGAGTTGTTTTGATTTGCATCTCTCTGATTATAAGAGATTTAGAACACTTCTTTATGTGCTTATTAATAGTTTTGATTTCTTTATCTGAAAACTGCCTATCCATGTCCCTTGCCCATTTATCAATTGGGGAATGGCTTGATTTTTTGTACAATTGATTCAGCTCTTTATAAATTTGAGTAATTAAACCTTTGTCAGAGGTTTTTATGAAGATTTTTTCCCCAATTTGTTGTTTTCCTTCTGATTTTAGTTACATTGGTTTTGTTTGCACAAAAGCTTTTTAATTTGATGTAGTCGAAATTATTTATTTTACATTTTGTGTGTGTATATATATATATATATATATATATATATATATATATATATAGAGAGAGAGAGAGAGAGAGAGAGAGAGAGAGAGAGAGAGAGAGCACTACTACCACTCTGGAAGGTAGTTATGATTATTATTCCCATTTTAAAGATTAGGAAACTGAGGTCCAAAGAGATATAGTAACAATTAATGTAACTGAAGTAGTAAATTATAAAGTAAATTAAAAGAAAACAAAATAGGATTTGAATTAAAGCATTTGTAACTCACTCCAGCATTCTACAATGCCACCTACCTGATTCTAAGTCTGTCTACTAAGGCTTAGAATGCTTGTGATATATATATATATATATATATATATATATATATATATATATATAATTTCTTTTTCCATATATATATGGAAAAAGTAACCACAACTGAACCACAAATTATCAGCAAATTACATTTTCTATTGCCTTTCCCTATGCCCAGGCTTCTCTAAAGGTATTTCTTTAATTATTTCTTATAGTACAATAGTATTTGTTTAAATGAATATACTATAACTTGTTTAGCTGTTCCCCAGTTGCTGGGCAATTCATTTATTTCTCTTCATTTCTAGCCCTTTGATACTACAAAATATTTAATATTGACATTGTCTCCACTGGTCCTGAGGTGGTTCTAGAAGTGGCTAAACCAGGATGGAACCGTTCTCATTATCATATTCGCTAAAAATGACCCAGAATTATCATCTTTTTCACTTAGAATGACAAGAAATCACAAATAACCTTATGCAAAAAAAAAAACAAAAAACAAAAAAACACAGATTTCGGTTTCTAAAAGGAAGGAAATAAAGGATGATTGACAAAAATAAAAATCTTCCCAAGGTCAAATCTTATTTCCAGAAGTGAATGAGAGTAAATCTTTGTTTGTCTTAGTGTTGATATAACTGCAAGCCAAGTGATTGAAGTTTTTGCCAAAGTTCATGGATCACTGTGGGAAATAAGGTTTTCTGAACTGGCAATGGAAAGGTCATTTCTGCACTTTTGCCTATGGTACAAAGGACATTTATTTAGAAAATATAAGTTTAAAATACATTACATTCCCCAGTTTAGAGAGAGAATATTTGCAGTTCTTCAAAACAAAAAAAATCTCCTCCTAAAGTGATATAACTGTGGTAATCTTTAGTTATTCATTAATCAACCTCAGCAACATAATAATATTCAAAAGGGTAAGCTACTTTGTGACTCCATATTTTATTAAATAAATTCTCCATTTTTACAACATGTGAGTAAAATTCTAGTATTTTAAAAAGTTCTTGTATTTTAAAAATCTGAAGACTTTTATAAAAGTTGATTAATTTATTCATAGAAAAGTAGAACATACTGGCTCTAGAATCAAAAGTTCAGATCTAGATTTTGCCACTTAATTACCTCTTAGGACTTTTACAATTTATTTAGCCTCTCTGACTCACAGTTTCTTGATTGGAAAATGAAGGGATTGGACCAAGTAGATTCCAAGCACTCTCAGTCTCTAGAAATCCTTGCTAGTACTGCAGATACAAAATAAAAAACAAACAACTCTGTCCTTGAGGAAATGATGTTCTTGTAGAGGACAGGGACAACTTGTACTTAGGAAAGTATATACATAATAAATCCAGAGATACAAAGTAATTTCTGGATGAAGTAAAGAGAACCAAAGGAAAATATTAGACTATAACAGCAATATAAAAATGAACAATTTTGTGGAAGAAGAAAACAAGCAGAATCAGGAGAATAATTCATACAATACCAAGACTTAAAAGATAAACAACACTGAAGCTTGACAGAATTATTCATGCAATGATTCATGATTCAAAATAACCAATGACAAAGCAGGCTATTCATATCTTGATAGACAGGTGGTAGACACAGAGTATAGAATGGGGATATGTAGCTATAGATAAAGATTTAAAAATGGCTAAATAATTTTTTTTCTGTCCTCACCTTTATATTTTGGAATATTTGATTGCCTTTAAGTCACCTTTAAGTTTTACTTTCTTCTTGAGGCCAGCACCAGGAACCCTTCAATCCCTTCACCCTCCAACTGAAGGTTACTTTGTATGAGTTTTGTATGTTTTGCATATTTTTATATGCTTGATCTCTCCTCATTTAGAAAGTAAGTTCCTTGAGAGAAAGAACTACTCATCATTTTTTTCTCTAAACCCACTATCCAAGACATGTGGTATATGCTTAATAAATGTCTATTCTTTGATAATTTCTTGTAATATGAAGTCTGGTCTTTTTTATCATTATTTTCAGGGAGTCCAATAATTCTTAGGTTGTCTTTCCTGGATCTATTTTCTAGGCTATTTATTTTTTCAATATTTCAATATTTCATATTTTCTTCTGTTTTTTTTTCTTCTTTTGATTTTGTTTTATTTTTATTGATGTCTCATGAAGCTATTAGATCATATTTACCCAATTCTAATTTTTAAAGAATGATTTTCTTCCTTGACTTTTTTATCTTCCTTTTCCATTTGGTCCATTCTACTTTTCATGGAACTCTTTTCTCCATTGGAATTTTTCCCTCTTTTTACATTTGGTCAGTTTTCCTTTTCATGTAACTCTTTTCTTCATTAGATATTTGTGCCTCTTTTTCCAGTTAACCAACTTTATTTTTAAGCTGTTATTTTCTTTTTGCATTACTTTCATTTCTTTTCCACATTTCCCCCCATTTTTCTTTCACCTCTCTTATTTTCTTTTTTAATTCTTTTGAGTTCTTCTAGTACTTGAGACAAATTCTGTTTTCTTTGAAGTTTTGCATATGATTCCTTGGATCTCACCATCCTCTACTTAATCTATGACTTGCTCTTTGTCTCCATAGACATTTTTCCATGGTTAGGTGGTTCTTTTACTCTTTGCTCATTGTTCTAGCCTTTTTCTTTTGGTCTGTGGACTGGGAGGTCTGAGAACTGATAATTCTGCCTCTTCTGCTGATAGCTTGAAAGACTCAACACTGTGAGCTTTTTTGCCCTGGGGCTAGGGGCTTCAGTACAATCTTGAAAGGACCAAGTACTATTGCTTCAAGGCCTCACTGTGGGCTGGTGCCAGGGATTGGGATTTCAAATAATGGGTGTAGGGTGCTCTGTTGTTGACTTAGGCAGCATCCTGGGATACCAAAGTTGGCCTATTCCCAGGCTGTGAACCTGGTGAAATAGATGGAAAGGTGTTCAGTCCACACTCCTCTGTGTGCAGTTTTACTTCTGTTTTCCCCTTATCCCATGAAAAATGACTCCCTCTATCTACCTTTCAAATTGTTTTCTTTAGGACATCCTCCTCACTCCATCTTGTTTTTGGTTTTGTGGCTTCTGTCATTTTGAGGTGATATTTTAAGGATGGTTTGGGAGGATTCTCAAAGAGGTTTCAGCTTTTGCTGCTACTAAGCCACTATCTTGGCTTCCCCCCCACTTAATAAATGTTTATTGACTGATGCTTGTTGAAAGAAACAAAAATAAAAACTGGTCTTTGATATCAGAGAGCTTTGTTAAATTTTTATGGTTGGACTCTGAATATTTAATTGGTGGGCACCAGGGATTTAATTTCTAAATTCCAAAATGAATTGCTCAAGTAAATGGAATTAATGGTACTTTATTTTTACAATAGAAGAAGATATGAAGGAAGAGAGAAAAGGAGAGAGAGAGAGAGGCAGATAAAGCTTTGGCTTCCTTAAAGTCAGGTAGAAATGCTAAGCTCCAGCCAGAGGAAGTCTCAAGACTCAGAAGGAGTCTCAAGACAATGGGTCTTTCTCAGAGGTTCACACCTCCAGAAAGGCAAGGAAACTAAGTCATCCTTTCACTCACCACAGTGATGGTCTAAAAGGAAAGCAGTCTGAGGTCTCCTGCACAAGCTCCACCAGGGGTCCAGTTCCACAGCCAAGTGTCTTCATTCCAAGTGTGAGTGTCTGTCTTCCAGTCTCTCCTCCAAGTGACTTGTCTTCATTCCAAGCCCAAGTGACTGAATCTTCTATTGATCCTTGTGTGCCTCTGTTTCCTCTATTTAAAGACCTTTTTCTCTTCTGTCACCTCCCCTAAATTTAATCACAGAAGACACTCCTCTCCAGGACTGCCTACTTAATGTATGAAATGGGTATTCACACCTTTTGTAGTTAGTTAACACATTTTTGTAGTTAAAATGGGAAGATCTACTTTAAATGCTGAGTTAACACTTTGGGGATTAAGATCTAAAAATAGATAGGGGATTACAATTTAATCTTCCCAATAAAGGAAGAGCTAAGTACCTTCAATGTTACAATCAAGAGATAGCTAAATACAATCTTCACAGCTTACATTCAGCTATAGGATATAACATAGATAAATACAAATTATTTGTAGAGAAAATATCAAGGATTAGAGGAAGGGACTCAGGTAAGGCTGTGTGTTGAAGGTGATGCCTTAACTGAGCTTGAAATAAACTGTCAAGTGGTGTAAGCTCATTCTAGTTGTGAGCTATGTGTAGTGAAAAAGCATATATGGTAAATAGAGTGCTTAATTTGGGTAATAGCAAGTTGGTCATTTCAGTTTGACTGTAGATTGTGTGAATGGATGTTTCAGGCTAGTTAGATCAGCTCCATTACCCAAAGAAAGAGGTGAAATGTGCAAACAGCTAGAAAGGCTAATGAATATCAGGGCATGTAGTCTTGACTCCAAAGGAATTCTACTAATTCCTGTATTTAGCCTAATCTGATCTACTCAGGGTCAGCGCATGTGACTAGCTTCCTTGGTTTAACTCACTATAAAATCATATCTATAGGTTATCCAGAGACTCATCTAAGTAGACAGTTTTTATGAATTACTATTGCAAAAAAAATAAACTATCTGGTTGCCAAATTTCTGGCTATTCCTCAGACAAAAGACAGTCCATCATCAGGTTACATCTAAAACTTTTAATTTATGTTTTGCTGGCATAGCCTTGGGAACCAAGAGTCACCTACATTGTCAAACGAGAAGGACTGATTGCCTAACTGGTTACTATTGAATATTAAATAAAGAAAAACCAGTTGTCTATTGCTCATTCAGAATCCCCTAGAACAAGATATTTATGGATTTGGGGTATTTCCATTTTTCCTATTAGTTAAAAAGCATTCTGTACAGAGAAAAAAAAGACATAAAAATGTGTTAGGTAGACCAGAACGTTTGGGAAGAGAAGGTAATGTGGAAGGTAGGTCAGTAGGGATTCTCAGGAGGATGAGAGACTGACTAGAGTAGAAGGGACCAAGTATGATATTTTAAAATGTTCATGAATTAGCACCTTAAGCATGATTTCTTTACCACACTGTGCTTTAAAATGGTGGTTTTGCCATGAAATTATGATAATTGACCCAAAGCTTAAAGATGACTTTTATCTTAGCTAAATGTATAGTTCCAGAAAACTCTCTCAGAATCAAACCCATTAAAATTAGTTATATTTTAAAGTTTATTTAATTAATTAATTTAGAATATTTTTCCATGGTTACATGAATCATATGCTTTTCCTCCCCTCCTTCCACCCCCTTCCCTTAGCCAACAAGCAATTCCACTGGGCTTTAGATGTGTCATTGATCAAGACCTATTTTCATATTATTGATATTTGCAGGGTGATCATTTAGATTTTATGTCCCCAATCATGTCCCCATCGAACCATATGATCAAGCAGTTGTTTTTATTCTTATTTCTACTTCCACAGTTCTTTCTCTAGATGTAGATAGCGTTCTTTCTCATAAGTCCCTCAGAATTGTCCTGGATCATTGCATTGCTACTCATAGAGAAGTCCATTGTATTTGATTGTGCCAGAGTCTCTATCAGTCTCTGTATAGAATATTCTTCTGGTTCTGCTCCTTTCACTCTGCATCAACTCCTGTATGTTGTTCCAGTTCATATGGAATTTATCCAGTTCATTATTCCTTTTAGCACAATAGAAAATTAGTTACATTTTGAATATAGAATTGTCATGCTCATCTTATTCCTTTGGAAGAAGAGTTATCACAAAAGAAATAAAGGAACAAAAATCAAATTTGTTATCTGCATATAAGTAATTAGTTAGCTTTAATAAAGTCAGAAATAGAAGAAGGCTGACTAGGCCATATGTTTACAATGACCACTCATCAGCAGAATAGAGTGGTCAGGCAAAATGGATCACCTATATATAGAATGGTAAACGTCTTCCTTCATAGGAAGCTATGGAGAATTTCTATTATTTCTCTAGTATTACTGCTTTTATATTTTTGCTGGGAAATCATTCCTTTGGTGATCATAAAACATAAATATCAGCCTTCTCACTCCTTGCCTCCTTCCCTAGAAGAGGAATTTCCAGAGGTGATGTGGGCTAGAGAACATACTTAAATTTTTTTTTCTTCTTTTGGAGCTATGTTGTCTACAATGGCAAAGGTTTTATCTAATGTCCTTGTATTTTTGGTCCAACTCGACTCCTCATTTATGGACTCTAACATAGCACCATGACTTTAATATTTGGTGAGCATGTTTGTAGTCAGGAAACCTTAGTTCAAATCTCAACTCTTCCACTTATTACCAACAGGAACTTTTGGAAAGTTATTCTCTGGACCTCTATTGCCTCAACCATAAAATGAGAGAGTAAGTTGACTGCCCTTCCCGATCAAAATATATAAAGTCAGAGTTAATATCCATTTGCTCAATATGTGGCATCTGCATCTTTCCTACTTAGCACATTTGCAAGAGAGAAATAATAATGATAACTATTAATATAATTACTAATAATAGCTAGATTTACAGAAAGCATTTGTTTTCCATTGTTTTGCTCATTTTATCTTTCGTGAACACTATAATAGGCAGTGAGATGCCCTTGTCAGGAAAACCTGAGTTCACACTCAGCTTTAAGCAAAAACCTGGGCAAGTCACTTAACCTCTTTCTCTTTCAGGTTTTCTCATCTATTGTTGTTCAGTCATTTTCAGTCATGTCCAACTCCTAATGACTCTATTTGGGGTTTTCTTGGCAAAGATACTGGGGTGATTTGCTATTCCTTCTCCAGACTATTTTACAGATGAGGAACTGAGATGATGGGGTGAAATGACTTGTCCAGGTCATATAGCTAATAAAAGTCTAAGACCAGATTTGGACTCAGGGAAATGAATCTTCCTGATTCCAGGCAACTTAGCTGCCTATAAAATAGAATTAATGATAACACCTGGCTCCTCAAGGTTTCTGTAGAATGAAATGGAAGAATGTATATGAAGTGCATTGTAAATAAGAAAGGTCTATATAAATATTGACTATTGCTATTGTTAACAATCTGGTAAGATTGGAACTTTGGGTTTCATCTCTATTTTAAAAACGAGGAAACTGAGGTCCATAGAGATTAAGTTACTTGCCCGGGTTTCACAGGAATACAGGAGGTAGAATTTGAATTCAGGATCCAACCATCTTCACTGTACCACAATGGTTCACAAGAGAGCTGCAACCTCAAAAATCAAGGTTTTTTGGACAGATGAAAAAAGAGTGAACAGAATCGCACATTTTGTCTATATTTGGCCTTCTGGACCTTTCTTCTGCATAAACTGAGGAAATAAATCACTTTCCCTGAAGGGTGCTCCTCTGTCTTCCCACAAGGATTGGGAAAAACTGGACATGATTATGAACTAGCTTTAAGTTAGATGAGTCAAAAACTGTGTTAAGCATTAAATATATAAAAGGGAAGACCCACAACCATACATATAGATAGATGCATTGCTATCAGGAAAATATTTCTCATAGAACATAGCTTTTGAGCTAAACCTTTAAGAGATCGAGGGATTGCAAGAGACTTGAAGAAGGAGATCATTCTAGGCATAGGGGATGGGCATAATAATGTGAGATGCAATACCAAACATGGAAAACAACAAATAGGGCAGTTTGGAATGATGAATGTTTGAGGAGGGGAAAATATGAAATCAGTCTAGAAAGAGAGATTGAGGTCAAATTGTAAAGGATTGTAATGTGAAAAAAGGAGTTTGTTCTTTTTCCCCCCTAGAAGCAATAGAGGGGTACTGAAGCACCTTAAGCAGGGGACTAAAACAGCCAGACCTATGCCTTAGGAATAACAATTTCTTCACTTTTGTGGAGAATGGAGTATACTTAAGATTGTTTCTTTATGCCTTCTCACAAGGATTGGGGAAAATTGGACATGGCTATAAACCAGCTTTAAATTGGTTGTCTCAAAGGGAAGACAAGGAAAATTACAACAGTTATCCAACCTTTCCTCCCATGATTCAAACAAAATAATCCATTTGCCACTAAAAAGTTCATTTTTCTCTAGTGGTTTTGGCCAAGTACCTACCACCAAGCATCAAACACACTTAGCAATCATATCTGAGGGAAGTAGCCTTCTCAATCTTTTCAATGCTTTTCTTATATCACTTTTGTTTTAGACTTATTTTCTTTGAAATATCCGTCTAATATGGATATTGTGTTGATTTACATATATGTATACATGTGTATCTATAAACAAGGTTTTACATACATACAGAGAAAACATCAAAATAGGTAATGAAACCCACCAGAGAGTAACAGAAGAATAACGTGTACTTGTTATTTTTATTGTTGTGTTGTGTGCCACCAAATGAAAGAGAAGTGGGGAGTGCAATATTAGTATTTAAGCAAGGATCAAGGGTCTTTAATAGATTAAAGGGATGAGGACATTATTTAGTGCTTTGATTATATCTTTCTGTGGAGGTCTAGGATACTCCCATTGATATCTTCTTTTTTTTCATAGATTTTATTGATATCTTTTGGTTTGCCATGATCTAAATTTTTCCCTGTATCCCTCTCCTTCCTATTTTTGGTCTCTAAATATTAAGAACACCTTCTGAGTCAGGTTCCTTATTGATCTCTTTCCATTTTATTGAAGAAGAGTGGTTATGATTCAGGATGAGTGATGAAGCCTCAGTATCTGAGGATGATTTGATTGGCCCAAGTTTTTTGCACTGGAGGTACCCTCTTTCAAAGCACCTTCCAGTAAAATGAAGTCAATTGAACTTCTAGAGTCCCTAAGAGGGATCCAGATTTATTATTCTGAAAGGACTGTCCTGATATGGTAGATTAGGCCAATATATTAGTAAAACCATCCTACACATAAAATGACTGTTTTCCTGAATGTAGCCTTAGAGATCTAAGCCATAAGGAGGAAGGCATAACCTCTCAGGTCAAAAGATAACAGGAACCAAATATATTAGTAGAGTTTCAGGAGTTACTAGAAAAGAATACTTGAACCCTCAGAAAAATAATAATGGAAGTACATTGTAGTTGCACATGAGCTCAACCATGGTGATATAGAAAGGGAACTTCATGACTAAATATTGAGAATTTTTGAAATTGCAGCCTTCTGAAAAAGTGTTAAACTTTTACCAGGGTTTGAACATGTGAATTTTGCCCTCTATAACTACTGTGAGGTATTCAAATTATGCAAGGTAAAGGGGAAGAGGACTTCTTCTCTTAGTGACCTTAAGTTCATTCATCTTCTAGGGGAAGCCTAGCATTTTAAGTAGTGTCTGAAGACTGGAGACTTGTAGCAATTGTTAAAGTGAAGATGTCAGAAAGGGAAAGCTAATTGTTTACAGAATATGAATATTGAGGGTTTTTTAGTTTTATGAGGTGAAATAAAGGCTAAAGAGTATCCAATATGTCATGTTCCCTTGAGTGTTTGCATAGGAATTGTGATTCATTCACTCATATCTTTGGAGACATTTCCATGAGCTATAATTTGCAGTTCTTAGAGGAAACTCTGGATGGGAGCAAATTAAACCACCAAAAAAAATGGTTATTTAAAGAAGCCCATAAGATTGAATGCAGCTAATATAAGCACAAGCCTTGGGGTACTGGGTTATGGGTTATGTAGCCATGTATACATTTTTTCTAGGAATGAGTCTGTCCATTTTTGCTTTCTGATGACCTTCACACAGACATTTTAAAAGCACCAAGCTGAGGAATGTAAGCAGACACAGGAGGGCTTGGCTGTTTAAAGTACTTAAAAGCCAACTTGCCAAGCAGCTATTTATCAGTGCCAATCATCTACAAGGCACCCAATAGACTCTCTATAGGAATTCAGGCAACTGTTTTGTCCATATTTGGAGATAAAATGGTGGGGGGTAGGGAAGCTTTAGTAGCATCTTTTCAAGGGGAGTGCAATAACAATGGTAAGGAGGGAGTTCTCCAAATGCTGAATGATATTTGGCTTCCCAGAATTGTTGCTGGAGTTTCTCTGGGAGGATCCAGAAGGAGTGGGATATCAGGATCCTAGTAGAAACATACAATGTATGAATAAGAATTCTCTCCTGTCTTTTAATCTACTCAAGACACTCTTCTAAATCTTTCTAATACAGACACATTGCCCAAAGTATCCCCTTCCAGGTTAGGTTGTCTCCATTACCATTTTACATATGCAGTAGTCATGCTACCAACATCAGATAATACATTTCCTTCACCCAGTTAAAATACCAACACTTTCCCATTGGTAGGAACCATTTCTTCTCTCTTCTCCTCTCCAATACTCTGTATAACACATGGAGTAGATGAGGAGAAAGACTGAAGGCTTTGTAATACCAGTTACATGACATATCTTGAAATGATGTGTGGAAAATCTCTCCCTAGGTAACTTCCCACCAGGAAAAAAAATACTCTTAAAGCTTAAAGAGAGATGAGAGGCAGTCTTGCCTCCTACCTCTAGTTCTGTATTCTGAGGTCATGTGTGGACATATTCTGCCATATTCTGAATTCCTGCTACTATTCAGCTTCTTGCTGAGGTATATTGTGGTAGGGATGGGGTGGAGGGAGAAGAAAGGATATAGAAGCATGAAGATGGGATTAACTCTCCCCTGCTCATTTTTAGATTTAATCACCAGAAGCTTATACACCCCAATTATTCTTAAGTATGGGGAGGTCTGTGACCCACATGTGCCATAGTGGGTGATGAATCAGAATCAACTGACTTCCCTCTGGGAAGTCCTAAGCAAAGTTATAGCTGTAATTGGTCCATGTAAAGTGGAAGGAAGGAACAGGAAGTGACAAAAGAAAATGTCTTTAAAAGTGGCAAGTATTTCCTATGAGGAGGTCTTCCTCCTTCAATTTGATCTTAAAGGGACTTTGCTTAGGACCTTGAACTGCTCTTGAATTTTCCCTTCGGACTACGATGTGGGTGAGTGAAAAAGGCTGACTCCCTTTCTTGGCTTTTTCTGAGAGGTACTAGCCTCTGGAAGGGCCCCTCATCTTGGAGGAGGCCTCATGGCTAAAACCCTTGTTTAATTGACCCCTGGACCCCTCTGGCTGGGGCTTCTGGAGCCCTGCTGGAGTAAAGCCAGTACTTGAGCAAATAGTCTAGCTTGTTAAGCTAGATTTCTTACTCTACCCTCTTTCTCATTTCTCTACTTTCACTATTTCTTCTTTTGTAAATAAAAGTACCATAAAAAGTCATTCTGACTTGAGGAATAATTTGTGGTGACCACACTCTTATAAATTTAGTCCAACCCTTTAATTTTACCCCTTACAAGCATGAGATGAGAGACTTTTCTTTGCCATGACAGCTGTTTTTGGTACACCACACAAAGTCAGCAAATACTAAAGAGGTCTTGTCCTGTGATTCACAGAAAGTCATTTTTTCTCTCTAATTGCCTAACTCAAGTGACTCCTTTTTAGACTGTTCCTCTGATGATAAAGAAATAAAAATCTATGGTTCCTAATTAAATGGAAGATCTCATCTTATTAAGGCAGCAAAGTGGTTATAGAAATTTGGAATACTATGAAAATTTAAAATATTCCTTAATTTTCATTGTAAATTGGAAATAGGTTTATGAGTAAATCTAAACTATTACAGGTAATTAATTGGATGGCTAGGTGGAACAGTGGATTGAGTGCCAGGCCCTGGAATCAGAAATACTTGAGTTTAAATCTAGGCCCACAATTTATAAGTGGCATGACCTTGGGCAAGTCACTAATTCTTGTTTGTTCCGGGTTCCTCATATGTAAAATGAGCTGGAAAAGGAAATGGCAAACCACTCCAGGAACTTGGTTTAAGAAAACCCCAAATGGGGTCATGGATATTACTGAAGGCTGAAAATAACAATAATAACAAATGAATTTTGTTATTTTTTTCAAGCTCAATAAGATAATTTTAGGTAATTTCTTTGGGATTGCATTGAATAAGTAGATTAGTTTAGGTAGGATTGTCATTTTCATTGAATTGGTTCTATTCATCCATGAAAATTTAATGTTTCTGCAGTTATTTATATCTGACTTTATTTATGAAAAAAAATTTATAATTATGTTCATGTAGTTCCTGGGTTTGTTTTGGCAGGTATATCCTCATTTGTTTTATTCTATCTGTGGTTATTTTAAATGGAGTATCTCCTTTCTCTTCTTACAGGACTTTGTTGGTAATATATAAAATTTCTAATGATTTAATGTGCTTTTATTTCATATCCTGCTATTTTGCTAAAATTATTGAGAGTTTCCTCTAACTATTTGAGTATCTAGGATTTTGCACAGATACCATTATGTCATCTGCAGAGATTGTTTTATTACCTCTTTGCCCATTCTACTTCCTTCAACTTCTTTTTGTTTTCTTGTTACTATTGCTAGCATTTCTGAATAGGAATCTTCATTTCACTCCTAATCTTATAGGGAAGACATTCTTTTCTTTACATTATGTTGTGTCTGTTTTGTTGTTGTTGTTGTTTTATTTTTCTATAATTAATCTTATTAATTGATAGTTTTTCTTCTCTTGGAATGTATGAGCCTCCAGTCAACTTAACTCTTTGAAGAAAGCTGGTCAACTCTAAATTCCAGCCTCAGGTATCTCTTCTATACAGTACCTAATTGAAAAGCTTGCTGTTCATAAGTATAGTGTTGAACAGGTTTTAAAGACTTAAGAATTATGAACAACTACATGATTCCAGATGACTCATAATGCAACATACATTCCACTCTCTATGAGATAGATGATGAATTCAAGGTGCAGCATGATACAGATTTTGGGACATCATCAGTGCAAGAATTTGCTTGACTACATATATTTATTACAAGCAATTTGTTTTTCTTTTTTTTCAAATGAGGGGAAAGTAAGAGGGAGAGAGAAAATCTATTTTTTGCTAAAAGAAAAAAATCAAATTAAACTAAATTGATTGTCATAGATGTTTTCCTTAATATTTGGCACAATAGATATATGGTAGACATGCCACAAGCACTAGATAATAGAATATCTTCATGCAGGTTAAATAGAAAAATTGCCAGGTAGTTCTATAGGACTTGTTCTAAGTGTAGCATTTTAGACCCTTGAGAGGGTATTGTACAACAGGCAAATATGTTGAGGTCTACTTTGTTAATTCTCAAATTATATCCTATCTGGACCAGCTTGGTTTGCCAATGAACCAGACTTCCCTACTTCCAGTCATGACTGGATCCTTATCTAGAATTCTGTTTTCAGTTGACAGAAAAAATAAGGATTCATGTTTCTTGAGCCTGCAATGTCAATTATAAGCTTTCAGTTTTATTCCTTTTTAGTGAATAAAAATGTTGATAGGGATAAAACCTTTCAACAACTCCAAATAAAACTTTCTCTTACTGTTAGGTTGCAGTTTCTTTTCCCTTCTGTGATAATCAGAATTATAGACAGATTTTACTATAGAACTGGTGCAATTGGAGCAAAGGATACATTGATACAATGAAAAAAAGTGTCAAATTTGAAGTCAAAGAACCTGTGTTTGATTTCTAGTTCTACTACTTATTCATGTGACCTTAATCACAAAATCTCTCTGGGCAGTTTCTTCATTTGTAAAATGAGAGCACTGGATGAAAAAAAAACAAAAACCCTTTTATGTCCTTTCTAGCTTTCCAATTATGAATGGTCCTCTAATTTTAAAATAAATTTCTTACCAATCTTTGAATAATGCTTTAATAAGGGCTTTATTTTTTCAATAAATAATTATCAAATCCTTTCTATAGTTAGTGCAAGAAAGGGTCTACAAATATGAACTAGACATAGTTCCAGGTCATAAGAAGCTTATTATTGAGAACAGTTCTCTAAGTAGTGCCAGTGAGGGCCCCAAGACTAAGATTTATAATCAAGCCTGGAAGCATGCTAAGAATTCCTCTGTAATATGTTAATGGACCATTTGGGGCCATGAATTTAATAAGGTCTAGGAAGAGGAATGCTAAGCATAAGAAAAAGGTACTCTGTCTTGAATAAGGCAAAGACCTGGACAAGATAAACATTAGAATGGAATCATGTAGAAATAGAAAGGTAAAACAAAGAGAATTCAGGAAAGTATCTGCTAACTTTCATGGTTCTCTGATAGGTGCTAACAACTTTATAATACTAAAAAAATTTCCACTGGCTCGCCATTTCTTTCTGAATATGTATACAGTTCTTTTCTTTGCTTAGCCTTCAAGTTCTTCCATTATCTAGATATAACCTATACCTCTAGACTTTTCTACCTTTAGTCCACCTAATGTACTTTTTTATGCTTCAATAAAAATGGGATAGTGATTTTTTTTTACACTCCCACACTCACTACTCCTGGAGTAACCTGTACCCAATATTAACTTCTAACAACTGTATAATTGGAAATCTGTTACCCTAAAAACTACATTTCCTGGGAGCCCACTGACTTCCTGTTGTTACATACTTCCTGTAGAAAGGAGATATTAGGCAGTGGGATTGCTGGTCCCCAGCCTCTTTGCTTCCTGTCAGCAACCGTGGTGGTAAATGGGGATTTTAAACAGGCTGATTAGCCATGGGCACGTGGTTTTTATTTTGTTTCATTTTTATTCCTTACTTCTAATGATCATTAATAAATCTTTTTAATATAATATTTTAATTATTGATGATTAATTTTAATTTTTATACAACCTGTCCATCTTTCAATGTCCAGCTCAAATGTGATCTTTTCTATGAAGTTTTTCCTATCACATCTAGCTGGAAGTGATCACTCCTTCAACTCATCTTCTTGTAATACAAATTCTTCTTATTGAATTGGGCTTTGAATTCTAATTTTTATTATATTCATCTTTGTCCAATGAACCACTAGATTCTAAACTCTTTTAGGATAGTAGCCATATCTTATTTCCATTTGCAAGCAGATATATCTCTCTTACTCTGTCCTAACACCTGAAATAATATACAGCACATTTGCAGACACTTGTTAAATGAGCATATGAATGATGGGTTAGGTACAACTCAGGGAAGAACAGAAGTATGCAAGACCAGTATTATGTCAGTCTACTGCTAAGCAAGAATTTCATTTCAGAATAATTTCCAATCATGGAACACATTATAGCCCTGACCCAACATTCTGACTTTCATTGCAATCAAAAGGAAGAAAAAAAACCCTGCCAGCTGACAGCAGATAATTTGTTTCAATCAATATGTCCTTCCTGAAAGGAATCTTACACTCATTATCTGTGAAACACAATAAAAACTACCAAGAGAAAAATAATTGACTTGCTATTATACAAGACCTAGATGCAAAAGTTTAGGAGTTTAGACAGTTTATTCTTTAAAAAAAATAAACGCTTAAATTTCACATCATAACCACTTACATGTGAGAAATACTCTCATGTTTGATCAGAATTCAATTGGGGGGGGGGGAGGCACAGGCCCTGCTGGATATAGTAGTTTCCATTTCATAAGCATTAGGTTATTGGAGGTCAGTTTCAGTAATGGCTACCACTTTCTATCCATAGAGCTGTGAAATGTGACAATTTGAAATGCTAAAAAAAATGAAAAAAATTCAAAACATTCTTTTTTTTATAAAGAATCTCCATAGCACTTATTAAATGTATAATTGACTCCAAATCACTTTCAAATGTCACTTTGCATTCTTGTCTTGGAGAAAAAAAATGTTCAGGATTCTTTTTGAAGAATTTAATGTTTTTATTTTATTATTAGACTTCTTAGAACAAAACAAAGTTTTAACTTATTTTACTTACCCATACTTTCCCTTTTCCAGGCTAAAATATGAACTATAGGATGGTTCTCTGAAACATACATTAGAAACCTAAGTCATGCTATGCGATCAAATTCAAATAGAATTATTATTAATTCTTAATATCCTATTATACTAGTAACATAGTATCCACTAAGATGGAAATCCTTAGTACCACTAAAATTAACTTTAGATATTGATCTGCATCACAAGTATTTCTTCAATAAAATTCTATATCTTCACAATTGCAATAATTTGGATTATTCATTTTTAAAAATGCTCTTCATTTAAGGATGTTCATTATTTTTAATGAGGTAAAGGAAGAGCAAAGATATACATCAGCAGTTTCATTGATACATTTTGGGGATCTAGAGCCTTGAATGAGAAAAAAATACATCTTTATTTTTCCCAAACTCACTGAAATTTAGTATTCCCTTCCATTATGAAAGAAGGTTACAAATATTATTTGGAAAAGGGGCCCAGAGACTTCAGGCTACTCAAAGAGGTCCATGCCACAAAAAACCTTTAGTACTCCTAGTATAGCTGCACAATACAAATAGTGAGTCAAAAAAAATATTTATATTTAGTTATGAAGTGTCTTCCAATAGCATCATTTATATATAAATATATTTTCTGTTCCAGGACTTCTCATCCAGCAAAATAGGTACCTGCATTAAGGCTGATCCAATGAAAGATGGTCCTATTTCCCCAGCATGATCTTTGGATTAGAGTTTATAATACTCCATTCCACTCTGAAGATAGACAGCATCTTCTCTGGTGTAAAGCTCCTGTTTAAGAAATATTCTCTCAAAGCTGGAAATCAAATACTTTGGTTTCAGGTATCTTCTCAGCTAGGCTCTAAGCAATGTACACAATAAGAATGCATAGAGGACTTCCGGGTAATCATGGCTGCAATCTAGACGCGGCACGTTTCCTCTCCCCAGCACCGAACGAAATAGACTACATCAAAGGAGCATAAAATCACCTTTGGAGGAACAGAAGGACTCCCCAGTACCCCACAGAGGCAAAGGTACGTGGGGCTTGAACATTTCCACACTAAAATAAGAAGGAAAAGCTTGCACAGAAAAGTGAACTGAGCCGCCCTTCCCCCACCCCACCTCCCCCACTAAACCAGAGTGAGCTACCTGAGCGCTCACCGGGACAGCGAGTGAGTGGGGAGCGTCTCTGTCTGGGGGGGCACTCCAGGGTCCTTGGGATCTGGGGACTGCCAGGGAAAAACGTCTCAGGGCGCTTTCACTGGAGAAGCCAGCGGACTTCGGGCGGGCTGCGCTGAACAAGGCGCAGGGATTATCTGGGCGGAGCTGAATACCTGGGCTCGGAGGCTGGGAAGAACTAGTCTGAAGCAACCTAAATTCACAGAAAAACCACTCTTATAACCCAGACCCCAGACCAAAAAGGAAAGGGAAATAAAACCACCAAAGGGATGGCTCACATGGCCCAAAATCAAGCCTCCAGGAAGAAAGGGAAAAAAGTGACTATTGAAAACTTTTATGGTGGAAGTACCCAAGGGAAAGAGGAGAATGAAGAGGAAATCCAAAAAAATTCAGACCACGCCTCCCAAAATGGAAACTATCAACAAGCTCTGGAAGATTTCAAACTGGAACTTATCCAAAAGATGGAAACGTTCTGGAAAGAAAAATGGGAGAAAGAGATCAGCTGTCTGACAGATAAGACTGCTCAATTGGAAAAAGAACTCGAAGCATCCAATACAAGGGCAGACAAGGCTGAAAAGCAAATCCAGTCCCTAATGACCAGAATCAAGCACCTAGAAGAAAGTGAGATGATAAAACAGCAAGAATCAATAAAGCAAACCCAAACAATTAATGAATTGGAAGAAAACATAAAATATCTCACTGAGAAGGTCACGGACCTGGAGAACAGAGGAAGACGAGAAAATCTCCGAATCATCGGTCTCCCAGAAAAACCAGAGGTAAACAACAAATTGGATTTTATTCTAGAGGAGATTATAAAAGAAAATTGCCCCCACGTTCTGGAGCAAGGGGGCAAAATAGAAATAGAAAGGATTCATAGAACACCTTCTATACTAAATCCCCAAAAGACAACGCCTAGGAATGTAATTGCCAAATTCAAGAGCTTCCAAGTAAAGGAGAAAATCCTACAAGAAGCCAAGAAGAAGAGCTTCAGATATAAGGGGGCTCCCATAAGGATCACACATGACTTAGCGGCTAACACACTAAGAGACCGCAAAGCATGGAACACGATATTTAGAAAGGCAAGAGAGCTGGGTCTCCAACCAAGAATCAACTACCCAGCAAAACTGACTATATACTTCCAGGGGAAAGTATGGGCATTCAACAAAATAGAAGATTTCCAAGCATTTGCTAAGAAAAGACCAGAGCTCTGTGGAAAGTTCGATATCCAAGCACAGAAAGCAAGAGAAACATGAAAAGGTAAATATGAAAGAAAGGGAAAAGGAGATAAATCTTATCTTTCTCTTTAAGTCAAACTCTCTTCTATAAGGACTACATTTACATCTAATTATATATATTAATATGTGGGGAAAATGTTTTGTGTAACTCTCATAAATTGTATCATCATAAGAGTAGTTAGAAGAAACATGCATAGGGAAAGATTGGGGAATCAAGAAGATTTGGGGAAAGTTGGGGCAAAAAAAGGAAAAGGGAGGGGGGAACCGTGATAATACTAAGATTAACTTCAAGAAATAGGGGGGGAATCAATAGAATAAACTTTCCCATATAAAGATACACATGGGAAGGGGAGGGGAAGAACTCTCATATGAGAAGGAGAGGAAGAGAGCGTGAAGTGGAAGTACTTAAACCTTACTCTCAGTGAAATCAAATCTGAGAGGGAAGAACATCTAGATCCAGTGGGATCCTGAATTCTATCTTATCCATTAGGGCAAGAAAGAAAGGAAAATTAAGGAGGGGGAGGGGGGAGGGAGCACAAAAAGGGAGGGAAGGAGAGGGGGGAGGGGAAGGGAGCATAAAAAGGGAGGGGCTAGAAAGGGAAGCATCTCAAGGGAGGGGACTAGGGGGACTGAACTAAAGTAAATCACTGGTTCAAAAGGAGAAAGCTAAAGAAGAAAGGTCAGAACTAGGGGAAGACATCAAAATGCCAGCGAATCCACAAATAACAATCATAACTTTGAACGTGAATGGGATGAACTCACCCATAAAACGCAGACAAATAGCAGATTGGATTAGAACACAAAACCCTACCATATGTTGTCTTCAAGAAACACATATGAGACGGGTTGACACTCACATGGTTAGAATTAAAGGTTGGAGTAAGACCTTTTGGGCCTCAACCGATAGAAAGAAGGCAGGAGTTGCAATCATGATATCTGACAAAGCCAAAGTACAAATAGACCTGATCAAAAGGGACAGGGAAGGTAAATATATTCTGCTAAAAGGAAGTATAGACAATGAGGAAATATCACTAATCAACATGTATGCACCAAATGGTATAGCATCCAAATTTTTAATAGAGAAACTAGGAGAATTGAAGGAGGAATTAGACAGTAAAACCATATTAGTGGGAGACTTGAACCAACCACTATCAAATTTAGATAAATCAAATCAAAAAATAAATAAGAAAGAGGTAAAAGAGGTGAATGAAATCTTAGAAAAATTAGAATTAATAGACATATGGAGAAAAATAAATAGGGACAAAAAAGAATACACCTTCTTTTCAGCACCACATGGCACATTCACAAAAATAGATCATACACTAGGTCATAGAAACATGGCACTTAAATGCAGGAAAGCAGAAATATTAACTGCAGCCTTTTCAGATCACAAGGCAATTAAAATATTGATCGGCAAGGGTACATGGAGACCCAAATCAAAAATTAATTGGAAATTAAATAACATGATACTCCAAAATCGGATAGTTAGAGAAGAAATCATAGAAACAATTAACAATTTCGTTGAAGAAAATGACAACGGCGAAACATCCTTTCAAACCTTTTGGGATGCAGCCAAGGCAGTACTTAGAGGAAAATTCATATCCCTGAGTGCATATATTAACAAATTAGGGAGGACAGAGACCAAGGAATTGGAAATGCAAATCAAAAAACTTGAGAATGAACAAATTAAAAACCCCCAGAAGAAAACCATACTAGAGATCCTAAAAATTAAGGGAGAAATTAATAAAATAGAAAGTGACAGAACTATTGAGCTAATAAACAAGACTAGAAGCTGGTACTTTGAAAAAACAGACAAAATAGACAAAGTACTGGTTAATTTAATTAAAAAAAGGAAAGAAGAAAGGCAAATTAATAGCATCAAGGATGAAAAGGGGGATCTCACCTCAAATGAAGAGGAAATTAAGGCAATCATTAAAAACTACTTTGCCCAACTATATGGCAATAAATTTACCAATCTAGGTGATATGGATGAATATTTACAAAAATATAAATTGCCTAGACTAACAGAAGAAGAAATAGTTTTCTTAAATAATCCCATATCAGAAATTGAAATCCATCAAGCCATCAAAGAACTGCCTAAGAAAAAATCCCCAGGGCCTGATGGATTCACCAGTGAATTCTATCAAACATTCAGAGAACAGTTAACCCCAATATTATACAAACTATTCGACATAATAAGCAAAGAGGGAGTCCTACCAAACTCCTTTTATGACACAAGCATGGTACTAATTCCAAAGCCAGGCAGGCCAAAAACAGAGAAAGAAAACTATAGGCCAATCTCCCTAATGAATATAGATGCAAAAATCTTAAATAGGATACTAGCAAAAAGACTCCAGCAAGTGATCAGAAGGGTCATCCACCATGATCAAGTAGGATTTATACCAGGGATGCAGGGCTGGTTCAACATTAGGAAAACTATCCACATAATTGACCACATCAACAAGCAAACCAACAAGAATCACATGATTATCTCAATAGATGCAGAAAAAGCCTTTGATAAAATACAACACCCATTCCTACTAAAAACACTAGAAAGCATAGGAATAGAAGGGTCATTCCTAAAAATAATAAACAGTATATATCTAAAACCATCAGCTAATATCATCTGCAATGGGGATAAACTAA
This sequence comes from Monodelphis domestica, assembly GCF_027887165.1. Classification (NCBI taxonomy): domain Eukaryota; kingdom Metazoa; phylum Chordata; class Mammalia; order Didelphimorphia; family Didelphidae; genus Monodelphis; species Monodelphis domestica. Next base: position 342,380,187 of record NC_077228.1, on the reverse strand, counting down.
ATCCATTCCCATTAAGATCAGGAGTGAAACAAGGATGCCCATTATCACCTCTATTATTTGACATTGTATTAGAAACACTAGCAGTAGCAATTAGAGAAGAAAAAGAAATTGAAGGCATCAAAATAGGCAAGGAGGAGACCAAATTATCACTCTTTGCAGATGACATGATGGTCTACTTAAAGAATCCTAGAGATTCAACCAAAAAGCTAATTGAAATAATCAACAACTTTAGCAAAGTTGCAGGATACAAAATAAACCCACATAAGTCATCAGCATTTCTATATAATTCCAACACAGCTCAGCAGCAAGAACTAGAAAGAGAAATCCCATTCAAAATTACCCAAGACAAAATAAAATACTTAGGAATCTATCTCCCGAGACAAACACAGGATCTATATGAACACAACTACAAAACACTTTCCACACAACTAAAACTAGACTTGAACAATTGGAAAAACATTAACTGCTCATGGGTAGGACGAGCCAATATAATAAAAATGACCATCCTACCCAAACTCATCTATCTATTTAGTGCCATACCCATGGAACTCCCAAACATTTTTTTTACTGATTTAGAAAAAAACATAACAAAGTTCATTTGGAAAAACAAAAGATCAAGGATACCCAGGGAATTAATGAAAAAAAATACAAAGGAAGGGGGTCTTGCAGTCCCAGATCTCAGACTATATTATAAAGCAGCGGTCATCAAAACAATTTGGTACTGGCTAAGAGACAGAAAGGAGGATCAGTGGAATAGACTGGGGGCAAGCAACCTCAGCAAGACAGTATATGACAAACCCAAAGATCCCAGCTTTTGGGACAAAAATCCACTATTTCATAAAAACTGTTGGGAAAATTGGAGGACAGTGTGGGAAAGATTAGGCTTAGATCAACACCTCACACCCTACACCAAGATAAATTCAAAATGGATGAATGACTTGAACATAAAGAAGGAAACTATAAGAAAATTAGGCGAACACAGAATAGTATACATGTCAGACCTTTGGGAAGGGAAATACTTCAAATCCAAGCAAGAATTAGAAAGAATTACAAAATGCAAAATAAATAATCTGGATTACATCAAATTAAAAAGTTTTTGTACAAACAAAACCAATGTAACCAAAATCAGAAGGGTAGCAACAAATTGGGAAACAATCTTCATAAAAACCTCTGACAAGGGTTTAATTACTAAAATTTATAAAGAACTAAATCAATTGTACAAAAAATCAAGCCATTCTCCAATTGACAAATGGGCAAGGGACATGAACAGGCAATTCTCAGCCAAAGAAATCAAAACTATTAATAAGCACATGAAAAAGTGCTCTACATCTCTTATAATCAGAGAGATGCAAATCAAAACAACTCTGAGGTATCATCTCACACCTAGCAGATTGGCTAACATGACAGCTATGCAAAGTAATGAATGCTGGAGGGGATGTGGCAAAGTGGGGACATTAATTCATTGCTGGTGGAGTTGTGAATTGATCCAACCATTCTGGAGGGCAATTTGGAACTATGCCCAAAGGGCGATAAAAGACTGTCTGCCCTTTGATCCAGCCATAGCACTGCTGGGCTTGTACCCCAAAGAGATAATGGACAAAAAGACTTGTACAAAAATATTCATAGCTGCGCTCTTTGTGGTGGCCAAAAATTGGAAAATGAGGGGATGCCCCTCAATTGGGGAATGGCTAAACAAATTGTGGTATATGTTGGTGATGGAATATTATTGTGCTAAAAGGAATAATAAAGTGGAGGAATTCCATGTGAACTGGAACAACCTCCAGGAAGTGATGCAGAGCGAAAGGAGCAGAACCAGGAAAACATTATACACAGAGACTGATACATTGTGGTACAATCGAAGGTGATGGACTTCTCCATAAGTATCAATGCAATTTCCCTGAACAATCTGCAGGGATCTAAAAAAAAATACTACCCACAAGCAGAGGATAAACTGTGGGAGTAAAAACACCGCTGAAAAGCAACTGCTCGACCACAGGGTTGGAGGAGATAAGACTGAGGAGAGACTCTAAATGAACACTATAATGCAAACTCCAACAACAGGGAAATGGGTTCGAGTCAAGAACACATGTGATAACCAGTGGAATCATGCGTCGGCTATGGGAGAGGGAAAGGCGGGGGGGGGGAGGGGAGGAAAAGAAAACGATCTTTGTTTCCAGTGAATAATGTATGAAAACGACCAAATAAAATAATATTAAAATTAAAAAAAAAAAAAAAGAATGCATAGAGATAGGCTGAGGTATTCTGAGAAAGAAATTAAACAGCAAAGGTGCTGTCACTGAATGGGAAGATAATTTGTTGCATCAAAGTCAAAAAGCAAACAACATATCATTTAAGAATTGAGTAGGTTATAGTGGTAAAAAAAAAAATTACTGCTACAGAACCCTCCAGGTGATAATAGCAAATGATGTGCACATTCCAAAACTGAGAGAGATTTAGGGAGAAAGGCTAAGATAAATTGGCCAAAAATGCCCTGGACCCATTTGGACAGGAGGTCAGAGAGGTAAGTGAATTGTTAATGAAAAAGTTTGTACCATGGTTCTCAATGGAGGAATGGGATAGTGAAGTGGCTATTTCAACACTGTCCTCCTAGGAACCATTATCACCAGCTTTTTTTTTTAGCTCTTCCCTAATCAACTGAAAAGATGCTACCTGACAAATATCATCCATTGAGGTAACCTCAACCCAGAATTTAATTAGAAACTTGGGCTGATTTAATCCACAAACTGTTCTGTTGTTAGTCCTTTCCCTGTTCTAATCTTTTCTCAGATAATCCATATGATTCAGTTTCAGTTTTTCAAAGCAAAGCAAAACAAAACAAACAAAAGAAAAAACTCCTTTCCTTTTTCACTTGATAAATGGTCAAGGGATAAAAACAGGCAATTTTCAGAGGAAAAAATGAAAATGTCTAATAGTCATATGGGGAAAAATGCTCTAAACCACTAATAATTAGAGATGGCAAATTAAAACAACTCTGGTGCACCACCTTCAACCCATCAAATTGCCTAAGATGACAGAAAAGGAAATTGTCAAATGCCAGAGGGAATATGGAAAAATGCACTGTTGGTGGAAATGTGAATAGTCTGCCTATTTTGATATTTTGAAGTAATGAAGCATGACATGATAAATGTGGAATGCTTTGGTCAGCATTCTTGATAAAGGGGTACTCAACCAGAAGAATAAATTCAACCAACATATCACAAATCTAAATGTGTTTTGTTTATTCATTTTCAGTTGAACCTGACTCCCCATGATCCTGTAGATGGTTTTTGGGCAAAGATATTCGAATGTTTTGCCATTTCCATCTCCAGCTCATATTACAGATGAGGAAACAGAAGCAAACAGGGTTAAATGACTTGTCTAGGCTTACATAGTGAATAAGTATTTGAGGCCAGATTTGAACTCTTATAGATCTTCCTGATTCCTGGTCTAACACTAATGCACCACCTAGCTGCCCTAATGTCACAATCATTCTGCAACTTTACATGGGGGAAGAGGAGTTTGTATATTTCTTTTCCATGTGCATCATAAGTATATGTTGCATCCTATGTTCACTCTTTTTAAAAAAAATATTTTTTTCCTAATTACATATCAAACAAATTATAGCATTTATTATTTTTATTTTTTATTTTATTGCTATGAACATTTCTACATTGAAAGAATAGAAAAAGATAATTACATATGAAATTGTGAATCTCCATTACATGTAACTTTTAAAAATACATATTTTCAATTTATCATGGTAGTTCCAACACTGTTTTGCTTGTCTAGATCCCATTCTGAATTTTCTTTTGCTCTTTTATTTTTAATTTTAAATAATTCATCAATAATCTTTTCTTTCTTTTTTGATATTAGCATTAGCCCTATTACTTTTCAAAACCCTCCTATTCAACAAGAAGCTAATAAACATTTTTTTGAAAAAAATTTCCCTCCATCCTACTCCTCTACCTCCCCCAGGCTTTTAAATAAATTGTACATATATTATCATGCAATACATACTTCCCTTTTCAACATGTTGTGAAAGAAGACACATATTTCTTATATTAGAGAAAAATTCATTGAGGAAATAAAGTGAAGAATGATATGTTTCAATCTACATTCAAACTGCTACTTCTTCTTTGGTGGTGGACACCTTTTTTTATTAAGAGTCCCTTGGTATTGTTCTAGATTCTTTCCTTGTTGGTAATATTTAAGTAATTCACAATAATCATCATATATTATAATTGTTAATGTGAACAATGTTTTTGTGGTTCTGCTCATTTCATTTTCCACCATTTCATATAAGTCTTTCCAAGTTTTTTGGTGATCATCTTGTTTGTCATTTATTATGAAACTATATTAGGAATATAATTAAAACACGACATCAAGGCAAAACACATGAAGTTTCACTTTATTTTCATATCTATGTGGCCTATTAACCTCACTAAGCCTCAGCTTCCTTCTCTGCAAAATGGAGATAACACTTGTGAACTGCTTACACCACAGTTCTGTTGTAAGGAAAATACTGTCTAAACCTTAAGTCATATGATTCTCCTCTCCTCTTGTTTTCTCTACTCTTCTTGTCTCTTCTGTGCCCTTCCATTCCCTTTTCTTCACTTCACTTCTGTTGTCTTCTTTTCCTCTCTCTCTTTCTCCCTCTTCTTCTTCCTCTACCCCCCCCATCTCTCCCCTCCTTCCTTCTGAAGTTATTTAAAGTATCTATGTGCCAATTGGCACAAAATGTTTCTAATCACAAGTTCTTTGAAAATGGAAAAAAAAATACTTTTGTTGTTCTTTCAAAATACCCTTGTCTAGTTCATTTGTGAAACTTCTACAATAAGTAAATCATTAAATACAATATTAAACAAAATCAATAATATTTAATAAAAAGCCGTAACTATTTCTTCTGACCATTGACAATGTTATTATTGTTCTGATAACCAGGAAGGTTAAAGTAGTTAGAACCAGGAGAATTTGGACAACATTTGGCTCAGATTCAACTTTTATTTTTTAAAATAATTTAACCTTGATAGCTGTGACTTGTCTTTAGAACTGTCTGCCCCTCTTATTTCTTGTAAATATATCCTCTTGAAAACCTGGATATTCACAAGAATGAATCCTTGATCAAGACTCTGCATATCAATATCCTCCCTATAATGGAGGTGTGTTATGTAGTTAGCTCCAATAAGTTTTCAGGGTGAGCATTTACCTTGCTTTATTGATTTCTTGATTGTCAAGACTTTAGAAAGTAGTAGAGAAAACATTAATATTGCAGATTAAACTTAAAAGTGTGTTGTATTAATAGAGTGTGATGTTTCAAATTTATCAGCACATCCTTGCCTTATTACCTCTGTGATCAAGTAGAAATATAAAGTCCTCCATTTTGGTGTTTAAAGATAAACTAACCACTTCCTATTATAATGGAGGGGGAGAAATGGAGTCACCCACTACTTAATTTAGGACTAGAGTGTGGTAGAGATGGAATGGAGTTTACAGTTGGAGAGGGGGGATAGATTGTTTCTCCCCTCTCTTTCCCTAGGAAAGCCCACACTAGTTGTCTTCAGAGTCACAGACTATATTTCTTCAGAAACTGGGTTGAAGTAAAGTCTAGGACTGAACTGCTTTTCCCTCCCTTAGGAGAAGGTGTAGCTTTCCTCCCCAAGCTTTAGGTCTTTCTTCCTAGATATGATAAAGCAGGCACATGATCTAAACAAACAGTTATTTATTCTTAAGGAGAACGCATAAGGTAGGGCAAATAAGATGGTGGGATAAGGTAATGGGAAAGTGGGAAGTAAGAAGTCCCTAAAGGCTAACAACTGACCTCTTTATCCCTAAATCCTACAGGGTCAGGCTTTGCCTGTCTGACTCTCTGGGGTCAGTTGTGAGAGCTGTCCTGACTTCTATCTGTCCTAGTTATGATATGAAGTTCAAGGACTGCTTTAGAGGGATAGAGAGGAAAGCTTCCTGGGGTGGATAGCTTTATGACAAAGCCCTATCCACTCCTGTTGTCTTCCCCTGGATTCAGGGGGTCTGGATTTACAGAAGGATGATCAAGACTCAGAGGTTCTCTCAGACCAACCTCTCTGTAGGGCTTCCCAAAGAGAAGTGAGTTAACTGCTTGGATTCTCTTAGCTCTTCAGTTCCTTCTCTGGAATTCTCTGTCCTTTTTGCCCTTTTCCCACTTTATTTGTTTGTCTGGCAGATTGAGTCTGGGTTTCCTCTCTTACACTATGTTCTCTGTCTTATACTTGATTCTCTTCTAAGCATTCTACTATCCAGCTAAAATTATATCTTTCCTGCTTTTCACACACATATATTTCACACATTATAATTTCTATGTCTTTGATTTAGTTGTCCTTTATGCCTCATTCTTCTCTTCTCCTTCTGAGTCTCAGCTCAAATCCTATCTTCTATAAGAGGCCTTTTTGCTCCTCTCACAATTGCTAATGCCTTTTCTTCTCAGATAAACCACCCTCTATCTATTCTATATGTTATATGTACCTAGTTATTTATTTGTCACTTTTCTTTATTAAAATATAAAGTCCTTCAAGAAAGAGATTTGGTATCTTTTTCTGTAGAGTCAATTGCACAATTCTTGGAATACAGTAAGCACTTAATAAATGTTTTCTGTTTGATGGATACATCAGCAGGAAACAGTCTTTCTCCCAAAAGGGCATAAGGATGCTAAATTATCAGAATGGGTCCAGAAACTTGAAAACTGAGCAAATATAGTATTATTGTTATGAATATATGGTATTATTCCTGTCATCAGAATGACAGAGAAATTAATCACCAATTAATTGTCAAACATTCATAAAGTATCCAATATATACCAGACATCATGTGTTGGAGATACAGTCCCCAAAGTAAAAACTATTCCTACTCTCAAGGAGTTTGGATTCTGTCAGGGGATATTCGACATATTAGACACATACTTGTGTCTAATAGTAGTTGGGGGCAAGAGGAGGAGATGTTTGGAGGAGGCAAAATGACTAAATCCTCTCTTTGGTACCTACCTTCATATGGGCCACCCTAGTTCCTCCCTTCAGGGAAATGTAAGAGAGGAATCAAATACAATTGTTCAAGGAGCAGAGAGAGAGAGAGAGAGAGAGAGAGAGAGAGAGAGAGAGAGAGAGAGAGAGGGAGAGGTGCAAGAAGAGAAAAAACTCAAGATTCCAGTCAGAGAACAGAAGCTGGGAGAACTCCAACTTCTCTGGCACTTCTTCAGCTGGGAGCCTGCCAAGCATATCTCCTAAGCTTGGGTCTCTCTGGAGATCAACTGTTTCCCTGTGAACCCCTGAATATCTCCCTCTCAGCTTAAGATATTGAAGAAAGTCATCTACAGAGAAATCCTCTCTCCAAAGATTTATTTTCCATCTCTCTCCTTAACTTATCCTGAACTCCAGTACTCAAACTAGTTAGCTCATGAGTAGGAACCAAACCAGCAGCTGGCCAGAAGAGGGGTCAAGGTGAAGAATCTGAACCTTGAGATCTTGGGGTCCAGTTTGCCAGAGGGGACAAATCCATAGGGCTTCCTGCTCACCCACTTTCCTTACCTGACACTCTTACCTCTCACTTCCCTGTGTGAGCCCAAATAAAGTGTCTACTACTTAGAATTAGGTCTGACTAATTTCTGAGACTAGGATGGGGGGACTGAAGATTTGGCGAGAACCATACCTCTCCTCAAAAGGGAATATTAGCTCAGGATCCCAGGGATATAAACAACCAGACGCAAGGAGCAATCACCTCTCCTGGGCTGTGGAGTAATACAAGATTGGGGGGGGGGGAGAAGTGGCAGTTGGGGTACCTGAAGGATCCAGAGGTAGAAGAGTCCATCTTGCCTCTCAACAATAGCTGGGATCAAAGAGGGGAGGCAGTGTGTCATCTGACCAAAGGTTTTCCCTCTAGTTCTTAACCTCCATCTCTTAGAACCATTCTCTGAGAAGACATACCCCTTCCCTCAGGGAGACAAGACTGAGTTACCTTCTCTCAAAGGGAGTTATTACCTTCTCTCAACTCTCTCTCCCTCCATTTTCTGTGTGTGTGTGTGTGTGTGTGTGTGTGTGTGTGTGTGTGTGTGTGTGTGTTCCCTCTCTGGCCATAATTACAGAAGGACTAGATCATATTCTATTACTACTGTTATCTTCCCATAGAATAGTACAATTTTCTGCTCATAGAACACATGATAAATATTTGCTAAGTAAGTGAATGAATGACTAAATGAATTAATTTTGACATGGAATGAATTGAAAAGGCATCCCTAGGGGCCATTATACAAAGCACTGTTATTCATAGAACATGGCAAAACTTTTATGATTTCTACCTCCAATACATATATTTTTCTATATTTATTTCCCCCTTCACCATCTTAGCCACTTGTCAGATTCCAATAGGGATCCTGAGAAACCAGCAAGAGCAAGTTACAAAAGGAAATCATTGGAGATCTTCCCTTCCTCACTTTAGCCCCTCTCACCTAGTAAATAATGGATGGTAGATGCCTTCTATTTGAATATTGATGGTTTCATTTCTCCCATCAGAAATAATCCAGATCACTGTTCTACTGTGACCCTCAAATCCACTATCACCTTCTCAGCAATTGTTAGTCATAGTTATAGTTGATCATAACACTCTAATAAATATGGAATTATTGAATCTTCAATTATAATTTTTCTAGAAAGATGTCCCTACTATTTGCCTTGTAGATGAATCCTCCAGAATGAGTTCCTCAAGAAGAGTGATTGTTTTGCTTTGTATCCTGAGAAATTAGAATAGTACTTCGAACAAAGAAAGGGTTAATAAATGCTTTTTTATTCCATTTCAAGGGAGTTGAGTTTAAATTACAACTGTTTTACAGATTTGAACAATTCAATCAACTCGTTCTGTATCTATTTATAATCTCTGTGCAATTAAGAAAAATTCATAAAGTATTTTATACAGAACTTTAAATATTTTAAGGATTTCAGAAAAGCACACTTATTTGTCTTTGAATTCATCTTACTACAATTATATTAATATGGCATTGCCTTTAATGTGTCAACTTGTAAATTAACTTGTACTGTTTACAAGATTTGTTGGAGAGGGAATTATATTTCCTTGACTGAACATAATCAAGAAAAATGATTCAATTTTTCTGAGTATAATAAGTGCTATCATGCTTTTAATACATATTTATTTTAATATTATTTTAAAACAGTCATTAGAGAAGGAAAATATAACAATACATCGAGTATTTAGAACATTTCTTTATTTTTCCCAACTAAAATTTTATGGTAGTAATAGCAAAACATATGTACATTGCATAGATCAGAATGTTTCAAGTAACATATACATAATAAAAAGAATTTGGAACAAGAGACAGAGGTGGATGGCAAAGCCTCCACTGGTTTTAACCTAGGGAAATTAGTTCCTATATCCTTAACCCTCTTGTGCATTTTTGTGAAGGACCAAAGAGAATCTTGGGCTTAAGAAAATAAGGTTAGAGTTGATAGGGAACTCAGGAGCAGAAGAGAAGCTTCATGAAATGATTGTGAAAGCATATGATTTAGTCATTCAAAATGAAGTGGAAGTTACAAGGACTTTCTGACCCTAAGTGAGAAGTAGATTTGGATTATATTCCTTGCCTCCATGGTGGGCAAGAAGGATTGGGAGAGAAACAGATTCAAAGAATGACTTACTGTCTGTGGTTGCTAAAGTAGGTAGATAGTTGTTCTGTGTTGTAAAATAGACTATCCTAAAAAAAAGAAAAAAAAAGCCAATCACAGCTAAAGTTCTGAGAAATGACTCTTCTTTTGGGGAGAAAATACAGCTAGCCAAGCTAGTCTTCCAGTAGTCATGTATGGATCTGCTTCCAGAAAAAAGCAGAGGTTTAAACCTCTTGACTTTAAGCTAAAAGAGAGATGGCAGAGTCAGTTTTTCATGAGACTAGAGCTGAAGTCAGAATGTGATAAAAGAGAGAAACTCCTAAATCCTACTTATGCCTACAAAGTAGTAGTAACAACCAGAAACACTAGAATCAAAGTAATATAGACCAAAAGCAGTCACATTAGACCAAAAAGGAGAATCACCTGAAAAGACTATAATCCATATCCACATGCCTGTTAGGGACTGTGCACCTCATAAGATTTGTAAATAGTAGGCTCTGATAAGATATCTAGCTAACATCACTGACCATCTCTGCTTTTCTGATCACAGTCATTCCCTATATGCAGATAATAATAATAGAAATAACAAAATAAGAATTGTTTGAATTTATATAGTGTTCTAAGGTTTGCTACATTTCCCATTGATCATGTGTGTATTTGGGATTGAGAATACTCTGAGTTTAAAAGGAAATGCCCAATTCCTAATTTTCTTACCATGCCATTTCATTTAATGTCTTTGCTTCGAATTAATTGTGTCTTCTGGTTGACTAATAGAAGTAAATACATCAGTAGGAACCAAAGAGGTATTTTTTGAGTGGATACAGACCTACATTGTATTTTGAATTTGAGATAGCTTTTTAAAGAGCCCCACTCAGAAGTTGTCCAAAGAGCTAACATTTAATTCAATCAAACTTATTGTTCAGGTTTTATATATTGCTTGTGGGCAGAAGATGTTGTTGGAAAAAAAGCAGTAAAGGGTTAAGGTTAGAAGAAGTGTGCTACCGCTGGGTTTGTACTCCAAAGAGATAAGGAAAAAGACTTGTACAAGAATATTCATAGCTATGCTCTTTGTGGGGGCAAAAAATTGGAAAATGAGGGGATGCCCATCAATTGGGGAATTACTGAACAAATTATGGTACATGTTGGTGATGGAATACTATTTTGCCCAAAGGAATAATGAACTGAAGCAATTCCATGTGAACTGGAATGACCTCCAGGAATTGATGCAGAGTGAAAGGAACAGAACCAGGAGAACATTGTACACAGAGATGGATGCACTGTGGTATAATCAAATGTAATGGACTATTCTACTAGCAGCAATGCAATGATCCAGGACAATCTAGAGGGACTTATGAGAAAGAACACTATCCACATTCAGAGGAAGAACTGTGGGAGTAGAAACACAGAAGAAAAACAACTGCTTAATCACATGGGTTGATGGGGATGATGATGATTGGGGATATAGATTCTAAATTATCACATTTGTGCAAATATCAATAACATGAAAATAGGTCTTGATCAATGACACATGTAAAACCCAGTAGAATTGTGTGTCTGCTATGGCAGTGGGTGGGGGGAAAGAAGGGAAACAACATGATTTATGTAACCATGGAAAATATTCTAAATTAACTAATTAAATAAAATTTTCCAAATAAAAAGAAGTGTACTATATGAGATGAGAGGAGAGTAGAACAGTATAAGAAGGTATCTTGGGAATTTCTTCTCATTTATTCTACCACTCTGTTGCCCACCATGCTCTTAGGAAGCAGAAAGCTGAACCATGAGTGAATTCATCTACCATATGGAATATAGCTCTTCCTTTTCACTTATCCATTCATAAATTCATTCATATCATTTGTTCCTGAAATCAGAGGAGAGTAGGAGTTGACCTTCATAGGGGATGGGGAAAAATATAATGGTTTATCTCGGCATATACACAACTGCATCAGAGAGCTGAATTATGTTTAATTCAGAATCCAGTTATAAAGATATGTTTCTTGAGGATGTTTAATCAATCAAACATTATTTAGCACCGGCACCAGGCTAGCACTAGAGTTACCAAAACAAAAATAAAATATTCTCAACTCTCAAGAAATTGGTATCTATCAGTCAATATACATAATGATTGCAGGCTAAATTTGAAATAAACAAAAGGATGTTTAGAGAATGAAGGCATTAGAATTTTGGAGATCAGGACAATTTTCCTTTTATAGATGATATTTGAGTTGTCTTTAAGTATGATAGTTTATAAAGTATAAACATAAAAAAATGCTTAAGGCTGAGCACTCTACTGGTAGCATGGATAATACTGGTCCAATGAATTCTAGTCTTATTCATCCTTCAGAGCTCCACTCACCTTCAACTGAAACTCATCCCAGTCAGTGGAACACATAATTTCCCAAAGATACTAAGTATATCCACACACACAAAATAAATAATCTCAGTTTTAGCCCTCACTGTTCCACTAAATATCTGTGTGATATATCAAATCAGTTCAGTTCTTTGGAAGTCTATTTTCCCACTTGTCAACTAAGGAGTTTGATTCATTTACCTTCAAACTTTCATCTTCTAAGAGGAAAGGAGTCTGTTTAAAAAGAGATTCTTCAAGTCCTTGATGCAGCAGACATCCCTTTTTTTCATGCATCTTCATTCTCTCTACCAGTCCATTGAATCTTTCCCTTCTATTTACAAATGTGTTGTCTATTAAAAATGCTTTGATACTACTCCACATTTTTGTCTTCTTCACTAATAAATTTCTGAAAAAAAGTTACTACACCCAATACTTTTAACTTCATCATTCACTTCTTCCTCATCCCCAGCAAACTCCCAATTTTAATGACATTTGCTCCCCTAAGTTACCAGGGAACAGTGGTCCTTTTTCAATCATTATTTTTGAAAGAGAGTGCAGTCTGGGTTACTGCTCCTAATTAAATTGTGTCCTCTTTTAGGGAAAGGATAATATTTTATTCATCTCTGTATCTTTTTTCTAGGCAGTAGATACTTAAACATATGCTAGAGAAGGAGAGAGTATAACTCTTTTATCTGTTCTGACTAAAGGACTTAGGTTCTTATCAACATGATCAATCATTCAGTTGATTTAAACGCTTTGTCTATAATTCTATCTTTACTTAAGCAATAGCACAAAACTGTTCCTGGTTCCCTCAGGCAATCCATTGACTTCATAGACCCATCCAGTGACATCTGTATAATGGAAAGGTCTATTCTGTCCAGTCTAAAGAGTCACCAGCGGCAAGTAATATAATCCATCAAAGAGAGTAGTTTCTTCCAGATCCCTCCAGTTGTGCATCTAGGGCCCCTGACCATTCATTCTCTTGGGAGGAAGTTCTTCATGAGCTCTTGCCAGTTGTGTTGTGATTATATCACTTCAGGCCAACTCTAGATTGTGAAAATTAATTTGCTTTGTAACCTTTAAGCATACTCTCCTACCACCTCCCTGTCAGCCCACAGAAAGTCAAAATAAAGATCATGATGTTTTAGAGATTTACTAAAAATGATAACCAGGAATTTGGACTTTCTAGAAGCTTCTGCCACCCTCATGTCAAAAAGAAACCTCTATCCAAAGATTGGGACTCAGTCATTGATCTATGGTGTGCTAATCCAGTGAAATCCTGTTTTCTCCTAGTTTAAGAAAAGAGGAGGAAGTTGCATTTATTTATCATACTCTTTTTAAAAATTATAATTGAATTCCTTTGAGATTTTTTGTTAGGGTATCATAATAAGAATAGTCAAAAGAAATATCTAGGTTCATTATCTTTTTATTTTTTTTTAACTGGGCCCATGATTTCATTGGCAAAAGCAACTCACTGTGTGGAACTGTTCAACCGGTGCAGAGCTGGGTCAGCTTGGAGTTGAAGAATGCTGGAGTGGGTTCGGGAGTGGAATGTGGGATTGAGGAGATAAGTGACTCATTCAAGGTCATCCAACCAGTTAAATGTTAGCATCACTAATTAAACTCAGATATTCTTAAGAGCAGTTCTCTATCCATTATCCCACACTGTTTCTCATGATATAAATCCATACTAATCTACCACTTCCCACTTATATGACCTTGGGGAAGTCACTTCCTTGGCTTCTTTCAAGTGCCACCTAAAATCTTCTCTAGGAAGCCTTCCCCAATTGCTCTTGATTCTAATGCCTTTCCTTTTATGCCATTTATCCTACATATAGTTTGTACATGGTTGTTTTCATGTCATCTCCCCTATTAGATTGTAAGCTCCTCAAGGACAAGGACTTTCTTTTGCATTTCTCTATATCCCCAGCACTTAGCACAATGTCTTAGCATATAATAGGCAGTATATAAATAACTACTTCCTCTCTATCACCCTAATAGGACATCCCAAAAGTCTTATTGAGTTTTAAGTTATTAAAGCTTGTGGAAGCATCTCTAGTAGAATGATGGCTGACCACAAACCCTTTAGGATTTCCAATTTTCTCTGCTCCGTAAGAGAAGTCAGTAATGGGAGATCAGCCCTCAGGCAAGGAACACAGAGGTTTGGGGGTAATGGCTGTTGTTTGTTTGGGGCAATCTCAGAAAGAAGAAAGGGGGGAAGGATAGATAGTGGTTGCCATGTGGGCAGCAGGTGGTGCCTGTCACATATGCAGTTCCTTTCAGTTAAGCCACAAAAGATGATCTTCATCTAATGGGACAAGCCTGGAGGTGTGTGTGTGTGTGTGTGTGTGTGTGTGTGTGTGTGTGTGTGTGATGATGGGTGCTCATTAGGAATTTACTCATTACAGAGCCAGAGCTTAGAGAGAAAAAATTTTGGTATACTCTGAAAATGTAAAGCAATTCACAAATCACTATATAAATATTAGTTATTTAATCATGATTTAATATTAATATTTAATATATATAATATTTAATCATGATTATAGGCAACCTCAAAAATCTGTGTTCCTCTTTCCATAAATCATGACCTTATGAATAATAACTGGCTCTTTCCTAATGGTCAAATTTAGTAAAATTAAAAAAAAACAACTTTTTTAGGATATCACAGAATCTCTCTGCACCTTCTAGCCATATATATTACTTTATATACTTAGGTCGGAAAATGATAAACTGTTAAATCCCTCTCCAATTGAGCAAAATCCATTTTGTTACCCAGTCTGTCTGTCCTTTTAAAAAGATCTCCCAGAAAAATGAACATTCTAAAGCCTTCCCTCTGTCCTTCTATCTTATTTATATCTATATCTCTGTTCTATTTTAAAGGAACAATCTTTTAAGATTTTTTCTAATAAATTGGCATAGAATCATGCTCACTCATCTAGGAGTCAAAGGACCTAAGTTTTATGACCCTAGTTTTGCCACTGGCTAACTGTGAGGCAAATCACTTAACATTTCTGTTTCCATTTCCTTATATATCAAACACATATGATACTAATATCTGACATTGACATAGTACTCTAAGGTTTACAAAGAAATTTCCTATAATATCTCATTTAATATTCAAAACTATACCATGAGGTAATTGCCATTGTTGATCATCATGTCTAATTCTTCATGACACCATGTGGAGTTTTCTTTTTTTTCTTTTTTATGAAAATTTTATTTAGACAATTTAGAACATTATTCCTTGGTTACAAGAATCATATTCTATTCCTCCCTCCTCTTCACCCACCCTTCCTATAGCCAATGCACAATTCCACTGGGTATTGCATGTGTCCTGGATCAGAACCTATTTCCATGTTGTTGATGTCTGCATTAGGATGTTCATTTAGAGTCTCCATCCCCAGCCATATCTCCTCGACCCATGTATTCAAACAGTTGTTTTTCTTTGGTGTTTTTATTCCCACAGTGTTTCCTCTGGATGTGGATAGTGCTCTTCCTCATAGATCCCTCCGGGTTGTTCAGGGTCACTGCATTGCCTATGTGGAGTTTTCTTGGCAAAGATACTGTAGTAGTTTGCCATTTTCCTTCTCCAGATCATTTTTAAGATGAGGAAATTGAGGTAAACAGGGATCATTGACTTGCCTAGAGTCACACAGCTAGTAACTGTCTGAGGTCAGACTGATCTCGGGAAGAGGAGTCTTCTTGACTCTAGACTCAGCATTCTGTCCACTATATAACATAATTAGTTATATAACTTTTGTTTTGCCATTGGGTAACTATGAGGAAGCTTACTTAAACTTCCTTCATTTCTATTCCCTTACCCATTAAACACATGATACTAATAGCTAACATTTACACTGAACTCTAAGATTTACAAAGAGTTTTTCCTATATTATCTTTAATCCTCATAACCTCCTGTGAGGTAGGTATTATTATCATCCCTATTGTTCCATTGAGGAAAAGGAGAGTGAGAGAGATTTAGTGACTTGTCCAGGGTGCTGTAGCTAATAGATGCCAGAGACAGGATTCAGTTTGATTTTTTTAAACCCTTACCTTCCATCTTTGAATCAATACTATGTATTGGTTCTAAGGCAGAAGAGCAGTAAGGGCTAGGCAATGGGGATTAAGTGACTTGCCCAGAGTCACACAGATAGAAAGTGTCTGAGACCAGATTTGAATCTAGGACCTCCTATATCTAGGTCTGGCTCTCAATCCACTGAGCCACCCAACTACCCCTAGAGAAAGGATTCAAACTCAGGTCTTCCAGATTCAGGCAAGGGCTCTTTTCCCAATGCCAGGGATCCTTTCACAATGGTGTTTATGCTATCTTCTAGGTTTGAAAGACTAAAGGGATCATTCAATCTCTCTCTCTCTCTCTCTCTCTCTCTCTCTCTCTCTCTCTCTCTCTCTCTCTCTCTCTCTCTCTCTCTCTCTCTCTCTCTCTCTCTCTTTTCCCCTTCCTCCCTCTTGAATTTCTGGTAGCACTTTGTCTAAATCTCTCTTTTGCACTTATAACACTCTGCCTTGTGTTGCAGTTATTTTTATACTTGCTTTACACAAGTCAGTAGATTGTAGACTTCTCAAAGCCAGCAACCATGCTTATTGAAGTGTTATACAAATGTCTTAGATACATTAAGTGCCCAATCAATCTTTGTTCAATCAAATGATTATATCTGAAAGGGTTTGGCAAGGTACACAATGCTCCACAAATGATACGAAGGAATTAACAAATATAAGGGGGAAAGAATAATAATGGAGTGTGTTATTAAAGTCCTGTGATAGGAAAGAATTAAATAAAAATAAATGCCCATTGACTTGGACATCTTTAAGAAATCATGGAACATGAATGCAGTGGAATATTAATAAATCATAAAAACAAGAACTATGAAGAATTGAGATTAGAATTGGAATATCTTTATGAACTGCTGCAGGGAAAAGTAACAAAACCAAGAAAGCAAAATGTAGGACTCCCATAATGCTGATGTAAATAAGAATTAAAGGGACTTCATGTGATTATAATGTCTATGTTCAACCACAGAAAAAAGACATGAGAAAATGTGTCTCCAGGTTCAGGATGGTCACTCAATATGTTGATAAGTTTTGATGAACAATTTTTTTTTCTCTTTCTCTGTATTTCTTTGATATTAAGTATGATTCTGAGTGTGATAGAGGTGGTGTGATATATAAATTCAGAATTGAATGTGATGTATAGTGAAGAAAATATTAAATAACTTGTAGCCTAGATGACTGCATGAACAAGAAGCAGTCTGTCAAAGCTTTCACATGCCTACTTGAAAAAAAACTGTGATGTTCTTATAAAGTCAAATTGTTTTCAAGAAATCAAATGAAAATATACAACAAGAGATTTATACTCCAGAACTATACAAGTCAACCATAAGCCTGAGGGTTTTTAGTGTCAGTGCAGAGTCACTCTCCCAGAGGCACAAGGGATGGAGTATGGGGGAAGAAATGCACATAGCCTACAAGGCTTGGTATGAGGCAACAAGAGTTAAGGCCTCCCCTGAGAAAGTTGTAGAAAGACCCTGGGTGTAGACTTTGGAAATGACATGAACAGAAGCTGGCTGTATTCAGAATGAAATATTCATACCAGAGAATCCCAAACTTTGGACTGTAGCCTCCCAAGAACTCTGTCTTGAGATACCAGAGATGGCCCTAGAGATCCAATTCTCTGAACCTCAAAAACAAAGATGGGGACCCTAACCTCAGGATGTATTTAGGTCAGTGTGAGAACCTAGGGAATGCAGGGTGATGTGAAACAGAACTGACTACCCCCAATGAAAAACATAGTCAAAGTGGAGCCTAGAATTGGCACAACTCTCCAATTTGTGAACTAAAGCCAGATGATGAGCAAGTCAAAGAAAATACTGACCAGTATCACAAAGGTTACACATTTAAATACCTCCAAAAGGAAGAAAGAATAATTCTGTAACAACTGCTAGTAGTGATTCAAAAAGGAAAAAAAATATTTTTCCACAAGCATCACATGAATACCTGTGAAATGAAACAAGAAATGGAAAATGAAATTGAAGTTCTTGAGGGAAAAATTGGAAGGATAGTTAAGAAAAGAAAGTATAAATTTAAACTAAGAAACAAAATCCCTAAAAACTAGAATAGACTGAACAGAAAGCAAATCAAAGAAATAGCAAGAAAAAAATCAAGAAATCAAAATAATGAAAAATATAAGAAAAATAAGTGGCATCTGATATAACAATTCTAGAAAATAAGTAAAGGAAAGGTAACTTAGGAATCATTGAACTTAATGAAAATCATGATTTATCAAAGGCCTAGACATTGCATTTCATTATATTTTAAGTGAAAACTTCTCAGAAAATTAAGATTTATTGTTTATCATTTTCTTATTGACGGCATTTACAATTAATTTATTTTGTCCTATAATTGTTTTTTTTTCTTTTAATTGCTTAAGTCATGGTT
Organism: Monodelphis domestica; assembly: GCF_027887165.1. Lineage (NCBI taxonomy): Eukaryota > Metazoa > Chordata > Mammalia > Didelphimorphia > Didelphidae > Monodelphis > Monodelphis domestica. The sequence goes on along the minus strand of NC_077228.1, from coordinate 342,361,746 downwards.
CTTTGACTCTGAACTTAGTTCAGAATTCATTTACCTATAATGGGTTAAATTTACAAATCCAGTGTGCCTCAAATGATTTAACTGACATTGGGAAATATGTGGGAAAACAAAGGAATTGAACTTAACATCTTTACATCACCAAACTATTCTTCAAGGATGTCGAATTTGCTGTTCAAGCTGGTATCTTATCTTTTGACTTTACACTAGGATCCAAATTATAAATACTTCTTAGACTCATGAAAGAAGAAGGGGGATTGTTGTTTGCTGTCATTACCGAAGTTCCAACCAATAATTTTGTTCCCTGCATCTTAGTTCTCTGACCAATCCTGTTACCCTCATCTTCATGACTTCATTTAAACTATTCTTTTCTTTGCTCTGTACTCCTCAAAACCTTTATAACAGGAATTGTCCTCTTGCTTGGGGCAGGGGCTGGGGCTTTGGTGTAAATAGAGGCAAGCTTTTGGCCCATTTATTGGCAAGTAGCATATCTTGCACAGAGATCTGCTTCAGTTCATCTTTTTTGTTAAATTTCACTAAAGAGACTTCCAATATCTATTAAAATCAGAACATAAAATAAAGATAGACTCTACCAAACACTTTTTGAAGAAACTTCAAAAATAAAGTCCAAAGAATGTCATAGTCAAAATCCAGCACTCATTAAAAAAATACTTCCAGCATCCAGAAAAAAGTCATTTTGGTTCTAAGAGATCATATTCAAGATCACACAAGAGCTGGCAGCTTTTGTCACAGATGAAAGGAGATCTTGGAATACAGTATTCCAAAAAGCAAAAAATATAGGCTTATAACCAAGAATGACTAACTTACCTAGCAAAATAGAGAATATGCTTAACAATGAGAAAAAATGGGTTTTTATTATGGGGAATGAAAGACTTTCAAACCCTTCTGATAAAAAAAAATGAAAACTGAGTAAGAACTTTGTAATATAAATACAAGAATTCCAAGACACAAAATTTTTTGATAATCTGAAAAGAGCTTTATGATGATGGAGAAGTAATGTTCTAATGAGGGAGAAGAAACAGGTTTTCCTTTACAACTATAATGTCTTCAAAGTGTAACAGGCAAGTTAAATAAGAGAAAGACAGTTCCTCAGGGCAAACCGGTTCTTTTCAATGAGTTTAAAGAACAAACAGAAAAGGGAAGATGAATTAAAGGGGTGAGTTGCTTTTTCAAGATTGGAGTGCAGGAAAAAAGAAGAGGATATAAACACAGAGGAAAGGGGAGGAGGAGTGTGTTTCAGATGAATTTTACTTAAATCTGAAACTGACCAAGTTGGATTGAATACAAATATTCAACTATATATATATATATATATATATATATAGACACACATAAACACATTTTATTGAGAGGTAGATAAGGGTTGGGGAAGGAAGTTAAGAATAGAGAATAATATAAAGGAAGGAATAGCAACAAGCAAAACCACTTTTATGATCCTGAAGCAGGAAGTAAAACAGGTTAGGGAGGAAGATTGAGAATATAAGGGGCACCTTAGATGGTTTCTTAGATAATTTGGGAATGGCTGAACTAATTATCATATATGAATATGAATATAATGAAATATTATTGGACCATAAGAAACAAAGACAAAGAAAGACAATTTCAGAAAAGCCTGGGTATTATTGATTGAGAGCAAAACCAAGAAAAGCAAAAGAAAACTATCAAAACAATTTTTAAATGCACAGAAGAGAATAAAAGAAAATTTAGAAGGAATCACAAACAAGCAGGAGATCATTGAAAGTATCTGTATAATTCATGTATATACTTAAATTACCTTATTGTATTTATTTATAGTCTATTTATATTTATTATGCACATATATTTATCAATAAACAATATGAAATGTAGATTCATGGTTTCATTAGGAATCATCTTTTTGTTTTTTACTATGTATGTGGACATGCTTTTTGGTGTTTAAGTTTATAATGAAAAAAAATAATTGTTTAAAATCAAAGTTAAGAAAAAAATGAGATTTGTGCATGATTTCAATGGAAAAACAGGACAGTGGGGAATGTCAGTCTCTCCACAAGTAGTTTTACCCTCTCTTCACCAGAGTTCTTTGGAGATAGTTCTGTTAGGGTTTTTTTTTTTTCAGATCACATGTTCCCTGAGTAAATATAAGACAAGATGGTCTTTCAACCTTTCCTTAGTCTCATTCTACTTATTAGCCCCTCACACTGATTCCCTGACCTCATTTGGCTCTAAAGACTCACAGTGTATTCTGCCTCCTGAGTGTTGCCTTTCTTCTGTCCTCTGAGATATTTCCTTTCATCTCACTTTTCAGACACTCAACATTTCTACCCTCAAAGAAAAGTTCTTTCTCATCTCTTCAGCCTGTGCCCCTGGAAATGAAGAAAAAACCTTATTGTTGGCGAGGCTTTCTGAGAGTGCAATATCTTGAATAAATGTGGCTTAAGTAAGTGTCATTTTTTGTGAGTAGGAGTGCCAACTCCCTCTGAGATTAGGATAGGAGTCCTGTTATTTTTTGTGTCCTCATCCATTTTTCAAAAAGCAAAAAAAATAATTTTCATTTTGGTCTGTGCCCTTGTGTGAGTTCCTAATATGTTCTCAGAGACTAGTAACTTAAACGTAATTTTAAATGGTTGTTCTTTTATTGGGACCCTTACTGCTTTGTTTGCCTTTGTAACTTACTAATGATTAATTTATCAATTAACTCTTCCTACTATTTAATATTTGAAGAGAGCCCTAATAATATTAATCTAGCACATTTATGTTAAGTACAATAATAGATCTCCTTGGGGAAAAAAGATATGGGGCATAAAACTTGACTGAAAAAGCAGACATGACATCTTCAGTCAAATTTCCCTGGCATACTTGCAAAAACAACAGGTATAAGACCAAAAGGACCTGGAATTCAATTCTTGTTTCTCTTGTTTTCTATCTCTGTTATCTTGGGCAGGTATAGATCTTCTTTTCTTAATCTATAAAATGCATTTGAACTAGATTAGACAATGTCAAAGATCCCTTTCATCTTTTAATCAGTGATGCTATAATTATTTTATTTTTTATTTGTTCAATTTCAAATATTATTCTTTGGTTACACAAATCATATTCTATTCCTCTCTCCCCTATTCCCCCCTTCCCAAAGCCAATGTGCAATTCCACTGGGTATGACATGTGACATTGATCAGAACCTATTTCCATGCTGTTGATGTTTGCACTGGAATGTTCATTTGGGGTCTATATCACCAATCATATCCGCCTTGATCCATGTAATCAAGCAGTTATTTTTCATCAGTGTTTTTACTCCTACAGTTTTTGCTCTGAATGTGGATAGTGCTCTTTCTAATAGATCCCTCCGGGTTGCTCAGGATCACTACATTTCCACTAATGGAGAAGTCCATTACATTGGATTATACCACAGTGTATCAGGCTCTGTGTGCAATGTTCTCCTGGTTCTGTTCCTTTCGCTTTGCTTCACTTCCTGGAAGTTGTTCCAGTTCCCATGGAATTCCTCCACTTTATTATTCCTTTGAGCACAATAGTATTCCATCACCAACATATACCACAATTTGTTCAGCCATTCCCCAATTGGTGGGCATCCCCTCATTTTCCAATTTTTTGCCACCACAGAGCACAGCTATGAATATTCTTGTACAAGTCTTTTTCCTTATTATCTCTTTGGAGAACAAACCCAGCAGTTCTATGGCTGGATCAAAGGGCAGAAAATCTTTTAGTGCTTTTTGGACATAGTTCCAAATTGCCCTCCAGAATGATTGGATCAATTCACAACTCCACCAGCAATGAATTAATGTCCCAACTTTGCCACATCCCCTCCAGCATTCATTACTTTCCTTTGCTGTTATGTTAGCCAATTTACTAGGTGTGAGATGATGCCTCAGAGTTGTTTTGATTTGTGTCTCTCTGATTATAAGAAATTTAGGACACTTTTTCATGTGCTTATTAAAAGTTTTGATTTATTTGCCTGAAAATTTCATATCCATGTCCCTTGCCCATTTATCAAATGGAGAATGGCTTGATATTTTGACAATTAATTTAGCTCTTTGTAAATTTGAGTAATTAGACCTTTGTCAGAGGTTTTTGTTATGAAGATTGTTTCCCAATTTGTTGCTTCCCTTCTAATGTTGGTTATACTGGTTTTGTTTGTATGAAAACTTTTTAATTTAATGTAATCAAAATTATTTATTTTACATTTTGTGACTTTTTCTAAGTTTTGGGTGGTTTTAAAATCTTTCCTTTCCCAAAGTTCTGACATATATACTCTCGTGTGTTCACATAATTTACTTATAGTTTCCTTCTTTATGTTCAAGTCATTCACCCATTCTGAGTTGATCTTGGTGTAAGGTGTGAGGTATTGATCCAAACCTAATCTCTCCCACACTGTCTTCCAATTTTCCAAGTAGTTTTTATCAAAGAGTGGATTTTTGTTCCAAAAGCTAGGATCTTTGGGCTTGTCATAAGTTATCTCACTGAGGTCACTTACCCCAAGTCTGTTCCACTGATCTTCCTTTCTGTCTCTTAGCCATTACCATATTGTTTTGATGATCATGCTCTATAGTGTATAGTATAGTGTGAGATCTGGTAATGCAAGGCTTCCTTCCTTTGCATTTTTTTCATTATTTCCCTGGATATCCTTGATCTGTTGTTCTCCCAAATGAACTTTGTTATGGTTTTTTCTAATCCAGTAAAAAAGATTTTGGGTATTTCGATGAGTATGACACTAAATAAGTAAATACGTTTGGGTAGGATGGTCATTTTTATTATGTTAACTTGTCCTGCTCATGAGCAGTTAATGTTTTTCCAATTGTTTAGATCTAGTTTTGTGTGGAAAGTGTTTTGTAGTTGTGTTCATAGAGTTCCTGTGTTTGTCTCAGCAGATAGATTCCTAAGTATTTTATATTGTCTAGGGTAATTTTAGATGGAATTTCTCTTTCTAATTCTTGCTGCTGAGATGTGTTGGAGATATATAGAAATGCTGATGACTTATGTGGATTTATTTTGTATCCTGCTACTTTGCTAAAGTTATTGATTATTTCCACTAGCTTTTTACTTGATTCTCTGGGTTCTTTAAGGAGACCATCATATTATCCTCAAAGAGTGATAGTTTGGTATCCTCGTTGCCAATTTTAATACCTTAAATTTCTTTTTTTTTTGTAATTGCTACTGATAGTGTTTCTAGTACAATGTTAAATAATAGAGGTGATAATGGGCATCCTTGTTTCACTCCTGATCTTATTGGGAATGCATCTAGTTTATCCCCATTGCAGAGGATGTTGGCTGATGGTTTTAGATAGATACTGTTTATTATTTTTAGGAAAGATCCTTCTATTCCTATACTTTCTAGTGTTTTCAATAAGAAATAGTGTTGTATTTTGTCAAAGGCTTTTTCTGCATCTATTGAGATGATCATGTGGTTTTTGTCAGTTTGCTTGTTAACATTGTCAATTATGTAGATGGTTTTCCTAATATTGAACCATCCTTGCATTCCTGGTATGAATCCTATCTGGACATAGTGATGTGTGATGATTTGTTGGAGACTTTTTGCTAGTATCCTATTTAAGGTTTTTGCATCTATATTCATTAAGGAGATTGTTTTTGACCTGCCTGGCTTGGGGATCAGTACCATATTTGTGTCGTAGAATTAATTTGGTAGAACTCCCTCTTTGCTTATTATGTCAAATGGTTTGTATAGTATTAGGATTTACTCTTCTATGTGTTTGATAGAATTCACTTGTGAATTCATCAGGCCCTGGGGATTATTTTCTTAGGGAGTTCTTTGATGATGTCTTCAATTTATTTTCCCGATATGGGATTATTTAAGAATTCTATTTCTTCTTCTGTTAATCTAGGCAATTTATATTTTTGTATTCATCCATATCACCTAGATTGGAATATTTATTGCTATATAATTGGGCAAAATAGTTTTTGATGATTGCCTTAATTTCCTCTTCATTGGAGGTGAGATCTTCCTTTTCATCTATGACACTGTTGATTGGTTTTCTTCTTTCCTTTTTTTATTAGATTGACCAGTGCTTCCTCTATTTTGTTTGTTTTTTCCAAATACCAACTTCTAGTCATTTATTATTTCAATACTTCTTTCACTTTCAATTTTATTAATTTCTCCCTTAATTTTTAGGAGATCTCTAATTTAGTTTTCTTCTGGAGATTTTTAATTTGTTCGCTTTCAAGCTTTTTGATTTTTATGTCCAAATCATTGACCTTTGCCCTCCCTAATTTGTATGAACTCGAGGATATAAATTTTCCCCTGAGTACTTCTTTGGCTACATCCCATAGATTTTGAAAGGATGTCTCATCATTGTCATTTTCTTTAATGAAACTACTAATTCTTTCTATGATTTGGTCTCTAAGTAACTGATTTTGGAAAATGATATTTTTAAATTTCCAATTAATTTTTGATTTGGCTCTCCATGTACCCTTACTGATTGTTATTTTTATTGCCTTATGATATGAAAAGCTAGCATTCATTATTTCTGTTTTTCTGCATTTATTTGACATGTTTTTATGACCTAGTACATGGTCAATCTTTGTGAATGTACCATGTACTACTGAAAAGAAAGTGTATTCCTTTTTGTCCCTATTCATTTTTCTCCATATATCTATTAACTCTAATTTTTCTAAGATTTCATTCACATCTTTTACCTCTTACTTATTTATTTTTTTTATTTGATTTATCTAAATTTGATAGTTGTTAAGTTTAGGTCTCCCACTAGTATAGTTTTACTATATATTTCCTCCTTCAATTATCCTTTAGAAATGTGCATGCTATACCATTTGGTGTATACATGTTGATTACTGATATTTCCTCATTGTCTATACTGCCTTTTATCAGGATGTATTTACCTTCCTTTTAATCAGATCTATTTTTACTTTGGCTTTGTCAGATATCATGATTGCAACTCCTGCCTTCTTTCTATCAGTTGAGGTCCAATAGGTTTTGCTCCAACCTTTATTTCTAACCTTTTGAGTATCTATCTGCCTCAGATGTGTTTATTATAATCATAATATGGTAGGATGTTGGATTCTTATCCACACTCCAATTTGTTTTCATTTTATGGGTGATTTCATCCCATTCATGTTCAAAGTTATGATTGTCACTTGTGTGTATTCCCCAGAATTTTGATATCCTCTCCTAGTTCTGTCCTTCCTTCTTTTGCTATATCCTTTTAATCCAGTGGTTTACTTTTAATCAATCCCCCTAATCCCCTCCCATAATATGCTTCCCTTTCTGGTCCTTCCATTTTTGTTCCCTTCATGATTTTTTAGGTTCTGTTAAGTTCCTTCCCCCCTCTCTTTCCCTCCATTTTTGTACTTCCTTCTCCCTACCCCCCTTAGTTTTCCCTTCTCACTTTCCCTATAGGATAAGATTGAATTCAAGACCTCAATGGATCTTGATGCTCTTCCCTCTCAGAATTGATTTCGCTGAGAGTAAGGTTTAAGTATTAGCTATTAGCACTCTCTTCCTCTCCTTCTCATAATGGTATTCTTCCTCTCCACTTCCCATGTGCCTCTTTGTGTGTATAGATTTTCCTATTTATCTTATTTCTTAAATTTTCTCTTGGTGCCATCTTCTATTCTCCCATCCCTTTTTCTTTTTTGCATATCATCTTTTACCACTTATTAACCTAATCTCTTCCTGTGAATGATTCTTCTAATTACTATAATAGTGAATATAATTTTTGAGAGTTACAAATAACATTTTCCCATATATTAATATAAATAACTTGATCTTACTTAAGCCCTTAAAGAATGTTTGAATAAAAAATTTTTCCCCTTTCCCCTCTCTTTCCTATTTACCTTTTTATGTTTCTCTTGATCTTTGTGTTTGGATATCAAACTTTCTACTTAGTTCTGGTCTTTTCTTTACAAATACTTGGAAATCTTCTTTTTTGTTGAATGCCCATACTTTCCCCTGAAAGTATATTGTCAGTTTTGATGGATAGGTGATCCATGGTTGAAGACCCAATTCTCTTGCTTTTCTGAATATCATGTTCCAGGCCTTGTGGTCCTTTAGTGTGGAAGCTGTCAGGTCTTGTGTGATCTTGATTACTGCTCCCTGGTATCTGAATTTTCTCTTTTTGGCTTCTTATAAAATTTTCTCCCTAGCTTGTAAGCTCTGGAATTCGACAATTACATTCATGGGAGTTGTTTGAGGATTTAGTGTAGAGGGTGTTCTATGAACTCTTTCAATGTCTATTTTGCCCACTTGTTCAAGAACATCAGGGCAGTTTTCTTATATGATTTCTTGTAATATGATGTGAAGATTTCTGTTAATTTATGGCTTTTCAGCTAGACCAATGATTCTCAAATTGTCTCATCGTTATCTGTTATCTTCTCTGTTTGATATTTTGTTTTTTTTATTTTTTTAGTCTTTTGACTTTGCTTTATTAATTCTTGCTGGTTTACAAGATCATTGTCTTCCATTTGCCTAATTCTAGTCTTTAAAAGCTGGATTTCCTTTTCAATTTGATCTATCCTGCTTTTTGTGGCTTTCAGTTGTTTCTCCAGTTAGGAGTTCTTATCCTTTAAACTGTTATTTTTTCTTTGAACTATTTCCCACTTTTCTTGCTAGAAGGCTTCCATCTTTTTGATAAGCTCCAATTTAAATTCTTCAAGAGCTTTTGGACAATTTCCATTTTTGGGGAAGGTTTTGGTGCATTTATTCAAATTTCCTTCTCTATTTCCTCTGTCCCCTGGGGTTTTTCCTCTGTAAACATTTTCCAGAGTCAACCCCCTCTTCTTGTTTTTCTTAGTGGAGGAAAGATGTTGTTCCTGGGAACAATTTTCCATCATTGTGGAGGTTTTTCCTTCCCTTTTAAGTCAGAAGTCTGAGTGAGATGGACTGGCTCTCTGTGAATGGAGTTAAGGAGCAAGGATTTTGCCTGAAGCACACTTTCAAATCTCCTCAGCTTCTGCTGTTTGCTGCCCTTCTCTATGCTATCTTCTCACAAGTGCCCAAAGTCAGTGCTCTTCAGCCTGCTCTCAGGGGTAAGTCTTTGGTGGTCTTAGTCAGTTCCCAAGCATGTAGAGATGCCCCTTACTCACTCTAGAGGGGCCCCTCACTCACTTGCTGATTCTGGAGCTTGCTGGCTGTGACTCTGGATCGGTAGTTGGGGTTGGGGAGGGTAGATCAGCTCGCATTTTGGTGGGAGCTTTTTCACCCCCTTATAGTGTGGAAATGCCCAAATCCCACTTACCTTCAATGCTGCGCCCTACTGTAGAGTCCCTTCATTCTTATGAATTTGATTGTTTTTTTTCTTTTTGGTCTTTTGAGGTAGTCTATATCGGTGATTGCTGAGGAGAAGATGAGTCTTGGGTCTAGACTGCCACCATGTTTACCCGGAAGTCAGTGCTATAATTCTTTATTCAAAACTGATCTTAAAAAGGAACAGCACCTATCTCTCTCCCAAATGTAGAAGGAAGATTTTTACTGGCAAACCACAGAAGAGCAAAGAAACAGGATATTAAGTCTTTAGTAAGAGTCAACTACACCAGCACTAGTACAAAGTGTGAACAACATACACAGGGCATTCTTTCTCCCTTTCATCTATTTTCTCTCTGATGATAGCTTTATAGAAAGCAGATTTCTCCTTTCTCTGATTTGGTAGGCAAGAAACTTTCATAATTTGCCTGCCTATCTCTGTCTTTCTTTGTGTCTCTGTTTCTTTCTGTCTTTCACCTTTGTCTCCCTTTCTGGCTAGGGCATTTTGGGTACAGGGTAAGGGGTCTTAGCCTGGGGTTTTCAGACCCTCCCCCAAGGGTTTATAGATAGATTTTAGAGGATTGGTGAAATTGGATGTGAAAAAATTACTACTCTCCTTTCATTAACCTCTTCCTGAAACATTTCTTTCATTTATTTCTTTCAAATATTATTTGATATTTTAAATTCATTACTTAGATATTATAAAACATATTAAATATTTAAAGACTATTATTCTGAAAAAGAATCCATGACTTCAACAGGCTGCAAAAGAGATCTAAAACACACACACTCAATTAAGATTTCCTGGTGTACAAGTATTTAAAGGGGGTTTAGGAGATATGTAATCCAATTCCATACTCTTTGCAGAAATACCTGTACATTTGTACATTCAGGATAAGAGTTATCCTTATTTTAAAGAGATCATTTTTAACAGATTTGCATATTTGTTTTGAGCTTGAAATCTTTCTCAAAGACAATGCAAATTCCAACCAAATACCTTTTCCCCTCTGTTCAATAAGTTGTCTCTGTCTTGTTTATCAGGTGTGTTCAGTTCACTACCATAGTGCCCTTAATGGTTACTCCTTTACATTTGCAACAAATATTTAAGTTAATTGCTTCAAGAGAGGCAGCTGGAATAAAACTGAGCTAAATTTCATTCCTATCTAAAGGAATATTAAAAAGTAAAAACCTGTTCTCATCCTTTTCCTACTTCCTTGCTGGTCAGATTTCCTCGGCCTATTTCTCTACTTCCTTGTATTTACAGCCCTCTCTGGTACATAAAATAACACAGACTAATACAAGGAGTTTGGACTAAGAGCCTAAAGGTTTTAATTCAGGCTTTAATGCTAATTATCTGAATACCATTGCTGAAATCACTTAATGTGTCTCTACCTCAGTTTTTATTTGGATAAAATGGTGGGGAGAGACAGCCTAGTATGACAGCCAAAGAGCTGTCTTCAGTCAGGAAACTTAAGTGCTGAGGCAGTCACATATTGGCTGCATGACAAATAATTTAGCCTCAATGCACCAGGCAACTCTCTAAACCTATAAATTTAAAAAAGCTATAAATGTGCACTGGGAGAGAGAGTTCCTCCCAGGAGTTCTCTACACAAATAAAATCTAAAGTTTAGTCCAAACATGATCAAGTTGGATTGCTTTCAACATTGATAATAAGCGTATTCTTTTTCTATCTATTATATGATTGTGTAATATTATCATTGTTGTTGTTGTTAGCAACAATAATCATAATATCTAGAATTTACACAGTGCTTTAAGATTTGCAAAGTCCCTTATTTGAAGCTTATAACAACCCAACTGGGTGAAGTGGTTTGCCTGGGGTCTCTCAGCTAGTTTCTGAGATCAAATTTGAACTCAGCAGGATAAGTTTTCCTTGATCCAGGTGTAGAGCTCTATCTACTGTACCACCACGCTGCCCCAGGATGCCTAATTATGCTATTTAGAAGGCAAAGGTCTTTGTCCTAAAGCCATGTAGTCTCTGAGATGTCAGGTAAAATCAGTATTTGTGTTCTCTGTGCTAGATCATATGCTTTAAATTTTTATTTTTGTCATTTCTTATCACTATAGTGTTTATTTTTATCCCTTAGTTTGGATGATGCCCTCCGTCAAGATGTGTGAAGACATAAATACTTCAATTTGGGAACAGGCAGTGCTTTTTCTTCTCTGGTAGTGTTTTCCATATAAATAGTTGTTCTTGATAAACATCATGGGTAAAAATGTGCAGGCTGACTGGCTGCTATAGCCCTTAAAAAAACAAGCAACCCTGAAATAGGAATCTAACAGCAACGAAGAGACAGAGTATATTTTAAAGGCTACAGTGGCCAAGTGATAAGACCCACTGCTGGTTGAGAAGGTATACAATGGAGGTTTATCTTACTCATATATAATGCATGTATTTGAATGACGAATTGTTCATTTCAGGACAAGAGTCAATATTTGGATAAAATAAGTCAGATGCTCAATGTCTTGGCTTCTTCTTAACAACAATAGGCACTACTTATATAATCCTTAGGTTTGCAATACCCTTTACACATGTTACTTTGTTTATCAAAGGTATTTACCAGTGTCATAGAGGATTCTTTTTTTAAGGTTTTTTTTTAAGGGTTCTAAGTTTCTCAAATAATTTATGACCAATCCTAAAGATTAATAGGGACACTGAATGGTGACAGTTGCCCCTTTACATAGGAAAAACCCCATAGGTCACACAGATTCTGAGCAAATAAATTTAGCTTTTTTTTTCTGTTGTTTGGTTGTTTCATTTGTGTCTGACTGTTCTTGCCCCATTTGGGATTTCCTTGGCAAAGATACTTGAGTTATTTGCCATTTCCTTCTCCAGCTCTTTTATAGACGAAGAAACTGAGGGAAACAAGTTTAAGTGACATGCTCAGGGTCATACAGCTAGTAAGTTTCTAAGGGTAGATTTGAACTCAGGAAGATGAGTCTTCCTGACTCCATGCTTGTGCCTCCTAGGTTCTCTTTCACTCTTTTGGTCATAGTCCATTCTCTTATCCTAAATCCCACTTATATTCCTCTATGTATAATTTCATGGAACCAATTTTCTTGGTCTCCCAACTTAGATTTTTCTTTTCTTAAAATCTTGTGTTTGGTCTCCGGTTTCTAGCCTGGTGACAATTATCTTAGCTTGGCTTTACTTCTAGCATATTCCTCCTCTACCTGAATCATCAATGCTTTCTTCCAGTGGCTCCAGGGAAACCTTGGGCATGGAGGTATCCTTGTTGGTATGTAATAACTACCAAGGCATTTATAGATTAAACCCAGGAAGTTTGAAATTAAAATTTTGAAAATTAAAGCTAAAATAAAATGAAATGAAACAATCCTACTGTTCCATCCCAAATATCAGATTATGCAAGAAAATAGTAAATTTTAAGTTCTCCTGAAGTATCTGAAAAGATGAATTATTGTCAAGGCCAATTTCTGGGACTAAGGAAGAGAGAAGGAAGGACCTATTTATTAAGCCCTACTAGGTGCCATGCACGATGCCAGGCACCTTACAGACATTTTCTTATTTCATCCTTGTAGCAATCCTATAAGGTATGATCTCAGAAGCAGTTATTTCTCAGTGATTAGAGCAATGGGTAAAGAAGTCACATTTCCTAGCTCTGTGAACTTGGACAAGACTCTCAACCTTTGCATGCCTAGAGGCACGTGGGTAGTTCAGTGGTAGATAGATGGAATGTTCAACTTGGAGTCAGGGAGACCTGAGTTCAAATCTAACCTCAGACATTTCCTAGCTATGTGACAAGTTACCTAACCTCTGATTGCCTAACATCCACTAGATAATGAAATGGCAAATCACTCCAGTATCTTTGACAAGAAAACCCTATGGAGAACCATGGTGCTTGGAGTCATGAAGAGTTGGACAGGACTGAACATCAATAGAATGATCTTGTTTTACTGTTGAGGAAACTGAGGCAGGCAAAGGTTAAATGACTTGCTCATTTAGCTAGTCATACAGCTAGTAAGTGTCTGAGCTTGAATTTGAACTCTAATCTTCCTGACTCTAGGACCAATGTTCCATCTACTTTACTACCTAGTTGCTTCAGAAAGAACCCAATGAGGAAATCAATATTGAAAGCAACTATCTATGACTTTTATTTGGTGTGTTCAATAAAAGTGTAACAACTGAAAATACCAAGGAGAGCCCAAAGGGGAAGGCAGGGACAACAAGAAAATTCATTGGGCAAATCTAGCATTCTTCTCACATTTGGACCACAAAGGGAGCTTAGAAGAGGCACACAGGTAAGGGATATAAACTAGGAATATTCCATCAGGAAATGGCCTGATTATGCATTTAGGCCATGGTCCAAAGAGGGAATACTGGATGTATCTGGTCTTCTGGGTGCTTCTTCACTTCCTACTTCAGGGAAACTACTGGTTCAAGGCATTTCTGGGATTAGAGATTCCAAAATGATAGTAAGAGCTCAATCCTGAACCTGAACCACTGGACTGGACTGGGTTTGGTCAGGGTGAAAGAAGCAAGGGGAAGCCAAGGTAGGACAGAAAGAGACAGAGATGAGGAGAAGTTTGTCAGAAATAAGAAAAATGAAGAGATATGAGTGGAGGGGGAGGAAGAAAAAAGGAATAAGGTCTCAATAGATTTGTTGGTCAGTGTGTAAATATTAAATTTATCTTCCTTGAACTTGCTGTTCTCCTAAAGTGGAAATGTCATAGTAAATTGTCACCTTGCCATTGCCCTTTTGGAACTTTAACAATTTTTCTGCACAGGTAAGAAGCTCGAATGTTTCTCATTTTAAACAACAATGTACATTTTTAAAATTAATAATAACCTTCTGAAGATTTGGCAGCTTATAAAGAAGCAAGTAAGGTTTTAGAAATTAACTTTGGATTGAATATGAGATGTTGGCAATTTTTCCTAGCTGTCTGGAGATAGCAGACTTCCTTCCTCCTCTCCACCCCTTAGATCTATTGATCTTCATATGCCTAAGAAGACAGAAGGCTCAGGCAGAGGCTACAAGGGCCAAGAAAAGGCTGGAGACTAAGACAATTAAGTAAAAGAAAAGCAAATGGGTTGGAGGTGCTTGAAGAAATAAACAGGAGCAGTTAGATGATAAAAAGCTTTGGATCATAGTTTCTGATTGGCTAAATACAGACTTCCTAGGCAGAAAGCCCATGTGGGAAGAAAACATATCTCTGGACTTAGTAAACTTCTGTGTCAATGATCCTTTAAGAACATTTGTACCATAAAACTTCAAGACAAAAGAGATTATTACCTCAATGGAATGCAAACCAATTTGACGTCAGGCAACAAGGAGTTATGAAATGTTTGCCATTTGCTAGACACTGAGCTAAGTACTAGGGCTTCAAAAAGAAGCAAAAACAAAATTTCTCATCATCAAGAAGCATACATTCTAATGAGATAAGGAAAAATAGCGTATCTACCAAACACACATGAAGGAGATGGAAGAAAATCTCAAAGGGGAGACATTATGGAAGGTCAGGAATGTTGCCTAGAAGATGGGATGGGAAAGTGAGTCTTGAAGGAAATCAGGGAAGCTAAGAGGTAGAGGTGGGAAGGGAGAGACTTCAAGGCTGGAGAATGTTGATACAAAACCATGAAGCTAAGAAAGTTTTATGTGCAGAAATGACAAGACAAGTAGGCCAGGGTAACTGCATAATAGGTTGTTTGGAGGGAATTAAAGTATAAACAGAGTGGAAAGGTGGTAAAGGACTACATTATAAAGGCCTTTAAATTTCAAACAGAAGATTTTCTATTTAATCCTAGAGGTACTAAAGAACCACTGGAGTTTATTGAATAGATGGTTGATGTGGCATATTTTAGGAAAATAATTCTGGCAGCTGAGCAGAGAGACAATAGAAAAAAAGCTTTAAAATGTACGAATTAATAGAGAAGACAAATTTATAGGCAGCAAAGTGGTAGATACTTTGTATTTGAAGTGATAAGGATGTTATTGTTTTGTATCAGTCATGTCATATTTTCTGTGACCCTATTTTAGGGTTTTCTTGGCAAATATACTATAGTGGTGTGAATTTCAAAACTACTCCACCCTATTCAGACCATTCTTTAGAAGATCAGATTTAGCTATTTCCTGATCAATAACAATAGAGATACTGGGAATAACAGAATTAGGTCTTGGAAACTACATTCTCCACCCACCTCAGGGTAACAAGATTAGAAAGGGCTGCAGCAAACTCAAGATTTAATTATTTGAGAATATGGCCTTCAACAGATATGTGCAAAAAAGGACAGACCTCTAGGCAATCCTAGGTCAAGCTAGAGCCACCATTGGCACATGTGAGATGCAGGAAGTGAGGTAGAGAACAGCCTCTGGAGTTCTCGGGACTTCCTGTGAGGAGGGCTAGAGTGAGTTGGAGGCTGGTGCTTGGAGTTGGAGGAGCCCCGAGGACTGCTTTCCTTCAGACTGGTCTCGTGAGCGATAAGGATTGATCCCTTTCCCTGCCTTGGCTATCCAAGGTCTTAAAGCCCACTTTGGCTCAGCCTGAGCCAGAGTGGATCTGAGTTAAACTTCTTTCCTTCTCTCCCTTTTCCTTCTCTTTCTCTCTCTCTCTCTCTCTCTCTCTCTCTCTCTCTCTCTCTCTCTCTCTCTCTCTCTCTCTCTCTCTCTCTCTCTCTCTCTCTCTCTCTCTTATAATTAAAACACCATAAAAATTTGGCAGCTGACTTGAGTGTTTCATTTGGGAATTACATAAGTGAATTCCTTGGCAACCTTAAATTAATTAATATATATCAGTCTTTTAAAGTGATTTCAATATCACAGTGGTTTGCCATTTCCTTTTCCAGCTCATTTTATCTCTTTCTTTTATTTTTTTCAATTAAATGTAGAAGCATTTTTTAAAAAAATTACCCAATGTTTTACTTTTTTTCACTTACACATAAAAATAACGTTTTAACAAGTGAGGAAGTGTATAGTCTAATATAGGTTATTTCTCTTCCCCAATTTTCCTCTGCCTCCCTTAATTGCTTTCTGAAATCCTCTTCAAGCTCTTCCAGAATATGTGTGCAATTCGTATTTTTCTTTTGAACTTTGTATGAGTTTGCTTTTGTTTTAACTGACCTCTTCTGTGTCTGTGTCTCTCTATCTCCATAAAAGGGGGATAGAATTGAGTGTACTATTCTCAGAATGAGCATTTAGCTTATAAAAGCTAACTTGTTACCTTTTTGTTGGTTGAGGATTCAAGGATAGGCTTGGGAGGGAGACTGATAAAGGACAGAAGGGGCAATGAATAGGTCAGTTGCTTCCATTGTGTCATCTGAGTTGGGTTGGAAGCACAGGTGAGCAGGGGCAGCCTTGTGTATGTATTGACTGCTTGCTGCCATGTCACTAAGCACTTCTTAGCCCATCACTGGAATGCTCTCTTTCATGAAGGGAATAAACAACTGCCTCTTTTCACTCCTACCTTCTGACTCTGATTTTGCTTATTTGAGTGAGTAGGGCTCTGGTGCTCATTTTTGAGTGAGGCACTTGTATCTCACACAGATTGGTGTGGGGTATTGTGCACATTTTTGAGTGAGGCACTTGTAATCAATTTTTATCCCACACACTTTTATGGAGTTGTCTTGGATCCTTCCACTGCTGATAACGGTTTAGTCCTTCACAGTTCATTATACAGCATTTCTGTTACAGAATACAACGTTCTCCTAGTTCTTCTCATTTCACTTGGATACAAGTCTCTCCAGGATTTCTTAAACTCATCCTGTTCATTACTTTTTTTTTTTAATATATTTTATTTGATCATTTCCAAGCATTATTCGTTAAAGACATAGATCATTTTCTTTTCCTCCCCCCCACCCCCCATAGCCAACGCGTAAAGTCCACTGGGCATTAGATGTTTTCTTGATTTGAACCCATTGCTTTGTTGATAGTATTTGCATTAGAGTGTTCATTTAGAGTCTATCCTCTGTCATGTCCCCTCAACCTCTGTATTCAGGCAGTTGCTTTTTCTCGGTGTTTCCACTCCCATAGTTTATCCTTTCCTTATGAATGGTGTTTTTTTCTCCTGGATCCCTGCAAGTTGTTCAGGGACATTACACCGCCACTAATGGAGAAGTCCATTATGTTCGATTATACCACAGTGTATTAGTCTCTGTGTACAATGTTCTCCTGGTTCTGCTCCTCCCGCTCTGCATCACTTCCTGGAGGTTGTTCCAGTCTCCATGGAACTTCTCCACTTTATTATTCCTTTTAGCACAATAGTACTCCATCACCAACATATACCACAGTTTGTTCAGCCATTCCCCAATTGATGGGCATCCCCTCATTTTCCAGTTTTGGGCCACCACAAAGAGCGCAGCTATGAATATTTTTGTACAAGTCTTTGTGTCCATTATCTCTTTGGGGTACAGACCCAGCAGTGCTATGGCTGGGTCAAAGGGTAGATATTCTTTTGTCGCCCTTTGGGCATAGTTCCAAATTGCCCTCCAGAATGGTTGGATCAATTCACAACTCCACCAGCAATGAATTAATGTCCCTACTTTGCCACATCCCCTCCAGCATTCATTACTTTCCTTGGCTGTAATGTTAGCCAATTTGCTAGGTGTGAGGTGATACCTCAGAGTTGTTTTAATTTGCATCTCTCTGATTATAAGAGATTTAGAACACTTCTTCATGTGCTTGTTAATAGTTTTGATTTCTTTATCTGAGAACTGCCTATCCATTTCCCTTGCCCATTTATCAATTGGAGAATGGCTTGATTTTTTGTACAATTGATTTAGCTCATTATAAATATGAGTAATTAAACCTTTGTCAGAGGTTTCTATGAAGATTTTTTCCCCAATTTGTTGTTTTCCTTCTGATTTTAGTTATATTGGTTTTGTTTGTACAAAAGCTTTTTAGTTTGATGTAGTCAAAATTATTTATTTTACATTTTGTGATTCTTTCTATATCTTGCTTGGTTTTAAAGCCTTTCCCCTCCCAAAGGTCTGACATGTATACTATTCTGTGTTTACCCAATTTACTTATGGTTTCCTTCTTTATGTTTAATTCACTCACCCATTTTGAATTTATCTTGGTATAGGGTGTGAGGTGTTGATCTATTCCTAGTCTCTCCCACACTGTCTTCCAATTTTCCCAGCAGTTTTTATCGAATAGTGGATTTTTGTCCCAAAAGCTGGGATCTTTGGGTTTATCGTATACTGTCTTGCTGAGGTCGCTTTCCCCCAGTCTATTCCACTGATCTTCCTTTCTGTTTCTTAGCCAGTACCAAATTGTTTTGGTGACTGCTGCTTTGTAATATAGTTTTAGGTCAGGGACTGCAAGGCCCCCATCGTATGTGTTTTTTTTCATTATTTCCCTGGATATCCTTGATCTTTTGTTCTTCCAAATGAACTTTGTTATGGTTTTTTCTAAATCAGTGAAGAAGTATTTTGGTAGTTCAATGGGTATGGCACTAAATAGATGAATAAGTTTGGGTAGGATGGTCATTTTTATTATATTGGCTCGTCCTATCCATGAGCAGTTAATGTTTTTCCATTTGTTCAGGTCTAGTTTTAGTTGTGTGGCGAGTGTTTTGTAGTTGTGTTCATATAGTTCCTGTGTTTGTCTTGGGAGATAGATTCCTAGGTATTTTATTTTGTCTAAGGTGATTTTGAATGGGATTTCTCTTTCTAGTTCTTGCTGCTGAGCTGTGTTGGAGATATATAGAAAAGCTGATGACTTATGTGGGTTTATTTTATATCCTGCAACTTTGCTAAAGTTGTTGATTATTTCAATTAGCTTTTTGGTTGAATCTCTAGGATTCTTTAAGTAGACCATCATGTCATCTGCAAAGAGTGATAACTTGGTCTCCTCCTTGCCTATTTTGATGCCTTCAATTCCTTTATCTTCTCTAATTGCTACTGCTAGTGTTTCTAGTACAATGTCAAATAGTAGAGGTGATAATGGGCATCCTTGTTTCACTCCTGATCTTATTGGGAATGCATCTAGTTTATCCCCATTGCAGATGATATTAGCTGTTGGTTTTAGATATATACTGTTTATTATTTTTAGGAATGACCCTTCTATTCCTATGCTTTCTAGTGTTTTTAATAGGAATGGGTGTTGTATTTTATCAAAGGCTTTTTCTGCATCTATTGAGATAATCATGTGGTTCTTGCTAGTTTGCTTGTTGATGTGGTCAATTATGTGGATGGTTTTCCTAATGTTGAACCAGCCCTGCATCCCTGGTATGAATCCTACTTGATCATGGTGAATGATCCTTCTGATCACTTGCTGGAGTCTTTTTGCTAGTATCCTATTTAAGATTTTTGCATCTATATTCATTAGGGAGATTGGCCTATAGTTTTCTTTCTCTGTTTTTGACCTGCCTGGTTTTGGAATCAGTACCGTGTTTGTGTCGTAAAAGGAGTTTGGTAGAACTCCCTCTTTGCTTATTATGTCAAATAGTTTGTATAGTATTGGGATTAACTGTTCTCTGAATGTTTGATAGAATTCACAGGTGAATCCATCAGGCCCTGGGGATTTTTTCTTAGGAAGTTCTTTGATGGCTTGATGGATTTCAATTTCTGATATGGGATTATTTAAGAATTCTATTTCCTCTTCTGTTAGTCTAGGCAGTTTGTATTTTTGTATATATTCATCCATTTTTCCTAAATTGGTGTATTTATTGCCATATAATTGGGCAAAGTAATTTCTAATGATTGCCTTAATTTCCTCCTCATTGGAGGTGCTGTCCCCCTTTTCATCTTTAATGCTGTGAATTTGCTTTTCTTCCTTCCTTTTTTTAATTAGATTGACCAGTACTTTGTCTATTTTGTTTGTTTTTTCAAAGTACCAGCTTCTTGTCTTATTTATTAAATCAATAGTTCTATCACTTTCGATTTTATTAATTTCTCCCTTAATTTTTAGGATTTCTAATTTGGTTTTCTGCTGGGGGTTTTTAATTTGATCGCTTTCGAGTTTTTTCAATTGCATTTCCAATTGACTGATCTCTGCTCTCCCTTGTTTGTTAATATAAGCTTTCAGGGATATGAATTTGCCTCTGATTACCGCTTTGGCTGCATCCCAAAAGGTTTGAAAGGATGTTTCGCCATTGTCATTTTCCTTGATGAAATTATTAATTGTTTCTATGATTTCTTCTTTAACTAAACGGTTTTGGAGTATCATATTGTTTAATTTCCAATTGGTTTTAGATTTGGTTTTCCATGTACCATTACTAATCATTATTTTTATTGCCTTGTGATCTGAGAAGGCTACATTCATTATTTCTGCTTTTTTGCATTTGTATGCTATGTTTCTGTGACCTAATGTATGGTCAATTTTTGTGAATGTGCCATGTGGTGCTGAGAAGAAGGTGTATTCCTTTTTATCCCTATTTATTTTTCTCCATATGTCTATTAATTCTAATTTTTCTAAGATTTCATTCACTTCTTTTACCTCTTTCTTATTTATTTTTTGATTTGATTCATCTAAATTTGATAATGGTTGGTTTAAGTCTCCCACTAGTATGGTTTTATTGTCTATTTCTTCCTTCAATTCGCCTAGTTTCTCCATTAGAAATTTGGGTGCTATATTATTTGGTGCATACATGTTGATTAATGATATTTCCTCGTTGTCTAGAGTCCCTTTTAACAAAATATAATTACCTTCCCTATCCCTTTTGATCAGGTCTATTTTTGCATTGGCTTTATCAGATATCATGATTACCACTCCTGCCTTCTTTCTATCAGTTGAGGCCCAGAAGGTCTTACTCCATCCTTTAATTCTGACCTTGTGGGTGTCAACCCGCCTCATGTGTGTTTCTTGAAGACAACATATGGTAGGGTTTTGGATTCTAATCCATTCTGCTATTCGTCTACGTTTTATGGGTGAGTTCATCCCATTCACGTTCAAAGTTATGATTGTCATTTGTGGACTCCCTGGCATTTTGATTGCCTTCCCTAATTCTAACCTTTTCTTCTTCTGCTCTACCTTTTAGTCCAGTGATTTACTTTGAATCAGTGTCCCTTGTCCCCTCCCTTGATGTTTCCCTTTTTAGTCCCTCCCTTTTTCTTCCCTTCCCCTCCCCCCTCTCTTTCCCTCCCTTTTTGTTCTCCCTCTCCCCCTCCCCCCCTTGGTTTTCCCTTCTCCTTACCCTTGTTGGGTAAGATAGAATTCAAGATCCCAATGGATCTGGATGTTTTTCCCTCTCAGAGTTGATTTCCCTGAGATTGAGGTTTAAGTAAACCCCCCCCCTCTCTTCCTCTCCTTCTTATAGGAGTTTTCTTCCCCTCCCCTTCCCATGTGAATCTTTGTGTGAGAACCATTATTCTATTTGGTCTTTCTTTACCCCCTATTTATACATTACATTTTCCCCACATGTTAGTATACATAGATTGATATAAATGTAGTCCTTATAGAAGAGAGTTTGAGTAAAAGAAGAAGATAACATTTTTCCCCTTTCCTTAATATTTACCTTTTCAGGTATTCCTTGCTCTTTGATTTTCGGTATCAAACTTTCCACAGAGTTCTGGTCTTTTCTTTGCAAAAAGTTGGAAGTCTTCTATTTTGTTGAATGCCCATACTTTCCCTTGGAAGTATATAGTCAGTTTTGCTGGGTAGCTGATTCTTGGTTGGAGACCCAGCTCTCTTGCCTTTCTGAAGATCATGTTCCATGCCTTACGATCATTCAGAGTAGAACTTACAAGGTCTTGTGTGACCCTGATTGGCATTCCTTTATATCTAAATTGTCTTTTTCTGGCTTCCTGTAGGATTTTTTCTTTTGTTTGATAGCTTTGGAATTTGGCAATTACATTCCTGGGAGTTGTCTTTTGGGGGTTTGGTGTAGAAGGTGTTCTGTGAGCTCTGTCAGTGGCTGTATTGCCCCCTTGTTCTAGAATCTCTGGGCAATTTTCTTTGATTATATCTTGTATCACCATGTCCAGTTTGGTGTTTATTTCTGGCTTTTCTGGGAGTCCAATTATTCTTAAATTTTCTCTTCTCCCTCTATTTTCCAGATCTATCACCTTGTCGGTGAGATATTTTATGTTCTCTTCTAATTTCTTGGTGTTTTGGCTTTGCTTTATTAGTTCTTGCTTTAAAGCCTGGTTTTCTTTTACAGTTTGGTCAAACTGGTTTTGTAGATGCATGAATTTCTTTTGCATTATTTCCCACTTTTCCTCCCAGAGGGCTTCCATCTTTTTGGTCATTTCTGATTCAAATTCTTCATGGGTTTGTGGAGAGTTTCTATTTCCTTTGGAAGATTTTGGAGAATTTTCTTGTATATCTTCTTCTATCTGCTCTGCATTTTGTATTTTGGCTCCATAGAATGTGTCCAAAGTCGCCCCTTTCTTCTTATTTTTCTTGGTATTTTGGGGCTTCTGTGCTTTTGTGGAGTTTGTCATCTCTGAATGTGGAGGATTAGCTTTTCTTATCTCTGTCTGGTGATCAGAGGCTTTAGTCCTGGGCAGATGTTGGTTCTATGAGCTTTCCCTGGGTTAAACTGAATATGCCTCACTGGAACTGGAATGGAAGGGTCGGACCACGAGGCCACACTCTCCCCCCGGCTCGCTTTCCGGAAGTTGCCTTCAGAATCGCTGGCCGTGAGGCTGTTTCGTTGGCCTGCGGGGGGATGGGCTGCAGCTTCCCCAGCTCCAAGGGCAAGGACTTTCACTGAGACTTGGATAGCAGGATCCAGCCCGTGAGGCTGTCTTGCCCGCCCTGAGGGTTGCTGTTGTTTTGACCAGCTCTCTGCAGCGGAAGCCCCAGGCAGTAACTTTCACCGGGACTCGGGTAGAAGGCCCTGAGGGTTGTTGTTCCGAGGACCCTGTTCTCTGAGCCCGGTGGGGCTGCGGCTTCCAGGAGCCTTGGACTCTGCGCTCCTACCCCTGAGGTTCGAGTGATCTCGGGTTCTGGCTTTTGAGGGGAGCCGTACCTTTTGAACCGGGTCCAGGTCCAGGAGGAGGGTTCCCAGGGTCTGTGCTGTTGATCGTTTTGAATTTCGGCGCCTTAGGAGCTTATATTTTGAGATTGGTCGGGAAGGGTTTTCCGGAGATCTGAACTTTAGCTTTCTCTAAGCCGCCATCTTAACCGGAAGTCCCTGTTCATTACTTTTTATGGTAAATTAATATTCCATTACAATCATATGCCACAATTTGTTCAGCCATTCCCCAATTGATAAATATCCTTTCAGTTTCCAATTTTTTGCTACCACAAAAATGCTGCCATACATAATTTTGTAAAAAGAAGTCCTTTTGCTCTATCTTTGATCTATTTGGGGCACAGACCCAGTAGTGGCATTGCTGGGTCAAAGGATATACACAGTTTTATGATCCTTTGGCTATGGTTCCAGATCAATCTCCAGAATGGTTGTATCAGTTCACAGTTTGACCAATAGTTTATTAGTATTCTCATTTCCCCACATCCCTTCCAACATTTGTTTTCCTTTTTTTGTCATATTAGTCATTCTGAGATGTGTGAGGTGATATATCAGAGCTGTATTAATTTGCATTTTTATAATCAATAGTGCTTTGTAGTACTTTTTCCACATGACTATAGATGGTTTGGATTTCTTCATCTCAGAACTATCTATGCATATCCCTTGACCATTAGTCAGTTGGAGAATGACTTGCATTCTTATAAATTAGTCCCAGTATTCTATATATTTGAGAAATGAGGCCTTTGTCAGAGATATTTGCTATTTTTTCCATTATTTATTTTCCTTTGAATTTTGGTTGAATTGGTTGTTTATACAAAATCATTTTAATGTAATAAAGATTTTCCATTTTACCTTTCATAATCTTCTCTGTCTTGTTTGATCATATATTCTTCCCTCAGTCACAGGTCCCATAGGCAAACTGTTCTGTTGTTTTTTTTTTTTTTAATTATGGTACCATCCGTTACTTCTATATCATATGCTCATTTTGTTTTATTTTGGTATTGTGATAAAGGATGAAAAGGTTTTCAAAAACTGTTGTAAAAACTGAGAGATGCAAACCTTAGAGAATGATTGACAGGAGCATGTGACTTAGGTTCACATGGGAGCCTGAGCCTTGGGATCTGGGAAAATTCTATGCCCAATGGTTGCTTCATCTGAGAGTTTGTTCTCTTGGAAGGACCTAAGCCTCGAGGAAGATTTTCTCCTGTGACCAACAGAGGAAGGAGGTTTTCTGGACCTGGCTGTTGGCAGCATCTGTGGAAAGATCTCTGGACCTATCAACTTAAGATTGTGACCCTATTTGATTGGACACCTGGTGTGAGACTTGGATATTGGGAAATTAATGTTTAGCATAGTAATATAGTTTAGATAGTTAATAGATATTAGCTTTTTTAAAAAAAACATAATTTTATTTGGTTATTTACAAACATTATTCATTGGAAACAATGATCATTATCTTTTCCTCCCCCCGACCCCCTCCCACCACTTCTCCCATAGCCCGCGCACAATTCCACTGGGTTTCACATGTGTACTTGATTTGAACCCATTTCCCATGTTGTTGGTATTTGCACTAGAGTGTTCATTTAGAGTCTCTCCACGGTCACATCCCCTCCACCCCTGTAGTCAAGCAGTTGCTTTCCATCGGTGTTTTAACTCCCACAGTTTATCTTCTGCTTGTGGATAGTGTTTTTTAGATCCCTGCAGAT
The DNA here is from genome assembly GCF_027887165.1 of Monodelphis domestica. Lineage (NCBI taxonomy): Eukaryota > Metazoa > Chordata > Mammalia > Didelphimorphia > Didelphidae > Monodelphis > Monodelphis domestica. The sequence goes on along the minus strand of NC_077228.1, from coordinate 342,336,930 downwards.
TGTTCAGGGACACTGCATTGCCACAAATGGAGAAGTCCATTGCCTTTGATTGTACCACAATGTATCAGTCTCTGTGTACAATATTTTCCTGGTTCTGCTCCTTTCCCTCTGCATCACTTCCTGGAGATTGTTCCAGTCTCCATGAAATTCCTCCACTTTATTATTCTTTTTAGCACAATAGTATTCCATCACCAACATATACCACAATTTGTTCAGCCATTCCCCAATTGAAGGGCATCCCCTCATTTTCCAATTTTTGGCCACCACAAAGAATGCAGCTATGAATATTCTTGTACAAGTCTTTTTCCTTTTTATCTCTTTGGGGTACAAACCCAGTAGTGCTATGGCTGGATGAAAGGACAGACAATCTTTTATTGCCCTTTGGGCATACTTCCAAATTGCCCTCCAGAATGGTTGGATTAGTTCACAACTCCACCAGCAATGAATTAGTGTCCCAACTTTGCAACATCCCCTCCAGCATTCATTACTTTCCATAGCTGTCATGTTAGCCAATCTGCTAGGTGTGAGGTGATACCTCAGAGATGTTTTGATTTTTATCTCTCTGATTATAAGAGATGTAGAGCACTTTTTCATATGCTTATTAATAGTTTTGATTTCTTTGGTTGAAAACTGCCAGTTCATGTCCCTTGCCCATTTATCAATTGGAGAATGGATTGATTTTTTTGTACAATTGATTTAGCTCTTTGTAAATTTGAGTAATTAAACCTTGTCAGAGGTTTTTATGAAGATTGCTTCCCAATTTGTTGCTTTCCTTCTGATTTTAGTTATATTGGTTTTGTTTGTACAAAAGCTTTTTAGTTTGATGTAGTCAAAATTATTTATTTTACATTTTGTGATTCTTTCTATATCTTGCTTGGTTTTAAAGCCTTTCCCCTCCCAAAGGTCTGACATGTATACTATTCTGTGTTTACCCAATTTACTTATGGTTTCCTTCTTTATGTTTAATTCACTCACCCATTTTGAATTTATCTTGGTGTAGGGTGTGAGGTGTTGATCTAATCCTAATCTCTCCTACATTGTCTTCCAATTTTCCCAGCAGTTTTTATTGAATAGTGGATTTTTGACACAAAAGCTGGGATCTTTGGGTTTATCATATATTGTCTTGCTGAGGTCACTTGCCCCAAGTCTATTCCACTGATCCTCCTTTCTGTCTCTTAGCCAGTACCAAATTGTTTTGATGACTGCTGCTTTGTAATATAGTTTGAGATCTGGGACTGCAAGGCCCCCTTCCTTTGTATTTTTTTCATTATTTCCCTGGATATCCTTGATCCTTTGTTATTCCAAATGAACTTTGTTATGGTTTTTTTTCTAAATCAGTAAAGAAATTTTTTGGAAGTTCATTGGGTATGGCACTAAATAGATAAGTTTGGGTAGGATGGTCATTTTTACTATATTGGCTCTTCCTAACCATGAGCAGTTAATGTTTCTCCAATTGCTCAAGTCTAGTTTTAGTTGTGTGGAGAGTGTTTTGTAGTTGTGTTCATATAGTTCCTGTGTTTGTCTCGGGAGATAGATTCCTAGGCATTTTATTTTGTCTAAGGTGATTTTGAATGGGATTTCTCTTTCTAGTTTTTGCTGCTGAACTATGTTGGAGATGTATAGAAATGCTGATGGCTTTTGCGGGTTTATTTTGTATCCTGCAACTTTGCTAGTTGTTGTTGATTATTTCAATTAGCTTTTTGGTTGAATCTCTAGGATTCTTTAAGTAGACCATCATGTCATCTGCAAAGAGCAATAGCTTATTCTCCTCCTTGCCTATTTTGATGCCTTCAATTTCTTTTTCTTCTCTAATTGCTACTGCTAGTGTTTCTAGTACAATGTCAAATAGTAGAGGTGATAATGGGCATCCTTGTTTCACTTCTGATCTTATTGGGAATGCATTTAGTTTATCCCCATTGCATATGATATTGGCTGATGGTTTTAGATATATACTGTTTATTATTTTTAGGAACGACCCTCCTTTCCTATGCTTTCTAGTGTTTTCAATAGGAATGGGTTTTTTATTTTATCAAAGGCTTTTTCTGCGTCTTTTGAAATAATCATGTGATTTTTGTTGGTTTGCTTGTTGATATGGTCAATTATGTGGATGGTTTTCCTAATGTTGAACCAGCCCTGCATCCCTGGTATAAATCCTACTTGATCATGGTGGATGACCCTTCTGATCACTTCCTGGAGTCTTTTTGCTAGTATCCTATTTAAGCTTTTTGCATCTATATTCATTAGGGAGATTGGTCTATAATTTTCTTTCTCTGTTTTTGATCTACCTGGTTTTGGAATCAGTACCATGTTTGTGTCATAAAAGGAGTTTGGTAGAATTACCTCTTTGCTTATTATGTCAAATAGTTTGTATAGTATTGGGATTAACTGTTCTCTGAATGTTTGATAGAATTCACTGGTGAATCCATCAGGCCCTGGGGATTTTTTCTTAGGGAGTTCTTTGATGGCCTGTTGGATTTCATTTTCTGATATGGAATTATTTAAGAATTCTATTTCTTCTTCTGTTAGTTTAGGCAGTTTGTATTTTTGTATATATTCATCCATTTTTCCTAAATTGGTGTATTTATTGCCATATAATTGGGCAAAGTAATTTCTAATGATTGCCTTAATTTCCTCCTCATTGGAGGTGCTGTCCCCCTTTTCATCTTTAATGCTGTGAATTTGCTTTTCTTCCTTCCTTTTTTTAATTAGATTGACCAGTACTTTGTCTATTTTGTTTGTTTTTTCAAAGTACCAGCTTCTTGTCTTATTTATTAAATCAATAGTTCTATCACTTTCGATTTTATTAATTTCTCCCTTAATTTTTAGGATTTCTAATTTGGTTTTCTGCTGGGGGGTTTTAATTTGATCGCTTTCGAGTTTTTTCAATTGCATTTCCAATTGACTGATCTCTGCTCTCCCTTGTTTGTTAATATAAGCTTTCAGGGATATGAATTTGCCTCTGATTACCGCTTTGGCTGCATCCAAAAGGTTTGAAAGGATGTCTCACCATTGTCATATTCCTTGATGAAATTATTAATTGTTTCTCTGATTTTTTCTCTAACTAAATGATTTTGAAGTATCATATTGTTTAATTTCCAATTAATTTTTGATTTTGTTTTCCAAGTACCATTAGTGATCATTATTTTTATTGCCTTGTGATCTGAAAAGGCTGCATTTATTATTTCTGCTTTTCTGCATTTGTATGCCATATTTCTGTGACCTAGTGTATGGTCAATCTTTGTGAATGTGCCATGTGGTGCTGAGAAGGTGTATTCCTTTCTGGCCCTATTTGTTTTTCTCCATATATCTATTAACTCCAATTTTTCTAAGATTTCATTCACTTCTTTTACCTCTTTCTTGTTTATTTTTTGGTTTGATTTATCTAAATTTGATAGTGGTTCATTTAAGTCTCCCACTAATATGGTTTTACTGTCTATTTCTTCCTTCAATTCTCCTAGTTTCTCCATTAGAAATTTGCCTGTTATTATTTGGTGCATACATGTTGATTAGTGATATTTCCTCATTATCTAAAGTCCCTTATAACAAAATATAATTACCTTCCCTATCCCTTTTGATCAGGTCTATTTTTGCTTTGGCTTTATCAGATATCATGATTGCCACTCCTGCCTTCTTTCTGTCAGTTGAGGCCCAGAAGGTCTTATTCCATCCTTTAATTCTGACTTTGTGGGTGTCTACTCACCTCATGTGTGTTTCTTGAAGACAACATATTGTAGGGTTTTAGATTCTAACCCATTCTGCAATTCGTCTATGTGTTATGGGTGAGTTCATCCCATTTATGTTCAAAGTTATGATTGTGACTTGTGAATTCTCTGGCATTTAATATCCTTCCCTAATTCTAACCTTTCTTCTTTAGCTCTGTAAACCTTGAAATTTCTTAGATTTGTGAATGTTGGAAATTTCACCATTGGAAAGTTCCATACCTGGAAAAAATTTCCTACTGAGAGTAAGAACTCTATTGGAATGTGAACCCCCTTGGCATGGGATGATCTTTCTCCTCCCTACTTGGGACTGCTTTAGGACAGAAACCTTTTGCTGAATAATGGAAAGGGCTTTGACCTATGCTTAAGCATAGAACAGGAAGTTCTTTGAGTCATGGTTGATTTTAGAATTAATACAATAGAGATACTTGGAATGACAGAACCAGGTCTTGGAAAATACAATCTCCACCCTAGTCAGAGTAAAAGGATTTAGGAAGGGCTGCAGCAAAGGATCAAGATTTAATTATTTGAGAATATGACCTTCAACAGACATGTGCAAAGCCACAGACCTCTGGGTAGTCCTGGGTTAAGCTAGAGCCACCATTGGCACATGGAAGACATGGACAGTGATTGGTATATGTGAGAACTGAGGGGAGGGAACTTAGATGGTTTCCTTAAAGATAGTGGGGTCTGAGGACTGGGGAGGGTTGGAGAGGTTTTGCTCTGAGAGGTTGTGCTCTGAGAAATTTTGCTCTGAAGGGGGCTGGAGGTGGAGGCCCCTGAGACTGTTTCTCCATTTTGGTCATGTGAGTGACAGGGACTGATCTCTTTTCCTTGCCTCAGCTATCTAAGGGCTTGGGCCTTTTGGCCCAGCCTAAACAGAGGGGGTATTTAAGCCCTATTCCCTTCTCTCTCCTTTTCTCTCTCTCTCTCTCTCTCTCTCTCTCTCTCTCTCTCTCTCTCTCTCTCTCTCTCTCTCTCTCTAATACCTTTCTTCCTCCTGTTTGTAATTAAAAACTCCATAAAAGGTTGACTGCTGACTTGAGTTTTCATTTAGGAATTACATAGCTGAATTCCTTGGTGACCTTAAATTAATATATATCAGTCTTTTAAAGTGATTTTCTTGTCACAGCTCTAACCTTTTAATCCAGTGATTTACTGTAAATCAGTCCCCCTTGTCCCCTCCCTTGATATATATTCCTTTCTAGCCCCTCCCTTTTTCTTCCCTCCTCCTCCCCCCTCTCTTTCTCTCCCCTTTTGTTTTCCCTCCCTACCTCTCCCCCCATTGGTTTTCCCTTTTCCCTACCCTTGTTGGGTAAGATAGAATTCAAGATCCCAATGGATCTGAATGTTTTTCCCTCTCAGAGTTGATTTCCCTAAGAGTAAGGTTTAAGTAAAAACTCTCATCCTCTCCTTCTTATAGGAATTTTCTTCCCCTCCCCTTCCCATGTGAATCTTTGTGTGAGAAAGATTATTCTATTTGGTCGTTCTTTTCCCCCTATTTACACATTACATTTTCCCCACATGTTAGTATACATAGATTGATATAAATGTAGTCCTTATAGAAGAGAGTTTGAGTAAAAGAAAAAGATAACATTTTTCTCCTTTTCCCTTTCCTTCATATTTACCTTTTCAGGTATTCCATGCTCTTTGTTTTTCAATATCAAACTTTCCACAGAGCTCTGGTCTTTTCTTTGCAAAAAGTTGGAAATCTTCTATTTTGTTGAATGCCCATACTTTCCCTTGGAAGTAGATAGTCAGTTTTGCTGGATAGCTGATTCTTGGTTGAAGATCCAGCTCTCTTGCCTTTCTGAAAATCATGTTCCATGCCTTACGATCATTTAGAGTGGAACTTGCAAGGTCTTGTGTGACCCTGATTAGCATTCCTTTATATCTAAATTGTCTTTTTCTGGCTTCCTGTAGGATTTTTTCTTTTGCTTGAAAGCTTTGGAATTTGGCAATTACATTCCTGGGAGTTGTCTTTTGGGGATTTAGTGTAGAGGATGTTCTGTGAGCTCTTTCAGTGTCTGTATTGCCCCCTTGTTCTAGAATCTCTGAGCAATTTTCTTTGATAATATCTTGTATTACGATGTCGAGTTTTCTGTTTATTTCTGGATTTTTCTGGTAGTCCAATTATTCTTAAATTATCTCTTCTTGCTCTATTTTCTGAGTCTGTCACCTTGTCAGTGAGATATTTTATGTTCTCTTCTAGTTTCTTGATCTTTTGGCTTTGCTTTATTGATTCTTGCTCTTTTACCTGCTCGTTGTCTTCCAGTTGCCTAATTCTGACCTTTAAAGCCTGGTTTTCCTTTTCAGTTTGGTCAAACCAGTTTTGTAGTTGCATGAAATTCTTTTGCATTAATTCCCACTTTTCCTGCCAGAAGGCTTCCATCTTTTTTATCATTTTCGATTCAAATTCTTCAAAAGTTTGTGGAGAGTTTCCATTTCCTTTGGAAGTTTTCGGCGCATTTGCTTGTGTTTCCTCTTCTATCTCCTCTGTGTTTTGTATTTTTGCTCCATAAAATGTGTCCAAAGTTGCCCCCTTCTTGTTTTTCTTTTTGTTTTGAGGCTTTTTTGCTTCTGTGCTGTTCGCCATCTCTATCTGAGTGAGGGGGGCTGGCTCTTCTGTTATCTGTTTGGTGTTCAGTGGCTTTAGCCCCAGGCAAATAGTCTGTCTTTCCCAGGAAGCCCAGAATTGCTGGTGTTTCGGTGTTTTGGTGTTACTACTCTCCTCAGTTCCCTCCCAATGCTTCCTGTTGCCTTACTTCTATGCTCTGGCTTGACACTCTCAGATGTATTTCAATGCCTTTGCTGGCCAGAGGAGCCTGCACTTTGAGGGGGAGGGGCCGTGGCTTTTCAGAGCTCCAAGGGCTGGTGATAGGATTAACCTCAGACTGAGTATGCCCTGAGGCAGGGACCTTAGGTGAGACTCAGATGGAAGGATCTGGTCAGGGGGCTACAGGCTCCCCCCCATCTCTCTCTGTTTCCCTGCTGTCTGGGTGCCCCCTCGACTGGGTCAGGTTGTTTTCAGGATGTGGCCTTCAGAATAGCCGGCTCCCGAGGCCCTTTTGCCTGCCCTGAGGTTCCTGCTGCTGCCTCAGATTCAGCTCTCTGGGTTGGGGGGAATGGGTCCTGGGACCTTCCTTTTGCCTACCCCTTAGATCTGAGTGATCTCAGGTTCTGACTTTTGGGGGACCGTACCTTTTGATCCAGGTCCAGGAGGAGTGTTCCCGGGGTCCATTCTGTTGTTTGTTTTGAATTTTGGTGCCCTAGGAGCATTCAGTTTGAGATCGATAAGGAAGGGTTTCTGGAGCTCTGAACTTTAGCTTTCTCTAAGCTGCCATCTTGAACAGAAGTCCCAGATATTAGCTTTTAAATTAAGTATAAGTTTACTCCTAAACTCGTATTCCTTCCTACCCTTCCCAAACAATAAATCAGAATTCATTTAAATGTTCCCTTTTGTTCTTTCCTCACCCCAAATCCTACCATAACAGTATATGATGTGAGATGTTGGTCTATGCCTAGTTTCTGTCATATTGTTTTCCAGTTTTCCCTACAGTTTTCAAAGTGTGAGCTCTTCTCCCAATTCTAGATTATTGAATACTAAGTTACTATGGTCATTAACTACAGTGTGTTGATTACCTAATCTATTCCATTGCTTCACTACTCTATTTCTTAGCCAGTACCAGATTGTTTTGATGACTACTGCTTTATGGTACAGTTTGAAATCTCATGTGACTAACCTTGATTTATTTTTTATAAAGTTCCTCAATAATTCTCCACCTTTTCTTATTTTAAATGAATTTTGTCTAGCTTGATGCAATAATTTTTGGGTAGTTAAATTGATATGGCATTGAATAGGTACATTAATTTATACATAATTGCCATTTTATTATATTGGACATTCCTACCCATGAACAATTAACGTTTTTTTTTTCTAATTGCTTAGGTCTGACATTATTTGCTTACAAAATGTTTTATAATGGTGTTCATATAGTTGCTGAGTTTGTTTTGGTGGGTACACTCCAGGGTATTTTATATTTTCCAGTTATTTTGAATGGAATTTCTATTTCCCTCTAGTTGCTGGATGTTGTTCGTCGTAAATAGAAATGCTGATGATTTATAAGATTTATTTAATATGCCCCAACTTTGCTAAAGTTTTTAATAATTTTTATTAGTTCTTTAGCTGATTCTCTGGAATTCTCTTTGAATAACATAATATCATCTGTTAAGAAGAATAACATTATTTTCTGATTATTCATTCTAATTCCTTCAATTTTATTTTCTTCTCTTAGCTGCTATAGCTAGTATTTCCAATATAATATAGCAATGGTAATAATGGGCAACCTTGCTTCAATCCTCATCTTATTGGGCATATTATAGCTTATCTCCATTACAGATAATGGTTGCTGATGGTTTATCCTTTAAAAAAAAGTTTTATTCATCCCATGTTATCTAAGGATTTTATAAGTAATTAGAGTTGTATTTTGTCAAAGCCTTTTTCTACATCTACTGAAATAATCATATGGTTTCTGCTGGTTTTGTTGTTATTATAGTCCATTAAGCTGATATACGTCTTTTAAAAAAATTATCCTCATTTTATTCTATTAAAAAATTTACACACAAATTTTCCAAAGTTATATAATTAATGTTGTCTACCTCCCCTCTTTCCTTCCCCTTCCCAGAGTTGACAAACAATTCCATTGGGTTATATGTGTGACAAAATTATCTGAATGTTGAATTTGATCCTTAAATTTTCTTTTCAGCTCTGATCTTTTTGTCAGGAATGTCTAGATGTTTAGATGTCTAGATGTCACTAAAAATCATTTTTCCCCTCTGCGGGATTATGCTCAGGGAAAGTGATTATATAGTGTAGATTATTTTTTATTGTAGTCCTAGATACTTTGCCTTTAATATTCCATGACTTCTTGTCCATTTAGGTAGAAGTTTCTAGATCCTCTGTAATCCTGATTGTGGCTCCACAACATCTGAATTGTTTCCTTCGGGCTGGTTGCAGTATTTTTTTCCTTGACCCAGGAGTTCTGGAGTTTTACAATTATAGAACTGAGATGTTTTATTTTGGGATATCTTTCAGAAGGGTTAGGATTAGTAACTCTTTGCCTCTTGTTACAAATAACTCAGAGGTAGGCAAAATCATCAGTCAGAATTGTTGAAAAAAAATCTAAAAAAGAAGTCTAAAGACCCCTTAAAGTCAATTTGAGATATTTAGCTCATTAAAATTTCCAAAGGTTATTATAAAATTGTAACCAGTTTTGGTGAAGTCCATTCATCATCTATGTGACAATTAACAAAGGCAAAATGGAAGAAAAAACTGTTTTTTAATGGGCTTATTCAATAATATTTGTTCAGTATAGTTATAGGGGGAAAGGTAAAAGAATATAACAGTAGTTAAAATACAGTAGATTAAAGTGATTCAGTGTAACAGAATAATGTTGATCAGATTAATATATGAATTTAAAACCAACCATATTAAATTGTAAGCAAAACAATCAGCAAAATATAATAAAATACATAGACTTTTATAAAACAATGGAGTCTGAAAAGGCTTAAAATTTTCACTTCCTAGACTCTTTAAAGTTCCTTTTTCTATTTGTTCAGATTTCTTTTGTCAGGTAATTTCCCATAATGAGGGCAAACATGGGTTTGGGGAATCTCAAACTGGATGAATCTTAGAGATTGGGAAGGCCCAAATGGCAAAAAGTTGTTGGGAGGTGAATTTCTCCCCTGAATCTCAGGCAAAATAATTGAAATGACCAGTGTACTCATGAATGGTAGAAACAAAAAAAAAAACAACATCCTAAAACTGGAAGATGTTTGAAATAGGCAAGGTACTTCTCTGTCATAGAGTATGCCATGCTTGCAATTTTTACTTTCTGTTTGGAAGAGTAACTTCCTCCCCCCCCCCCCAAGGTAAAATGCTAGGGTGCAGTTTGATTCTCCTACCATGTGTACAGGAACACCCCAGTTTTTACCAACTGCCCTGAAACAGCTCCAAGGACTCCTAGTTTCTTGGTGGCAGTAATCAGCAGCTCAGAAGAATCAACAGCAGTTGGGGCTGGGCCCGGGACTGGGGAAAGAGCAGGAGTAAGCAGTATCAGTAACACCAGAGGCAGCAGAAAGGAATTGAGGGAACACGGGCTCAAGCAGATGGGTGAGAGAAGTGGCTCATCTCAAACTAAAAACAGCTGGGCCTATACAGAGGGCAACCAGGCAAAAAGGAGGGAAAGAAGAAGAAAGAAAAAAAACAACAAAAAACCATCAGGAGCAGAGTAGCAGCTTTGGTAGAGTTTGGTATTCACAAGGAGTGGGGGAGGGGGGCAAAAAGCTGTGGCAGGAGAAACATGGCTTAAAAATTTATCTAGGGGGGCAGTGAGGGAGATCAAAATTGAAAGTTGCCCTGAGAAATTCAGCCAGGAAAAATGCCAAGGCCCCACAGACAGATAAGCTCCAGGCTTGTGCTGGGGCCTGTCCAAGGTCCCTGATAAGCTTCAGCACCGAGACCCCAGGTGCAAAAAGCAACTTTCTAACAGGGGCTTGTGCTGGGGCCTGTCCAAGGTCCCTGATAAACTCCAGCACTGAGACCCCAGGTGCAAAAAGCAACTTTCCAACAAAGGTTATTCATGAAAAAGTATTTAAACCCCAGCCTGTCAGAAATAAAACTTGGAACTCTGGCAGCAGAGGTTCCCACTGATGTGCATCAGTTTTTTTGTTGTTGTTGTTTTTATTTTTTGCAATAAAAGGCCTGTTCCGTGTCTGATTACATTGCCCGAGATCCTTCCTTGGTGGGGGGTGAATTCCCGGACCTTAACATTTGAGGGCTCGCCCGCTTCCCCCACCTTGGAACCCCCGGGCAGGAGGGCCTAAGGCACTGCCTTGGACCAGACCTTCAGGTGAGCTGAGTGTTGTGTGGCTGTGGGTGCGAATGGTGACCCAATGTGTATGGGGGAGATGAGGACCCCTGATGGGCATAAGGCTTAGTGGGGCATTCGTTCTTGCGGTTTAAACAAGAACCCCTATGCCAAGCCCCAGGGCCCGCCTTTTTCTAAGGCGAGAGGCTTAGCCTTGCGGCATTGGTCTGAACCTCCCACCTGTTTCTGAGTGCAGACTCTGACATGACTGCAGTTCTGAGTCTCTTGCGAGAGGGCCAGTCAGCTCCCCAGAGGAAGCATTTGTGGTCAGGGGTGGGGAAGGAATACAGTCCAGGGCACGTCCCGCACTCGGAACTTTCAGGGTGTTTGAGGCCCCTGAGTATGGAGTTCAAGTCTCCATCTGGCTGTCAGGGCCCTGAGCATGAGATTTCGCATCTCTGTCAAGTACCCTGGCACTTTTGGGACAGGGTTCGAGTCCCTGTCAAGTTTGGGAAAGGGGTTTTTCAGTCTCCTTTTTGGGAAGATATTGCACCCTAGGAGAAACTGGGGGAGCCCCACGATCTCTAGGTGATTTTTAGACACACTGAGGTTTTTTTGCCACACAGAGGGATCGGGTGGCCAGCCGCTGGCTGCTTGCCCCTGACAGATAGCCGGAGGCAGCCAAAGGACTCCGGAGGCCCCGGAAGGGAGCTGGCCACTGATGAGTAATTGTGGGTATCAGGTTTCTTTCTTTACTGCGGCTGGCCTGACAGGCAACTGAAGGAAGCCGAAAAAAAAGCTGAAGGTCAGGTTTCTTTCCTGATAAAAACCCAGCTGCTTTTGGGCAGTTGTTAACCCTTTCCTTGCAACTTCTTGTTCTCAATAATAAAAAACCAGTCTGTTTGTCAAACAGCTTGCTTTTGGGTTTTAAGGTCCTTACAAGTACATGCCAAGAAATGAGATCTTAAGATAAGCTCCTAGGATCGGGGAGTTTATGTGTCCATGTCTCTGTTATTTGTCTTCTGGCTTTTGCTGTTTGTTTTGTGTGTCTTCTTGTATTTGGACGCAGGTATGTGGATGTGTGGGAGAGGGTGTCCTATAGGGTTCTTTGAGCCTTTGTTGTGGCTGGATTAAGGGGAAAAAAAGGGGGGGGAGGAGTTTGGGATGGAGGGTCACAAAGGAGAATAGATTTTGCACCCCTGCTCCCTCTGCCTGCATTCCAACCAGGCAGGCTATGATGAAGTAACACTGTGACAGGCTTCAGGGCGGGAGAGAGCCGTTCAATGATTTTTCCCTCCTTCTCCCTTTGGATGGGCCCCCAAAGGAGCGGAAGAGAGAAAATTCTGAGCAAAAAAGGGAGATTCTTACTCCACAGTTAGAAACTTTCTCTTAAAATTAATTCTCAGACTGGAGGGATTACTAATGATTTTTGATATGGTACAAATGTATTGTAGTTACTGTTTGTCAAACGTGAAATGTTGCCAGATTTTTATTGAACAACAAAACTCCTGATTAAAGTTTGCTTTGTTAAACCTTGCAATGCATAATGATTTCAGTGAATTTGGGAATTGTGTAAATGTGATTGATAACAAGCCTGATGCAGAGAGGAAAGTTTATTCTGTATGAACAGAAATTATACTGACTACTTTATAGATGTAAAAGTCATCCAGAAAAAGTTGCTATGTTGTTGAAAAGAACTTATTCTAGAATTTGAACTTGGGAATCCTTCAAATCACATTTACTTTAATGTATGTGCTGTCAGAAATAGCAGCAAGAAATTATATTACACACACAAGACTTTTTTTTTCTTTTTTAAAGTGGTTAATTTGTGCATGGGATTAATGAGATAAATGCTAAGAATTGATGTTTTTACAAAAGAGGAAATTTTTAAATGATGTTTTTAATCAAGGTTATATAAATTGTTTTTAAATGTGCAAAATGCAAAATGCATAGGAAGGAATTTGTAATCTAGAAATGAACATATATGTATTCAGATGCCAAATGCCGGAAATTAGAAAATGCTGAATGAATGCTAAATATGTATGCATTGTATTATGAAGAGGATTAAGTTTTCCACCTAAATAGGTTAAGGGTATATGACATACAACCTGTATGCCTTTAACAAGATCAATTCAACCAGCCCTGTAATCGAGAGGGTTTTTCATGAGGATTAAATATAGTCTAGCTTCAGGTATATCAGAGAGGTCAGGCTGGAATGCCAGGTAACATGTATCTAGGGAAAGGTGATTAAGTCCATGTGAAAGGAAATAACTTCATATCTTATAACCTAGCTAGATAAGTTAATAATTGGATTTGGGGGTGTCTGGATTCATTTTATGAAGTGCTCCATTTCAATGAAAGTAATGGATAGAGATACTAGTTGATACTGTGAATTCTAGTGTAAAATATATACAACAAATTATAAATTGGGATTTAATCAAGTATGTAGCAATATTTTGAGCTAAAAGAACACGAAAAAAGGAGGATCTAAATGCTTTGTACTTCAGTTTGGTTACACACTGAAAGATTGCTAAAGAACTTAATCAGAGTTATTTGGAAGTTGTGAAGTTCAAACTAAAAAATTCACTGAGAGTAAATTATTATGAAAGAGGCACTGGATGAAGACGGATGGGCCAGGGTTGCTAGGTAATAAGATCAAAGTCAAGGCAGCAGCCTTGGGATAAAATTGCTCAGAAGCTATTCACCCCTTCCTTACACCCAGGAAGGAGAAAGAAGTGCTTATAACATTATGAACTGACATGGGGGCTTCAAAGAGTTAACAACCGCTGTGTGATTGAACTTAAAGATGAGTATATCTTAATTGTAGAAACGGAGGTTTTAAGGTGCTCAAGCAAACAAATATTGCCAGCCCCGTCTGACCAAGAAGCTTGGTCCAGAATGATAAAATGAGTTGAGTGATATGTAATTGATAAAGTTATCTCATACGAGTTCTGGGTTGATATTTTGATTACGTTTTGATCTGTATAAGGATATATGTGGCAAACAATAGCCAAAGGATAGTTAGGGTGTTAAAAATGGCATATATGTGAAAATGCTTGCTCAGAAATTTATGATTGTTATGTGAGTGGCTGCTAAAATGTGTTCAAGTATTATTTGGATGTAAACAAAACCTCGTTGTAAACCTGACTCTACCATATAGTTTGTTACCTCAATCTACCAATTTGTGCTATGAACTGAAATTTATAATGGTTGAGCTCTATGCTAAAGACTGTTCAATGATGTCATCCTTTCAATCAGAATTCTTTTGGGTTACCGATTAGCAATTGAAGTGATACCAGGGGGCTGGTTGTTTGACTTATGATGGTAAAAGCAGGTTAGAGAAAGTGGGGAGGTATGTTGGGTTTGAATTTGGAAGAAAGGGACTTTGATTCAGAGTCCACAAAGCTTTAGTATGTGGGTTTGTAAAGGAAGAATGGACAGTGTGTTCTGCTTTTAAGCAGAGGGTTTTGGAGGAACAGAAAGGGAGAGAGAAGGTGAAAGGGAACAGATGAATGTTCTGCTCTCATAATTGACTCTTTAACTTAGGGAGAATATATAAAGTAATGTATGTGGGAAAATCACACGTGATTCTTTAATTTCTCTGGACAGTCACTCTGAAGTGATTCCTGCATGACCTTGTCTTAGTCTTTCAGATGGCCTAGGTCCAGGAGATGATACAGCCCTGATTTATAGGGAACTACTTAATTCAGCACTCATGTGACTACACCTGATGTGTAAATACATGAAAATAAATGATTGATCAGCCTTGTAGGGATATTAAAGGCTTGTTTGGGGTATGGAGATTTGTTTCTGGATTGCTGATAAGCAAAATTTCTCTCAGCTGAAATGGGGAAAAACTTGTCTTTTAAGGAAAAAGAAGGCTTCTGGGACCCAGTGGCAAGTGCTCTAAGGAGAAAAAAAGTCCTAGGATGGCTATAGAGAAGGCAGCCCAAGGCTCACTTTGGACTGAATTTTCCTGACCATCCTCGAGTGGAACAACAATGGCAAGTGACAGCCTTGCTTGGGGTGTCTTTTGTGACTTGGAGATATTTCCCTTTCAGGGCCTTCTTCCTTCCTGACAATTCTCATGATCAGTACGTAATGCAAATTGTGATATTAAAGTTTCCATTTCCTCAAACAACCCTAATAATTGGGAATTCTCAAATTGTTAGGACATGCTTTGAGAAATAGGTGGAGTTTATTCCTAGATGGCATGTATTTGTAGCCTTAATTTATCAGAGTTGAAGTTTGGTTCTTGAGCTTGGAAATATAGCTCACAGCTTTCTTGATTTCCCCGGCCTCTGGGGTAAGGAAATACATCTGTAAGATATTGTTACTCCAGTGTTTATAGATGTTATAGTTAATGTGTACTTTGCAATGGGATATTCTTTAACAGAAACATCACATACCAGCTCTGCAAACAACTCAGGAAGGGATCTGTTCCTGTCAGAAGATGATTTCTGAAGATGAAGTCTGTTGGCTAAGATACCCAAATGCATATGTGATGCCAATTACTATGTACTAATGTTCTGTTCCTATATGCTGTTCTAGTATTTGCCCCAGTACCCTTCTATCTTGGGGGCTGACTTTTCCCCTTGTGACTGGTCTGCCAATCGAGGGAAGCAGTGGCGGGACACCCTTCAGATCTCCAGGAAGTTCTCCACCGACCTGGGACCCTGGAATCCACTGAGGCCGTGCCCCTAAAGACACTGTCTGCAGCCTTCACTCCCCCTCGTATTCCCCTCCCTCTCTCTGCTACACATAGGTAGGGACAGCTCTACACCCAGGCTCAGCACTGAAGAAACTACAGAAGATCTGGACCTCCGCCCTTTTCCCCTTAGACATTTGGAGAGGGGAGGGGATGGGATGGCAGGGGGCACTGAACCAGGTGGGGCCTGAGATTCTGGCCCTCCGGGAGGCTGTGTGGTTCCCCTATGGATGGCTGGGCTGGCCAGATGGCACGACTCACCAGGAGCAGTGGGGATACAGCTAGCAAAAGGAATACATGACCCACTCGCTTCCATTACTCCACTTTCTCCCCCGCCTCTTGGTCACAGAGTATCCCTCAACTGGGAAATACCTTATCCCACCCGCAGGAGCGCACTGGCTGTGCTCCCATTCTGGCCTACAGCCCTGTGTCTCCCCTAGCTCCCTCACTGCCCGCTGCACCCCCTCACAATAGTACCCCAAGTGACCTGCTATGCCAAGCAGGACCTCCTCTTCCTTAAGGAGGGGGCCTCTGTGCAGCCTTGGGTGAGGAATGTTGCTTCTATGTTAACCACTCAGGGATTGTTAGGGACTCCCTGAGCAAGCTATAAGAGGGTCTAGAAGCTCTGATGGAGACTGGGTGCCACCCAGGTGTTGGCCCTCCGACAACAGTACCGACCCCTAGCGAGCCCCAGGCTGAAAGCCACAAGCAGCCTCAGTGGGCAGGCACCCCCTCTGCCCCCCTAAGAGAAAAAGAAGTTGGAAATGAGGGAGATCAAAATTGAAAGTTGCCCTGAGAAATTCAGCCAGGAAAAATGCCAAAGCCCCACAGCCAGATAAGCTCCAGGCTTGTGCTGGGACCTGTCCAAGGTCCCTGATAAGCTTCAGCACCGAGACCCCAGGTGCAAAAAGCAACTTTCGAACAGAGGCTTGTGCTGGGGCCTGTCCAAGGTCCCTAATAAACTCCAGTACTGAGACCCCAGGTGCAAAAAGCAACTTTCCAACAAAGGTTATTCATGAAAAAGTATTTAAACCCCAGCCTGTCAGAAGCAACTTGGAACTCTGCCAGCAGAGGTTCCCACTGATGCACATCAGTTTTTTTTCTTTCTTTCTTTCTTTTTTTTTTTTGCAATAAAGGGCCTGTTCTGTGTCTGATTACATTGCCCAAGATCCTTCCTTGGTGGGGGGTGAATTCCCAGACCTTAACAGCAGCTGGGTAGCTCAATGGATTGAGAGTCAGACCTAGAGATGGGAAGTTCTAGATTCAAATCTGGTCTCAGACACTTCCCAGCTGTGTGACCCTGAGCAAGTCACTTAACCCCCATTGCCTAGCCTTTACCACTCTTCTGACTTGGAGCCAATACACATTATTGACTCCAAGATGGAAGGTAAGGGTTTTTAAAAAAACTTATCTAAGCTATCTTTAAAAAATTGAGCATTTTTTCCAACTTCTGGTTGCCAAAAAATGTAAAAATTAAAATTAATGTGCAATAATACAAATATTATATTTTAGGAGATTTATTAATGATCAATAGAAATAAAGGAATAAAAAGGTTAAAAAATAAAAAGACCATGTGCCCATGGCTAATCAGCCATTTCCAAACCCCTGAGCTTACCATCCTTGCCTCCAAGCCCAAGAGGATGGACCCTCCACATCCCTGCATAATATCCCCTGTCTATAGGAAGTACATAATGATAGGAAGTCAGTGGGCTCCTGAGAAATGTAGTTCTTTTTTAGGGTAACTGATTTTCAAGTATACACTTAGTTTCCTCATATGTAAAATGAAGATAATAATAGCACCTACCTTGCAAGATTGCTGTAAGGATCAAATAAATTAACATATGCAAAATACTTTGCAAAATTCAAAGTCCTATATAAATTCTCATTTGTTATTATTGCTGTTCTCATTCTTTGAGGATTAATGAGCAACAGGCTCATCCAAAAAAGTGATAAGATGGTTAGAGAATCGGTCAGGCAGTCAGAAATACCTGAATCAAGTTTTATTTATGACATAATGTCTATGTTACATTTTTTTATCTGTATTTAACTTTTCAATGCCCCAAGCAACTCTCCAAGACAATGTTATAGACTATTTTTTGTTGTTCAGTCATTTAATCATATCTAACTCTTCATGATCTCATGGACTATAGCTTTCCATGGGTTTTTCTTGGCAGGAATACTTGAAGTGGTTTGCCATTTTTTTCACTAGTGGAACCATTTGTCCTGCAACCAGAAGTTAAATAATTTGGCTAATTGTACACAATTTGGGAGTGTTTGAGGCTGGATTTGAATTCAGGCATTCCTGATTCAATACCCAAGACTCTATATCCATTGAGCCTCCTAGCTGCCTTTTAGGTATCTAAAGGTTAAGTGATGTAAGAGAGAGAAATCTGAAAACTTTGGGAATAAGCCTGAAAGATCTGCAAGAATCCTATAAGCAGCAAAGGGGGGTGGGGTGGGCAAAAAGGAACTTGGAACCTTTGAGGGAGAGAAAAAGCTGACCCAGGCAGTTGAAACAGATTCCTGGAAGAGAGTACCTGGGAAGAGGGTTTTGGGACTCTGACTGAATCTCAAAGTCAGTGATTTTTCTCTCTCTGAATTCCTGATCCCAGATCCTCCTGAAACTGCAGCCAGTGGTCAAGAACTTTGAGAGACAAGCAGTCCACAAAGAAGATCTCTACAACTCCTTTTGAGCCCTGAACTTGGGGGCACTTGCTGTGCCAGCCAAGAAACAAGAGTTTCTCTACTCTGAACTCCACAGTGGTTCAGGTTATTAGATCTGAACTACCTAACTTTGGAGGGAAGGATGGTAATTAGATAGGGACCCCCTCTTCCTCTTTCCCTCCTGAATCTCAGTCCTTACCATTCATCAGCCTTGTCCCTTTCCTGCTTCCCTTGAATAAACTCAGTTATTAGGACACAGAACTGACTCCAACTTTATTAGAAGACAGTCTGAATTGAGGAGGGAAGAGAAGGGGTTTCTCTCTCTTCCCAGAAGAAAGAGGTTTACCATCTGAAGACTCTTGCAATAAAGATCCCAGAGAGCTTGCCAGTAGAAATTGAAGGCAGCCATAATGAGGGGATCTAGTCAGAGATGGCTGAGGGGGAAAGACAAAATCCGTCCTCTTTTTCTCCTCTGGCTAAACAAACCACACCTCCTCTCTCTCTGTTCCTGTCTTTATAAGGAAGAGATTCCATTTCCATTCTCTCCTTTTCTACATTATATTACAGTGACTTGCCCAAGGCCACAAAGGTAGGAAGCATCTGAAGCTGGATTTGAACTCAGGTATTCTGATTCTAGGCTCAGTGCTCTTAACCACTTTGTCACAGATGCCTCATTATAGACTAGTTGCAGGTCTGTATTGGAAGAAAAGTGAAACAATAGATCTCATTTCTCTTGTAACATATCTATAAAGATCTGTATATTAACTAAGCAACCAAAAGCCTTAATAGGCAAAGCAAAGACCTTTAGACTTTCTTTTTAAAGAAGAAGAATCTTAGGCCTATAAATAATTACTAAGGCAAGCTAACCAGGAGAAAGATGACTTTTTGAACATTAGAACCATCTGGTGGCCAAATGGAATGAGAGATTCTGTACCATTTATGAGACCATTTTGGAATTAAGGTCATGAAATGAGCAGATGCAAGAAAGTCTCTTCCTGTAGAAGAGAATTTTAGGAACAAAATTAACCAAAGAGGAAAGTTAAGCTTGAAAATGGAGCTTAAAACAACAACACTATAACCATCTGCTGCTAATGTAATTAGAGCAGGGCCTGGGAGCTAAAAGAGACAATCAGAGCATTTGGATTAGGAACACAAAATGACCTGGGGATTTTCTGTCATGACAAAGGACACAGGAGGCCTCTGCAGTTCTTAGAGACCCATACAAGAGCTTGAAAGAACATTAGCTTCCAATGCCCTCATTTCAAAGAAGAAATGGATGTCTCCCTTGAGATACATTAAAGATTAAATTTATCTCCATGAAAATTAGTCAGAATAAGAGAAATCTTCCTTTCCCAAGTTCCCCATTATTGTCAGTAATAAAACAATTCTCCAGCCCCTCCAGCTTGCAACCTTGTAGTTCACTCGGCTTTCTTTTTTACCTTCATTTCTAATCACTACACCCTGCCAGCTTTTCCTCCCACAAAGTCTGTCATATTAATTCTTCCTGTTTCCTTAGCTGATGCTCTACTCTGCACCTTAAGATGTCCAATTTTCTGCTTCCTACATTTCTACTTTGTTATGGGGAAAAGAAACTCACACATTTACCAAGCAACTCATGGAGGCAAAACTTATACCCGGTTATCTAATTCTAGATTTTATGCCCTTTTATATGCATTTTTTAATCTCAATCCATTTGTACTCCGATTCTTCTCTTTACTTGTTGGTTTATTTTGGCAAGGCCATTGATGTTTCAGCCTTCCAGAATCTGCTTATAATATCCAATTCTCTGGTCTGGATGTAGGGACACAGAATCTTGGAAAAGGCCTTTCTTTTCTAAAGCCTTCCCAGGTAACTTTTCCCTCATGAATTTCAGGTCCGTATTCATTTTATTTGCACAAAAACTTTTTTGAGCTCCATGTTCAATTCATAACTTTCCTCTTTGATTAGTTTCATTCCTAAAATTCTCTCCTGCAGGAGGAGACATTCTTGCATCTGCTCATTTCATGACCATAATATTAGAAGGAAGGCAGAAAATTGGGAAAAAATGTTATAGACAATTTCCTGGATAGAAGTCTTATGGCTAAAATAGAAAGAGAACTTTGTCAAATTTATAAGAATCATAATCCTTCTACAATTGATAAATGGTCAAAGGATATGAACAGTTTTTGGATAAAGAAATCAAGGCTATGGATAACTATATGAAAACAAAATGATCTAAATCATCATTAATTAGATAAATGCAAGATACTGTTTTAGGAACTGTAGGATATACAAAGAAGAATGAGAAATAGTCCCTTAATCAATCAATAAATTAATCAGTGGTTAAGTGCCTTTTAGGTGCCAGGCACTATGATAAGTGCTGAGGATATAAAGCTTAAAATGAAACAACCCCTAGCCTCAAGGAGGGATTCTCTTCTAAGAGCTTATGACCTTCGAAAACAAAACAGCAATATTGGATTATTTCCCAAAAGGATGACAAAGGTGAGGTCAATTTATCATGATAATTAAGTAAATGGAACATTAGTGTGAAAAAAAAATAATGGTTCCTACTCTCCTCACTGAAGATGGAACAAGAGAGAGTAGACATTAGGTTAGGTATATGGAAGACTTTCCTGACCTAGAGAGTGGTAGACCCTAAAATAGGATAATAAATTATTTGAAATTTGGAGCTTATTCACTTTAGGAGATGGTTTTCAATAGGGCAGCATGATGTCATGGATAACTTTGGACTGGAACACTAGCACTGACCCTCCCTATGTAACTTTGTGCAAAGTCGCCTAATCTCTGGACTTTAGTTTCCTTATCCAAAATATTAAGGCTTTGGACTAGAATAATTAACCAAATGAACATGAATTTATTAAGCCTATCTACTGAGCACGGTGCTAGGCACCACAAATACAAATACAGAGACTAAAACAATCCCTATTTGAAATGATTTTATCAGGGGAAATAATCTTTAATTTAGTTTAATCTCTAATTAATTCTAATTAATTCAAATCTTTAATTAATTTAATTATTTTTAGGGACTCAAAAGAAACATCACTCACCAATCTGGGTTCCTGAGGTTGCTTAACAGTAAGGAGTCAATTCAGAGTGAAGAAAGAGACTGTTTATTCCTGCCAGTTGGGGCAGATTGTAAGATGTAAAACAATCTGTCCTGAGCATAACTTGAGTTTACTCAAATACAGGTTTTAGGACAGTATCCATAAGTTAAATATTTAACAGTGTGTGAAATAAAGAAAGGAAAGATGGCGATTCACAAAATACAGGTGGTTATGCCAAAAGAATTGTAAACTAGCTGGAGAAAAATGTGTATTCTGACCTATAGGCTATAGAAAAGGAAATTATCATCCGAATTATTTGGTCTCACTTAAATCAAAGAAATCTCTCCTTGGGACCAGAAAGGTAATGGAATTTTCTTGGGACTTCTACCTTTGGTGTTTGTGTTCCATCATTTCAGTCTTGCCCAACTCTTCATTTGGAGTTTACTTGGCTGAGATGTGGGAGTTGTTTGTTGTTTCTTTCTTGAGTCAATTTTGCTTAAGAAGAAATGGAGGGAAACAGGGTCAAGTAATCTGCACAGAGTCATACAGTTAGGAAGTATCTGAGGTTGAATTTGAATTCAATTCTTCCTTAGTCCAGTCCTTCCTTCCTTCCTTCCTTCCTTCCTTCCTTCCTTCCTTCCTTCCTTCCTTCCTTCTTTCCTTCCTTCCTTCCTTCCTTCCTTCCTTTCTTGCTTTCTCTAGATAGAGCCAAAGCTCTATCTGCTGTGTTACTCAGTTGCCACTTCTGCCTTTAGGAGGCAAGTCTTTTGGTTCCCATAAGAGGTAACATTGAGATACTGAAGTACTGAGCTGTAACAGCTGTGTCCATCAGCTTATTTATAACAATATAATTTATATATATATATATATATATATACATACATACATACTTATAACAATATACAACAATATAAAAATACATACCAGGTGTGCCTAGGGTTTAAATCGAAGGGGAGGAGCCTTGACCATTTTTCCCACAGTCCTCTTCAACATAACATTTTGTAACTTCAAGCCCTATTGTGATAGCCTGAACATAAGTATGTTTAGCACAATGCCTGGCACGTAGCAGGTGCTTAATAAATGTTAGATCATTGTCAAGGATGTTTTGGAAGAGATTCCTGTTCTGATACCTGCTAAATGAGATGACTTCTAAAGCCTTTTTCACTTCCGAGATTCTTGACATCCCACCCTGCGGTCTTCTATTTCTGTGATAATAACCGCTATGCTAACATTTTACATTAAAAGCAGAAGAAACCCAAACTGGATTTCATTAGAACTTTCTTTAATGATTCTCTGTCCCCTCAAATTTCTGCCAGTGGTGTTGGGTGCCTTAGTTCAGATGTCAGAGCTGTGGTGGCAAATTATCCCTCTTTTGCTAGACTGCCAATACTTGACTGGAAATAGGAAACACAGCCCTGGCAACGGTGTAATTTAGGGAAGTCATGAACCCTCTTTTTCTTTTTCTCATAGAAATTCAACAGTTTTTTGGCACATTAGTAATTCCATGAAAAGAGTGGATGTAGACACATGTAGGTTTTTTTTTTTTTAACCTATATCTGTGTCTTGACCTCTGGGAATTTGGTAACAAAACTCTTAATAAACCAAGCTATGTCCTGCATTTCTATGACTTCTAAGAAGACTCTATGGGAGACTTAAATATCATTTTATAAAAACCTAGTCTTCCATCTCAGAATCAATACTATATGCTGGTTCTAAGACAAAACAATAATACAGGCTAGGCAATGGGGACTAAGTGACTTGCCTAGGGTCACATAACTAGGAAATATCTGAGGCCAGATTTGAACTCAGAGCCTGCCTCCACACCTGGTTCTCTCACTACCACCTAGCTGTCCCCTTCAAATATTAATTTATTTTTACTGCCAACCCATTTTGTATATGAGAATCCTGAAGCACAAAGAGGGGTTAAATCATTTATCTGTGATCTCATATTTGAGACTAGAATTTAGGTTTTTTGACTCCTCTTCCAAGGCTATTTTCATTAGACAACTCAGGAGTCTATATCATTGACTATGCTAATTCCAGGACAGTGAATAGCATCTTTATGAACATATTAAACTTCTAATTACTAATAATTAATAGGACCCCAATTCTGTAATAACTTAAAATCTAGAACAGCACACAAGACAGACCACAGAAAGGATAGCTTAACAGCTGAACTAACTAACATTAAGTGAGTATATTAATTATATTCTTTCATTAATTTACAAAATGGGAATCCAATTGTTACATTATGCAAAGTACTCTGCTCTATGCTTAGGGAGATATAGAGAAAACGAAGGATAGTGAATGCAATTAAGCTCACATTCTAATGCAGGCAGAGGGAAATAGGATACATATATAAACATGCAGTAATTTTACAACAAATATATGACTACTACAATGCAGAGCAGAATGTAATAAGACTTTAAAGGAGTAAGAACGGTAATAACTGATAATTATATTGCATATATAATTGGATCAAATCAAGTAGTTTTCTCAAGTACTCAGATAACAGAATAAAGAAGTTACCTTTATAGAAAAATAATTTATGCAACAATATTTTAAGGACAAACAACTTTGAAAGCTATGAGAACTGTGATTAATACAAGGATGATCCATGATTCTAGATGACTGATGATGAAATGTGTTATCTACCTCCTAACAGAAAAGAAATGGATTTAGTGTACAGAATATATTTTTGCTATATAGTCAATTAAGAGATATATTTTGCATTCCTATGCATATTAAAAGATTTTATCTTTTCTCCCTTTTCTTTTCCATAAAGTGGAAGGTAAGAGGAAAAGAAAATATATTTCTGTTAATTAAAAAAATTACAAATAGAGTTGGAGGCAGTGCTACAGATGTGAAATATTGCCTGTACATTCAGATAAAGTCACTATATTATTAGTTTTCTTTTTAACTGATTTAGTTTGTTACAAGAAAATTCTTCCCAAATAGGAAAAAATCTGCATGTATATATAATGGAAAAACAGAACATATCAATAAATCTTTTTTTTTAAGTTATCTAAATAACTTGATAACATTTCAAGGTGTTGTCCATTGGATGAAAGTGACTGGATCAGTCTTGCCTTTGGTAGCCTTTATAAAGCAAGCTAACTAGATAGGGAGGAAAAACTGAGCTCTTAAATTCACTTTCCCTTTCCCTTTGTCTCTTTGGAGAGTGTAGCCAGATAAAGAGGAACTTTTTCCCCCTACCAAAGATGATGTCTTGTTCTTGAAATGTATTTTAATGTATGATGGATTGAGTCCAGTTATAGAGTTGAGCAGAACTGACTAGAGAAATGTATAGTCAAGCACCTGGAGCTCCCAAATTCTCTTTGGAATGTGGCAGACCTTAGCACTAAGATTTCTATTGGTACTAATAAGTGTTCAGGTTAGTTCCAAAAATGCATTGCTTTCTGCTAGGCCAGGACTTCAGCTGAGCATAATTGTGGAGACAATGGCGATCAGAAGCTAAGTATCAGAGCCATGTTTCCTACCAAGGAATCAACTCAGAGAGTCCAAAAAAATGACTCTGTAGCAGAGAGAGCAGAGAAGTCATGGCCCATTATGATTAACACAAGTGTGAAGACAGGAGGACCTATAGAGCCAAAAGTACAAGTAGCTTTAGTCACATGTTCCCAAAGTATATATCTATACACTTACAAACTTTTGGCATCCCTTCTTTTCACTGGTGCTGTGTCTACTTTGCATGCAGGTTCATGAGGATTTGGGGGGGTTGTTCTTTGCCACTTCTTCTACTGTACTGTTATAGTAAATGATTTTGCTTTAATGGAATTCTGTCCTCCAACTTGCTGTCAAAAGGTAGAAATCAATGGTGACTCATGAGATATATTTGCTGGGATTAGGGACCCACAGGGTATATTAGATGTGGTATAGTTCATCCTCTAGAAACCAAAACTGAGAATAAGAATTTAGGGGTAAAATATCCCATAAGAACACTCTCGATATAATGCTAATTTTAATGTGAGCAAAATGCTTTATATATCTCATTTCATTTGAACCCAACAATAACCCTTTGTAATAGGTCCCACAAGTACTATTGTTCCCATTTTAGAGATTAAGGAACTAAGATCTAGAGAGATCAATTTGTCTATGATCAGTCACATAGCTAGTAAATTTTAGAAGATTTAATTGAGATTTTCCAAATTCTAACATTAAACTGGATGCCATTCAAGTAACAAATAAAGAATGGGAATATAAAGTTTGAAAGATAGTGTTTCTAGAGGAAAGGGGAAAAATTAAAATAAAAAACTTGTTAGTAATATCCAAGGCTGCCTTCATCTGTTAGCCCCTAGAAAACTATACTAGAAAATAATTGTTTTATAGAAACACATGGGACATATGGTAAGAGCACATATGTAGAGTGGAAATCTATTCTTGTTGCTGCAGAAATGCTGATGTCATCACATTTACTCTCTGCTAAACCTGTTCATTGGGCATGATTTCTCCACTACTCTTTGTCAGACATAACATCACCAACTTTATGACCCCCTTTATCTTCCTTAGTGTTCTCTCTCCTTTATAGGCTCTTTAATGTTGCTTCACTTTTCTTAACTTCTTCCTGGTAGAAGAAGGCCACAGATCTGTCACATGGCTCTTTTAGCCACCTCCTCCATCCACTGTGGGGTGCTATGGTTATGAAGCCTCTCTCTGGCATGAGAAAACTGATCATTTTCATTCAATACCCATAATCCTCTTCCCTTCATATTAGCTGCATCAGAAAGTGGCAGATCGCATCTTCTCTTTGAAGCACTTTTTCCTCTCTTGCTCCTTTATTTCAACTCTCATAAAGTTCTAATAAAGATGGCAAATATTTCCTAAGTTTTACTTCCTCAAGCATAAAGTGGATTGAATGAAACCATGATAAAGAAACTGCTTTCATTCTCCACCATAATGTTCCTGTGCTCTATACATTTTACAATGGCTGACTTATGAAAGAAGATTAAATAGACTAGTCACATATATCTTATTTCCCCACAGAAACAATTACAGCCTGGTGTCTCCTCAGTGTCACAAAACATGCAAAAGTAAAGTAGATTTTTAAAAAATCTTTTAGAAGATGAATCATGGGGTATCATGGGATTTACATGTTTATATAGAATAAGACCAAAGGAATTCATTACACCTTCTCTATCCTGGAATAGCAATTTTATCAGATACAAAATAAAGGGACGTTTTTTGTTTTGTTTTGCCTTGTTTGCATTTCATATATGGTGATACTGACAGTTAAACCTTAAATAATGTTCTCATATCGTACTTAATTACTATCATTTGTTCTCTCAGAACTAATTATTTTTACCTTAAGCATACTTCCTCTCTTTCACAATAATTGACTTCCTTCTAGATTATGGTGTTGAGGAAACCATAGGATTGTTTAAAAATCTAGATTTGGAGGTTACATTAAGACAGATAGACAGATATTGACTAAGTTTAAGGAAATAATTTCAGCTATTAAAAAATGAAATAAGATGGTTCCTAAGAATATATTCAGATGTCATCTGTTCAAATAAGCTACCCAATGCATGAATCACCTCCATGGTATCCTCATCTAAAATCACTTCCAAATCTAAGGTTTTATGTTTCCAAGATGTTCGGAATAAAAATGACTTTCCCAAGAGATGTTCACTTCCTTACATTTAGCTCATGGCAATAGAAAAAGCTTTGTATGTGTCTCTGCATGCATGGAAATAGCAGGCTTTTGGCTTTTTCATCTTCTAGTCTTTTTATCCCAAATATGATGTTATCACATCCTTCACAATAATTCAACAGAACAAAAGTATAATAGGAATGAACTTGTAACTAGCTGCCCAAGAAAGAGTAAAATTTTAAAATCTGTTAATACCAAAGGCCCTTTTTACTTTTTCAAAGTACATACACTGCAAGCATTATCTCCTCTAGTCTCCATAACAACCCTGAGTAGAAGAGAAGATAGATATTATTACTTCCATTGGAGATTATGTTGGCAGAAGGGGATAAAGATTTCAATGATAACTATGTCTATTAGTACATAACAAAAATTACAGTCTCTCTTTTTCTCAGAAGATGTTTCCTTTATGCTGGACATATTTTGAAGTATTTTCAAAGAGATTGTTGATGTCCAAGTTAGTAGATGAGAAAATGTAAATTATGCGGTATTCACCAGCATAGAATACTGGAAATGTATAGCTTTTGTGATATGTATAAAATTTCAAATAGATAATGAGTAGAGCTCCACAAGGACCCACTCTGATCCCTCTTAGTAAGGTAGAGATGACCCTATATAGTCAAAGGTTATGTCAGTATAGAGCAAACTATCACAAACTAGATATCTACTCTGCTGAAAAAGTGAGGATGGTAAATATAAATACATAATAAATATAATGTAACACATTAATATTAATGTAATTATATTCCTACTTGTGCACATACACACATAAAATCTCAAGAATAAAGAATGAAAGGGGCCAAAGATATAGACACTATAAAGAAACCTTATTGTTAGCATGCCATGAATACTTTCTTTGAGAAAAGAATAAGGAGGTGGGAGACATCTCAAGCTCTGAAAAACATCATAAAAAGTGAAATTCAGTATATTAGATTTGAAATGATTCATTACTAATGTGGGAGTCATTCCTGAATCTGTTATCTATGTATGGTCAGACCACCAATTTCTTAGAGCAAAGATTGAAATTAGTATAAACCTTTCTAGAAGAAAGGATAAAATATGATAAATTATATATACCAATTTTAAAAATAGAAAAGACCTGGAAGGATTTTAATAACTTTTTTTTTTTACCATCCATGACAAAATAGAGCTACTACACTTGGACTCTAATAACACAATTCCAGATATGTTTAAAAAGGAAGGAGGAAAAACACTAAAGAGAACAAAGAGAAAAAAATAGCTGGATTAGAACACATGTATATAGATATCATTTCACAAAGTATCCAAAGGAAGGGAAGATTAGAAAAAGATATGGGGAAAATTCTTATATTTTATTTTTATTCTTCATTCTTTGTTTTCAAAGAGGACCAAAGACAGTATAAAGTGATGCCATGACTTTTACATAAATTGGATTTAAGAAAGGCAGGGTTGTTCAGTCATTGGCCTCACTCTTTCTTCCAGAAGCACTGAAGTTCAGTGACAAGATGAAAGTCCAGACAACTGGTTATGGCCCATGATGGAGTGTATGACCTTGGCATCTTACATGTCTGACAAAGCTCTAAGTGCTTCACAGTACCTGCTTTAGCCCGCTTCATGGCAGTTTAAACAAATGATTCTCATCTCTTCTTTCTGCAAGGGGAAGTCTTCACATGCTTGGAGTAGATATCCTTCTTAACTCCCCAGTGGGTTCGAGACCTGTCAGTTGGTCTTAGCACTATTTCAGCCCATCAGATTAGGTGCTTTTACTAGGATGTGGCCACTGTATATTCTATAGATTCTTGGAGCCACAGGAGCACTACTGGTACTTTCACCTCTGATATAATTAACAGTGGGGAAAAAAAAGTGAGGGAGAATATGAACAACCCTGGACCTAAATATTTACTTTACTATTTCCTACATATAATCTAAATATACACATTGGGTATTCTCAAAGATAATATTAGTAGGAAACAAGATGACTTTTACAAATAGTATTTCATAGTAGATAATAACTAAACCATTTTGCAATTGACTAAAATACTTTAAAAGTACAAGATTTCACTGGGTTTGTTGTTTATTGGTTAACCAAAACAGAAGAATTTGATTCAATAGAGCAAAATAACTATTTAAAGGTTCTGTCCCAATAATTTTCTCCTTTTCATATATCAAAATCATTCAGTCTTTTTTGAAAGATTTAATATAAGGGTATCCTTGATCAATGACTTTATGCTTTTAAATATCATGAAAGGTATAATATAATGACATCTATACCAAAGGGTTTAGAGTACAGAGAAGATCTAATGAAGAGTCCAAGCTGGAGAAGGTATTCCTTATGGATGATGAAGTGCAATAGATGCACTTGTTTGCAAATATCATCATTCCAGATGGATCAGTCTTCAGAACAATGCGAAGCTTCCTATGGAATAAATCTATGCCCACACAAAAGAGTTTGCTTTAATCCATCTACACACAGAAAACCAACTGGATAAAGAATGCTTATATGCCTATCGCCTATATTATCACATGAAGTCAGATGGATAAACTATAGTTTGACCACCTAGAAGGGAAAGGAGATAAAGGGGAAGAAGGAGAAGGGAGAGAAATAGGAGGGAATATAGGGAGGGAGGGGAGAGGGAGAAAATCTCTCTGTATACATATTTGTGTGTATGTATATGTATATGTGTATATGTGTGTGTGTGTGTGTGTGTATGTGTGTGTGTGTGTGTGTGTGTAGTATGAATGTATTTGTCAGCTAGATTTTCTTTGGGAAATTGTAAAGCTTTTAATGACCCCATATTTCTATCAGAAATATAAGTTCATCTTTTTAATACAATTAAAATAGACTGATGTTGTTCTATGGGCATGAGTCATTGAACACTTAATTCTCTGAAGAATTAAAAATGAATATTATTCAGAGTATAATGCAGAGGTCCAAGGTGAGTATGAGTAGGTTGTAAGACATAACCAAAAAAAGAAACTACAAAGGAAAACTAGAGTAAAAGACCTCATCAGTATTATATAATCAATATATACAATAATTTTTTAAAAAGATATGGAGAGATGCTTGTGACATAATGAGAAAGTGAAGAATATTTTTGGATTTTTAGGTGGCTTGTTAGTCTCCTTCTTGGGACTTGCAAAAGGGCATGGACAAGAATTGTGCAAGATGCATAGGAATTAATAGATTGCATTATGTACTGTTGGACAGAACAGATCTATCCATTAGATCATAGATCATAGATTAATAGTCTTGGAATTGAAAGGTCATGTTTTTTCCACCTCCACAGTAAAATGTAAACTCCTTGAAGTCAGAGATTGTTTTGTTTTGTTTTTCTCTGTATGTCAAGTGACTATCATAGCATCTAGAATACATTAGGTACTTAATAAATGTTGATTTATTAAAGACTGTCTTGTCCAACCCTCTCTTTTTATACTTTAAGAAAATGAAGCTAGACAGAACACTTCTGGTCAAGATGGCGGCGTAGAAGCAGCGAGAGTTCAGACCTCGGAAACCCTTCCTTACCAATCGCAAACAGAGTGCTCCCAGGCCACGGAAATTCAAGCTGAACAACAGGATAGACCTGGGGAAACCTCCTCCTGGACCTGGATCAAAAGGTACCACACCCCAAAAGCCAGAACCCTAGATCACTCGGATCTAAGGAGTAGACAGAAAGAAGGTCCCAGGACCCATCCCCCCCCAACCCAGAGTGCTGAGCCCACGGCAGCAGCAGGAACCTCAGGGCTCTGAGGACTCACCTTGAAAGCAACCTGAGCCAGTCTCCGGGGCACCCAGCACAGACGGCAGGGAAACATAGAGAGAAGGGGGAAGCCTGTAGCCCCCTGGCTGGGTCCTTCCATCTGAGTCTCAAGGGAGGTCCCAGCTTTAGGGCACCAGCTGAACCCAATCCCATCAGGAGCCCTCAGAGCTACTGAAAGGACAGAAAACTGAGGGCTGGCAAAGGGGTTGCTCCGAAGAGTTTACCTTGAAAGTAACTCGGGCCAGTTTCTGGGCATTCACCACAGACTGTGGAAGAGGAGGTTTCTGCTTTTTTCTTCTTCCTTTTTTTGGCTCAGGGATCATTTGGCCCAAACCACCTGAACCTAATCCCATCAGGATCCCTCAGAACCCAGGCAAGCCATGACCCCTCCCCCCTTAGAGAGCAGGGTCTTCTGAAAAAAACAGCTGAACCCAATCCCATCAGGAGCCCTCAGAGCCCAGAGAGGCCACACATCTCCCCCCTTAGAGAGCAGGGTCTTCTGAAAAAACAGAAACCTAGAGGTAAAGTCAAGATGGCAGCCTAGAAGGAGCATAGACATGGCAGCCTGGCCAGAGCTTTGGAGATCCTCCATATCTGCTCCAGTCGTCCAGGAAGTTTAAAACTCAGAGTAAACCCAGCCCAACCAAGCTGAACTCAATCCCATCAAAAGTCTCCAGAACACAGGGAAGCCCAGGCTCCCCATCCATCCTCATTGACTGCTGGACTTTAAGCCAATCAAAAGCCATCAGAGGACAGGAAAGCTCAAACCCCCAACAACCCTCCCCCAGAGATTACACCAAGAGATGCTCTGTTAAAGCTCCAAGAGGGGAGACTGATAGAAGTCCTCAAAAAACAAAAAAATGAGAGGAACAAGAGCACAGACAAATACGGGGAGAAAAGAAGGGGTGAATTTGAACAAACAACAGAAACAGAAGAAACTACAATAGACAGCTACTACTCACCAAATGGAACAGAGGGGGAGAGATCAGCAAACGATAAACCAGAAATCCCAGCGAATTGGATACAGGCTGTGGAAGAACTCAAAACACAACTAAGAGAGGCTGAAGACAATTGGGAAAAGAACTTAAAAATTAAGATAAGTCATCTGAAAATAGAGGCACTTGAAGTAAAACAAGAAAATAGTGTCCTGAAAGGCAAAATCATCCAGCTGGAAAATGAGGCAAAGGAGATGAAAGATGAAGCAAAGGAGATGAAAGACGAGATAAAGAGGATGAAAGACGACCTTCAAAGAAAATCAGACCAGAAGGAAAAAGATGACCAAAAGGCCAGAGATGAAATCCAATCTTTAAGAACCAGAGTAAAACAACTAGAATCAAGTGACCTCACAAGGCAGCAGGACACTATAAAACAAAACAAAAAGAATGAAAAAATTGAGGAAAATGTGAAGCATCTCATTCACAAAACAGAGATTTAGAAAATCGTTCAAGAAGAGACAATTTAAGAATAATTGGACTACCAGAAGACCACGACAAAAGAAAAAGCCTGGACATAATACTAGAGGAAATTATCCAGGAAAACTGTCCCAAGATCCTAGAACAAGAGGGAAAAGTGGAGATTGAAAGAATCCACAGATCACCCCCTGTATTTAATCCCCAACTGACAACACCAAGAAATGTTATAGCCAAATTCAAAAACAATCATATGAAAGAACAGGTATTACAAGCTGCCAAGAAGAAACCATTCAGATACCATGGAAACACGGTGAGGATAACACAGGATCTGTCTGCATCCACACTGAAGGACCGAAAGGCATGGAATATGATATTCCGGAAAGCAAGGGAACTAGGTCTACAGCCAAGAATAAAATACCCATCAAAACTGACTATATTCTTACAGGGGGAAGTATGGTCATTTAACACAACAGAAGAGTTCCAAGCATTCATAAATAAAAGACCAGACCTGAACAGAAAATTTGAAGTCCAACCACAAAACTCAAGAGAATCATCAAAAGGTAATTAAAAAAGAGGGGAAAAACACCAACAACAACAACAAAAGTTTTTTTAAGAGACTCAATAAGTTAAAATGATATGTATCCCTATAAGAAAAGAGGTCATTGGCAACTCTTAAAAATTGTTGCTATCACCTAAGTAGCTAGAAGAACTACACTCAGAGGGAGCAGTGACAAACTGTATAGGATGAAAGGACAAGACATAAATAGGTATATAGATATATGCATGCATAAATATATATACATGTGTATGTATGTATCTATATATATATACATGACTAAAGCTAAAAAAGAAAAGAGGTTATGACTAAAAGAAATGGGAAAAGAAACAAATGGGTGTAAATTTATATGTCACAAAGAAGCTCATTGTGGGAGGGGGGAGAACATCGATACACTTGAAGGGTAAAGAGGTTGGAGATAGGAAATGCTCAACTCTTACGTACTTTGAAACTGACCCAAAGAGGGAAGAACAATTCAATCCATTGAGGAAGAGAATAGATTTGCGCCCTATAGGGGAGTAGAAGGGTAAAAAACAGACTGGTGGGGAGGGAAACATTACAAGGGAGGGAGAGGGTGGGGGGGAAATTTTAAAAAGACTACAAGGGAAAATAAGGGAGGGAATAAGAAGGGAGGGGGGTAGAAAAGGAAATACAAGGGGGACTGATTCAAAGTAAATCACTGGACTAAAAGGTAGAGCTGAAGAAGAAAGGTTAGATTTAGGGAAGGATATCAAAATGCCAGGGAGTCCACAAGTGACAGTCATAACCTTGAACGTGAATGGGATGAACTCACCCATAAAATGTAGACGAATAGAAGAATGGATTAGAATCCAAAACCCTACCATATGTTGTCTCCAAGAAACACACATGAGGTGGGTAGACACCCACAAAGTTAGAATTAAAGGATGGAATAAGACCTTCTGGGCCTCAACTGACAGAAAGAAGGCAGGAGTGGCAATCATGACATCTGATAAAGCCAAAGCAAAAAGAGACCTGATCAAAAGGGATAGGGAAGGTAATTATATTTTGTTAAAAGGGACTTTAGATAATGAGGAAATATCACTAATCAACATGTATGCACCAAATAATATAGCACCCAAATTTCTAATGGAGAAACTAGAAGAATTGAAGGAAGAAATAGACAGTGAAACCATATTAGTGGGAGACTTGAACCAACCATTATCACATTTAGATAAATCAAATCAAAAAATAAATAAGAAAGAGGAAAAAGAAGTGAATGAAATCTTAGAAAAATTAAAATTAATAGACATATGTAGAAAAATAAATAGGGATAAAAAGGAATACACCTCCTTCTCAGCACCACACGACACATTCACAAAGATTGACCATACATTAGGTCACAGAAACATGGCACACAAATGCAGAAAAGCAGAAATAATAAATGCAGCCTTTTCAGATCACAAGGCAATAAAAATAACGATCAGTAATGGTACATGGAAAACCAAATAAAAAACTAATTGGAAACTAAACCTCCAAAATCTTTTAGTTAGAGAAGAAATCATAGAAACAATAATTTCCTCGAGGAACATGACACTGGCGAGACATCCTTTCAAACCTTTTGGGATACAACCAAAGTAGTAATCAGAGGTAAATTCATATCCCTGAGTGCATATATTAACAAACTAGGGAGAGCAGAGATCAATCAATTGGAAATGCAAATAAAAAACTCTAAAGTGACCAAATTAAAAACCCCCAGCAGAAAACCAAACTAGAAATCCTAAAAATTAAGGGAGAAATTAATAAAATCGAAATTGATAGAACTATTGATTTAATAAATAAGACAAGAAGCTGGTACTTTGAAAAAACAAACAAAATAGACAAAGTACTGGTCAATCTAATTAAAAAAGGAAAGAAGAAAAGCAAATTAACAGCATCAAAGATGAAAAGGGGGACATCACCTCTGATGAAGAGGAAATTAAGGCAATCATTAAAAATTACTTTGCCCAATTATATGGCAATAAATATACCAATTTAAGTGATATGGATGAATATATACAAAAATACAAACTGCCTAGACTAACAGAAGAAGAAATAGAATTCTTAAATAATCCCATATCAGAAAATGAAATCCAACAGGCCATCAAAGAACTTCCTAAGAAAAAATCCCCAGGGCCTGATGGATTCACCAGTAAATTCTATCAAACATTCAGAGAACAGTTAATCCCAATACAAACTATTTGACATAATAAGCAAAGAGGGAGTTCTACCAAACTCCTTTTATGACACAAACATGGTACTGATTCCAAAACCAGGCAGGTCAAAAACAGAAAAAGAAAACTATAGACCAATCTCCCTAATGAATATAGATGCAAAAATCTTAAATAGGATACTAGCAAAAAGACTCCAGCAAGTGATCAGAAGGGTTATCCACCATGATCAAGTAGGATTTATACCAGGGATTCAGGGCTTGTTCCATATTAGGAAAACCATCCACATAATTGACCACATCAATAAGCAAACTAGCAAGAACCACATGATTATCTCAATAGACACAGAAAAGCCTTTGATAAAATACAACACCCATTCCTATTAAAAACACTAGAAAGCGTAGGAATAGAAGGCTCATTCCTAAAAATAATAAACAGTATATATCTAAAATCATCTGCTAATATCATCTGCAATGGGGATAAACTAGATGCATTCCCAATAAGATCAGGAGTGAAACAAGGATGCCCATTATCACCTCTACTATTTGACATTGTACTAGAAACACTAGCAGTAGCAATTAGAGAAGAAAAAGGAATTGAAGGCATCAAAATAGGCAATGAGGGGACCTAGTTATCACTCTTTGCAGATGACATGATGGTCTACTTAAAGAATCCTAGAGATTCAACCAAAAAGCTAATTGAAATAATCAACAACTTTAGCAAAGTTGCAGGATACAAAATAAATCCACATAAGTCATCAGCATTTCTATATATCTCCAACACAGCTCAGCAGCAAAAACTAGAAAGAGAAATCCCATTCAAAATCACCTTAGACAAAATAAAATACCTAGGAATCTATCTCCCGAGACAAACACAGGAACTATATGAACACAACTACAAAACACTCTCCACACAACTAAAACTAGACTTGAGCAATTGGAAAAACATTAACTGCTCATGGATAGGATGAGCCAATATAATAAAAATGACCATACTACCCAAACTTATTTATCTATTTAGTGCCATACCCAATGAACTCCCAAAAAATTTCTTTACTGATTTAGAAAAAACCATAACAAAGTTCATTTGGAATAACAAAAGATCAAAGATATCCAGGGAAATATTGAAAAAAAAACACACAAATGAGGGGACCTTGCAGTCCCAGACCTCAAACTATATTACAAAGCAGCAGTCCTCAAAACAATTTGGTACTGGCTAAGAGACAGAAAGGAGGATCAGTGGAATAGACTGGGGGCAAGAAACCTCAGCAAGACAGTATACGATAAACCCAAAGATCCCAGGTTTTGGGACAAAACTCCACTATTCGATAAAGACTGCTGGGAAAATTGGAAGACAGTGTGGGAGAGATTAGGAATTGATCAACACCTGACACCCTACACCAAGATAAATTCAAAATGGGTGAAAGACTGAAACATGAAGAAGGAAACCATAAGTAAATTGGGTAAACACAGAATAGTATTCATGTCAGACCTTTGGGAGGGGAAAGACTTTAAAACCAAGCAAGACATAGAAAGAATCACAAAATGTAAAATAAATAATTTCAACTACATCAAATTAAAAAGCTTTTGTACAAACAAAACCAATGTAACTAAAATCAGAAGGAAAACAACAAATTGGGAACACATCTTCATAGAAACCTCTGACAAAGGTTTAATTACTCAAATTTATAAAGAGCTAAATCAATTGTACCAAAAATCAAGCCATTCTCCAATTGATAAATGGGCAAGGGACATTAATAGGCAGTTTTCAAATAAAGAAATCAAAACTATTAATAAGCACATGAAAAAGTGCTCTACAGCTCTTATAATCAGAGAGATGCAAATCAAAACAACTCTGAGGTATCACCTCACACCTAGCAGATTGGCTAACATGACAGCTATGGAAAGTAATGAATGCTGGAGGGGATGTGACAAAGTAGGGACATTAATTCATTGCTGGTGGAGTTGTGAATTGATCCACCCATTCTGGAGAGCAATTTGGAACTATGCCCAAAGGGCCATAAAAGACTGTCTGCCCTTTGATCCAGCCATAGCACTGCTGGGTCTGTACCCCAAAGAGATAATGGACAAAAAGACTTGTACAAAAATATTCATAGATGCGCTCTTTGTGGTGGCCAAAAATTGGAAAATGAGGGGATGCCCTTCAATTGGGGAATGGCTGAACAAATTGTGGTATATATTGGTGATGGAATATTATTGTGCTCAAAGGAATAATAAAGTGGAGGAATTCCATGGAGACTGGAAAGACCTCCAGGAAGTGATGCAGAGTGAGAGGAGCAGAACCAGGAGAACATTGTACACAGAGACAAACACACTGTGGTATAATGGAATGTAATGGACTTCTCCATTAGTGGTGGTGTAATGTCCCTGAACAATCTGCTGGGATCTAGGAGAAAAAACACTATCCATAAGCAGAGGACAAACTGTGGGAGTAGAAACACCAAGGAAAAGCAACTGCCTGACTACTGCGGTTGAGGGGACATGACAGAGGAGAGACTCTAAATGAACACTCTAATGCAAATATTAACAACATGGCAATGGGTTCGAATCAAGAACACATGTGATACCCTGTGGAATCACGCGTCGGCTACGGGGGTGGGGGGAAGGAAAAGAAAATGATCTTTGTCTTTAATGAATAATGAATGGAAATGATCAAATAAAATACTATAAAATTAAAAAAAAAGAAAATGAAGCTAAAGGAGATTCAGTGACTTTACAGTTTACTCAACTGAGAGTAAATTGAAGAATCAGTATTCAAATCCAGATTCTTTGAAGGATTCTAGTCCCCTGTCCATTTTACCTCATTGCTGTTCTGTTTGATTATTTAAGTATAGGCTAATAGGCAGAATTCTCATCATGATCTCATGCTTGCAAAAAACATCTTAATGCTATGTAAGTAATTCTTTTATGTTAATGGTTTTAAAAAGAGTATTTCAAGCTGTTCCTAATATATTGCCTTATGTATTGTAAGTGTGTTTTGAATTATTGAATCCAGATTACATGGTGACAAACCTAAGAGTCAGAACTAATATAATATATGCTGGTCCAGAGGTCCCTATATTTATATCATAATTTCTATATTCATTCATTTGCATACTTGTTCATTCAGGAATCATTTAACCTCAGTCTATACCACAGTTTTGAAAAATTATAAGGAAATATTAATGAAGTGTGCTGTGCCTCTGAAATCATGATAAGACAAATGGTTTGATCTTTTTTTAACTGTTTGGACCATCATTATTTTTTTTTTGCAGATGTAGAGGAAGTGTATCCACTTACTTGGGTCTATATTTTCTGTTGTGGCAACCAAATGATGCACAGAGCCAGCTCACATTTCTCTCAATGTTAAGTTTAAATTAATATCCAATAACTCCAAGTGTTATATTTTATAAAGTTTATTAATAATCACTTAAAGTAGAAGAAATTAAAGAACAAAATTAGAAAGCCTAAGTAAAAAACACATGGGTAAATTCTCCTGCCTGACTCTCACCCAACCTCCACAACTGCCTTCCCAAGAAAAGAGACAAAGGGAGGAGCTACACAAAACATATATCTTCCCTATGTTAGTATGTTAGTGTAAATACACAAATGGGATGATGGGAAAGAGAGTCCTGGGGAGCAAATTCTAATTACACAGTATTATTCTGAATATGGAAAATAACCACCATGTGTTAGGTATTTCTTATGGTAACGGGTCACAATCACAAAGAAGGTTAAATGACTGAACTATTGGGTAAGACTATTCAAAGTCAAGGATTCAGAGCCTGATTATACACCTTGGGGCTTCAACGAATCCCTGAATCCCAAACTTCCATTTTTTCCACAAAAGGAATTGATTATAATTTATCTGGGACCTGGATAGACCAACTTAAGGAAGGGAAAGTTAACAGTGAAAAAGCTTTGAAAAGGGTTTATGATAAAGAATCCCAGTGACTAATAGAAGATAAATAGTATTTGGCTTCAGCTGGAGTGAATCTGAACTATAACTTCTACTCTATGTATGGACTGAATGTGGCCAACAGCAGGCTGGGAAACCAAAGCAGAAGAACTGAATTTCAACTGAATTGTTAAAAACTTCTGTTATTCTTAAATATCTTAAAACACCCAAAGAAAAATGAGTTTGACTCCCTTTAAAAGATATAGGACAGAATGAGATTAAAAGTGCCTCCAGGTAATTTGATAAGGGGTTTATGAATAAGTAATCTTTGAATTTTATGCCAATGGCCTTTTAAAACAAGTGTGAGCTTAAAAGCTGGAAGAAAAAATGAGTGAAATGGTTGCCAAGGGAACTTTCTCTTAATACTTTAAAAAAGAGTAATAGAGAAACAGAGCATGTGGAAATGTAGTGTTCAATTCATTCTTTTGGGTGTTTTGCTCTTTATTTGTTTTCAGTTCTACCTGAGGGTAACATGCAAGGTCTTGATACAGACAACTGTAAAAAAAGGAAAGAAAGAAAATTCCTCTTATATAAAGAGGCAGAAGAGAAGCAGAAAAATAAGGAATATCTCTGCAAAGAATGGCAATATGAGGAAATTGATTCAATTCACAAAATTTTATTAAAGCATCAGAAGAAATAAACAAATAAGTCCCAGCTCTCAAAGAACTTACATTCTCCTAGGTTTGGGGTCTCAAATAAAACATAAGGGATAAGTCAGGATAAGATATTTTGAAGAGAGAAAGAAAGCTAATAGCTAAAGAGATCAGGAAAAGCTGATAACGGATCTGACCTTGAAAGGATCCAGAGATTCTAAGAGGAATAAGTGAAAACCTACTTCTCTGATGTTGCTGTCCAAAGTGCTGTCCTACACATGAATGATGCCTGGTGAAAAGTAGCGGCTTGAATCCTTACTTACTTTCCCCTTGCTGAATTATATCAGAGGGACATTTGACAGTGACCTGTAATTGGCACTAGCCACAGGAAAAGAAATCTGGATAAACTTCACCAGTGCTTTTACCAAAAGGTAAGCAATGAGGAAGTATTCATATAAATGACTTTTTATGCCCTGGAGAAAAGACATGAGCAATTACCAGGGATATATATGCCTTGAAATTTAGCTATTCCCTGTGGCCAAGGTAAAATTCCCTGGGGTCAGAGGAGTCGTTGGCACTTAAGTGTTATTTTTGAAGTTTTGGTGTAACAGAATCAAAAGATCAGATATTTAAGACTAGAAGAGATCATAGATGCCATCAACTCCAATTACCTCATTTTACGAATGAGGAAGCTGAGGTCCAGTGAGATTAAATGAATAACCCAAAGTCATAAAGGTAATTTCAGAAGTGGCATTTGAACTCAAGTTCTATAACTTCAATTTTGAGCCACCTTCATTATCTTGGATTGAAGGAAGGTATTTAATGGAAGCACAATCTCTACAGTCTGCTAACATTTTTTTTGACTGTCAAAGACTCTGAAAAGCCTGGAGTTGGCAAGCTACAAATAACTACCATTATGATAAGAATAAACAAAAATCATGCTTAAAGTTAAAAGTTTCTCCTTGATATAGAACAACAACCACTGAAGCTGGAAAAAACAGTGATGAAAAGTTGAATTCTAATTTTAAAAAGATCCTTAAAATTTACCTTGTATATATAAAGAAATTGCTTTGTGTTATATTTTGACTTACAGTTTATTATGCAAAGGTTACTAATTTGTGAATCCTTAAAATACCTTGTTAATTTTATGAAGCATTCTTTTTATGTAAAAATAAAAGGGCTTAATTGAGAAAGCTTGTGCTCTGAGACTCACATTCATGAACAAAATTTAGCCTGCTGTAACCCAGAGCACAAACTTATGGCAGCTGTATGAAGTATAGGTATTGTGACTAAAAGGAATTAACTAACACCTTCTAGGGCAGCTAAATTACCCAGGGTCACTCAGCTAGTAAATTTTTAGGAAGAATTCAAACTCAGATTTTTATGACTCCAAGTTCAGTACTTAATCTACTATGTTACCTAGCTGCCCCAGGATTACTGAAATTAATTGAGGGCTTCTGGAAATAGGAAGAGTGGTCTAGATGACCTTTATAGTTAAGTAATAAAGACCTAGGGAAGTGAGAAAATCCCCAGGAAGATATTTGAACATGAAATTTGACTCCCAAAAGCAGTCTATTCTTTCTCAGGAGAGTTCACCAACTCTAGTCTGGAGAACATGCTTGGAGAGAAAACAGAAAGTATGTCTCTGAACACAATGACTTGGATACAGCCATACAAAACCCGATCGTCATATTTATAAATAACAATGATTTTAAGTTTAGCTCCAAAAGAATTTCAACTGGATAGACTATAAAGTCCAATTCCAGTGCAGAGATATAAATATAAAAAGCCTAGCCTGTTTAGAAGAGGTCACCAATTCTAGCATGTGAAATTCTTTGGGGAAATGATTTGATGAATAAACAATAATGTGTATCTCTGAATGTAATCCAAGTTCAGTCATTTACAAAAGAAAGATTTTGCTGAAAGGATTCTCCAGTCCTCTCTTTCTCAATAAATAAATACATGTAAATTTTTTTTCATCTAGGTATCAAACATCTCTACAGATGTTGGGTTGATTGTTGTTTTTTTCTTCCTAAAGTTCAAGTCTCAAAGTAGGAGTAATAATGGTCATTTGTGTTCTGTGCCACATAAACTTGTTAAAGGGTTGGCACACAATTGCTAAATTTTTCTTTGCATGTATTAGAGGGATTTTGATATGAATTTATAAACAGTTGGGTTAATGGGTCTACCACAGATATTATTCAGTTTTCATTCATTTGATTTCCCTCTCAGGGAATATTTTATTTTAACAATGCATTTTGGTTAGTTGTGATAATTTCTCCCTTGTTTCTTGAGGTCTATTCCCTAAAGTACCACAGGTGTAGAATTTACCTAGTTATGAGTTCCAAAAATTAATATAATCTAAAACAAAAAAGGGAAAAGAATGAATTATTTTAATGCACTGAGCACTGTGGGTTTTGTTATTGTTTATTCAAAAGGATACATTTACCAGAATGACAAAATGAGCCTCAAAATAAGAGATATGTGACTCAAAGGGAATAGTTATGTGAAATATTTTTAAAAGAAAATATCCAGCTATATTATATATATATATACATATATATATATATATATAAAACATTCTATATAATCGTTCACAATGGGATTCATTGCTGGA
This sequence comes from Monodelphis domestica, assembly GCF_027887165.1. NCBI lineage: Eukaryota > Metazoa > Chordata > Mammalia > Didelphimorphia > Didelphidae > Monodelphis > Monodelphis domestica. The sequence continues at coordinate 342,295,218 of NC_077228.1, read as the reverse complement.
ATAATTTCTAAATTTTCATGTCATTATTTAAAGGCATGAATTTTAAACTAATGAACAAACATTTACTAAGTGCTTGTTATATGGAAAATGCTGTTCTGGGATCTGAGAGTAAAAAGACAAAAATGAAGTAGATCCTGCTCATAAAGAACTTACATTCTATCAATGAAACCACTGTATGTTTATGTTTGCATTTATGTGTACAAATTGGAGGGGTTGGGAAATAACACCTAGAAAAATTAGAATAGGGGCAACTAAGTGACTCAGTAGATAGAAAGCCATGCCTAGAGATGGGAGGTCCTGGGTTTAAATTTCACCTCTAATATTTCCTAGCTGTGTGAACCTGAGCAAGTCACATTTTTAAAAAAAATAATTTATTTAGTCAATTTAGAATATTATTCCTTGGTTACAAGAATCATATTATTTCCCTCCCTCCCCTCACCCCACCCCTTCCCATAGCTGATATTCAATTTCACTGGGTATGACGTGTGTACTTGTTCAGAAACTATTTCCATATTGTTGGTGTTTGCATTATGATGTTCATTTAGAGTCTACATCCCCAGCCATATCCCCTAGACCCATGGAATCAAGCAGTTGTTTTTCTTCTGTGTTTCTACTTCAACAGTGTCTCCTCTGGATGTGGATAGTGGTTTTTCTCATAGGTTTCTCCAAGTTGTTCAGAGTCTTTGCATTGCTACTAATGGAGGACTCCATTACATTCGATTGTATGACAGTGTGTCAGTCTCTGTGTACAATGTTCTCCTGGTTCTGCTCCTTTCACTCTGCATCACTTCCTGGAGGTTGTTCTAGTCTCCATGGAATTCCTCCACTTTATTATTCCTTTTAGCACAATAGTATTCCATCACCAATATATACCACAATTTGTTCAGTCATTCCCCAATTGAAGGGCATCCCCTCATTTTCCAATTTTTTGCCACCACAAAGAGCACAGCTATGAATATTCTTACAAGTCTTTTTCCTTAATATCTCTTTGGGTTATAAACCCAGCAGTGCTATGGCTGGGTCAAAGGGCAGACAGTCTTTTAGTACCCTTTGGGCATAGTTCCAAATTGCCCTCCAGAATGGTTGGATCAATTCACAACTCCACCAGCAATGAATTAATGTCCCAACTTTGCCACACCTCCCTCCAGCATTCATTACTTTCCATTGCTGTCATGTTAGCCAATCTGCTAGATGTGAGGTGATACCTCAGAGCTGTTTTGATTTGCATCTCTCGGATTATAAGATATTTAGAACACGTATTCTTGTGCTTATTAATAGTTTTGATTTCTTTAACTGAAAATTGCCTATTCATGTCCCTTGTCCATTTATCAATTGGAGAATGGCTTGATTTTTTGTATAATTGATTTCGCTCTTTATAAATCTGAGTAATCAGACCTTTGTCAAAGGTTTATGTTATGAAGATTGTTTCCCAATTTGTTGCTTCCCTTCTAATTTTTGTTGCATTGGGTGTTTTTTTGTACAAAAAATTTTTAATTTGATGTAATCAAAATTATTGATTTTACATTTTGTGTTTTTTTTCTAGCTCTTGCTTGGCTTTAAAGTCTTTCCTTTCCCAAAGATCTGACACATATATATATATATATAGTATTCTGTGATTACCTAATTTGTTTATAGTTTCCTTCTTTATATTAAAGTCATTAACCCATTTTGAGTTTATCTTGGTGTAGGGTATAGAGATGTTGATCCAAACATAATCACTCCTATACTGTCTACCAATTTTCCCTGCAGTTTTTATCAAATAGTGGATTTTGATCCCAAAAGCTGGGATCCTTGTGCTTATCATAGACTGTCTTGCTGAGATCACTTACCCCAAGTCTATTCCATTGATCCTCATTTTCTGTCTCTTAGCCAGTACCAAACTGTTTTGATGACCACTGCTTTGTAGTATAGTTTGAGATCTGGGACTGCAAGGCTTCCTTCCTTTGCACTTTTTTCATGATTTCCCTGGATATCCTAGATTCTTTGTTCTCCCAAATGAACTTTGTTATGATTTTTCTAATTCAGTAAAAAAGTTTTTTTGGTAGTTCAATAGGTATGGAACTAAATAAGTAAATTAATTTGGGTAGGACTGTCATTTTTATTATGTTAGCTCATCCTACCTATGAACAATCGATGTTTTTCCAATTGTTTAGATCAAATTTTAATTGTGTGGGGAGTATTTTGTAGTGGTGTTCATATAGTTCTTGTGTTTGTCTCAGCAGATAGATTCCTAAGTATTTTATATTGTCTAGGTAATTTTAAATGGAATTTCTCTTTCTAATTCTTGCTGCTGAGATGTGTTAGAGATAAATAGAAATGCTGATGATGTATGTGGGTTTATTTTGTATCCTGCAACTTTGCTAAAGTTGTTGATTGTTTCAACTAGTTTTTTGCTTGATTCTCCAATATTCTTTAAATAGACCATCATATCATTTGCAATAAGTGATATCTTGGTCTCCTCCTTGCCTATTTTGATGCCTTCAATTTTTTTTTCTTCTCTAATTGCTACTGCTAGTGTTTCTAGTACAATGTTAAATAATAGAGGTGATAGTGGGCATCCTTGTTTCACTCCTGATCTTATTGGGAAGACTTCTAGTTTATCCCCATTGCAGATGATGTTTGCTGATGGTTTTAGGTATATACCGTTTATTATTTTTAGGAAAGACCCTTCTATTCCTATTATTTCCATTGTTTTCAGTAGGAATGTGTGTTTTAGTTTGTCAAAGGCTTTTTCTGCATCTATTGAGATAATCATGTGATTTTTGTTGGTTTGCTTGTTAATATGGTCAATTATGTGGATGGTTTTCCTAATATTGAACCATCCTTAGATTCCTGGTATAAATCCTACCTGGTCATAGTGAATAACCCTCATGATCACTTGCTGGAGTATTTTTGCTAGTATCCTATTTAAGGTTTTTGCATCTATATTCATTAAGGAGATTGGTCTATAGTTTTCTTTCTCTGTTTTTGACCTTTCTGGCTTTGGTATCAGTACCATATTTGTGTCATGAAAGGAATTTGGTAGAACTCTTTCTTTGCTTATTCTGTCAAATAGTTCATACAATATCGGGATTAGTAGTTCTTTGAATGTTTGATAGAATTCATTTGTGAATCCATCTGGACCTGGGGATTTTTTCTTAGGGAGTTCTTTGATGGATTTTTCAATTTCTTTTTCTGATATCAGGTTGTTTAGGTAGTCCATTTCTTCCTCTGTTTGTCTAGGCAATTTATATTTTTGTAAATGTTCATCCATATTACCGAGATTGCCATATTTATTGCCATATAATTGGGCATAATATTTTTTAATGATTGCCTTAATTTCCTCTTCATTAGAGTTGAGGTCTCCCTTTTCATCCTGGATATTATCGATTTGGTTTTCTTCTTTCCTTTTTTTAATTCAATTGACCAGTACTTTGTCTATTTTTTTTTCAAAGTACCAGCTTCTAGTCTTATTTATTAAATCAATAGTTCTTTGATTTTCAATTTTATTAATTTTTCCTTTGATTTTTAGGATCTCTAATTTAGTCTTCATCTGAGGATTTTTAATTTTTCACTTTCTAGTTTTTTAATTTGCATTCCCAATTCACTGACCTCTGTCCTCCCTAATTTGTTAATATATGAACTCAAAGATATAAATTTCCCCCTGAGTACTGCTTTGGCTACATCCCATAGATTTTGAAAGGTTGTCTCATCATTGTCTTTTTCTTCAATGAAATTATTAATTGTTTCTATGATTTGTTCTTTAACGAACTGATTTTGGAGAATCATATTGTTTAATTTCCAATTAATTTTTTATTTACCTCTCCACTAATTATTATTTTCATTATTGCATTGTGATCTGAGTAGGTTACATTTATTATTTCTGCTCTTTTGCACTTGTTTGCAATGTTTTTATGCCCTAGTACATGGTCAATCTTTGTGAATGCACCATGTGCTGCTGAAAAGAAGGTGTGTTCCTTTTTTGTCCCTATTTATTTTTCTCCACATGTCTACTAACTCTAATTTTTCTAAGATTTCATTCACGTCTCTTACATCTTTCTTATTTATTTTTGGGTTTGATTTATCTAATTCAGATAGAGGCAGGTCCAGGTTTCCCACTAGTATAGTTTTTCTATCTATTTCATCCTTGAACTCCACTAGTTTCTCCTTTAGAAATCTGGATGCTATGCCATTTGGTGTATACATGTCGAGTACTGATATTTCCTCATTGTCTATACTGCCTTTTATCAGGATGTAATTAACTTCCCTATCTCTTTTAACTAGAACTATTTTTACCTTGGCTTTGTCAGATATCATGATTATGAGTCCTGCCTTCTTTTTATTAGTTGGTGCCCAATAGATTTGGTTCCATCCTCTTACTTTTCCCCTATGTTTCTACCTTACTCATGTGTGTTTCTTGTATACAGCATATGGTAGGGTTTTGGTTTCCAATCCCCTCTGCTATTTGCTTGCATTGTATGGGTTCGTTCATTCCATTCACATTCAGAGTTATGATTACCAGCTGTGTATTTCCCAGTATTTTGATTTCCACTCCTAGTCCTGCCTTTTCTTCTTTCACTATTTCCTTCTAAACCAATGTTTTGTTTTTAATCAGTCCCCCCAATTCCCACCCTTATTTTGCTTCCCTAGAGTTAATAAAAGAGGTTAATACTAAAAGAAATGGGAAAAGAAACAAATGGGAGTAAATTTATATGTAACAAAAAGCTCATGGTGGGAGGGAGGAGAACATCAATACACTGGGAGGGTAAAGAGGTTGGAGATACTAAATACTCAACTCTTACAGTGCATTGAAATTGACCCAAAGAGGGAAGAACAATCCAACTCATTAGGGCAGAGAATAGATTTGCACCCTATAGAGGAGTAGAAGGGTAACAAGAAGGGTTCCCTTCTTATTCCCCTCTTATTTTCTTTATTGCATTTTTAAACTACCACCTACCCTATCCCTCCCTTGTACTGCATCCCTCCCCACCAATCCATTTGTTCCCCTTCTACTTCCATATAGGGCACAAATCAATTCTCTTCCCCAGTGTAATTGATTGTTCTTCCCCCTTTGAGGCAATTTCAATGCACGTCAGAGTTGAATTTTTCCTATTTCAAACCTCTTTACCCTTCCAGTGTATTGATATTCTCTCCCCCTCCCACCATGAGCTTCTTTGTGGCATATAAATGTATCCCCTTTTGTTTCTTTTCCCATTTCTTTTAGTATTAACCTCTTTTTTAGCTCCCATGTATATATATATTCATATACATATATATGTATTTATGCATACATATATCTATATACATATTTATATCTTGGCATTTCATCCTATACAGTTTGTCACTCTTACCTCTAAGTAATTCGTCTAGCTGTCCAGGTAATAATAACAATTTTTAAGAGTTACCAATGACCTCTTTTCTTATAGTGATACATATAATTTTAACTTATTGGGTCTCTTTAAAAAGTTTTTTTTGTTTTTGTTTTTCCCTCTTTCTTAATTACCTTTTGATGATTCTCTTGAGTACTGTGCTTGGGCATCAAATTTTCTGTTCAGGTCTAGCATTTTCTTTACAAATGCTTGGAATTCTTCTATTTTGTTAAATGACCATACTTTCCCCTGTAAGAATATAGTCATATTTGCTGGGTAGTTGATTCTTGGTTGTAGACCTAGTTCCCTTGCTTTCCAGAATATCATAGTCCATGTCTTTCGGCCATTCAGTGTAGATGCAGCCAGATCTTGTGTCACTTTAATCATGTTGAACACTTTGTAACCCTTTTAGGATTTTCTTGTCAAAGATGTTGGAATGGCTTGTCATTTTCTTTTCCAACTCATTTTATAGTTGAGGGAACTGGTGAAAACAGGGTTAAGTAACTTGCCTTGGGTTATACGGCTATTACTTATCTGAGACCATATTTGAACCCAGATCTTCCTAACTCCAGGTCTAATGCTCTATCCACTGAGTCACCTAACTGCCCTATTTATAAATATAAACTGTCATTAAATAGAGTTTTGCAAGCCAGCAGTTACAGTTTGTAACAACTTAAATTCTTGTGAGGCGATATTTCTTGAATGCTCTAGGTACACCACTATCCACTGCACCACCTAGCTGCCCACAGAAGAAACCATAATGATAATCTAATCCAACTCTTTCATCTTGAACATGAAGCCATCTACTTTTAAGACAATATAAATATGAAACTTAAATCCTAGGACATGCCTGAAATTTGTTTGACCTAAAATCCAGTATATACTGTATTTTTTCAAAGATATTAAAACTTATGCCATTCAATGAATAATGTGAGCTCTACCACTTAAGATGCTCTAATGAATGAATAACAAGATATTGAATATTGGGGGGAAAGCAGAAATCTGGCCAATGTGTTTCAAGAATATTGGGATGGAGATAGATACCTTTTAGCTGAGGGGATAAGAAGAAAGCTTCAAGAAAGTCAGAGCATCAGAATTAAGGCCATTAAAAAAAAAAACCCTTACTTTCCATTTCATCCCAAGGGATTATCTCAGAATCAATACTAGCAGAAGAACAGTAAGGGCTAGGCAAGAAGGATTATTAAATGGTTTGCCCAGGGTCACATGGTTTATGACTAATAACATTTTTCCATTCAGTACCATGTTTCAAGAGGATTTCAAAATATAATATGGTATTGTCACATCATCACACTTCTGTTATGTTCCAATGCCTTCTGAAAGGTTAACTACACATTTTTGAGCCCAACACCTCTGGTTGGTTCTCTATCTGCCTAACTGCCCCTTGGGAACTTTTTTTCAAGACTCCTTGCTCATTTAGGTTAGGATCAGAGTTATTAATCTTTTTCACATAATGGACACCTTTAATTATCTGGCAAATACTATGGATCCCTAAATGCTGTCATCTGCATTCATGATTGAGGGAAATACTTAATTTCAATTTGAAGTTAATAATGATTAGGATGTAATTGTTTTTCTATCCAAGTTCATAAATCTTCCAAAAACTATTAGATCCCTAACTCCAGGGTCAGCATCCCTGCTTTGGAAGTTGAAATGAAATATAAATCAAATATGAAATGTATAATTTATATTGAGCTCATAACTTCCACCCATTAGGAGTATTCCACTTCCTCGGGTCACTTTTCCTAGTACTGATCAGTTCAGACACTTAGTATTTGATGACCAAATAGCTTCTTAATATAATAGAAAATATAATAATATAATAGAAAAAGGCAGAAGAAATCCAGCGGTTTGCTGATATGAAAAACTACAAACAATTTTTCAGTGCCCTCAAGACTGTCTATGGACCATCAAAACCCCACCACTACTCCCTTGCTATCCTCTGATGGTGACACTCTCATAAAAGATAAAAAAGGCATCAGCAACAGGTGGAAAGAACACTTCAGTCAGCTTCTCAACCGACCCTCTTCAGTCGACCAAAGCGCCCTTGACCAGATTCCCCAAAACCGCTCCATTGAACAACTTGATGTCCCTCCTTCAATAGAGGAAGTCCAAAAAGCCATTAAACAAATGAATGCAGGCAAGGCACCCGATAAAGACGGGATCCCAACCGAGGTGTACAAGGCCTTAAATGGAAAGGCGCTCCAGGCATTCCACATAGTATTGACCAGCATATGGGAAGAGGAAGACATGCCCCCAGAACTCAGAGATGCCTCCATCGTAGCCCTATGCAAGAACAAAGGCTCACGAGCAGCCTGTGACAACTACAGAGGCATCTGACTACTCTCCACTGCTGGAAAGATCCTCGCCCGTGTTATACTCAACAGACTCCTGTCATCTGCTTCAGAGCAGAACCTGCCTGAGTCACAATGCGGCTTCCGACCAGATCACAGCACCATCGACATGGTCTTCATGGTGAGGCAAATGCAGGAAAAATCCCTTGAGCAGAACCTGAGTCTCTACATTGTCTTCATAGACCTGACAAAGGTGTTCGACACAGTGAACAGGGACGCATTGTGGGTGATCCTCAGCAAGCTCGGTTGCCCAGCAAAATTCGTCAAACTGATCCAGCTCTTCCATGTCGACATGACAGGGGAAGTCCTATCTGGTGGAGAGACTTCTGATCGCTTCAACATCTCCAATGGCGTGAAACAAGGCTGTGGCCTCACTCCGTACTATTCAACCTATACTTCACTCAAGTATTACGACATGCTGTGATGGATCTAGACCTGGGCGTCTACATCAAATACCGACTGGATGGCTCACTATTTGACCTTCGCCGCCTGGCTGCAAAAACAAAGACAACAGAGAGACTCATCCTGGAAGCTCTCTTTGCAGATGACTGTGCTCTCATGGCCCACCAAGAAAATCATCTCCAAACCATTGTGGACAGGTTCTCCACCGCAACAAAACTGTTTGGCCTGACTATCAGCCTCAGCAAAACAGAGGTGCTGTTCCAACCTGCACCAGGGAGGCCAACGAACCAGCCGTGCATTACAATCGATGGCACGCAGCTTTCTAACGTCAACACTTTCAAGTACCTGGGCAGCACCAACGATGGGTCCCTAGACCATGAGATCAATGCCAGGATCCAAAAGGCCAGCCAGGCACTCGGGCGGCTGCGCTGCAAAGTCCTCCAACACAGCGGTGTAAGCACTGCAACGAAGCTCAAAGTGTACAATGCAGTGGTCCTCAGCTCACTCCTGTACGTTTGTGAGACATGGACACTGTACCGGAAGCACATGAAACAGCTGGAGCAATTCCACCAACGCTCTCTCCGGTCAATCATGAGGATCCGAAGGCAGGACCAAATCACCAACCAGGAAGTCCTCGACAGAGCCAACTCCACCAGCATCGAAGTCATGGTCCTCAAAGCCCAGCTACGATGGTCTGGACACGTCATCCGCATGGACCCACAGCGAATACCAAGACAGGTAATCTATGGTGAACTGTCAGCTGGACTCAGGAAACAAGGCCGGCCGAAGAAAAGATTCAAGGATCAGCTAAAGTCCAACTTGAAGTGGGCTGGCCTTACACCAAAGCAACTAGAACTCGCTGCCTCTGACAGAAGCAGCTGGCGAACCCACATTCACCATGTCGCCATCACCTTTGGAGATGAGCGACGTCGACATCTTGCTGCTGCACGTGAATGCCGACACCGGGCCACAGCCGCACCTCCCGTGACAACTGGCGTCCCAGGCCCCATGTGCCACAAACTGTGCACCTCAGCCTTTGGACTCCAAAGTCACATGAGGGTACATCAATAGATGAAACTGCACAAAGATAATCGTCATTCTCGATCACCGAGAGACTACTATATATAATAGAATTAAATGAAAAATATATAAAGCATCTCTCTTCTATGCTATCTCTCTGCTATCCCACCTTTGGTGGGATGACAAAATTCCCAAACAAATTCCCCAAAAGGAATGAAAGGAAAGCTATCCAGTTTCTTACTACCACCCACTACCAAATCCTCTGTTCATGGACAAAATGAAGATAAAGTCCTTTCAGCTCTTCCTGTATATGTGAAAAAGATTTGTAGTATTTCACAAATTATCACAAGATTCTGGATGATGTTGGTTGTGCCTCATACATTGATGCCCCGGGTAGCCCTTACAGCTCCCATGTCTAGCCACATTCACAATTCACCCCTCAATAGCCCCCCTCTCTCTCTACAGAATGTCATTTCAGAGGCAATGAGAAAGGAGGAAAAGCAACACACACACACACACACACACACACACACACACACACACACACACCACACACACACACACACATTGTGAAGTGCAGCTGTTACCTTTTGATCTTATTGCACTGGCTTCTACTTCTGTCTCAAAAGAAAATCGTCCTGAATCCAGACAAGGAGGAGGGTTGATAGTGAAAAGAGGAAGTCCATACCTCTTTATGCCACAATCTCAGAGTTTGTCCACCAACCTCTATCCTCCTGTGAATCATTTCCTTGGGCTCAGAGGAGGGGCAATATCAAACAGATAAAAGGACAAGGCAGAGGCTCCTAGGCTACATATAAAATTAAGGGGTTTCTACTAAGTGATCTCTGTGGTCTTTTCCAGATCTAAGTCCTTTGATCTTATGATCCAGTGGTTAGACATACCTTAGAGAAAAATGACTGTGAAGCCCTTTGGAGGAGAGCAAAGAGACCAGAAGCAGACTAGACACTCAAGTTGAGACTTGAAATAAAAATCTCAATGAAAAGTGATGAAGGTAGTTACTGCATAAAGGAAAAAAAAAGAAGGGATGTATATGACTGGCAAAATTGATAGATAGAGAAAATTAATGGATATTTAAGACACTAGGGAAAAGAAAAATTTAAGTATGATGAGATTTCAAGCATTATTTACATAAAAATCTATACATACAATTCTCATTCATGTGAGGATAATTTGGAACCATGGAGAGCTATTTCTGTAAAATATCCTTAAAGTCCATTCATTCATTCATGAAGGGATGGTGACGCCACTCTCACAATGAACATAATAAACATTGCAGGATAGGGAAAAACACCCACAGACAGAAAAGGTCATGATGGCTAAGGGCAGAAAGATATATACAAGAAATCAAAAAAGCTTCTTGAATCAAAAATGCATAGTTAACCTTTCAGAAGAAGACATGGGAACATAACAGAAGTGTGATGATGTGACAATACCATATTGTATTTTGAAATCCTCTTGAAATGTGGTACTGAATGGGAAAATATTATTAGTCATAAATAAAGTGACCAAAAGCTGTAAGGTCTGACATCTCTTTCCATAATTAGCAGGCTATCTTAGGACAATATCATGAGTCCAACAAGCTTGAATGACTAATGAAGCATTCAGCCTTGGGCAATAAGAGCATTGTTGGGTTTCTAGGCAAGAAAAACTAAATTCAAATTCTGGCTCTGCTACATATGTGTCCTAGGGCAAGTCACTTCACTTCTCTGAAATTATGATTCCTCAGCAGAAAAATGGGGAGTTGAACTATAAGAATTTTGAACTTCCTACCAGTTCTAATCTTGTGTTAGCAAGTTAAAAGTAGTCTTCTCCAGACCCTTCCTCTAAAAAGTAGATCAGAATAAATGTCCATATGGATAAGTATTGATAAATTTTATAGAAAATTAATAACATGACATTGTGGTTTGTTTACATGTTTATATCTGACCTTTTTGGAGGCTCCTGGAAGGCTCCTAGGAGGTTCTGGCAGTAGCCTTGTATTCCCACCCCAAGGATAGGTTTGTTATTATTGTTCAATCATTTTCATTCATGTCCAACATTCTGTGGCCCCATTTGGAGTTTCCTTGGCAAAAATACTTCAAAAGTTTGCCATTTTCCTCTGTAGCTTGTTTAACAGATGAAAAACTGAGGCAAACAGGGTTAAATGACTTTCCCACGGTGACATACTAGTACTTGTCTGAGCCCATATTTGGATTCATGATGGTGAGTCTTCCTGATTCCAAGCTCAGTGCTCTACCCACTGCACCATCTAGCTGCTTCCCATCTACTGAGAGGTATTAAAGCACAGTTAGAAGGTGTTGCTCTGGTGGGTAGAGGTTGACTAAGAAGGACTTATTCCTTCTCACTCAAAAATAAGAGTAATGATCCTCTCAGAAAAGGTCTGTCTCCTCCCATGGGTAAACTTTTGGTGTGATCTTCCCTCTTGTACCTGTTTCTATTCTCCTTCACACCTATACTATCTTGTGTCAGGACAGTGGCTGGACAGTAGACTGTGGTACCTCATTCAAAGACTTAGTTCTGACTAGAGTTTCATTTGCTATTCATTAAGATAAGTGATAATGTGAGGAATCCATGTTCTAGGAAAAGAAAAAAAACCTTCTGCTATTTTACAGAATTTATTCATTTAGTTTGTTTGTATTTCATATTCAAAGAGCATTAAATGACAGCATGATGTTGGATCAAGGTATATTGTGTTAAATGGTGACTGATGAGTTCAAGAAGATCTTGGAAGACTACACAAGTCAGGCACAAATAGCCCATTTGAACATTTGAGATGGAAATGCCTCTAGATTTTCTATAAATAAAAATCATATTGCTATTAAATTCCCAAGCCATAGAAAACCTTTACCTGTCCAAAATAAGGTATAACTTTCCATTTAGATCATTTCTTTGTATTTCAACTAGCTACTAGGGCACTCCTATTTGTTCTGTCTGTATACAACTGAAGATAAAACCAATTTATAATGGTCTTATCTTTACCTTGGGAAATATAGCCTCAATTTATTACTGAAATAGCAAATAAAGAATTTTAAAACAACAGAAAACTCTTGAGATTCAAAATTCTTGTCATTTGGCAGGCAGTAATAAAGCAGAGAGGGAAGAGCAGGGTGAAGTGACCATTTTTGGCTCAGTGTTCTCTCAGGAGGAAGAGTTCAATTGCTTTTTGACAATTCTTGCAAGAAAAGGCTTTAGTTGCTCATCATTCAGTATAAATTCTCATATAAAGGATCCTCCATGGCTATTCTTACTGGAAGATAGTCCCCTATTTTTGTCCTTCTGTATCATTGTCCACTTGTCCTTACCTCTCCAATTTTAGTCATGCTCCCTCCCATACTTTCAATTCATGCCCCAGTATGGTGAAAACCTTTTTCTCATCTTGATTCCATCATGTGTCATTCTTTTCCTATTCTGAGAAGCCCCAAACCACCAGAATACCTAGTGAGGGCTTATTTTCAGTGAGACTTTCCCTTTAGATCTATATTCTTCTTTCCTTTTCTTTCCTAGCTTTAATTCCTCTCTTTTGTAACCTCTAATATTCTGCTGAAGCCTCTCTAATTAATAAGAGAATATAGGAGTCATCTCTCTTTCCCTGTACACCTTGGATTTGATAAGGGGACTTATTTCCCTGACTACTAAAATAATAATATCATCAGCAAAGAAAAATAAGGGTAATCCAGTCCACCAAACACCTAGTTCCCATAATATTTGAGGCATCATTCTGGATCCTGAGAATACAAAGACTAAATGGAAAATAGTCAAGACCTCTTCTTGATGAACTTATGCTTTTTCTTAGCCATCCCTGCTTCCTATTCTTATTACATATATAAAATTGCTATTCTATTTTACTTATACATACTTATATAATAATAATATAGGTTAGGATTTTGTGAAGACTCATAGCCATACTTAATGAGCTGTAGTTTACAAGTATATGAAATGAAAAGCAAATGTCACTTATGAATATAAATATACTCAGTTAAACAAGTATTAATGAGTTCCTAGCATATGGAGGAAATATGACAGTGTTCCAGCACTAAAAGATAGCTAGATTGGGATGGAAGGGAAGACAAGGTGACCTTAGTGTATCTTTGCACATTTTCACTGGTGTGTTAGTCTTATATGTTTTTCATTAAAACTTCCAGAGACTCACAAAGAGTGAGTCTAACAAAACTCATTCAGAAAGAGCTTAAATTAACAAAAAGAAAAGCACCTATGTCCCTCTCTAACTGTGTCACTGACTCTTTTGCATGGTCTCAAGAATGTTCTTTGGGTTCTCTGTGCCTCAGCCTTTTAAGCTAATCATGAACTTTCTCAGTCCTCAGTTTCTTTATCTGCAAAATAAGGGGAATGAATGAGATACACTCAGGTCTTTTCCAGATGTAGGGTAAGGACCCTGTTCATCAAGATACTTGTGACCTCAATTTCTTCTCCCTTTCCCTCTTCTATAGCAGATTCCTATGAAAAGGAACAAAAGAATACTTTATTAAGACCAAATTGGTATAAATGTATTCACTATGTGGGAGATGGTGAGGTAATATACACAAAAACAATATAAAATTAGATTAGGAAATGAAATGGAGAGGGAGGATGAAAAAGAAAATAAATATTATCTATGCAATATCTTAGAAATATACTGGCGCCCCACTCTAATAGAGTGATAGGGTCAGTGGCAACATGCAGGATGCCTTAAGAGGTAAAATTATCTTTTCATCAGAGCCTTTGGCCTTTTTATTGATTCCTTTGATTGGACCCAAGATGGAACAACCTCATGCCATGAGCACTTATACAATCATAGATCTTGCATGAACCTTGGTGATATACCAGTCCATGCCTTTCATGTATAAATTAGGAAACTGAGGCCCCAGAAGGTTAAATAATTCACTCAATGTCAAAGAAAAGTAATAAGTAGCAGAGATGCATCTTGAACCTACATTCTTCAGCTGCAAATCTAATGTTTTCTCCACTGCACCTCTTCTACTTTTGGCTCAACAATTTAATAACTGCATGACTTTAAGAAAACCATTTAATCTCTCAGAGTTTTAATTTTCGTATCTATACAATACAGAGAGCTTGGTCTACCTACCTCCCAGACTTCTTGTAGGATTCAAATGAGATCATTGGGTCTTAGATTCAGAGTTTGTTAGGACTTTAGAAAACATAACATCAAATTCATCTTTTAAAAAAATTAATTAATTTATTTGTTTAAAATATTTTTCCATGGTTACATGATTTATGTTCTCTCTTTCCTCTCTCCTGGAGCTGACAAGCAATTCCACTGCTTTATACATGTATCATCAAATACATCTTTTCAGATATAAGGAAATGCAATAGGTTAAATGATTTGCTTGGAGTTACATGGCAAGTAAACGTTTAAAGCAGATTTTGATCCCAGGTTGTCCTGATGCCACATCTATGGCTAAAAGATATTATTCCATACTGCCTCATAGAGTATTTCCTAAAGCATAAAACACATTAGAAATATTTTTTGTTGTTGTTGAGTCATTTCAGTCATGTCCAACTCTTTATGACCCCATTTGGGGTTTTCTTGGCAAGATATTGGAGTGGTTTGCCATTTCCTTTTCCAGATCATTTTACCAATGAGGAAATGGAGAAAAATAGGGTTGTGACTTGCCTAGGATTGCACAGCTAGGAAGTATCTGAGGCCAAATTTGAACACAGGGCCTCCTATCTCCAGGCCTGGCTCTGTATCCCCTGAATCATCTAGCTGACCCTCTATTTACTTTTGATAGCACTACAGTCTTTTTTACCATTATAGCTTGAGTCTCCTCAGTAGCCCATGAGTGAATGAATGAATAAATAAACAAATGAATGAAGAAAGCTCTTCAGGAGAGAGATTCACATCCTTCACAATTCAACTTTTGCTGAATTCAAATTCTGAAACTAAAATGGACATATTTCTCTTGTTTTTATTCTAATGTTTTCATTTTCTCTCCTGTTTTATTTTAGTATGTGTATTTTTCTCATTGTTTCTTGCCCTGGTATCAATAGTGGAAATCACTTCTTTTTTTTTGGTCACAGAATAGACATTTTGTAAAAAAAACAGTAATGTCTTTAGGCCTTAGTGAGGAACAATGAGAGATTGTAACAATAATAGCTATGAAAAGAACGATATATTAAGACATGACAGCTTCTGAAGGGAAAGGGATTAGAAAAGAAAAAATTTCCTAGCAAAAACTGTCTTGTACAAGTACCATTTCACAGGTGACATTGGGAAACTTGAACAAATAATAATGTTAAAGCAAAAACTTACAGTTCTGTCATAAAAAGACAAGGTCGCTGGATGACATTGGGCAAATCATTTCCTCTCTGCTCTTCAGCTTTTTTTCACGTAAAATAAGAAAGTTGAATCAGATGATTTCTTAGATCTCTTTTATCTTTAAAACCCAAAGATTAAGTTGTCATTGTCAACCTCATTCTCTTTTAGTCCTTAACACATTCCATAGCTACTAAGTGATAGAGTGGTTAGAATGCTAGACTTTAAGTCAGAAAAACTCAAATTCAAATCAAGCATCAGACACTTACTAGCTGGTGTGCCCCTGGGCACATGACTTAAATTTTCCCTACCTCAGTTTCCTTATCAGCAAAATGAGGATAATCATAGCTCCCCTCTCCCAAGGTTATTGTCATAATGACATATTTATAAAGAATTTTATATATATTATTATATACATTATAATATATATTTATAAAGAATATATTATAAAGAATAAAACCTTAAAGCATTATATAAATGCTAATTAATATTATTTTAATTACACTCCAAAATATTTATTCTTATTTTCATTCTCGAAGACTTTGCTGTTGAAAAAAAAAACAAAACTTTCCTCCTTATAGTGATATAGTTTATTGAATAGCAGGGACTCTTCACTTCTACATTTGTCTGAACAATATTTACTAAACTCTCTTTTTTGAATGCATCTGACTAGCAAAGTGTCTTTCACCTAGGAGCCAGAATAAATTGTTTTGTGTTGTTGTTCAGTCACGTCCATCACTTTGTGATCAATGTAGGATTTTTTTTGGCAAAATTACTGAATGGCTTGCTATTCCTTCTCCAGATCATTTTACAGATGAGGAAACTGAGACAAACAGGGTGAAGTGACTTACCCAGGGTCACACAGCTAGTAAGTGTCTCAGGACAGAATTGAACTCAGGGAGATAAGTCTTCCTTGCTCCAGACCCTGCATTCTATCCACTGTAATACCTAGCTCCCTCATATAGTTTTTAAGTGGTTTACAAACTCATTTGACCTTCATAATAACTCCTCAAAGAAGGTAGCAGAAGCATCATGATCCCTTTTTGACAGATGAATAGACCACTTGGAGAGTTTCAAAGACCACATTAGGAGCCCAAAGCCAGTCAGTGATAGAACTGGACTAAGATCAAATATGCTTTTCTGACTATACTGAACTTCCAGGATCTAGTTGGATCCACTCCTTCAGGATGTTTGTTGGTCAAGTAACATCTTAATTTTTTTAAGCAGAAGTTCTTTACTTAGGGACTATGAACTGATTTTGGAGACCATATTTTGACAATTATTTTTATGTAATTGGTTCAATGTGTGATCCTCCAGATTTTATTTTGTGTATTTAGGAACATTGTTCTGAGGAATCCATAGGCTTCACAGATGACCAAAGGGTCTAGGATACATAAGAAGGTTAAGCACCCTTGATTTAGAACCTTCTGTTTTCCTTCCTTGAAAATTCAGTGTTGAGCTGTCCTCCAATAGTAAAAGAATATGAATAAACATGACTCAGATGAATTACAACTAAGAAGGGAAAGACATATCAAGACAATTAATCTGGAACCCAGAAAACCTGTAAAAATGATAAAAGGTGGGAAAAAAAGTATTGTTAGAAGGTTTATAGGAAAACAGGGACAAGAATTAATTAATGACCTTTTGAAAAACAATTTGCAATTATGCTAAGAAGGTAACTAAAAGACCTACAATCCATTGACCCAAGTTAGGCAAATATTACAAAGAGGTAAAAGACAAAAAGGAAAGTGATCCAAGTTATCAGGCTTAGACTGGTGAACTTTTCCCTAAAAAAAAACTGTTTAATGACACAATGAGAACTTAAAAATACAATTTGTGAACCCTTGTGATATCATAAATGGGTGATGACTTACATGTAAATTGGATTTAATTGAGTTGGAGTTCCAGAAAAAGGTACAGAATTCTAAGAACTGATGTAGAGGAAAGTAAGTAGAACCTGGACAACAGTATTTTCAATCACTACAATAAAGAACATGAAAACAAACCTCAATTCTAAGTAACTGTAAGAATGCAACTGGACCCCAGAGGATATATGAGGAAATGAACCTTCTTTTCTAAGGGGAGGAGAGAGTATGGATCACAGATGTTCAAATATAATTAGACTAAATCACAATGTTTTCGTCTGTTAAAGGGGAGAGCTCATTAGTAGATAGGTAATGGGATTATAAGATTATGTTCTAGAACAGGAAGAGTCCCTCATAGTTCACATAATCCAAGCCACTTCACTCCAAATTTTACATATAAACAAACTGATGCTTAGAAAGGTTGTCACTTGTTATAAATTTCTTGTTTTGTCTTTTTTTCCTTTTAAACCTAAAACTAAAAATGGAAAGAACCTGACTTTAAATGACAAATTGAGGGATTTTTATGTTAATAAAGGGAGAAGAGTGTTCAAAAATCAGAGGTGGCTAATACAAGAGCAGAGAGGTCTTTACCTTCGTTATATTTCCTTCTTTTATCTTGCCCTTCTTCCTTGGCCCTTTCCTGTGTGTATCCACCTCAGGATGAATACTTTTCTGGTTAGTAGCAATTTGAAGATGGCCTGCTTTGATATAAGTAGATCTTATATGTGCAGTATTCTATTTGTGAGTAAATGCATTAAATTAACTTAATAATATTTACAAATGGAATATAGATATATTCATTTCTCATTTAGAATACTTTAGAGAAGTGAAATTTCCTACCCTCTGGGCTATTTTTATAAATCATGAAAATGCCCTATAGTATCAACAGGCAGTATATTTCTTCCTCAAGTAAACAGTTGTGTCACATACAATTCTAATTGGCTTAAGCATGCCACCTACACAGTTTCATGTCAGTGCCAATAAGCCAGCTTGTGACTCAGCCTTCTAGTCTTTCAGATACATTCTGCATGTCAGCAAACACTTTAGGGTGCTTTAATTTACCAGGTACTGTCTGTGTGGTGTTTCTGAGCTACAATGCAGTTGATGATCATCAATACAAAGATATCAATAGAGGGAGGGAGAAGGAAGAACAGGAGAAGGGGAAAGAGAAAGAAAGGGAGAAGCAGATGGCAGGAGAGAGGGAAATGAAGAGAGACAGGGAAAAAAAGAGGAAGAGAGAGAGAGAGAGAGAGGAAAGTGAAGGCGAGAAGAAGATAGGGATAGAGACAGACAGGGCAAGGAAAGAAAAGATGGAAGAGCTTATGCAAATTCCCTTTTTATTCACTAGGAAACTAGTTAGGAAATGGGAAAAGTGGCCCTGAATAGGGTAGTGAAGATGATGATGACTTAGCCAAGAGCATAGGAAAGTCTTCTTTACTGTCCTCCCAAGTAGCTCTCCAAAGTATTCTACCAATAAATAATTCAGAAGTTGATAAGGTGCTCTTTTAAAATGCAAACCCCTAGTAAAGGTTAAGTCTCATTCATATTTATTTATCAGAAAGTAGGAAATTTTGGATTGGAGAGAAGATTTGAGTGAGAAGGAAAACCATGGGCAATCTGAATAGCTCTAATTCAATTTTTGAGACTTAGAAAGTGCTTTGTCAGTCATCTCAGTCAAAAACACATTTATTAAGCACCTACTGTGTGCTGATCATTGTGTTATACACTGGAGATATAAAGAATGGTGAAAGATAGCCTCAGCTTTCCATGAGCTCATAGTCCAGTGAAGAAGATAGGAAGACAGAGGAACTGAGTTTCTGAAGAGAGCAAGCTAGTGTCACGTACATTAGTCAGAAAGAGATGTAGAAGGACAGTAAAAAGAAACTGCTCACTTTTGAATTTTGTTTAAAAATCTTGTAGTGGGAAAGGAAAGAAAGGATCTACTTGGACAAAAATAATTATAGCTTTTTTTGTGGAGGCAAAGAACTAGAAATTGAAGCGATGTCCACCAATTGGGGAATGGCTTAACAAATTGTGGTATATGATGGTGATGGAATACTGTTGTTCTGTAAGGAATGATGAACAGGTTGATTTCAGAAAGAGCTGGAAATAGCTATAGCAACTGATGCAGAGTGAAATAAGCAGAACCAGCACAACATTGTACACAGCAGCAATACTATGGAATGATCAACTGTGATAGACTTAGCTACTCACAGAAATACCATGTTCCAGGACAATTCTGAGGGACATAATTAAGATAATGAATGCTATCCACCTCCAGAGAAAGAACTGTTGGAGTCAGAATGCTGATGAAAGCATGAGATTTTTCAATTGTTTATTTGGGTTTATGTTTTGGGATCTGGGCTTTATAAGATTACTAACTTACAAAATTGAACAATATGGAAATATGAAAAGCAAATAATCTTGTAAATGGGAGTTCCTGGTTTCAAATCTGGCCTCAGACATTTCCTACATATGTGACCCTGGGTAAATCACTTAACTCCAATTACCCAGCCCTTACCACTCTTTTGCTTTGGAACCAATACTTAAAATTGATTTCAAGACTGAACATAAGGGTTTATTTTTAATCTTGTAGTGGGCATGGACCTAAGATATTGGAGAAGGACACGGATTCTCCTGATATATATCAAATAATTTTCCAAACAATTCTGATATAATGCATAAAAATGAATTCTGGCCCAGAAGAACCCACAGAAAGATAAGGTGAAACAATTCAGTCCAAAATAATTTAGAAAGTCAACACAAGAGATCTGCCAGACTGGGGTTGGAATGGAGCACAGAACAACATGTCAACATGGCAGACCCCAACCTCAGCAAGTCAACACAGGACTTAAAGGCAGCTGAATCAGCAGCATGGGTTCCAGAGCTCTATACCACAGATGGCAAAGGTGATCAAACAACTGGTAAGAAGAAACTTATAGGGATCCATTTGCTAGATATGGATTCAGGACTTTGTTGCATTACCCATAATACAGATTCAGGTCACAATACAGGTAGTTCCAAGGTAAGGAAAGGTAATAGAAAATACCAGTGCTTGAGGCTACGGGGGATCAGGGAGCCTGGTCACAGTGCTGGAGTAGAAAAAAGTGCTTGTGTTTGCTCACAGATCAAATCACCAAAGGCCAGGAGAGTATTACATATATTTCTCCTTATATACCCATTTGGAAGAATGAAAAAATTATATATCCCCATACTTGTTTTGAAGGCAATTATGGAAAGAACTTGAAGCTTGGAACAGTGCCCCCTTCACTATGGAATGGAGACTACCTGTAACAGTTTTTTAAAAGACTAAGAATTTTTAAGACAAGTTTTTAAAAGACAAGAAAAAATATAGAAAAATTAGCAAACAATGGGAAAAGAAACTCAATATAGGACATTACTTTGGTGACAGGAAAACCAAAACATAAACAAAAAAGAAAACAGAGTCAATATTGTTATATCCAAAGCTTTTAATGAAAAATATATTAATTCAACTTAGGCCTAAAAAGAATTAGTAGAGGAGATCAAAAAGGATTTTAAAAATCAAATGACAGAAGAGGAAGAAAAATTGGGAAAAGAACTGAATGTTAAGCAGGAAATTCATGGTAAAAAGAGTCAACAGCTTGGTAAAGGATGCACAAAACACTGTAGACAATATTACATTAAAACAGAATAGATTAATTGGTAAAAAAAAAAGCATAAAAATCCACTGAAGAGAAAATCTTTTTATAAAGCAAGATTTTTCAAATGGGAAAAAATTCACTAAGAAAAAAAAACTTTTTAAAAAAGTATAATTGGTCAAATATAAAAGGAGGTACAAAAGCTAACTAAAGAAAATAATGGCATTAAATTAGAATTAGGCAAGAGGAAGCCAATGGCCCTATGAGATATCAAGAATGAATCAAACAAAGTAAAAAGAGTGAAATATCTTATTAGAAAATCAACTCACCTGGAAAATAAATCCAGGGGAAATAATCTAAGAATAATTGGACTATCTGAAAACCATGATCAAAAATTTAAAAAAAGCTTAGACATTATCTTTCAAGAAATTATCAAGGAAAACTGCCTGATATTATAGAACCATAGGGCAAAATATAAATTGAAAAACTATACCAATCACCTCCTGAAAGAGATTATAATTATAATTTATTAATAACTCCATTATAACCCAAAATTATAACTCCTAGGAATATGATTGCCAAATTACAGAACTCCCAGGTCAAGGAGAAAATATTGCAAGTATTCAAAAAGAAACAATTCAAATATTGGGAAGCCACATTCAGAGTAATACAAGATTTAGTAGTTTCTTCATTAAAGCAGAGGGCCTGAAATTATATTCTAGAGAGCAAAGGAACTAAAACTGCAACTAAGAATCACTTACTCAGCAAAAATGAATATAATCTGATGCAAAGTGAAGTAATCAGATACAGGGGAACACTGTGCAAAGTAACAGTAATATTATGAGACCAACAACTGAAAATAACTTAGCTATTTTCAGAAATACAAAGATCCAAGATACTCCCAAAGAAGGATTCATGATGAAAAATACCATCTGCTTCCAAAGAAAGAACTGATAAAGTCTGAATCCAGATTAAAGCATACTCTATTTCACTTTTTAAAAAATTTTTCTTCAGATAATCTTTCCCAAAATAATTAATATGAAAAAATGTTTTACATGATTATATTTGTAAAAATCTATATCAGATTGATTACTATCTAAGTAAGGGGTTGGGGACAAAGGGAGGGAGAGGATTTTGGACTCAAAACTCTTAAAATGAGTTATATAGGTAATTGGGGGGGGGAATAAAATATTATTAAAGGTTAAAAAAAAGAAAATCCTGGGAACACTTCTATGAGCTGATGAAGTCTGAGGTGAGCAGAACCAGGAGAGAACTATGTACAGTAACCACAATTTTGTATAACAATCCATTATGAACAATTTGACTATTTTGATTAATGCAGTAATTCAAGATAAATCTGAAAGATTTTTTTTATGAAAAATGCTATCCACCTCCAGAGAAAACTGATTGAGTGTGTGTACAGATGGAAGCATAATTTTTTCACTTTATTTTTCTTGGGATTTTTTGTAACATGGGTAATACAGAAATATGCTTGTCATGATTTCACAAGTATAATTGATATCACATTTCTTGCATTCTCAGAGGATGGAGGAGGATCAAGAGAGAAGAAGAAAATACAGAACTCAAAACTTAAAAATGTTAAAAAATAAATAATTAAGACATTATTTTTAAAGTCATTAAAGAGTCTTATAGTAACCAGTGCTACACAGTGTTAACCATGCTAGAAATTCATATATCAGAACTAGTTTTGAAATGGACAAATGGTCAAATTTCTTCAATTTATTCCAATTCCATGTCCCTAGCAAATCTAGTCCAAAATCTCTGATGTGGCTTATCTTCTCATTCAATGTCCTACTAGAAGAAAGCTGGTGAGAAAGAAAAAAATTAAAATGGAGAAAGAGATATTTGTATATCTCCTCCATGGTTCCTTCCCATTCTTTATAATTATCAATAAGAAAGGACATAATGTTTATGGAAATTTTCTTATTCATGAGACCTTTTGGATGAATAAAATAATTCAGAGAAACGGAGGTATATATTGTTTATTGGACAGTGTACCGGACACAAATTTAGATCTTTTTGCAATGTGGACCACTTACTAGTCATATGATACTGGATAAGTCATTTCACTTTAGCATATATTTTTTCATCTATAAAATGGAAATCTTTGCAACATCTGTATCCCAAAGTTTTTGTAGTTAAAAACCCTTTTAAAGTATAAATTGCTTCACAGATATAATATCATTATTGTTGTCTTGTTATTATTAATACTTTTTCATAGAAATAGCTTCAGACAAATTGCTCTAATACTAGCATCATCATCACCACCATTGCTATTCGTTAGTCTTCTCATATTTCTTGATGGATTTCAGTCAAAAATCATCCATGCTACCTAGCTATTATTCCTTTATATTTAATGCTCTGTGCATTATTACCATTATTGTCATCATCTTGTTCTTACCTTCTCTGAAGGGGTTCATATACAACCAGACCTGGGACAAGGTACTCTCCTGGCATTAGATTTTTAGGTTTTAGGTCACAGGTGAATAAAATAACTACTTTTAGAGTACTATTAGAGTAGTAATAAGAGTATTAGGATGTAAGCTTACCTTCTGTAGGCTCACTGACAGTAGCAGATAGGTAAATGGGAATACATACCTCATTTCATTCCCATAGAATTTGATTTCTTCTTCTGGGTAGCTATATTCTTAAAGGTTTTTTTTATTACATATGACTTGGAGATTAGAAGCATTTCATATGGAGAGAGCCATTTCAAATGTTGTTCTTAAGTTTTTATGTAAATATGTAAATGTATTGCAATCCTAGGAAAATGATCATTTCTGTAATTGTGGTCCAGTTCAAGTATGGTTCACAGGAAAGGGAAAAAAAGGCAGGCAGAAGGAAGGAAGGAAGGAAGGAAGGAAGGAAGGAAGGAAGGAAGGAAGGAAGGAAGGAAGGAAGGAAGGAAGGAAGGAAGGAAGTAGGTTGGATTTCTGTAATTAAGGGACAGTTCTAGTATAGTTGATAGGAAGGAGAAAAGGCAGGAAAGAAAGAAAGAAGAGAAGAAAGAAAGGAGAAAGGAAAGAAGGGAGGAAGAGAGAGGGGAATAAGGATTTATTAAACATTTACTAAGTACAGTGCATTGAGCTGCAGAAATATAAATAGAAAAGCAAGATAGATAGTCCTTGTTCTCAAACTCATATTCTAATAGAAAGAGAACTTATATAGGAAGATTTAGTTATAGGGCTACTGGAAAGGTCTTTAGGGTACAATGGCCAGACAGATTAGTGCATTTAATTAATATTGTGTCTATGAATAAAACAAAATCCATCTTTAGTATTCAGAGATTTGAGAGCTCCAAGGAATTTCATAGTAAGAATTTTCTTTTCTGGATCTTTATTAGTTGTAGCTGCCAAGAAGTCAGAATAGATAACAACTTCAGAGACAGTTGCCATGTAATAACTCCACAAGGTCACACCCCTGGTTGATGGTTGAAGAAGACAGACTAGAAGTAGGACTAGCCATTGGAGGTGGGAGTGGGGGGTGGGGAGTGCTGATATGTCATTAACTACTCAACATGTTTCTCATGTTGTCTCACATCTTACCTACATTAATGTACATGTCCTACCCCCATTATAATGTAAACTTGAAGGCAGGAACAGTTTATACCTCTTTGTAGTTGGCACAATACCTGGTACATTGTAGATAATTAATAAATACTAATTGATTGACTGATTGAAAGTTTGGGAGAAAAGAGTCCCAGTTGAAATCTTGGGAGATAATAATTTCTGGACAAGACCTGAAAGAAGATCCAGCAAACAATACTAAGAAGGAGAGGTGAGACAGGAAGAGAGCTAGAAAAGCATAATGTCATAAAAACCTAGAGAGAAGGAAATATACAGGAGGGTATGGTGATTGCCATTGTCAAAGGTGGCAGAGAGGTCAAAAGGATAGGAACCAACAAGAAATATTTAGAAATGGCAATGAAAAAGCATTGTTAACTTTTGAAAGAGCAGTTTCATTTGAATGATGAAATTGGAAGTTATATAGGTTGAGGTTGGAAATCAAAACTGAGGGAGAAAATTGCCTGTCATCTACAGGAGAGGGGTGGAGGGGGAGGGGAGGGAAAGAACATAAATCTTGTAACCATGGGAAAATATTCTAAATTAATTAATTAAATAAAGATTTCCAAATAGTAAAAATTATTTTTAAAAAACTGAGGGAAAAGAGTAGAAGGATCTATTGAAAAAAGCTTATTTCAAATTTAGCCAAGAAAGAGAGGTAAGATATAGAATCATAACTAGCAGAGATGACTCGGTAAAACGAGAGATGTTTAAATAAAGATAAGAGCATATTCATGGGAAAAAGAAAAGAGTCTGTAGTTATAGATCAGAGATATCTGGACCAATTCAGAAATCTCCTAGAGTAGACAGGAAGGTGGAAGTTAGAAGGATTCACCTTACATCAGAGAAAAATGATGAAGAAGATAGTGGAGGAAGATATCTGAGTGACACATAATGAAGAAGAGAGAAGGGGAAACCCTTGGTGAATGACATCAATTTTTTTTTCAGAAAAGTGTATAAAGTGAGATCTTTAGCAGAGAAAGCTGAAAAAAAGGGAAACCTGCAAAGTTTGGAAAGAGATAAGAAGAGCCATTGTGGAAAATTCAGTTATTTGGGAAGGAAGAGTATACTTGCCTGCTGTGGTGAGGACCCAGTTGAGATTGGATAACAAATTTGTAGTGGACTCAAGCATAGTTTCATGATTTTCTCCACTTCAATTCAGTAGCATGTGAATAGGAGTGATGAAGGCAGATGGTAAGATTATAAGAGGCCAGATTGTTGAAGATGTTAAACACTAGGCTGAGTAATTTGTATTTTTTGTCTAGGGGATTACTGAAGACTTTTAAGCAAGGGGGTGATACAATCAGCCCTGTGATTTAGAAACAACTTGGCAGATTTGTGGAGGATGGATCAAAGAGGGAAGGCTGGAAGCATAGAGACCAATTGGGGATATTGTAAAAGTTCAAAGAGGACATAATAGATAGGAACCTGAACATGGCAGTGGCTAAGTGAATGAAGAGGGGATGGATACAAGACATATTGTGGAAGAAGTCGATAAAACTTGGTAACTGATTGAATAAAAGGAGAATGATAGAGCGATTAATCAAGGAGGATTCCATGGAGTTTTTTTGTGTGTGTTTTAAGGATCTTAGTAGAGAGAATAATCATTTATTAAGCATCAGAACCTATGTTAAGAGCTTTACAAATGTTATGTCGTTAGGTCAAAGATTAATTAGGAATAACAGCTAAAAGTATCCCTGGAGGTTATATAATCCAAATCTCTCACTTTATAAAAGGGAAAAATGAAGTCCACAGAAGGGACTTGGCCAAAGTTAAGCAAATAGTAACAGAATGAAAATTTGAACTGAGGCCTTTGGATTCCAAGAACAGACAAACTTATTTTATCAAACTGCCCAGCAGATTAATGTAAATTCAGGAGAAATTTAGATTTGAATCCTCCTCTAGTACATTATAACTTTGTTATCACAAAAAGTCACTTAAATTCTGTGAGTCTCAGTTTCCTTTAAGGAAACTTCATCTCTCTATCTCTCACCTCATCATCTTAATCTATCAGATAAATATGATAAAACTTGTAGTTTTTTACCACTTAGGGCTGTTGTGTGGATCCAGTGAGACTATGTAGGCAAAGAACTTTGTAAATGTTAATGTGCTATACAAATACCAGCTATTAATGGTTATTTATAGTGACTCCACAATACTTTCAGCCCACTGATATATAATTCATCTGAGCATGGTGACTTAACTACTTGAAAGCATATAGATGCTCTCCTCTCATTCCCTTTTCCTTAGGTTTCAATTCTTTCTAAACTATTTTTCATTTTGTCTTTCCAAGTCTAAAGCTCACTCTCCTTAGGAGAGAAAACAGGACAGTTTTGGCTTCTCTCTGTCATTCGTTATCATCACTTCATCTACTCCACACTGTATCCTATCCTCTCTTTGATCTTCCTGTTACCTTGCATATAGCTAAAAAAACAAACTTTTTTTGTATTTTTTGCTTTTGTTAGATTTCAAGCATGCCTTGACTGACCCCAAGCTTTGGTAATCTTGATAGTTTTCCTAAATGTTTGTGACACATTTATATATTCATCCCCAGTAACTTATCCTTGCTCCCATCTTCTGTGATACTTAGATGGGTCTATCATATTAGCAATATGATTATTCCCTCTACGAAGGTTCACCAACATACCAGAATTTGGCAATTTTGAGATCCTTAATCACTGGATCACTGATCCAGAGCTGGAAGGTCCTCAGAGGTTATCTAGTCTAATTTCCAATTTTATAAGAGGAAGCCAAAGCTTAAAGAAGTGATTATTATAGCTGATAATTGTGCTTCACTTCTTTCCAGGAAGACTGCCTATTTGGACATTGATGCCCTGATTGCTGCCTCAGTTATCTTAAGAACTTGACCTTTTGTGCTGGGCAGTCACTTGTCAAGTGTGTTAAGGTAGGGATTCCTTTTATTGTTTGGACCATGGAACCATCAATGTCCCTGGTTTTCAAATTATGTGATTCTATTCCTGACCTCAGCAGCAACCAGTCTTTGTCTCCTATTTTATTGTTTGCCACTGTATCCTAATTAACTCCTTTCCTTTATAGAAATGACTTAGGAAGAAGAATTAGAATGCTAGATTCTGACCCATTAAATTTGAGAAAGCATCTATTAGCTCAACATTGCTACATGTGATATTAGAAGAGTGGATGATGAGGTCTGCTTTTACTATAATATCTTGCTAATTTATGTTTATATCCTTTCTCTCATTAGATTCTAAAAAAATCATTAAGTATGTAATTAAATCTATTTTTATGGCCATATCTGATGACTGACCTAAACACTGAGCTATGTAATTGCCTTAATGGCTATTTTTATTCCTGACTTGTTTGTACAAGAATATTCTATCATTTTGAGGTGTGAAAAGATATGTCTTCTTTCTGAGTCATCATAGCTGTAGTTACTTGAAATGCATAAATTAGTTTCCAGATCATATAGCATTGGAGGTTGTGAAATATTCAAGGAGCATGATCCTAAGATGCAGAGACAGAAGAATCTGCTTGGTTCCAGTAGAAATGCTAAGAAATCCCAAATAAATCTCCCCTCAGCCATCACTGAGGAAATCTGGTAAAAATTACTTTTTAAACACAAATGAACAAACAAATAAACAACCAAAAAACCATCAGCTTGATTTTTCCCATTTGGCAGTAAGAGATGCCTAACCATTCTCCATTCTTCTCTTCTTGACCCTACCCAAGGTGAAGAGATACAGCATGACTGATATTCAGACCTAGTGTTCTATAGCCAAATTTGAGATACTGGTTGTTTTATTTCTCTGAATAAACCTACAGAGAGAAAAACTGTACAATTAAGGGGTTTATGACACTCTGATCTTTTTCTATTATTTCTTTTGTCAATTACATGTAATAAATTTCCACATAAGTTTTCTGAAGTTATATGATTCAAATTCCTTACCTTCCCCTTCTTGGAGCTGGCAAACAATTCGATCTGGGTTATACAACTATTATAATGCAAAACATTTCCATATTTTTCATTTCTGTAAGTGAATATTCATATAACACCAAAACCCCAAAACAAAAACCCAAATAAAAAAGTGAAAAATTAAATGCTTTTATCTGCATTCTGATTCCAACAGTTCTTTTTCTGGACATGGATATTATCTCTCTTTCTTGAGATGAGAATGGGATTGCAGATAGGGGAAGAGAGGAGTCAGAAATGACACATACTTACGTAGCATTTATTTTATGAGAATTTATTTTTATATATCTTATTTTTATATCAGGGTGTCAGATTATAAAGACTATATTAGGGAGAATTACTGAACTAGGTCTCAGGACTTGGACCCATTTGGTCTACAGATTTTTGCATTCTCTTTGTCCTCAGGAATGTGGTCCTTTCTTGGGCTGAATGGAAGGGTTCTATAATAATACTTTTCCTGAAATGTGTGAATTATCTGCTCTGTCATTTTGGGAAAGGGTTGAGAGTCTGCTGGGCCACCTCTTAATTAGCTATCACCAGTTAAAGATGTCTTGGAATGTTCAAGGGAGGGACTGAATAATGAACTTCCAAAATGTATATATGTATATCTGGTTGAGGAGTTTTCATTTGTCTTGTGATCATTAAGAGAGTTATTTGAGCACAATTAGGATGTCTTGACCAATCAATTAATAAATTATTATGAAAATTAAGAAAATCAGTCTAAAGAAAATTTTAATCCGTATAATTTCCAACCCCCTTGCATATTATTAATATAGTAATTTCTAGGTCAACAGAGGTTGGACAAATGATAATTTGCCCATAAGAGAATGAGGTGATAGAATGGGATGGAAGAGAGGAGGGCAAAGCAGGAGAAAGGCCAGGGTTAGAGTTAAACCACAAGAAACTATCCATCTGAACAAGGTACCCTGATAGGGTCTTTCTCTCAAGTACTGTTCTTTGATAGATTACTAGTATAAATTTATCCCACAAAGAAACAAATCATCTTGGACTGAAAGGGGAATCTCCTAAATTAGAGGGAAGTAGAATATTAACTTCCATTTCTCTTTATTCCAAAACAAACATTTTTTTCTCTTCTTTGCTTCACCTATCTACATACCCTCCAATAAGCTCTTCCTCAGCATAGAAAGTTGTGAGAACAAATGTAGCCTGAAGTTATAGAATTATCCCTTGAAAACCCAAGTCCAGGGGAAATCATTTAACAAATTCATGAATGGGCTATAGGGAATTTTTATACTAAATTACAATTGGCAAGAGAAAATTCTTAACGGAAAAAGGTAATCCTAGGTCTGATGCATCTAGACAGAAGACAGTAATCTCAGGGACTCTATAGGGTCACAGATTTAGAACCAGAGGTGACCTTGGGGGTCAAAGAATCCAACTTTTCATTTTATAGAAGTGATTATTGAATGAAAGGATGCTTCAGATCACTCAAAATAAGAGAAATGCAACATAAAACAATTCTGAGGTCTTGATACATCAGATTGGCAAGATAATAAAAGATTTTAAAACATTATTTAATAGTTAATTCTCGATGTAGCTAAGGATAGATGTCAGGCAGGCAGACCTGTCTATGTTTTTCAAAGTCTATCTTGTCCCCTTTGGGAAAAACTGGATATCTGTCCCTCTCTCGTCTTTTAAAACTTCACCTGTGGAGGG
The DNA here is from genome assembly GCF_027887165.1 of Monodelphis domestica. Taxonomy (NCBI): domain Eukaryota; kingdom Metazoa; phylum Chordata; class Mammalia; order Didelphimorphia; family Didelphidae; genus Monodelphis; species Monodelphis domestica. Next base: position 342,265,086 of record NC_077228.1, on the reverse strand, counting down.
GCAGCTAAGTAGCTTAGTGGATTGAGAACCAGGTCTAGAGATGGGAGGTCCTGGGTTCAAATTTGGTCTCAGATATTTCCTATCTGTGTGCCCTTGGGCAAGTCACTTCACCCCTACTGCCTAGCCCTTACTGCTCTTCTGCTTTGGAACCAATACATACTATTGTGTTTAAAAATCAAATCAAATTAAATTAAATAAATAAATAAAATAATATATAAAATTAAAAATAATAAAATTAAATAAATAAAACTAAAATTTAAAAATATAAAGAATCTTTCATGTACTACATGAATATTCAGATCTAATTATTAACAACTTAACCTTGTCATCTTTCATTCTTTCAGAACAAATAAGTGATCTGTTATTGCTTCATCTGGCTGAGACTTCATTTTTTTCTTTTCTTTTTGCCCTTAAAAAAAAACAAAACTTTACCTTCTGTCTTAGAATTGATGTAAGTATTGGTTCCAAAGTAGAAAAGTGGGGGGAAAAGCTAGGCAATTGGGGTTATGTGATTTGCCAAGGGTCACACAGCTACGTGTCTGAGGTCAGATTTGAACCCAGGTCCTCTAAACTACAGACTTGACACTCTATCCAGTAAGCCACCTAGATATTCCTGCTTCATTTTTTCTTAACCATGATTATTACATGCGGTCATTCTGAGGATTTTTCTCCTTAGGTGAGAAAACAGTGGCAAAACATAAATTCATATTAAGTTTTTTTTTTCCTAAGACTTTATGAAAATGGTGTCAAGGAAGCATTTGAAATAATTCCCAGTACTATAATTTTCCCTTTAAGCCTATCTGTATTTATTCTGCCCCTATTATGTGTCACTGCTGCGTGAAGCAATGTATAAAGTGCAGATTTACTAGGCATGGACAAATAACTTATAATCTATGAAGAGAAAATTAAAATATATTTTGAAATAATGTTAAGTGAAAGAGAATATGTAATTAACTACTACACTGTATGGCAGGAACCTACCTTCAGATGTGGAAGGGATCTCAGTCACCTACATATAATCCAACCCTTTTATTCTGCAGATGAGGAAGCTGAGATCCAGAATGGTTCAACAATGACCCAAAGTCACATAAATCAGAAGCATCACAAGTCAAATTTGAACCCAAACCCTCTTATTTCAGAGCCTGGCTCTTTCCATTATTCTGGTTATGTGTTACCCAGCTTAGAGAAAGGGCAGATGAGCCAGAGATAGATGTTCTCGTTGGCTATAGCTTCTTGGAAGAGCAAGGATGTAAGCTGGGTAGCTAAACAGATGGATAAGATTTCCTTAGGGAGAGGTGAGAGGAGAGGACAGTCTAGATGAAGGAAATAGCAGGAGCAGTATTACCTTCTACAGCCTCTCTTGCACCATCATCCCTCTATAAAATATGTTTTTATTGACACATCAGCCAGGCTTTGGGCTCTATGGAAGTTAGTTTTTAAGACTAGAATTACAGGCAAGCTGGCATGTTTAATGTCCATTGGGGGGAAATGAAGTCAGTTTGAAACAGATGGTTTCTGAGTATCATTAAATTTTAGTGGTCAGTTGTAGGCATTCATCATCTGTGAATATGTTAAAAAGTGTGTGATGAATGACTGCTGCCATTCAGTGTTAGGGCAAAGTATCACTTAGTGAGTGACTGCCTTATTGAGACTTTGGGATATGCTAATAAAAAGACATAATTGTCATGCAATCATTTCCCCCCCAACAGCCATGTTGCTGCCAGCAAAATAAATGATTTTAGGAGTTCTGATGATAGAAACAACTAAGGGAGAGAGATATCTTACGATATGCACATTATCTCGTGGTTTGCTGCCTCCATCACAACTAAAGATAGGGATTACTCTCAGAAATGATTAGGAGCATAAATTTCCTGGCAAAATCGTTACCCTCCAAAACAAGCTTGTTAATGGGTCCTACAATCCCACTGATTTATTTATTTGCCAATCCAATGAGTCTCTGACCCTTCTTTGCTGGAAAAGAAGTCTATATTCAAAGAGAAAAATTAATCTATATATACTGTATATAACATAACACATTATATGTAAAATTCATATAAAATCTATGTAATATAATAAAATAAAAACAATATAGTATGTATTAAACATAAATATAACAAATATTAAACATAATAATGTGACTATATTTAATATAATGATATGTATTAAACATAATAATATCATGTTAGAGGATATAATTATATTTATCACATTAAATAGAATTATGTCATGTTAGATTAATCTATTCATTTATTAATATATCATTGTTAATATTAATGTTGATGTTATTAATGCACTGCTATATTATTATATTAATATATCATTATCAATATATCAATAATAATATCATTGTATAATATTTGCATATTATATAAATTAGTAATATCAGTATATATCATTTTAATATATCACAAATAAATAATGTCATTATATAAATATGTTATGTTTTTTAATATATTCATGTAAATTTATGTAAATGTAATTAATTTATTTCATATAATTTATATAGAAATTTCTATATTAATTGCATATATGAAATATAACACTTAATTAATATAAATATAACTTTATATACAGTATATATGAAAAACAGGCCAGTAAGACCTTTCATAGATTGAAGTTTGAGAATAGGACATTTGAAAACTTCTACAAAGCCTATGAAAACAAATCTAAGTTGCTACACATCTTACTTGACTTTATAAAACTTTGCTTGGAGTACTTAAACTCTTCAAGAGTACTGAATTGTGGAAGCAGCTATGGGGCTCAATAGAGCCCGACCTAGAAACAGGAGGCACAGGGTTGAAATGTGGACTCAACCACTTCCTGGCTGTGTGATCCGGAGAAAGTCATTCCATCCTATTTGTCTCAGATCCTCATCTATACAATGAGCTCTAGAAGGAATTATCTTTGCCAAGAAAACTGCAAATTGGGTCATAAAGAATTTGATGTGACTAAAGTGACAAAAACAATTTATTTCATTTGTTGTTTTATTTTGTTTCCACTTAAATCAAACTTGTTTTATGATATCATATCAACTGGATTATTTTGTGAGTAGAGTACAAGCAAATCTTGAGTAATACACCATTAACTCGGGAACAATTCATACATACCGTCATGACTCAGAACTATTTCCCCAATCCTGAAAATATGTGTGATTTTGAACAGCAGCCTCACTGCTCCAAGCACCATCTAGTGGTCCCCATTAGGGCCACACACCAGCTCATTTATTTCCTTTTCAATGAGTTTTTGAAAATATCATGTCTTCCTTTTTGCCTTGTCTCATTTTTTAAGACTCATTAATTCAATCTGTCATTGAATGCCCTTTTTAAACTTCCTTTTTTTTTGCTTTCCTTTTTTATTATTGTTTCATTGCTTCAGTCGTGTTCAAGCCCTCATGACCCCATTTGGGATATTCTTAACTGAGATAGTGCAGTGGTTTGCCACTTCCTTCTCCAGTTCATTTTACAGATGAAGTAATTGAGGATCACAGCTAGTAATTGTCTGAAGCCAGATTTTATCTAAGGAAAAGGATAAATCTTCCTGACTCCAGACTTTTTACTCAGTCTGCTGTACCACCTCATTTCCCCTTCATCTAACAGTTTAATAATCCTGTCAAAAAAGGAAATGAGATAGTGGTAAAGGTAAGTATAGGAACTGGGTCTCTGATCTCATTGGCAAAGGAAGCTCCTTCTGTCCATGCAGAATGGCACCTTTTCTGCAACTTACTGTGCTAGAGTTACCTAAAGTCCTAAAATATTGAGTGCCATGACATGGATCATACAGCTAGTATGCATCAGAGCCCAGTCTTTATGACTTCAAGATCATTTCTCTATCTCTTTTAGGTAGCTAGGTGATACAATGGAGAGAGTGCCAGACCTAGATTCAGAAAGACTCATCTTCCCAAATTAAAATCTGAACTCAGACACTTCCTAGCTAGGTGGCACTGGGCAAGTCACTTAACCCTGTTTGCCTTAGTCTCTTTGTCAAGAAAATGAACTGGAAAAGGAAAGAGCAAACCACCACAATACCTTTGCCAAGAAAACCCCCAAAAGGGTTCAGGGAGAGTCAGACACAACTGAAAAATTAATGAACATCAATTCAACAATTCTATCTGCTTTACCACACTAACTCTCAAATAGTTTTAGTAATAGAAGTAATAATATTAATTGAGGTTGAATGTCATGAATAACCATCTTTTTGCATTTTAAATTTTAATTTTTAAAAAATATTTTCCATATTGACATGATTCATTTTCTTTCCCTTCTCTCTTCCCTCCCCCTTGCCAGAGCTGACTAGCAGTTCCACTGGGTTGTACATGTGTTATCACTTGATACCTATTTCTATATTATTCATTTTTGAAATAGAGCAATCTTTTCAAATCCAAACCCCCAAACATATACCCATATAAGCAACTGATAGGTGTTAGGTCATATGTTTTTCTTCTGTATTTCTACTCCCACAGTTCATTCTTTTAATGTGGAGAGCATTCTTTCTTATTAGTCCCTTGGGAATGTCCTGGATTCTTGTATTCCTGCTGATAGTAAAGTCCATTACATTGGAGAGTTCCACAATGTTTCACTTTCCATGTACAATGTTCTCTTGGTCCTGCTCATCTTACTCTGCATCAGTTCATGGAGGTTCTTCCAGTTCATGTGAAAATATTCCAGTTCATCATGAATAATCATTTTTAAGAAATCTTTTTCTTGTTTTGCATCTTCCCATTCCTATCTTCTCTCAATGAGATGATATCTCCCTTTCCCACATGTACTTTAGTTCCCCTAGATGAGATAAACTTGTATCCAGCCTTAAGATACTTCTCTGTCCTGCTAATTTATTACTTTCATTTTTGAGATTTACCAAACAACAAAATACCTGCTCTGTTGTTGAGAACTGCGTTGTATCAGTATAGCTTCCTTTCAAGAAAATACTATGCCTAACTTCCAGTACTTTCTTTTTTCTTTCCAGTACTTTCTAAAGTACTTACTTATAATTTATTGGTCCTCTTGTAATTTTATTAGCAGAGGAAGTTTCCAAATGAGGGAACTCTCTTTATGAAGGCAAATTGGTGCCTGCTCTATAACCTATATAGTCTTAGAAAATTGTCTAGTAGTTCTAGGTGATTCAGTGGATAGAGTAATGAGCCTGCTGTTAGGAAGATCTGAGTTAAAATCCAACCTCAGAGAAGTAGTAGCTCTGTTGCTTTGAGTAAGTCACTTTACCCCTACTTGCCTCAGTTCTTTATCTGTGAAATGAAGACACATTGGAGAAGGAGATGGCAAACCACTCCCAGTAGAGTCATGTAGTCAAATGACTGAACAACAAAAATAAGTGTAAACAAGTAACAAAAGTGAAGGGATTTACCTGGAATTTCGAAGTCATTATATGTTAGAAGTGGGACTTAACCATGTTTCTTTGACTCTGAGATCTTCTATCTAGCCACATGGCTTGTAACATTCTACATGACCAAAAGTAGAAGTTTCCTATTAATATAGAATCTTAGCGACTTCCGGGTAAACATGGCTGCAATCTAGACGCGAATCATTTCCTCTCCCTGGCACCGAACGAAATAGACTACCTCAAAAGAGCATAAAAATCATCCTTGGAAGAATAGAGGGACTCTCCAGTATGCCACAGTAATGAAGATACATGGGTAGTGAACATTTCCACACTATAAGAAGGAGGAAAAGCTTACACAAAAATGTGAACTGAGATGCCCTTCCCCCACCTCCCCCACTGAACCAGAGTAGGGGCCAGCTCGCTCACCAGGGACAGCGAGTGAGTGAGGAATGCCTCTATCTGGGGGGATACACCAGGGTCCTTGGGATATAAGGAGGACTGCTAGGGAAATACCTCTCAGGGCAGTTTCACATAGAACCCTGCGCACTGGAGAGCATGCAGTTGCGGGGGCCCTTCCAAACTGCGAACAGTGTTGAGTCTCGAGAAACTGTGGAAACTTCCTGAGGCCAAAGCTATTCTGCTCACTATAGTGAGGGGAGGGGGCACGCCAGGGTCCTTGGAAACTGACAGGGACTACCAGAGATCCACCCCTCAGAGTGGTTTCACAGGGGACTCTTGCGCACGGGAGAGAAGAGCATGGGGGCAGGTGCACTAACAAACTGTAGAGGCTGGGAAGAACTAGTCTGAGGCAACTTAAATCCACAGAAAACCTGCCCATATCACCCAGACCTCTGACCAAAAAGGAAAGGGAAAACCACCGAAGGGATGGCTCACACTGCCCAAGATCAACCTGCCAAGAAGAAAGGGAAAAAAGTGACTATTGATAACTTTTATGGAGGGAAAACCCAGGGGACAAAAGAGAAAGAGGATGAAATTCAAACAAAATCAAAACATGACCCCCAAAATGGAAATTATCCACAAGCTCTGGAAGAACTCAAAATGGAGCTTATCCAAAAGATGGAAATCTTTTGGCAAGAAAAATGGGAAAAAAATCAGAAAGAGGTCAGCAGCCTGACAGACAAGAACTCACAATTGGAGAAAGAGCTGGAAGCCTCTAACAGAAGGGCAGAAGAAACTGAAAAGCAAAACCAGTCCTTAAAGACCAGAATTAAGCAACTGGAAGACAATGATCTTGCAAAACAGCAAGAATTAATAAAGCAAAGTAAAATAATTAATGAATTAGAAGAAAACATAAAATATCTCACTGACAAGGTGACAGACCAGGAAAACAGAGGAAGGAGAGACAACTTGAGAATCATTGGTCTGCCCAAAAAACCAGAGATAAACAAAAATATTGATGCCATAATACAAGAAATCATCGAAGAAAATTGCCCTAATGTTCTTGAGCAAGGGGGCAAAAAAGAAATAGAAAGAATTCATAGAACACCCTCTATATTAAATCCCCAAAAGACGATCCCCAGGAATATAATTGCCAAATTCAAGAACTTCAAAGCTAAGGAGAAAATCTTACAAGAAGCCAAGAAGAGGAACTTCAGATATAGAGGAGCCCCCATAAGGATCACACATGACTTAGCAGCAAACATGCTAAGAGACCGCAAAGCATGGAACACAATATTTAGAAAGGCAAGAGAAATGGGTCTCCAACCAAGAATCTGCTACCCATCAAAGCTGACTATATACATCCAGGGGAAAGTATGGGCATTCAACAAAATAGAAGATTTCAAAGTATTTGCAAAGAAAAGACCAGAACTCAGTGGAAAGTTTGACATCCAAACACAAAGAGCAAGAGAAACATGGAAAGGTAAATATGAAAGAAAGGGAAAAGGAGAAAAATGTTATCTTTTTCTTTTATTCAAACTCTCTTTTATAAGGACTACATTCATATCAAATTACATATATTAATATGTGGGGAAAATATAATGTGTAACTCTCAAAAATTGTATGCATCATTAGAGTAGTTAGAAGAATTACACATAGGGAAAGATTGGAGCATCAAGACAATATGGAGAAAGGGAGGGAAAGAAAGAAAAAGGGAGTGGGGGGATTGTTGATAGTACTAAGATATACTTCAAGAAATAGAAAAAACAAAATAGAATAATCTTTCTCACACAAAGATACACATGGGAAGGGGAGGGGAAGAATTCTCTTATAAGGAGAAGAGGAGAGTGCTAATTGGTATTACTTAAACCTTACTCTCAGTGAAATCAACTCTGAGAGGAAAGAACATCTAGATCCATTGTGATCTTGAATTCTATCTTATCCAATAGGGTAAGAGAGAAGGGGAAATTAAGAAGGAGTAGGGGGAGGGAGTATAAAAAGGGAGGGAAGAAGAGGGGGAAGGGCAAGGGAACAAAAAGGGAGGGGTTATAAAGGGAAGCAAATCAAAGGAGGAGACTAGGGGGACTGATCTAAAGTAAATCGCTGGTTTAAAAGGTTATATCTAAAGAAGAAAGGTCAGAATTAGGGGAGGATATCAAAATGCCAGGCAATCCACAAGTGACAATCATAAGTTTGAAGATGAATTGAATGAACTCACCCATAAAACCCTACCATATGTTGTCTTCAAGAAACACACATGAGGCAGGTAGATATTAACAAGGTCAGAATTAAAGGATGGAGTAAAACCATTTGGGCCTCAACTGATAGAAAGAAAACAGGAGTTGCAATCATGATATCTGACAAAGCCAAAGGAAAAATATACCTAATTAAAAGGGATAGGGAAGGTAAATATAGTCAGTTAAAAGGGAGTATAGACAATGAGGAAATATCACTAATCAACATGTATGCACCAAATGGTATGGCACCCAAATTTCTAATGGAAAAACTAGGAGAATTGAAGGAGGAAATAGACAATAAAACCATATTAGTGGAAGACCTGAACCAACCACAAAATAAACCTACAGAAGTCATCAGCATTTCTAAATATTTCCAACATATCTCAGCATGCAAGAATTAGAAAGAGAAATCCCATTCAAAATCACCTTAGACAAAATAAAATACTTATGAATCTATCTCCTGAAACAAACACAGGAACTATATAAACACAACTACAAAACACTCTCCACACAACTAAAACTAGACTTGAGCAATTGGAAAAACATTCACTGCTCATGGGTAGGACAAGCCAATATAATAAAAATGACCATCCTACCCAAACTTATTTATCTATTTAGTGCTATACCCATTGAACTTCCAAAATATTATTTTACGGATTTAGAAAAAAAAAATTCCAAAGTTCATTTGGAAGAACAAAGGATCAAGGATATCCAGGGAAATAATAAAAAAAATACAAAGGAAGGTGGCCTCACAGTCCCAGATCTCAAACTCTATTATAAAGCAGTGGTCATCAAAACAATTTGGTACTGGCTAAGAAACAGAAAGGAAGATCAGTGGAATAGACTTATTCCACTGTAAGTGACCTCAGCAAGACAGTATATGACAAACCCAAAGACCCCGACTTCTGGGACAAAAACCCACTATTTGACAAAAACTGCTGGGAAAATTGGAAGACAGTGTGGGAGAAACTAGATTTGAATCAACACCTCACACCTTACTCCAAGATAAACTCAGAATGGGTGAATGACTTGAACATGAGGAAGGAAACTCTAAGTAAATTATGTGAACACAGAATAGTATATATGTCAGACCTGTGGGAAGGGAAAGATTTTAAAACCAAGCAAGACATAGAAAGAGTCACAAAATGTAAAAGAAACAATTTTGATTACATCAAATTAAAAAGATTTTATACAAACAAAACCAAAAAAAACAAAATGAGAAGGGAAACAACAAATTGAGAAATAATTTTCATAACAAAAACCTCTGACAAAGGTCTAATTACTCAAATTTATAAAGAGCTAAAGCAATTGTACCAAAAATCAAGCCATTCTCCAATTGATAAATGGGCAAGGGACATTAATAGGCAGTTTTCAGATAAAGAAATCAAAACTATTAATAAGCACATGAAAAAGTGCTCTAAATCTCTTATAATCAGAGAGATGCAAATCAAAACAACTCTGAGGTATCACTTGACACTTAGCAGATTGACTAACATGACAGTAAAGGAACGAAATGAATGCTGGAGGGGATGTGGCAAGGTTGGGACATTAATTCACTGCTGGTGGAGTTGTGAATTGATCCAAACATTCTGGAGGAAAATTTGGAACTATGCCCAAAGGGCGATAAAAGACTGTCTGCCCTTTAACCCAGCCATAGCACTGCTGGGTTTGTACCCCAAAGAGATAATAAGGAAAAAGACTTGTACAAGAATATTTATAGCTGCACTCTTTGTGGTGGCCAAAAATTGGAAAATGAGGGGATGCCCTTCAATTGGGGAATGGCTGAACAAATTGTGGTATATGTTGGTGATGGAATTCTATTGTGCTAAAAGGAATAATAAAGTGGAGGAATTCCATGGAGACTGGAACAATCTCCAGGAAGTGATGCAGAGCGAAAGGAGCAGAACCAGGAGAACATTGTACACAGAGACTGATACATTGTGGTACAATCGAAGGTGATGGACTTCTCCATTAGTGTCAATGCAATGTCCCTAAAAATCTGCAGGGATATCACTAGGGGTGAAATTGCCTATTGGCTACGGGAAGTGGGGGGGGAGGGAAATAATATGATTCTTGTAACCAATGAATAATGTTATAAATTGACTAAATAAATTAATTTAAATTAACATATATATATATATAGAATCTTAGCTATATATCATGTCTATTAACATACAGAGTAGAATTACTCTATGCATTAAAGACAAGAGTATATAGTTTTCCATTACATATACATGATGGAATATCTATTATACTATTTCTTCTCATCTCTTTGTCCACCAGGCATTACTCCAAAACTGCATTCCCTTGTGGCCATCTGTTTGTTCTGCCTGGGTCCTGCTTCCTAACTGTGACATTATTATTGGACTGGGTCACTCACTCTGTCTTTGATTGCTTTACTTCAGTAGTTCCTTTGATGGGGCCAGTGCGAAGCTTAATGAGCTATAAACAAAGTGCATGTCAAATATTGTAAATAAAGGTTATAGATGGCTAGCTCTATTTTCTCATTTTCTGCTAGACAAGATTTATGTAGACATGATCCTGATACCAAGCTTGCCTTTCAGTCCTGAGATGTGAATCATTTTTTTTCCTTGCCTGTCACCTCATATAGACTTTCATTTCAGAGAGCTAAACAGAAGCCAAGAGTCATAAATTCCTTAACTCAAGAACTTTTATAAAATTACCTTGGACATGGTCAGTTATAGTTTACATAGTCTCTCCATTCCTCATTCCTGTGCCCCCCCCCCCCGCCCAGAATCCTAGAGCCCAGATCCCTAGCAATCCCTCCCTTCTATATGTTGACTCTACCAATAGACTATAATCTCCTTAGGTAAAAGACTGTTTCATTTGTGTTATTTGTTTCCTCAACACCTAGAACAATGCTTGGAACATAATAGATCAGTCAGTGATTTGTTACTCACTTGATCACATTTTACCTACTAAAATTAATCAGAAAAAGACATGTTGTACACATCCTCTACATGGTTAAAAAAAACTCATCATTTTCAATAAGAATGACTTGATGCTATTGATAGTTTGTTTATCTTATCCCAACAGAGCTAACTATATACCATGGTAAGATAATGGAAGGGAAATCACATAAATTATAACTTTTCTGCTCTGTATAAAAATTATTCTGTTTCTGCATATGGTAACAAGCAGAGTTAGAACCAACATTTCTTATCCCTTATGCAAACTTCACAAAAATCTACAGGAAACCCAACCTCAAATCAACTTAAAATCAAATTCAGGGATGTGGGGGTTGAGGGGAATATAGAGATATAATACAATAGCTGTTGCTTGAGGATAAGGAAAAGAAATAAAGTATCCTGTCTGAAGAACTTCATAGGAAAAAGGAAATATATCATCCAATAAGTTTCTATTCTAGCTAATTAGTCTAGCTAACTAGATGCCAAGCTAAATTGCTTATATTTTGCTAGAATATTTGCTGTTAGAATCCTTTAAATTTTGGTATCCTGGACTAAAGAAACCAGAACCATGAGAATAAAACACAAGGAATATAATAACATGAACAATAACAACACTGCTACCTCTGATGAATTTTAATAAATATTCTTGGTCCTGAAGAATTGATAAGGAAACATAGTTTCCTCTTCTTAGTAGAGAGGGGACCTTTGGATGTGAAAAATCAGACAAAGCCTGTGCTATATAGGTGGTCATTTCATAAACAATTTTTCTGTCTTTTAATGAAAGGATTTTTTAGTAGGGGAGTTGTTGAAGGTTTGAGGGATTATTATTGTGGCATAAAAACAAAAGGCAATAACATCAATTTTTAATAATTCAATAAATGAACATACAAGGAAGCAAGTAGAAAATGTCTCAATTGCCCTGCCCTAAGTACAGCTTTGGCAACTAATCATCCAGGGATCAATAGAGATTTTGTCAAAGTCCTCAACCTCTGGAGAAAAATCTCCTAATTGTGCTATTTTCACAATTCAGGGTGCTCGACTGAAGCCATCAACAAGGGATGATCATGTCACATTGTGTTTACAAAAGCTTCATGCCAACAAATCCAATACTGTTTCTATTTCTCCCAGTATATGACTGAAGCAGCTGCATGTCAACTTAATAATATTCATTTTTTAAAAGATAATTTCTACTAATAGTTAGATTACTATGTTTATAAATCACAGCATCAGACTGCTAGTGGACTTGGGCAAAATTTCAGTGTAATTTGCAGCTCAAAAGCATCATAATTGTATATAAAATGACAAACATTGAGAAGAATCACTTAAAAATACAGATTTTGTTTAGTCAGTTGAAAGGTTTGGTTTGATGAGCATTACTGATTTAAAGTGACTCAGAGCTGTCACTGTAAAGCAAATGGAATAAACCTTTATTAAAAATAATAACAGAACTTAATTCTGAATGAATATTGTCCCCTTCACTGGAGAGACCAAATACCAAAATACTTTCAGAGTTCCTTTTCTGGAACTGCTTTCAGAATAAATTTTTAAGGCATGCAAGAAATTCCAATGCAATTCTTTAAAATCACAATTGATGCAGGACCAAAAGTACCATAAAAACTAAAACTTTTCAAACATTGAATCCACTCCTTCTAGATAAGAGGTGTGGAAGCTTAAGTTGGTTAAACAAACTATTCAGGGACACATAATGTTATAGATATAAGATCTGAACGCAGGTTTGCTGCTTTATAGTCTAGCTTTCTTGTGTTCATTCTTGTTATCCCTTATTACTAAAATGAATGGCTTCCTCACCACCCTCTCTAAAAAGCCCATTTTCATTTAGATTCCATCTAAGCTATCTACTCCTACATATGGGAATATGCTGATAAATGTTTAACAATTGACTCTCTTAAAAAATGTACATGGCGGAGTCAAGATGAAGGAATAACTACGGTAGCAGTATGCCTTTTCGCCACAAAAATCCTCTCCAACCAAGAGTAAATATCACCACAAAACAAATACAGGAGAGAAATAAACAACAGACACAGAAGAAAACAACCTTCAAAAAAAGAAAAACCCAAGAGGTAGCCAGAGATCATATAGGGAACTGAGATGAGAGGGGAACAGAACTAGCAGGAGGCATAGAAGTGAGTGAAGAGCAAGCCAAGAGCAAATCAAACCCCAACCCACACATTTGCTCTCACAGGTTCCAAACTTAAGCCCAAGCTAATTCAGATTCTGAGATCCTGCCAGGAAAGTAGTGGTCCAAGCCAACTAACACCCCTTGAAATTGCAAACCTGTGGAGAAATCCAGAGTCCCAGCCCAAGGCAATCTGAGCTGAAGGAGGTTGATCCATGTGAGCCCAGAGCAAAGACAGGAATCCCAGTTTGGTTTGGGGTAAAGATATAATCCACAGTTTGGAGTGAAGAAAGTTCTTAAGAGAAGCCTCCCCAGGATCTTTTTGCCCAAAACTAAGGGTAGAGCTCCAGGACAAAGCAACCAAGGGTGTACCTGATTGAATCAAGAATACCTTGAGACCAAAACCCATAAGCCTAAGCTTGGGGCTAGAATCTGATCAGCACCTGACCTGACCAAATTCAGACTGAGATCAAAAGCTTACACACAAGTCTGAAGAAAGTCTTTAAGCCATCAACATCTCAAGAGTCAATTGAGTCAGTAGGGGTAGGGGATTCTCAGAGCTATCAGCCCTCATACCATCTGGTAAACTAGCAACAACCCAGAAAATAAGCCAAAAATAACATCAAGGAAGGATTGAAGTTTAAGAGGGTACCCCAACTCTCCAGAAAAATCCAGCAAACAATAAAAAGCACCTAACTATAAAGACTTTTTATGGAGGCAAAGAGCAAGGTGTAAACACAGAAGGGGACAGCAAAAGCAAAGGAAATACACCCAAAATCCAAAAGAAAAATATGGATTGGACACAGATTCTGGAATAGCTCAAAAAAATTTCAAAAAATAATTATTAGAGGTAGAGGAAAAGTGGGGAAGAGAAATGAAAGTGGTGCAAGAAGAAATGGGCAAATTGAAAAAGAACAAAAAAACTGACAGAGGAAAATCAGGTCTTAAAAATCAGACTTGACCATCTAGAAACTAATGATATCATGAGAAATCAAGAAACAATAAATCAGAATCAAAGGAATGAAAAAACAGAGGAAAACATCAAATATCTTATTGAAAAACAACTGACCTAGAAAACAGGCCTAGTAAAGATAATCTGAGAATTATTGGATTACCTTAAAGCCATGATGAAGAAAAATTCTTGGATATCATATTACAAGAAATTATCAAAGAAAACTGCCCAGAGATCCTTGAACAAGAAAATAAAATTTAAACTGAAAGAATTTACAGATCACCTCCAGAAAGAAATCCTCAATTGACAACTTCCAGGAATATAATAGCCAAACTCAAAAGCCAACAAGCTAAGGGAAAAAATATTTCAAACAGTCAGAAAGAAACCATTCAAATACCATGAAACTATAATCAGTGCCTAACAACTTCAAAATTAAAGGATTCAGAAGGCAGGGAATATGATATTCAGAAAGGTAAAGGATTTGGGTTTACAACCCAGAGTCACATATCCAGCAAATCTGAGTATACTCTTTCAGGGGTAAAAATGGTCATTCAATAAGATAGAAGATTTCCAATATTCCTGAGGAATAAAACAGACCTAAACAAAAAAGTTGGAAGTCAAATATGAGACACAAGAGAAACCCAGAAAGAGAAATAAAAAAGAGAAAATTTAAGGGATTCATTAAGTTAAAAATGCTTATATGTCTACATGGAAAAAGAATTTCTATAATTCTCAAAAATTATTCTCAGTAGTAGAGAAGATAGAAGGAATTTACTCAGAAAGAGGGTGAAAAGTAAGCTGATCATGATCATATGATGTATATGATGATATATGATGATATGATGTATATATAAATGTGATGATATGGAATGATATGTATATATGATATAATATGTATACATATAAATGACATGTAAAAAATCAATCAACAGCTGAAAGAGAGGGTTGAACTGAGAGAAAAGGGAAGGGAGAGATAGAATGTGATGAATTATATAACTTAAAGAGTCAAGAAAAATCATTACAGAAAGGGGAGGATAAGGGTGGTGATGCACAATGCTTAAACTTTATTATTTTGGTAACTAGCTCAGAGAGGAAAAAACAGTATGCTCATTGGGGCATAGAATTCTGTCTTATCCTACAGAGAAGTAGAAGGAAAACAAGACAAGGGAAGTGGCAAGTAAAGAAAGGAAGGGGAACAAAAAGCAAAATACTGGTGAGAAGGAATAGAGTGAAAAGGAATAGAGCAGGATATAAAGGGGATAATAAGATGGAGGGCAATACACAGTTAGTAATCATAATGCTTAATGTGAATGGGATGAACTCACCCATTAAATGGAAGTGGATAGCAGAGTGGATTAGGAAATGGTTGAATAAATTGTGGTAATGGAATATTATTGTGCTGAAAGGAATAAAGAAATGGAGGAATTCCATTGGAACTGGAATGACCTCCAGGAACTGATCCTGAGTGAAAGAAGCAGAGCCAGGACAACATTGTACACAGAAACTGATACATTATGGCATAATCAAATGTAATAGACTTTTCTACCAGTAGCAGTGCTGTGACCCAAGACAATCCAGAGGAACTTAGGAGAAAGAATGCTATCCACATCCAGAAAAATGTCTGTGGAAGGAGAAATGCATTAGAAAAATACATGATCGGCCATACTGTGTGATAGGGATGAGATTAGGGTTTTCATGTTAAAGAATCACTCTACTGCAAATATGAATAACATGAAAATAGATTTTGAACAATGATATATGTGTAACCCAGTGGAACTGCTGCTGGACTTTGGGAGGGGGAGGAGAGAGCCAGGGTAGGTGGGGTTCATGAATCATGTAACCATGGAAAAATAGTCTAAATAAAAGTTTTAAAAAATTTTAATGTACATACTACACACTCAAGTTTGACCTGTATTATTAACATTTTCCCCATCACTTTCTTAAGTCTAGACAACAAAATAATAAATCAAGCCCTGATTTGTAGCATCTAAATCTTTCAAAGGTTCAAATGTTTGTACTGAAAATTTAACAATCAGTTTCTCCAAACCAGTAGTAGCTGGTTCTAGTACATCACTGTATATAATACCTTTCTTATTTCTTCATTTCTTTCTTAATTCTGTAGACTCTCAGTTGATAATCCCTTCTTCCCCTACTCAAGGTAAAAAAAAACAACAACTATTCATATCACACATTTTTTCCCAGTGGCAACATGGTAGTGTGAAAAGGGAATTCTTTGTTCCCTTGGCCTATTCTGAGTTCATACTTGTGAAAGGGAATCCTTTATTCCCTTTGCCTATTTTGAGTTAACACATCTTTTGATTGAATCAACAAAAGCTTGACCTAGGTGGAGGAGCTCCCAAACCACTTAGAGACTTCACACCCTTAGAAATTCAATCAATCAGGAAACTGGGAACCTTTTGATGAGAAATTGACCTTCAGAGGATGACCATCAGAGGCCTTTGATAAGAGTTGACACCTTCAGAGGATGAGAGGTGTGAATCCCACAAAAACTGCCCCCTGGGCAGTGCTAGACAATTTGGAAACTGTGATTGGCTCTTGTGAAAGGGGGAAGGGACAAGGAGCCACTAAAAAGGCCCTGAATTTCTGGGGCTAGGGAAGTTGACTCCAAGAAGAAGTTGGTTTTAAGAAGAAGGTTGACTCAAGGAAGAAAGTCAGCCTCAGGAGTCACCTACAACTTGAGTCATCATCTTGACTTTAAGCAATAATACTTCAAATCAGCAGCTACCATTATTATTTACAATCTTCATATATTTTAGTCAAACCATTAAAATTTAATTCTTACAATAGAATTGATGGAGATAGCCTCAAACACAAGAACATTTAGGTTCGACTCACCTTTGATCTGTACTGCCTATGTGACTTAGGTTAAGTGCCTATAGTACCCCTTGTAATGATGGGGAGTAGAACCCCCCCAAAATTGGGAGAAATTGGAATGTAGGAACAACAGTTGGAAACTGAACAAGGACTTCTGGAAAATTCTCCTGAGGAGAGGGTCTTGAGGGAGGAGACACAGAAGGGAGTGGAAAGAAGAGCAATTTCTCTGGGCCATTTTCAAGATTTCAGAGAGAAATCTTCACATCATGGGTTCCTTTTTAAAACATCACTGGTTCCTGTCAAAAAACCTAATTTCTTCAAAGATTTTCATTCCATGAACTATTGAAACACTGGACTCAAATTGGTGAGCAGTGATCTTCCCTTTTTCTACCTCTTCCGTGGCTATGAGAAAACCTTGTACTTCAGTAATTGGATTTATTTAGAAAGAGATTTAGGGTGACCTACAACCCCTCTAACTTTTACCCTTGACCCCAATCAACAATTAAATCAAATAAGCAGTCAGAAAAGTCAATCTTGTTTATTTACAACTAGATAGTAAGCTCACTGGCAGGCTCCATCTTGTTGCCAGTTTTCAAGGGGACATGAGGGGGAGGCTTGTGAGTCTCTCAAGGCAGCACATAACCAGATTGAGGTCCCACATACCTCTCCTTGAAGAGAAGACTTCCCCACCTCTCTTGAGGGCCAGAATGGCCACCAAGGGCAAGCTTTCACTTAGGGGAGATCTCCATTTTGTCTCCCTCAAGAAATTCAGGGACTCTCTGGAGGGAGTAGTGAGGGAAGCCATTTTCATCTACCCTTTCCTCACTGCCTTTAACCCTCATTTCTCCATCTAAGGAGTGAGAGTCCCCCCAAATTACAACCTTTAGGATTACAAATTAAGATGAACATTATAAAAATTGTTGTTGTTTGTTCAGGTTTTTTTTTTTTTTGGCATGTCCAATTCTTTGTGATCACATTTGGTATTTTCTTGGCAAATATACTGGAGTGGTTTGCAATTTTCCTCTCTAACTCGTTTTACAGATAAGTAAACTGAGGCAAGCAGGGCTAAGTGATTTGCCCAGGGTCACAGGGTTAGTTAGATGTATCTCCCTGACTCCAGCTCTGGCATCCCATCCACTGCACAACCAAGTAATCCTTCTTCTGAATCTTATAAAGCTTATAAGATTACAAACAAAAGGTGCTAGATGATCTGCATTAGAAGTTCTCTCACTTAGATTGCCTTAATAGTCAGTAGATAAGCATTTAAGCACCAACTACTAGTGCCAAATATTGTGCTAAAAACAGAAGATAAAAAGAAAGACAAAAACAATCCTTGCTCTCAAATAACTCAGCCATCTAAATACTGCCCATTGTCCCCTCAAATCATACTTCTTAAGTGCCTATTTTCTTCAGTTAGTGAGACTAAAATTGATCTGATCTCAATTAAATCATTGGTAGGGTGGATTTATCTATTTCAGAAATCAGTGACTGTTTTGGGGAGAAGGGCTACAAAAAGAATATATTTTGAAGAATTAAGATATGTATATATTTGTACATATATAAATATGCAGATATATATATGCACAAATGCTTTGGATATATTCAAATGTATATATGTGAATGCCTATAAATATATACAAATATATGCATTTGCAAATATATATGTGTGTATGCTCTTCAAAATATATATGTATACTCTATAAAAGATATATAGAAAAATATGATTATAGTAATGTGAGTCCTTCTTACAATGCAAATAAAACTATTCACAATTTATCATTCTGTTATATAAGACTCTTGTACATATCCTCCATTGAATAACCCAACAAAACTCAATCTATTCAGTGTATCAAAGGACTTTTTCTTGATCTTTGTACATTCTCTGGGTACCAGTTTACTAACTGAATGGTCCGTCTAGCATCTTTCCTTCTTCATATGTAACTGTTCTACCTCCTTTTCCAATCATATATCCTCTAGAGATACATACTTTGGGGTATGTATTTGTGTTGTGTATATTGATAAAGATACAGATATTCAAGTATGTGTATATATAGATGCATAGATATACAAAAATATACACACATGGGTATATATATATATACACGCATATGTGTATATATATATATCTGTGTATAAGTTCATAAATTAAAAACACATTATATGTAAGTCTATATCTACATATATATATATATATATATATGCACATGTATACAGAAAGATGGACAACTGGCAATCCAGGTTGTCAGATTTTCTCCACTCCACCTACATTAATAGGGTGACACCAGAGTCCACACCTTATGGCAGTTCAAAAGCACAGAAGATTGCATCAGATTTCACAGAGATGGATGGAGTCTCTATTAAAGTATCCTAATCTGTTTTCTACCATTAATATCAGAAAGGGGACTAATACAAATAGAACAGCAAAGGGAAGATGAATATATTTTAGAGGTGAAAGTTTCCAGTAGAGAAGATTCCAACAATAGAAAATTCCAGAAAATGGAAAAAAGGTTAAGGCTGGAGGACAGGGTAGGGTAAACTATTATGCATAATTCTTATGGAATTCAAAGAAGCCCCACCAAATCCAAAGTTTTCCAGAACCAGAAAAAGTGACATTACATCACTGACATACTATCTTAAGGGCCAAATGACCTGAGATGAAGTACACTAGATACCTAAACTCCCAAAGTGGAGTTACCTTCTACAGTATTCCTCTTTCTGATGCTACCATTTCTTGAATGCCTCATAATATTTGTTGAAAGATTGGTGGGAAATGCAGTGTTGGTGAAGCAAAAGGATAAAATTTCCCCTGACTTTCTATTTCCTTAAAAATGAGAAAAATCAGTCTGTGAAATTTACATGGAAAAACAGGGAATAAAATCAAGTTAAGAATTTGATTTGATCCTTCTCAGTTACTAGTTTAACCCACTAATCTTCATTTTTTTCTTTCCTTTGCTTAAAACACAAAATATTTTCCTCCTTTTCCTTTCTTTCTTCCTAGGGTGGGTGAAAAACATTTATTAGGCAGTATTCAAATTGCACTTTTTGCTCTTTATAGAAAGGACTTGAATAAATAGGAAGTGTTATTATTAATGAGCCTTAGAACTCAAAAGATTTTTAAAATCTTATTGTTGTTTTTAACAATACCTTGAATACTACTTTAATCTCAGATACACACATAAATGTGTGTGAGCATGTGCGTGTGGTATTTTATGACATTTTTAGAGCAGCTTTAGAATATTTTTCCTTCAAATGGATTTTAGAGAGTTCTAAAATCCAAATTTTTTTCCTACTTGAATAAAAACCAAAACTAGGATTTTGCACAAAACAATCACCACCTTAATCCCATGATTCCATTAAAATAGGGATGAAGCTATATCTCTGTATTTCATCCTGCAGCAAGGAAGCATAGAGGACTGATCTAAACTCAAATCCTGCTTCAGACAGTTACAAGTTATATAACTCTGGAAAGGTTACTTCATGTCTCTCAGGCTCAGTTTCCTCATTGTAAAGTGGGGATAACAACCCTCTCTCACAGGGTCATTATCTAATGAGATAACATATGTAAAGTACTTCACAAACCTTAAAGTGCCATGAAAATTCTAGTTATTTGTATTATCTTATCTCTCCATTATCATATTATATCTCTAGAACTCAGAAGTCCATCACTGATGGCAAAATCCACTACATTTTTGGTAGTTCTATGACTCCTTGGATACCTCTTCTGTTGTCTAGTGTTCTATGGCTGAAGAGGATTTGCAGATACCTAACACAAAAGGTAAATGCTGGTCCAGCCATTATAGAAAACCATTTGGAATTATACCAGATAAACAACTAAATTACCCATATCTTAGGACCTAAAGATGTTATACAGCTGGGCATATACCCAAAAGAGGTTAAAAAGAGAAAGAAAAACTTCCTAACTACCAAAATGTTTACAACAGCACTTTTTGAAATAAGAAAGAGCTGGCAATGAAAAGGATGTCCATTGACTGGGCAATAGATGAATAAACTTTGATATATGAAAGTAATGACCAATAAGAGAGATTCTTAAAAAAATAACAACTTGTCATTATTGAGATACACTAAAGAGAACATAACCAAGGGGAAAACAACACAAAATAAAATATAATACATTTTGTAATAATATACAAAATCATATAAATGAAACAAAACTTAGAAATACTATAGAATATCAATATGGGCTCTGGAGAACAGATAAGGAAATGTGCTTCACTCTTTTTTAAAATCTTCCATCAAATTTTATTTCTGTCAAGTGTTTTTGATTAGTTTTTTTCTTTGTTAAAAAGGAAAGCTTACTGGGTAGAAACTAGACTATATCCAGAAGGCACAATCATATAAAAAATAACATCAATAAACCATATTTTTAATTAAAAGGGGGGAGATTAGAGTTGCAATGGCCATCCAGTTAAGCCCTATTGTTTCATAGATGAGAGAAGTGAGATACAAGAAACTTAATTGATTTGTCCAAAGTCATCTGAGTAATAAATGTCAGAAGTGGGCTTTGAATCTCTCTAGGTCCTTTGACTCCAGAGGCTCTTTAACCTGCATGACAATAAAATAACTGAGTAGAGGCCATTGGGACTAGAGTGGGGTTTTAAATGATATGAATGATAATTGTATCTGGGCTCCTTCATTTTCACCTGTCCATACTTTAAGCCTTTTCCTTTTTAATGGCTCTGCTCTGCACTGAAGGTGATGAAGGAATGCTCGCCCTCCTCCCTTCTGATTTCTTGGTTTCCCTGGTTTTATTCAAGATTCAGCTCAAATATTGCTTTCTTCAGATCTTTTCTGCTCTCCATGGTGGTGAATGATTTCCCTTCTGAAGTTTCCTTCCATCCACTCTGTTTATCCATCTTTGTTTGAATCTAGTTATTTTCATGTTATTTTCCCCAGTAGAGTGTAAAAACTCTAATTTAGCACAAAACAACTTTAATAAACTTCCCATAATACTTTGTTACTGTACTAATGACCTTGGTCCTTTATTTGTTGTCTGTCTAAAACTTCATGTCTCCAGCTGGAGTTTCATTGGCAAAGATACTGGAGGGGGTCATCATTTTCTTCTCCAGCTCATTTGACAGATGAGGAAATTGAGACAAAATGGGTTAAGTCAATGATTCAGGGTCATACAAATAGTAAGTATATGAGGGAAGATTTGAATTCAGATCTTCCTGATTCCAGATCTGGTCCCCTATCCACTTTTCCACCTACATGCCCATATAGTACTCATGTCCTGCATAATGGTAAAAGCAAGGATTTCCTCAATGAAATTCAAAACCATATAAGATTAAAGATTATACTTCATCTTGCCAATATTAAGATTTTTTAAAAGTGGACTTCCTGGTAAACATGGCTGCAACCTAGACGCGAATCGCTTCCTCTCCCCAGCACCCAATGAAATAGAATACCTCAAAAGAGCATAAAAATCATCTTTGGAAGAATGGAGGGACTCTAAAGTAGGGCACAGCAATGAAGGTGCATGGGGTTTGAGCATTTCCACACTATAAGAAGGAGAAAAAGCTCACACCCAAATGCGATCTGAACTACCCTCCCCCACCTCACCTACGGAACCAGAGTAGGGACCAGCACTTACTGGAGATAGCGAGTGAGTGATGAATGTCACTGTAGTGACTGGGGGGGGCACACCAGGGTCCTTGGGATCTAAGTAGGGCTGCCAGGGAACTACGCCTTGGAATGGTTTCAGAGGAGACCCCTGCACACTGGAGAGTGCACAGACCACGTGGTCTCTTGCAAACTGAGAGAGCCTGGGAGACTCTAGAGACTGCCTGAGGCAAAAGCTCCACTCCTTGCTGTAGCGAGGGGCAAGGGACATGCCAGGGTCCTTGGGAACTGACAAGGTCTACCAGGGAACCACCCCTCAGAGTGGTTTCACAGGAGACTCTTGCTCACGGGAGAGAAGAGACCACAGACCAGGTGGGCAGGTACACTAACAAACTGTGGAGGCTGCTGTGGAAGAAACAGCCTGAGGCAAAAGCACCTCTACTTAAATCCACAGAAAACCCATCCATCTCACTCAGACCTCTGACTAAAAAGGAAAGGGAAAACCACCAAAGGGATGGCTCATAGTGCCCAAGATCAACCCTCCAAGAAGAAAGGGAAAAAGGTGACAATTGAAAACTTTTACAGAGGGAAAACTCAGGCTACAGAGGAAAAAGAGGATGAAATTCAAACAAAATCAAAACCCTCCCCCCAAAATGGAAATTGTCTACAAGCTCTGGAAGAACTTAAAGTGGAGCTTATCCAAAAGATGGAAACCTTCTGACAAGAAAAATGGGGGAAAATTCAGAAAGAGGTCAATGGTCTGATAGACAAGAACTCCCAATTGGAGAAACAGCTGGAAGGCTCAAACAGCAGGGCAGAACAAACTGAAAAGCAAAACCAGTCCTTAAAGACGAGAATTAAGCAACTGGAAGACAATGATCTTGCAAAACAGCAAGAATTAATAAAGCAAGTCAAAAAATTAATGAATTAGAAGAAAACATAAAATATCTCACTGACAAGGTGACAGACCAGGAAAAGAGAGGAAGGAGAGAAGATTTGAAAATCGTTGGTCTATCTGAAAAACCAGAGATTAACAAAAATCTAGATGCCAAACTACAAGAAATCATCAAAGAGAATTGCCCTGATATTCTCAAAAAAGGGGGAAAATAGAAATAGAGTTCAGTCATCAGTATTTCTATATATTTCCAACACAGCTCAGCAGCAAGAATTAGAAAGAGAAATCCCATTCAAAATCACCTTAGACAAAATAAAATACTTAGGAATCTATCTCCTGAGACAAACACAGGAACTATATGAACACAACTTCAAAACACTCTCCATACAACTAAAACTAGACTTGAGCAATTGGAAAAAATAGTAACTGCTCATGGGTAGGATGAGACAATATAATAAAAATGACCATCCTACCCAAACTTATCTATCTATTTAGTGCCATACCCATTGAACTTCCAAAAATTTTTTTTTTTGCTTAATAAGAAAAAACCATAACAAAGTTCATTTGGAAGAACAAAGGATCAAGGATATCCAGTGAAATAATGAAAAAAAAATACAAAGGAAGGTGGCCTTGCAGTCCCAAATCTCAAACTATATTATAAAGCAGTGGTCATCAAAACTATTTGATACTGGCTAAGAGACAGAAAGGAAGATCAGTGGAATAGACTTGGGGTAAGTGACCTCAGCAAGACAATCTATGACAAACCCAAAGACCCCAGCTTTTGGGACAAAAAAAACCCATTATTTGACAAAAACTGCTGGGAAACTGGAAGACAGTGTTGGAAAGACTAGGTCTGGATCAACCCCTCACACCCTACACCAAGATAAACTCAGAATGAGTGAATGTCTTGAACATAAAGAAGGAAACTATAAGTAAATTAGGTAAACACAGAATAGTATACATGTCAGACCTTTGGGAAGGGAAAGGTTTTAAAACCAAGCAAGACATAGAAAGAGTCACAAAATGTAAAATAAATAATTTTGATTACATCAAATTAAAAAATTTTTGTACAAACAAAACCAATGTAACCAAAATCAGAAGGGAAGCAACAAATTGGGAAACAATCTTCATAACAAAAAACTCTGACAAAGGTCTAATTACTCAAATTTATAAAGAGCTAAATAAATTGTACAAAAAATCAAGCCATTCTCCAATTGACAAATGGGCAAGGGACATTAATAGGCAGTTTTCAGATAAAGAATCAAACTATTAATAAGCACATGAAAAAGTGTTCTAAATCTCTGATAATCAGAGAGATGCAAATCAAAACAACTCTGAGGTATCACCTCACACCTAGCAGATTGGCTAACATGACAGCAAAGGAAAGTAATGAATGCTGGAGGGGATGTGACAAAGTTGGGACATTAATTCATTGCTGGTGGAGTTGTGAATTGATCCAAGCATTCTAGAGGGAAATTTGGAACTATGCCCAAAGGACGATAAAAGACTGCCTACCTTTTGACCTAGTGCTATCACTGCTGGGTTTGTACCCCAAAGAGATAATAAGGAAAAAGACATGTACAAGAAAAGTCATAGCTGTGCTCTTTATGATGGCAAAAAACTGGAAAATGAGGGGATGCCCTTCAATTGGGGAATGGCTGAACAAATTGTGGTATATGTTGGTGATGGAATACTATTGTGCTAAAAGGAATAATAAAGTGGAGGAATTCCATGTGAACTGGAACAACCTCCAAGAAGTGATACAGAGTGAAAAGAGCAGAACCAGGAGAACATTAGACACAGTGACTGATACACTGTGGTACAATCGAATGTAATGGACTTTTCCATTAATGTCAATGCAATGTCCCTGAACAACCTGGAGGGATCAAGGAGATAACACAAGCAGAGGACAAAAGGTGGGAGTAGAAACACCAAGGAAAGACAACAGCTTGACTACAGGGGTGGTGGGGATATGATTGAGGAAAGACTCTGAATGAACACCCTAATGCAAAAACCAATAACATGGAAATTAATTCGGATCTAGGACACATGTGATACCCAGAGGAATCACGCATCGCCAGTGGGAGGGGGAGTATTGGGAGGGGGGAAGAAAAGAAAACGATCTTTGTTTCTAAAGAATAATGTTTGAAAATGACCAAATAAAATAATGTTTAAAAGGAAAAAAAGATTTTTAAAAATATAAGAATAATGTACACAGTGTAGGTAAGACAGAATGATAAAGAGTCAGGGACTTTCATTCTGAGCCTGCCTCTTCTCTATATTATCATAGGGTGTAGTGGAAATAACACTGAATTAGGAGTTGCTAAGGTCGCTTCTCTATACTAGGACTCATTTTCCATGCCTTTAAAATGAGGAGGCTATACAGGATAGTTTCTGAAATCCCTTCCAAAGCCAAATCCATTAAAAAATGTGATTTACCCTATATGAGCCTCAGTTTCCTTCCCTGTAAAATGAAAGGGTCGGATTAAACAATCTCCAAAAATTTTTCCTAGTCTAACCTTCTATAAAACTTGCTTAGAACTCAATAAAAACTCTTCAGAGCATTCATATTTTAAATTTATAATGAATCTACCTATGGAAAATTTAATTAAACAAAAGTGTTCGTAACTAACGTTTTATTTGGCTGTCTCTTTAATAACATAAAATACTAAAGATGTTGAGAATCCTTAATTTCAGGGATAAAGGAAGACTAATGACTCCTCTGATGATCAAATTGGCCTTATAAAACTGAGATGATGCATAATTTTTTTATATACAAAATGTCAGAGTATGATAAAGTGGTTGGAGAATAGTCAAGGCAGGAAGAATTGGGATAAAGCCAGGTCCATATTTTTAAAGCTCTGATCCATATGGTATGTATAACCCTAAGTGAATCATTTCACTTATCACCCCAGCTCACTCTCTAAGACTGTCAGCTAAAAATGATTTGCCAACCAGTTTTGGTCTGTGAAGTTTCCATTCCAAGCATCCTACACAATGATGAAGTCACGGAAACAAAACAAATAAGAATATCAATAGGCTATGCAATCGAGGTTATTTTCTTGCAACTGGGTGGTATTAAGTATTTGTTAATAAGACAACCAGCAACAGTGAAGTGTATAGCCAAAGACCATAGAAAATAATTTTCCTCTTCTCTTTTATTTTTCAACCCTTCTTTTTCTGGCTTAATAGATTGGCAAGATCTGGGCAATTGGGATTAAGTGATTTTCCCAGAGTTGCATAGCCAGGAAGTATTTGAGGCCAGATTTGAACTCAGGGTTATCTAACCCAAGGCCTAGTGCTCTAACCATTGAACAACCCAGATGCCCTTCATTCTCCTTTTGCTAAAGCTGATGGCCCAATTCTAAAATTGAATCCCCCATCCCCAGATCACTGTCTCACTAGCAGTGAAGATGGGCTCTTGAAACAATTCTATAATCATGTATTCTCATCCTAATTTTAGGTTGTGTCAAGTATAGAATAAAGAGAGATTTTTACAATAGATTTTTTATGTCACTCCCCCAAATAAAAATTGATTGACAGTGCCAATTGATTGATGTGCTCATTAAGGTTCCATAATAAACCTTATTTTTAAAGTTTGTTTTTATCCAGATGAATATTTTTAATAGAGGAAAAACTATGCATGCAGAGTTTGAGCCTGAATAAATATATTTAAGAATTGGAAAAGAGAAACCAGTCAAATTCATTTTAGAATACAGAAGAGCAAAAGTCACTTAAGGTTCCATTTTAGTTTTCTTTCCTTTCTACCAAATAATAGCTATTTTATAAAAACCCTGCAGTCTATGGGTAGGTTGAGGGGGTGGGGAATTATACAAGCCATGAAAATTACTTTTATAATGTAGTCTTTGCATTGTGTATGCTATTTATAATTTAGGGAACATTTTCATTTATCCATGAATTAAGTCAAAAGCGTATTTCCATCAAACGTGACAAGTAATTATTTTATGTGCTATTGTCCAGATACAGCATTTCATCAACGTGGGGAACTCAGGGTGAGGGAGCTACCTTTACCCATTCAGATGGCATCTTCTCTGCCATTTATATTCTTAAAGAGTTCCCTGGGGACGGTGGTGAAGAAACTGGGGCTTTGAGAGGTTAAGTGTCTGCCCTACAGTCACACACCTTATTATGATGAGATATGGCATCTGAATCCAGATCTTCCTGACTCTGTCCATGGTGCTTCTTCCCCCACTCACTACATAACAATCAATAACATACTCAGAATAAAATCAAAGGATTTCTGGGAGATGGTAGCAGGTGTTAGAAGAGGCTTCAGTAGAAAGTGGCACTTGATCTGGGCTTTGAAGGAAGCAAGGGATTTGAGGAAGTAGAGGAATAAAGGGAGGAATTCCTGGAAGAAGGGATAAATTGTCAAAGAAGATGAGAAATATCCTAGCTAAGGAATCATGAGAGTAGTTTAACTGAATCAGAAAGAACATAATCAGGAGTAATACATAAAGATGCTGGAAAGGCAGGTTGGAACCAGATTTTTGAAGGGCTTTAAATGCCAACGAAGTTATATTGAATCCTAGAGGTCATAGAGAGCTATTAGATTTTAATAAGCAGAGAGTGGAATGATATAGTCATACCTGTACAATAGGAGTATAAGAGGGAACACACATCTATTAAAAATCTACCACTTACCAAATACTATCTTATTTCATCCTCACAGAAATCCTGGGAAGTAGGTGCTATAATTATCCCCATTTTACAATTGAGAAAACTGAGGCAGACAGGTTAAGTGACTTGCCCAGGGTGGTACACATCTAGTGAGTATTTGAGACTGAGTTTAAATTCAGCTCTTCCAAATTTCTGGTCCAGCACTCTATTCATTATACCATTTAGATAACTAGGACATCACTTCAGCAGCCTGGTGGATGATAAATTGGATCAATGCATTTAATGATGGACATTGATCTCATATTTTAAATACCTATAGAGTATATGATTAGGGTTTTGCCTTTAAAAGAACACTCTAGTTACAAGTATGAATAAAATGGAAATAGGTTTTGAATAAGGTTACATATATAACCCAGTGGAACTGCTTGTCAGCTGTGGGAGGGGAGGAAGAAAGAAGGGAGGGAAAGAGTATGAATCTTGTAACCATGGAAAAATATTCTAAAAGAATAAATTTAATAAAATAAAATACTGTCAACATGGAATCTAGAAACCCCAAACTTGTAGTTTAGTAAGATCTGGTGAACCCCAAGTTTTAGGACTAGCTTGTAAGTTGGAGTCTTTAAATTAATACTGGATATGCCTAGGGAAAATTTAATTAAACAAAAGTATTAGTAACTAACATTTCATTTGGCTGGCTCTTTAATAACATAAAATAGTAAGGATGTTTAGAAGCTTTAGGAGTTTCCAACTTACAAGCTAGTCCTAAAACTTGGGGTTCATCAACTCTTAACTAGGCTACAAGTTTGGGGTTTCTAGATTCCATGTTGACAATACCCCAGAGATTATGTTTATAGGTGTTTTTAAAAGTGTGTGATTCTTAGAACCCCCTGCCTCCTTTACTACCACTCAGCCACTGTCACAAAAGCAGCAAATCAGGAGCCCACAAGATTAATGGGTATTTTTAAAAGTTATCTCTTTTATGGGTTGCTATAGCTAAGAGATTTATCCTCTGGGAGTGAATCTCTTCACATTTAACCAGGTTGTTTCTCACCAAAAAGATAAAAACTCTGTGTTTGACTGCATACTTCAGGACTTCCCAGAATTACAGCACCTTTTTTAGTTTATGCTAAATTTGAAGATATCTCTGGTGAATCAAAGCAGAACTTTTGTAGAAAAAGCAGATTTTTCCAAAAGTGGCTTCCACGTAAAGTAGAAACATAACAGTCACAGGAAGTATCAAAATAGAACCAGCCCACCCAGTGGGCTAAAGTACATGAAATTCATTATTTAGTAGGAATTAGGGTGTATGACCTCTAAGAGCACTTTGAATTCTAAGATTCCATGTACTAGTCATTGTTCAGTATTTTGGGGTTTCTTTGATTCAGATGCTAAGCAGGAAAAGAGTTGGAGTGGTGACATGCTATTAAGTTAGCTTGATTATTCAATGCAATTTGGAAATAGCAAAGACTATAATTTCAAAGGGCAAGAAGCCTAGAAGGAAAAAGGTCAGGGATAGCCAATATGGGAAAATCATGTTGACAAATAGGGAACAAATATAGCTGTGAGCTTTAAATTTCTTAAATCATGGAATCAAAGACTTAAAAGTAGAAGGGAAATTTAGAGGCCAGGCCACATAATGTAAACCTTTCATTTTATATGTTAGGAATCTCATCACACCAGGCCCTAGAACATAATGGCAAATTTGATGAATATTGATAGGAAGGAAGGAAGGAAGGAAGGAAGGAAGGAAGGAAGGAAGGAAGGAAGGAAGGAAGGAAGGAAGGAAGGAAGGAAGGAAGGAAGGAAGGAAGGAAGGAAGGAAGGAAAGGAAAAAAGGAAAAATAAATGTCAAATGATGCCTTCTCTAGTGCAAGATGTTAGGGAATATGGAAGATACCTGGACATTTAAATGTAACAAACTAATTAATTAAAAAAAAAAGAAACAAAGATACTTTACAAGGGAAAAGAACTTTCAGGGAACTGATTAAAGCTAAGGAAACAATCTAAGGTTTTTCCTAAAATGAGTTGTAAGTAGTAACAGGTAAAACAAAGGATTAAACCATGAAGCTGCTAATAATAGCTGCTAAAACTCCAAGTAGAACCAGTTAAGTCACAGGAAACAAACAAACAAACAAACAAAGAAACAAAGAAAGAAAATGTTGAATGATTCCCCATGTAGAATCTATATCAGATCACTCATCTTCTATGGGAAGAAGAGGAAAGGAGAGATAGGGGAGGAAGGGAGAGAGAAAATTTAGAACTCAAAACTTTAAAAAAAAGAATGTTAAAATTTATTTTTACACATGAGTTCTTGTCCCCAAAATTTGGATATTTTCATTTATCAAGCAACAAATTACTGTGGTCATTTATTCTTAGTTATTGTGTATCTCATCCATTGACCCAGTACTTTGAAATATGAGAATCTTGAGGAGGGACAAGAAAGTTTGGAATCATTCTTCTGGGGAGGTGACATAAGGAAACAGTTAGGAAAGAATAAATGGTTGCCTTCCTACAGTGAGATCCCAGTTCAGGCTAGATAACATGAATAGGGTTAGAAAGGGGAGGAAGTATAAAAGGAAGTAAAATGATAGAAAGTTATAATGAAATGAGAGAATGGCAATTTCAAACTAGGAAAGAACACTTGAGGATAATAGTGATGACTCACATGTAACCATCCCCATGAGTGACCAGGATTGAGGAGACTCTGGAATTGGAAGGTTAAGGAACATGAGGAAGGATCTATGTGGATATTAAAATCTTCTGGCACAAGGGTGGAAAATTCAGGGACAAAAAAATGACAAATTGGATAGTTAACCCTTTGGGAAAGGAGGAAGTATGCTGGTTTATGCTTGGCCTTAATAAAAACAATAGAGTTTTAAAAATAAAAGTTAATTGAGTAAAAATGCATGACATAGCATTTATTGCAGCTGCAAAGAACTAAAAGCAAAATAGTTGCCAATTAATTAGGTGAATGGCTAAAACAAATTGTAGCGCATAAATGTAATTACGCCATAAGAAAAAATGTGAAGAATACAGAAAAGCTTTGGAAACTTTATGTAATCTAATGCACAGTTGAGTAGGCAGAACAAGAAAAACAATATTCTGAATGGCTAAAGCAATAATAAAAAAAGAAATATGACAACAAAAATTAAATTGAATGCCAGTATTAGGGAGAGAAAAAAAAATCATCTCTTACCTTTCTTTGTAAAAGTAAGGGACTAGGGATATGTGATATTGCCTAAAACATTAGACTAGGATGTTATGTTAGCTTACTAAAACTAGATTTGTCTCTTTTTAAAGTCTTCATTACAAGGGATAGTTTTCCAGGGAGGGAACTGGAAGGCATGTGGTTGCAAATGAAGTTGATATAATTAAAAATTTCAAAAAAATGAGAAGAAAATAAAAGGCAAGCTATGATCTCTTTTTTTCAGTTAACCACACCAATGAACAATCCAATAATTTAGAGCCAGAAGTCCTAATCCAGTCATCATAGTCCACCTGATAACAACTTATCTGATTTTCAAAAAGCATTTTAAATTACAAAGTGAAATGAACAGAACCAAGAGAATGTTATATACAGCCACAGAAAAATTATTTGAAGAATGACTTGTAGAATGTCCACCTCCTGGGAAAAAACTGATAAACAGAAACAAGCAAGATACGGTTTTATATATACATATGACTTTTTGTGAAATGTTGCCTTTTCTAGTGTGGGTAGGGGAAAAGCATATCTCTGAGAATTTTAATGTGACAGATGAATAATTTTTTAAAAAGAAAATATGTGGAAGGAAATAAGAACCTTTGGAGTGTTTGTTTTATGGACCCAAATATATAAAAGTAAAACAATTGCTACATCCAATAAAGAGATCACTTTGTCAATGTTTCTATTTTCTTTTTTTCCCAATGTTTCTATTTTCAAAGAGAAAAAAACAGATATTCCCATGTGATGGCTATTAATACATCAGATCATCCATAAATCCAGGTACTTATATGAACCTCATAATGATCATATAGAAACTGAATGCTCCTAAAGCCACCAAATTGGGCAAGAAATTATATAAGAATGACTTTCCTCCAATAGTTGCTAAAGCTTTGAATGAATTTCTACTTTGATTGTTTCTTATTCTCTTTAACACAAATCACAGTACAGGGAGAAAAATATTTGACAATTAAGACACCTGGCTTTGAATTTTGACTTTGCTCTTTACTAGTTGGGCAACCTTGAATAAATGACTTAACATTTCTGAGAATTCATATCTATAAGACGAGGTTGATAATATTTTTATATGCCAATTTTCCAGTGTTTTTAAAACAATTTTTATCAAAAGTATAAATTCAGTTCCTGGTTAGGACATTCTCTAGCAATGCAGAACAATAGTGGCTCTGCTACTTACAGACATAGGATGCTGCCTGGGACACTGTGAAGTGGGATGACTTGACTAAAGTCATGCAGCACTTTGTCTCACAATCAGGTCTTGAGCCCCTGTCTTCCCGACTTCAAGATCAGCACTCAATTACTACACCACGCTTTCTCCCTAATGGGGTTGCTGTGGGGACATAAGGAGTTAATGTGCTGCAGCATTTTGTATTCTGCACCATGGCACACAAACAAAGCAATATTATTAGACATGACTTCCTCTTCCTCACTTAAATCATCTAAAAATTTAGCCACCCATCACCCAAAAGGTCATAACAGATTAATTTGTGCACACATTCTATGAAGACTTGGGATTTGAGAAAGTAGTCATCATTTTTTCTTAGCATTAACTGGTAAGCTATGGAGGAAGAAAGGTCAGTTTGCATCAGATTTAGTCTAGGAGACTTTTGGTAAACAATCAAAGGCATGAGACTGCCTGTGTTTATAAGGCTCTGACTTTTAAAAATACCATCAATGACTTCAATTATGTCTTCTCCCCAAGAATCTGGACCTGACAGGAAAGAAGCCTGGGATGACTCTTGCATAGGTTTTATTGTACAATAGAAAATGGACTGTAGCTTGGAGAAGGGTGATGTTAATTTCTGTTGGGACATGATAATATGTGGCTTTGTCGTTCTGTCATTTTTCAGTCCTGTCTGACTCTTTGTGTTCCTATTTGTGGCTTTTTAAGGCAAAAAAAACTGGAGTGATTTGTCATTTCCTTTTCCAGTTCATTTTATAGATGAGGAAACTGAGGCAAGCAGGATTAAGTGACTTGCCTCCAGTCACACAACTGGTAAGTGTCCAAGGCTAGATCTGAACTCATGAAGAGAAGTCTTCCTGACTCCAGGCTTGGCACTCTGTCCACTGTACTACCTAGCTGCTCTACTATGTAACTTCAGGAGAGGCTATGGACCACCCCAATCTCTTTCATGTGAACTCCAATTCACATTACCAAACACATACATCTGCATGTGCACACATACTTGAAGGATGATTTTTTCTTTAATATGTTCTTAGAGTTTCAAATCATATTTTCCATTAGCCTTCTAGGGAAGGAGAGCTTCGGCAGAACTCTCTCTTTAGAAACAGAAGAATCTCAGACAGGACTAAAAAATGGAAAGAGTACTTACTCAGGTACAATGGGCTCCTTCACATTCACTAACTGGGTGATAGTAGGCAGACCATTTAAGCACTCTTGTACTCAATAATCTCAACTGTAAAAGGAGGAAGTTAGACTGGTATTTTCTAAGGTCCCTTTCAGTTTCAACAGTTTATCTTTCTCTGGTTTCAAGTTCTCTTCCAACTCTATAAAATTCTATCCTCTAATTCTTTCATGGAAAGATGAAAGTTTTTTTTTTTAAATAGTCACCAAGTAATTATTTTTTTAAATCAAAGATATTTTATTTTACTAATTATATACAATAACAATTTTCAACATGTTTTCCAAAATTAAAAGATTCAAATTGTCTCCCATCTTCCCTTCCCCCTCAGAAATGGTACGCAACTTGATTTTGGTTATATATGTATTATCATGCAAAACATACTTCCATATTGGTCATTGTTGTAAGAGAAAACTCATAAATTCCAAAATAACCACAAATAAACTAGTGTAAAAATAGTATGATCAAGTAACTCTAAATGGAAGGATTTTTGTTTGTTTGTTTTTTTTAATGAGCAATCCCATTTTTAAGTCTGGATCTGTGATTCCATTAGTATAAAGAACTGGGTATGGAAACATCCTTCATAATGACAGTTTATGAACTTGTCTATAACTTATACTTTTAGAGTTGCCTAGAAGCATTGAGATATTAAGTGATTTGCTCATGGTCACAGAGGGAGCATGCATCAAAAATCAAATTCATGTTTCACTCTCTGCTATCTTCTGATTGTAAGGGGTAAAAATTAGAGTTTATTGACTGAATATGTTATACTAGTGGTCACCAGTGATTAATTCAATCCCAATAAAATATTCAAGTCATCTTGGGATTTTTATGGTGGTTTAATTACAACAGAGGGAAGAAATTAAGAAGAAGAGAGAGAGAGGAAAGAGAATTTAAACTGCTCCAGCCCAGGCTGAGCCAGGCAGGAGTTCAGAGGCCTTGGCCAAGGGGCCTTCTCAATCTAGCTTGGCTACCAGTCATGAGACCTCCCCCCCAAGATGAGGGGTCTCCTAGGAGGATAGCACTTTAGGAGGTAAAGGAAAAAGAAATCAGCCTAAACCATTCACCAAGCACACTAAGAATTTCTCCCAGTTACCTCACCAGCAAGCCACAAACGCCAAACTGCCACTACTCCAAGCAAGCCTCCAGGAGCTCCCCATGCTGCTTAGCCCAATGTCTCTGCGAGAGAATGAGAGCAATAGTGAAAGCAAGTGACACAAAGTAAATAGACTGTTTTTTTACATCACTTCCTGTGTCTCACATGTACCAATGGTAGCTTAAGCTTGACTTAGATCAGCCCAGGGAGTCTGTCAGTTGTTTCTTATTTGTCACTTGCTAGCACATGTCCGTCATAGGCCATCCTCCTCAACACTTAATCCTTAGTAGGGGTGTATACATTCCTGGTTACTAAAATTCTAAAGACTAAGCAAAATGGAGAAAATCTAAAATTCACATTACAAAGAATTTTGCACAAGGACTTCATCCTTTAACCTCCTAAACTCCTACCCTGGGACACTGTCATCCTGATGATAGTGTCTCACATTGTCTATTACATATAGACCTGACTCTAGCACACCCAACTTCACTCCTTGGCAATCTTTTCATCCTCTCTGTACCAACTTCCATTTCCAGGTTTGAAACCATAATCAAATTAATCTTGTAATTCCTTCTGGAATAGATATGTTAATAATCTACTCCCCTATAGCTCTATTCATTATCTCTATAACTTTCTAAACCATAATACTCTCCTTTGCTACTATTCTACTATATATATATATATATATATATATATATATATATTCACTTCCCTATTAGAACATAAGGTCCTTGAAGAGCTTTGCAATTTTTGGAATCATATTTCTTTTTTTCTCAATTACATTTAAAATTTTTTAAACATTTGTTTTTTTTTTTTAATTTGAGTTTCAAATCCTCTCTCCCTTCCTTCCCCCTCCATTCCTTGAGAAAGCAAACAACTTTATATAGAATATGGATATGAAGTCATGCAAAACATATTTCCATATTACTTATGTTGTAAAAGAAAACAACCCCCCCCAAAAAAACATAAGAAAATAGATAAAGCTAAAGTGAAAGTTTTGATCTGCATTCAGATTCAATCAATTCTTTCTCTGGAGGTGGATAGCATTTTTCATCATAAGTCCTTTGGACTCATGTTGGATCATTGTATTGTTGAGAATAGGTGTCCTCCAGCTGATCATCAAACAGTATTGCTTTTACTATGTACAATGTTCTCCAGGTTCTGCTCATTTCACTTTGCATCAGTTCATATCAGTCTTCCCAGATTTTTTTAATGACCCAATTTGTGATTTATTTTTAAAGTATTTATTAAATTCATTCATTCATTCATTTAGAATATTTTCCTACAGTTAAATGATTCATATTCTTTCCCTCCCCTTTTCTTCCCCCCTCCCTATGCTGATGAGCAATTCCACTGGGTTATACATGTACCATTGTTCAAAACTTATTTCCATATTGTTAATATTTGCACCCATTTGTCATTTCTTAAAGCACAATAGTATTCTATCACAATTACATACCACAACTTTTTGTCAGTCCTCAGTCATTAGACATACCTTCCATTTCCAATTCTTTGCCAACATAAAAAGAGCTGCGATAATATTTTTGTTAGAGTACCTTTGATTTCTTCATCTGAAAACTGCCTGTTCTTATCCCTTGACCAGTTATCAACTGAAAAATTACTTGAATTCTTAAAAATTGGACTCACTTTTCTACATGTTTGAATAAATGGGGTCTCTTAGAGATACTTGCTATAAAACAATTTTGTTATCATATTCCTAAAATTTAGCAGCACACTTGGTAGTACTTGGCATCTAATAAATTCTGTTTCACTCATCAATTCATTCATTCCAGGCTCTAAGGATAACCTTAGGTTAATTATATCCAAGGATAATTCTATCCAAAATTCAACAGTCTCCCATACCCAGAGTTCACACCAAATGTAACCAACAGAAAAAGGTATTTATTAAGCAGTATGAATCAACAAACATTCATTAAGTACTTATTATGCACAGAAAACTACAAAGGGAAAGAGCCAGAAATAACCAGGGTCATTGTCAAAGGGCAGCAATGAAGATTTGTTAGAATAAGGAAGTAGGTTTTCTCTAATATCAATTGGTTAGATAACTCTTCCTTTATATTATGATATGTTTCATATCTTTCATATGCTTTATCACCCTTTTTAATTGAAAACATGTTGATAGGACCTGTTTTTATATTATTTTGTTTCCCTTATAACAATAATTTTAAAAACAACTAAGCAAACAACCAACATAGCCACTGGAGTCCATGCTGGGGATAGCAATTCCTTGACCTCGCCCAGTAGTAACAGAGATGTATAGCTTGATCAGGCAAATGTTATGTAGAAATTGTGTTAAGTTTGAGCCCAATCTTTCCAAATACTGAGGTAGTATTGGGGAGATTGTACCCACTGTTTTGGTAAGGGAGAAGATGTTCATATTGTTGTTCTTGCTATATCTTCTAATTAAATACTCCCTTGTAACAGGTAATTTGATTTTAATTGATTAACTGAAACTGGGGTACAAACCAGTGCAGAAAATACACTGGAATGGGAGCTTGTACTCATAGAATTAGAAAAAGTCATCTCACAACCTCTCAGAGGTGCCTTAGAATATTTAGGAAGAGTACTGTAATCAGCCTTGTGGGAAGAATCCTGAGTTGTCTCCATATTTCTACTTGAAATAATGTTGGCATATAGTGCGTCTTAATTGTTAAGATTATAGTCTTAATTTACAGAAGTCATTCTTTGGATTTAAACTAAAAATGTGCTAGAAATTGGTCCCAAAATTCTATATATTTTCTATTTGAAGTTTAATATCTCTCCCTTCTATTTAGAGTCAAATGTCTATTTTTTAGAAAGGCTTTGACTGCCAATAACCTATTGTTCATTGACTTAAGTCCATAGTACTTGTTGGCTATGGGGGAGGGGGGTGGTGGAAGGAGAGGAGAGAAAGAACATGATTCATGTGTTTATGGAAAATATTTTAAATTACTTAATTAAATAAACTTTAAAGATTAGTAGTAGTAGTAGCAGTAGTAGTCTCTCGGTAACCGAGGATGACGATTGTCTTTGTGAGTTTTTGTGCACAAAGACACTTGTGCATGAAGGAGATTTAAGTGGAAAAGTCAATGCACAGAGACAGTCCCACTCTCTCGTCATTGGAAGCCTGGGTCCAGTGGCACGAAAAGTCATTACACCTGGAGACTTCCTCAGCTGCATTGGATGGCTGTGTTGTCCTTTGTGCTCCAACACGCCCTAAGCACTCCACAGTGCCTTGCTGCGTCGCCATCTCAGCCGTTGAACCTTCTTATTGGTTTCTTCCGCCTGTTCCGCCGAAGCAGTCTTCACATGCTGGGTGAGCAAAGCCCTGGTTCACCAGGGGTCGACAACCCGATGGCTACCCTCACAAGGCTTAGCCGGCCTGTCGAAGCCGTTGCCCAGGGTGTGGCCGCTGCTGCATGCTAGCAGCTACTAGGAACCACAAGTGAGAGCTGGGTGTCAGGTGGGGGTCAGAGGCTGGAGAGCTGCCCTAGAAGGGCACGACAAGCCCTCCATACTAGAGAAATTACTCCTCCCTGAGCACCCCATACACCCCAAACTTTAAAGATTAGTCTGTAGTAAAGAGAGCATCTAGCTCTGTTGATGAAAAATGGTATGAACAGTGCTAGTGAAACTATTTAGGCATAGATTTCTAGCAATAACTCTAATTAGCATGGTAAAGCTTGAGCAGAATACACATCCGTACACTACCATTCTCCCTCTTTGATATATTAAAACCCATAGATCCTTCTCCACTCCAGAGAGAATGTTTAAATTTGCATCCCACAACTCACTACATTAGCCTTGGTGAAGCAAAAAAGACCTAAAAATTTCTAGAGAAAAAGTATGATTCAGTGGAATGAGTACTAG
Source organism: Monodelphis domestica (assembly GCF_027887165.1). Classification (NCBI taxonomy): domain Eukaryota; kingdom Metazoa; phylum Chordata; class Mammalia; order Didelphimorphia; family Didelphidae; genus Monodelphis; species Monodelphis domestica. The sequence goes on along the minus strand of NC_077228.1, from coordinate 342,226,600 downwards.
ATTTGGTGTCAAAATATTGGTTTGAATTTTGAACCCTCTACTAACTACATATGTGATCTTAAGTAAATGATTTCACCTCTCAAACTATGGGGTCTCTGTAAAATGGGGTGATTGTTCTAGATGAAGTATGAAGTCCCTTCCAATTCTAAATCTATGGTCCACTGTCATTTTATAACTCATTCTCCCCACTCCAGAATTCTACCAACTATATAGCCCATGAGAGAAGCAATCAAGAAAGATTTTTCCCCCTTCCTACACAGGCCTATATTTAACCTAATGTGTTTGTCTGACTGCTTAGATACCATGGTGATTGGTGCCATAGAAATAGAGAGACCCAAGCAGTGAGGAAGGATGATGACACAATCTTATAGAGTAAAAGGCAGACTAAGTAAAGAAGATGAAGAAATAAGGGATGAAGAGAGGAGAGATCAGAAGTAAGAGAAAAAGAAGAGGGAGAAAGAGAGAGAACAAGAAAAAAACAGGAGAGATTAGGAAAAAGGAGGGAGAGAGAGAGAGAGAGAGAGAGAGATAGAGAGAGAGAGAGAGAGAGAGAGAGAGATAGAGAGAGAGAGAGAGAGAGAGGAACAGCAAAGTAATTCTAGAAAGACTATTCAGCTTGTTGACTGTGCTGGTCTTTGAATATTGTGTCATTAGAACATCCTGTAACAATCTTGGTTTTTGGAGGTTGGAAGATGTGATAGAAATAACAATTTGTCTCAAAACCTGACAAACTTTAGAGCTTCTCACTAGAAATGGTGGAGAAGATCATATCAAGATGATGTCCAAAATACAATACTAAGTGGAATTAGGTGAATCAAATGAGAGGATGGAAAAAAATTTCAGAAATCATGGGGGATTATATGTTTGATTTGGGGTGGAAAAGATGAAGATGATGTGCAATATTCAGGCAACCAATGTATTGAAGAGTATGTTTAATTAGATATTTAATCAGATATCTCTTATCTGAAAGATCCCAAACTCACATTCCAAGGAAATAGTGTGTTTAGAAGCTTAAATGAACAAGAATGCAGAGTTGAATTGTTTCTTTTAAGAATCTCCTGGGCAAAGAAGCATATATCCAATGCAAAAGCTTGTGATGATTATTTGTATTTAAAATTCATAGTTTAATGTCTGGTGGAATCTTTTAAGACTCTTTCTTCTTCCTGCATTGTTGGTTTGAAAGGAAAGACTTGCTTAGACCCATATCCTTCCAATTATTAATAAGCTATCTGAGATGTCATAGAGTTTAGAGGTAAAAAGAACTATAGTGTATATGGAAATATAGTCATTGTTTTTTTCCAAATGATGTTGTTAAGGGGATTTTAAGCAAAGGGATAAGAGAAAATCTTGTTCTAAGATACATATATGCATATATATATATACATATCTGCTTTTAATGGACACTCCTCTTTGAATCAGCAATGCCTACTTCAATACAATTTTTTGTATTGCAGCAAGGATTTGGGAGACTAGGAAGATAAAGGGAGGTTTTCAGTGAATATATGGTTTGTAAATTTCCTTCATCAGTCAGATAGACTTGTGGCTTGCTGTTGTTCAGTTGTTTGAGTTGCATTCCACTATTTGTGACCCTTTGGGGGGGGATGGTTTCTTAGAAAAGCAGTTTGCCATTTCCTTTTCCAGCTCATTTTACATAAGAGAAAACTGAGGCAAACAGGGTTAAGTGATTTGACCAGGGTCACACAGGTAGTAAATATCTGGGACTAGATTTGAACTCAGTCATTTTACTCTAGACCTGGTGCTCTATCCATCACACCACTTAGTTGTCCTCAGATACACTATTAATATATAATTTTAAATTTTAGATACTTCCCTGGGATCCCTGATAGCTAATTCCATCAATCAAGAAGAATTGATTAAGTATCTACTATGTGTCAATCATTCTGCTATGCAGTGAGGATACAAAGACAAAAAACAACTGGTCTCTTCTCAAAGAGTTTACATTCTTTTGGATGCTACATGTTCATATAAAGGCAATGGGGAGATTGACCAATAAGGGCTCAGTCCCTGATGAATGCCTAGATATTCTCCATGTGCTGCCAATCTAACTGCTATGGCTCAGGACTTCATACTGTGTGGTGAGGAAAACCCCTTCAATTGGCTTCCAAGCTAGAAGCACTGATGACTCAGAAGGCTCAGAGCCAGAACTGAGCTCAAATACAAAAAGCATTTCTTGCCCCTTCCTTCAGTGTGTGTGTATGTGTGTGTGTGTGTGTGTGTGTGTGTGTGTGTGTGTGTGTGTGTGTGTATTTTCCTTCCTAGAAGTGAAGGAAGCAAGAACTGCTTTCAGTGAACCGATCTTCAACAAGCCACCATGTATGTCTATGAACACATGGTGTCTGTCTTTCTTGAGTTTACTATTTCCTAATATCAGATGGATAAGTATTCCAAGAGATGCAAAGGGGAATATAAATGCTTGACTGGGATTTTACTCGACCCAGTCTAGCAAGAAGATCTTCTCAGGGTCAGAGAGTAAAAATGGCTTCTCTCCCTGACTCAGGCCAGTAGGCAATCACTCTGATTCCACTTTTAAAGTGACAGGTTTAATATAGGTTGTGTGGGCTGAGGATTTTCCCTAAACACTAATAAAAGCTATCTTGATCCCACCATCTGACTTTTCACAAAGTCTCTTCAGCCTTCTACACTCCCTTCCTGGCTGTCTCAATGTCTCCCACCCTATTCTGATCTAATCTAGCTAAACCCACAAAGGAAATAGATTCTAGAGTAAGAACACATAGTAATGGAGTCAATTTCAGGTGGGACCTTGTCTACTGAGCAGTTCCAGTCAACCTTGCTTGAGTTCTCTTCTTCAGAGTAGTGGCAGTATAAAGGACTAAATAGATCTTCAGGAACTAAATAGGTTACTCACAGGAACAAGTGGAAGGGTGCACAGGAGGCCAGAGCTGGGTCCTAGAGAAGCATCCTTCTCCAGAGTTCTCACCCAACTCCCTGATGGAAGTTAAGTTCCTCAGCATTCCAATCCAGGACTCCGAAGGCTCCTCCTGTTATGGGGTGCAGATGTGTACCCCTGGGGTTCAGGAAGGATACATTTTGCAAGAATGCAAGACTCCAAAACTTAGCTTAAAAACAAAAAGAGAAATTTATTAATATAGGAAGTAATATTGAGAATGGCCAGGAAGATAGCAAGGTGGAACAGCAAGATGGGCAGCAGTTCCTTGGGAGGACAGCATGAATGGAAAAGCTGTCCTCCAGACAACATCAGTTCTGGGGATTTTATACTTTTTACAACAGAGAGTGTTAGTCACTCAAGCATTAGGTGAGGTGGGGTGATCGTCTGCCTGGGGACATAAATAAAGATTCCTTAGTTCTAGGGAACAAACAGATGTCTGATAGGATCGAGGTGTGGCCTGGAGGTGCCTCTTCCTGTCCATCTTAAATCTAGAGAATGATCAAGGAGGATACATATCTCAGGACCCTAGGGGGGGTCATTGGATGTTTTTAGGCTCAGAGTCATGAGGATGTAAGGGAGCAAGGGAGTTTCCCTGATTTGCCTGAGTTTCTGAGGGTACAATGCCCATGTCACTCTTTTTTTAAACCCCTACCTTCTGTCTTGGAGCCAATACACAGTATTGGCTCCAAGGTAGAAGAGTGGTAAGGGCTAGTGTGACAAGGAAATCACTTTAAAAGACTGATATATATCAATTTAAGGTCGCCAAGGAATTCAGCTATGTAATTCCTAAATGAAAACTCAAGTCAGCAGTCAACCTTTTATGGAGTTTAATTACAAACAGGAGGAAGAAAGGAATTAGAGATAGAGAGAGAGGGAGAGAGAAAGGGGAGAGAAGGGAATAGGGCTTAAATACCCCCTTCTGTTTAGGCTGGGCCAAAAGGCCCAAGCCCTTAGATAGCTGAGGCAAAGAAAAGAGATCAGTCCCTATCACTCACGTGACCAAAATGGAGAAATAGTCTCAGGGGCCTCCACCTCCAGCTTCCTTCAGAGCAAGCTTCTCAGAGCACAACCTCTCCAACCAACCCCTCTCGTCCTCAGACCCCGCTATCTTTAAGGAAACCATCCAAGTTCCCTCCCCTCAGTTCTCACATCTACCAATCACTGTCCATGTCTTCCCTGTGCCAATGGTGGCTCTACCTTAACCCAGGACCGCCCAGAGGTCTGTGGCTTTGCACATGTCTGTTGAAGGTCATATTCTCAAATAATTAAATCTTGATTCCTTGCTGCAGCCCTTCCTAAATCCTGTTACCCTGAGTAGGGTGGAGATTGGAATAATTAAATTTTGATCTATGCTGCAGCCCTTCCTAAATCCTGTTACCCTAGGTAGGGTGGAGATTGGAATAATTAAATTTTGATCTATGCTGCAGCCCTTTCCATTGTTCAGTAAAAGGTTTCTGTCCTAAAGTAATCTTAAGAAGGGAGGAGGAGGAACCTCCCTTGCCAATGGGGTTCACATTCTAATGGTGAAATTTCCAATATTCACAAGTCTAAGAAATTTTAAGGTTTACACTAAGCAATGAGGGTCAAGTGACTTGCCCAGAGTCACACAGCTGGGAAGTGTCTGAGGTCAGATTTGAACCCAGGACCTCCCGTCTCTAGGCTTGGCTCTCAATCCCATGTCACTCTTGCACATGCTGGTTCTCTGCATTCTGTTCTTCTGCATCTTCACTCTGTTACATTATTTCCTTCCCCAAATTTCCCTTAACAGGGAGGAGTACCCAAGGAATGGATGAGAGTAGGAGTTGCAACACAGACGTCCTGTTGGCGATCAGACTAAATCTGGTAAGGAACCAGGGCAAAAGTTCAGTGACTGTCATCTGACTGCAGACTGATTATCTATCCACTAAGATATCAAACCCAGCAATAAGCCTATCCAGTTGAGCACAAGACTGCTGTATTCACTGCCAACCCAATGCTCAAATGTAAACTATAGAGATTCCTCAAAGGAGAAAAAATATTCTCAAGCTCAGAACATCTAAGGTATGGCTCCTCCTCCTCTGCTCTCTATTCATGTGCTTGGTTCTCTTTGTGCCTTGTGTGTATGTAAGGGGAGGATGAACCCCTATTTCGGGGTATTGTTTTTCTACTGTTCAAGCTTTGTCTTTTCAACAATCCTTTCGTAAAAATTAAATCCTTTCACTTACTGGATTGACATTGGAAAGTAGACTAGGTAGGAGCTTGTAAATGACAATTCTAGAAGTTTCGGCCCCTCGGCATTACCTCTAGACTCCCAAGGGGAGAAATTTTATTCTACTCTCTGGAAACCGAGTAAATACTTGCTTTGACTCAATTTCTAACACAGGCGTTAGTCCTGCTCATTGACACCAGAACTATAATAAGGACTGAGGATAAGGAAGGAGGCAATGAGTGGGAGGTTCTACAATATTATGACATCTTATTGCAAGGTGGGAAGTATAATGCATTGGGGATGTAGTTAACTGGATCATAGCTGTTCCACTGGTATTAACCCATTTGTCTTGTGCTTTGGGGTGCAGATAAGGACCCTCCCTTCTCTTCTCCTCTCTCCTTCGTTTCAATTCATGGGTTAATGAACATTTGGTGAATGCACTGAAACTTGTACCACCATGCCCAATTAACTATTGTTCTCTGTGTTCCCAGGATGCTGTAGCACGATGACTAACTGGGTGGATAGAATGTATGTTTGGCTTCTCTATCCAGTACTCTTTTATACCAGAGTTGTTGTCTACCCACATTTTGTGAACTTGCCATGAAGCATAGTCTTGTAGACCTCTGATTAAATGAGGTGTTGGTAAAAACAGTAAGCCATTGGTAATTTCTGCCTTATTTTGAATTTTCCCAAAGTGAGACTTTTGATGGATAAAGACACAATCAAATCATTTATTCAACAAGCCTGTTGGTGACTAATTTCATGGAAATCGAAAGGCTTTTTATTGAATTTATACCTATTTATTTACCCCCTCTGACACATGTCATGGCAACAATTGAATTTTTAAAAGGGGGAAAATACATACATATGTATATATATATATATATATGTATATATATATATATACAAGTTCTCACTTAATTAAAGGTTCTGAATGACATGTATAATATCTCTCAAACAGACCCATAATGAAAAATATGTAAAAAGGAGATTTGTTGACAGATGATTTTCAAAAAGGTAAGAAAGGAGAGAGACAGAGATTAATTTTCCTAATGTCTGTCTTTTTTATTTTGCTCTCTTGTTCTTCACCCCATTGCTTTTAAAAATAGAAAAAAAATGTGTGATAAAAAGTAGTTGTGAGAATTTAGTGACTTACAGAAATCTGGAAACCGAATTATATTATCATATTTCCAGTGAAGTGTTTCCCTTCAATTCCTTCTTTGGGGATGTATTTTTCCTTCGTTATTTCATTGCCAACATCAATCTCAAAATTTAAAGATGGTGACGAGAATCTTTTGCAATGGTGTTTGAATGAGTTTTGGTGTGAATAAGCAAAAAAATAGTTTTTTTAATCTGTAACATTTTGCCAACCTGTTACTTATTTACCTGGGCAACAAATAATATCCACAGGAAAAGAATGGGAACTGAAGAGGTATGATTGTCAGCAGTTGTGATGAAGAAAAGATTTGGGGCATATGTAAAAAGAGTATTCAAGTAGAATATCTCTTGGAAAAGGTTATCTGTGTTGCCTGTCTTTATGAGATGACATTTAAAGGAAAATACTGGTACATTTTTTTAGATCTCTGTACATTAAAAGACATCTCAAGGGATGAATGGTGCGAGGGCCAGCATAATATGTCTGTGCTACAGGTGGAGGAGTTAACAGACACAACGCTCTAAATTTGTAGCACATCAGTGATAGTGAGGAGAATGTTACACTTAGCTATTGTCAATTAACTTTTTATCTCTACTCAAATACAGTATAGGAAATGGCCTTTTTCTTGGATCTTCAAAATAAGTCGGTGAAATACCTCTCTGTATAATACAAATAGAGCATTTATTCCAAGAATATATTCAGATCCTCATACAGTGGGATGAAAATGAATTTGGGAACCAAAAGTATAAATTTAAATCCCACCTGTGATATTTCCAATCAAAGTGACCTTGGGCAAGTCAATTATCCTAGACCTGAGATCAAATCCGGATTCAGAAACTTAACTAGGTGTGTGACTGTGGGCAAGTTACAATGTCTCCGGGTCTCTTTCCTTTTTGCTAAAATTAGCTTTGAAATATATATATGCTTATATAAATAAAATTTACATATAATTAGTACTTATACCACACAGTATGTTCTTCCATACATATATATATATATATACTCATATATACCTATATAATATACATGTATATTTTAACTGATATGTAGCTTAGAATTAAATATAGCATCCTATGAAAATTAAGTACATTTTAATAAAGTTTTTATGGAAATTCATTATAGGACCCTATAATAATTGGGTGACTAAATGTTTTTCTAAACATATATGTATATTTGTGTATTTGCACACATACACATGTATTAAAATGTAATAATGATAACTGCTTTTCAGGAATTACAGTCTTGCTGGAAAGAAAAAAATGCACAATATGAAATAATTAATTAAGAATTCCAGGTAGAATGTGATCAATGTGATAATGCATTTAATAGATGCTGTATCTGATATTGTTAGGCAACTAAATAGTGCAATGGATAAGATTATTGGACTTAGCATCAGAAAGGTTTGAGTTCTAATCCTGCCTCAGATACTTACTATGTGACTCCGGGCAAGTCACTAAACCTCTTTCAGTTTCAGTTTCTTCATCTGTAAAATGGGGACAATAATATCACCTTCCTCATAGATTGTTGGGATCCTATGAGATAACAAAAGTTTGCTTTGCAAACTTTAAATTGCTATATAAATGCTCACTATTATCATTACTATTATAGAAAGGAGTAAGAGCTACATTAGTCAGGGAAGTCCTAGGGGATATCATGATACTTGAGCCTGGTCATTCATGACAGGTGGATTCAAATAAATAGCAAGAAAAGATTTAAAGGCATTTCACATCATAAAATAATGCCATGATAATAATAAACACATTTTTATGCGCCTTAAGGTTTACAACGAGCTTTAGATATATCATTTAATCCTTGTTAATAACTGTAAAGAAGGGATTTTTACAATTTGAAATTCCAAAATTTTACCATTTTTACTATTTGAATCTCTAAGGGTTTAAGTGACTTAAATTATGCAGAATAACAAAACATAGATTGGGAGCTGGAAGGTTATATAGTACAAATCTCTCACTTTACAAAAAAGGAAATATCCCTCTATCTACTTATTTCTTTTAACCTCACTACTATAAGTCTTCTTTCCCTATTAGATTGTGGGTACAAGATCTGTGTTTTAGTTCACCTTTATATCCCCACGATCTCACAGTGTCTTATATATAAAAGATACTTCAGAGATTTCTGTTGAAATAAATAAATCTAAATTCAAAACATCTTTAAGTATGTCTGTGTTGTTATAAGATGAGGTGGATGACAATAAAAAAGTTAATTTCTCACTGATTCTCAGAAACTCTTTTCTCTTGATATAAATTAATATATATATCATATATATATATATATAAATCAAATTATTGTGAAAGTCTCTCTCTCTGTCTCTGTCCCTGCCCCTCTGTCTCTGTCTTTTCTTTGGGTCTGTCTCTGATTCTGTAACTCTCTGCCCCTATCTATGTCCCTGTCACTTTCTCTCTGTTTCTGTGATAGAAAAAGAAATGAATGAAGAAATTCACTATGGGAAACAATGACACCATGATCCAATGATAGGGCCACAAAAAACATTTGTAACAGGTACAATGCGAAATACAGCCAGTATCAAATAAAAGTAGCTTCATGTGAGCAAAGTAAAGGTTGGTTTTCCTACTTCAATAGAAGATAGAACATCTTTCAGATACCCAGGTTATTAGGAAGAATGAAATATCACTTGAAAGAATAGAAGAAGCACATTATAGCCTCAAGAGGATCATAGATTTGGAACTGGAAAAAATTAAGTAAAATCAGAGAAGAAAAATAATCTCGAGACAGATTGGGATGCTAACCTGTGTCAAAAGATAAGGGAACATTGGAAAAGGACTAATTCAGATCTATACAATAGCTTCAAAGCCCTTTCAGTGGAGGAGAGAAATATATTCTCTTAGCAGGCAGAAATTTCTTTTTCAATGATGAATGAAGATGAGTGCCCACAGGTGCCAAAAGGAAAGAAGCTATCCAGAAATAGGAAGATGGAAAAGAAATGAGTCATGATGAGTAGTGGCTTCCTGCTATAGAGTATTTAAGCAGACCCATGTCACCCTGATGTGAAAAGTAGAGGATAGGCTCTCTTCCTAACATGTTTATGCAGTCTAATGGCATTTGTCAAATTTAATAGCTGATACTACTGCTACTGATTTGTCTGGGAAGCATTGGTAGAGATCATGAAACTCTTCTTAAGATTCTGAAGATCTTAAAAGCACAGGCAGAGTTTACACTATTGCTGCTGATTGGATATAAAGACTTCAGCAACAATAAGCAGATTTCAGAGGCTAACAGCTGATTTAGAGCATCATGTCATAGAGGAAGGTTTGGATTTTTCTTGTCATTGTTGTTCAGTTGTGTTCAACTCATCATGGCACAATTTGGGGTTTTTGTAGCAGAGATACTGGAGGGTTTTGCCATTTTCTTCTCCATTTCATTATAGAGATGAAGAAACTGAGATAAGAGTTAAATAATTTGCCCAGGGTAACACATCTAGTCAGTTTCTGAGGCTGAATTTGTACTCAGGTCTTCCTGACTCCAGGTCTGGTGTTCTATCCACTGTGCCAACTAGCTTTCCTATAATGTGATATAAAATAGTTATGACAGTTTTCATCAGCCTCAACAAAGTCTTAAGAGAATTTACAATCTCATCAAAGAAGTTTTAAACTGAAATAGAGGAAGAAAGAGACCATTGCTCTTCTTCCTTTACCAGGATAGGTGCCCAAAAAAGAGGGAAAGAGATTACACAGAAAGAATAGCAGCACAGAGGAGTAGTAATTCAGAGATGTTCTCCTTAAAAAAAGGTGGTACAGTGGAAAGAACACTGGGCTTGGAATCAGGAAGATTCATCTTCATGAGTTCAAAGCCAGCTTCAGACATGTATTAGCTACACAACTCTAGACAAGTTACTTAATCCTATTTGGCTCAGTTCCTTATCTGTAAAATGAGCTAGAGAAAGAGCAAACCAGTCCAGAATCTTTGCCAAGAAAACCCCAAAGGGGGTCCAAAGAGTTGGACACTAATAAACAACAACTCTAATAAAAAAATCCATGACTTTGGAAATCTCTAGACATATGTGCAGAGTTTGGATAAAAAATAAGATGACATGGAATTTAACTTAAAGAAGTATATTAGAACCAACCAGTATTACTGAAATTTGGTAGGATGTGATTACACTGGAATATGGCTTTGGCAACTGTTAACTTGGAAATAACACAGAACTATCAAATAGTCAGAAAATCCAAGTCTTTCATCAGGATAGGGATAAGTCCAGTATTTAATTCTTTACTCAGAGTCTGGTGCCACAACTTTTACAGGGTGGGAGTGTCACCAGGCTAGATGACGACTCCAAGGAACAAAAAAAAATTGGGGGAACCTATATACCATTTGGGGAGTCTAGGGACAGGGAAAGATAATTGGCATCACTATAGCTACAAAGAAAATGGGAGTGTTCAAACTACACTGACAGGATACAATCAAGCTTGGGAAAGGAATCATAGCTAAAGACTAGGGTGTAAGAGAAGAGACTACTTACAATGGATACTAAAGGATGGTTCCTGCCCAGGTGTGGATTTTCTTGGGAAAGGATCTGATATAATAGGGGAGACTACCTAGGATTGTCGTGCACCTGAGGGTCTGCCACTTGAGTCTGAGCCTGTTAGCCTGGGATTCTCTTCAGGGTGGATTCCCACAGGAACAAATACAAACTTTGGGGTCTCCAACCTACAAACTAGTCCTGAACCCTGGGATTCACCAGATCCCACCAGGCCACAAGTTTGGGATTCCTAGATTCCATGTTGACAGGAACATATTACAGATTTCATTTATGTCCTGTTTTAAGGTTTGCAAAGTGCTTAACATGTGTAACTCTGAATACCTGCTTCCAGTCTCTAAAAGACAGGGATATTCCTCACTTCTCCCCTAGGGTTCTCTGGTACCAGTTTAGGGATGTCTAGGTTCTTTGCCATTGGTTCTAGCCCCTACCAAATGTGTTCCCTCAACCCTCAAGTCCCCTGAACCTCAGGTCCATTTAAATCAATCAATAAACATTTATTTAAGCCCCTAGTATATATCAGGTACTGTGCTAGACACTGAGAATACAAAAAGAAGCAAAAGACAGACTTTTCCTTTAAGAAACTTATAATTAACCCCTTAATAGTCAGGTTAGCTATTATAAAATAATATGTACCTCAAAGATAAACAAGAAAAATACAAATTCCTCAACACAAGTGGGACATAATCTGCCCCATTTCTATACACTTCAATCTCTCGAGAAGAGGATAGTAGATTTATAGCTCAGATCTTTGGGCTTGAGTCTCAGGAATTCTGATTTCTCAAGGCTTCCTTGCCATGTTGGCTATCTCTACCCTCCCGCCTGTAATTCTGGCTTCAAGGACAGGATGGCTCCAATTCCTGGGTCCAGTGTGTAAAGATTAAAATTTAGGGGAGACTGAGGCAGGTAGAAATTAGTTTCTCTCTGGAAGGAGTATTATATTTTTAGAGGTTTATTAAGGATTAAAGAAAATATAGGATAAGGAAAACGTGCCTAGGCCAGAGGCCTAGACAAGACCTCACCTACATTATGGAAAGAGCCACATCTGCTCCAAAATGGAAGTCCAAAAGGAGAGACCGAGAGAGCCTTTGAATCAGCTTAAATACCTTCTCGATCTCGGCCCAGGTGAGATTACAAGGCATTCTGGGGAAGTGGAGCAAAGGCTCATGGGGATTGTAGTCCTGTATTCGAGTCTATTTTTTACAAGTGGAGATTACTGCCTACATTTGAAACTCAGAAGGAACAAAAAAAAAAAGATAGAAGAGAAATAGAAGTGCCAAGGCCAAAAGACTTAGAAGAAGAGAAAGGAATCACTCCTTCCCCTTTATCAGTTCAGTTCATATAGCTGTGTTGTAAGTGAATTGTAATCTTTACTCTCTGAACTCAGCAGAAGAGAATATAGAAGATAAAGAGTTGGGGCAGCTAGTGGATAGAGAACCACATCTAGACATGGAAGTACTTGGGTTCAAATCTGGACTCAGATATTTCCTAACTGTGAGGCCCTGAGCAAGTCACTTAATCCTAAGTGCCTAACCCTTACTGATCTTCTGCCTTGGAACTGGTACTTAGTATTGATTCCAAGACAGAAGGTAAGGGTTTTTAAAATAAGAAAAAGAGTGACACTGTCCCAATTTGGGCAGTTTTAAAGATGTAGCCTATTTCAGATATACTCAGCCAAGGAAGCAGTACTTATAAAAATGGCAGGAGAAGATAGCAAAGAAGGGAGCCTCCAGAGAAGGTACCATGGGCATGTTCCCAAGACTCCATTAAACTTCGTATAGGCTATTATTTATACTTCTATTTGTATGTGACTTAATGTCCTCCAGAAGAATTTAAGTTCTTCAGGGCAGGGATTATTTACTTTCTTCTCTTTGTATCCTGGAATCCCTTTCACCTAAGTGCTTAACAAATGTTTGTTGAATTGAATGATTGACTTTTCCTCTTTTCTTCCTTTTAGTCAAGCTATAATTTTTATTTCAAAAGCATCTTGAAACTATAGCAATGAAATTCAACCATATCCTGCCAAAAATCATCCATAATATTAGAGAGCAATATCTCCCCAAATCAGGAAACTAGATTTCCTACCAATAACGAGTATACAGAGTTTTCCTAGTTACTGATACATTAACATTCTCCACAGCAGCTAGCTAATTTGTTGTTGTTTTTCAGTCATTTCAGTCATGTCTGATTCTTCATGACCCCATTTGGGGTTTTCTTGGCAAAGATACTGGAGTGATTTGCCATTTCCTTCTCCAGCCCATTTTAAAGGTGAGGAAAATTAAGCAAAGAGGGTTAAGTGATTTTCCAGGGTCACACAGTAAGTATCTGAAGCCAGACTTGAACTCAAGAAGATAAGTCTTCCTGACTCAAAGGTCAGCACACAATCCACTGCACCACCTAGCTATCCAGCTAGCCATTTAGTGAATACCAGAACTAGTCACAATGATTGACAGCCATGCTGTGGGAGTCAAAAGGAATTCTGGCCTCGTACCATGAGGAATCTCCAACTGGGAAGTATTGAATAGAGTCTTTGCTTCAAACATCTTAAGGACTACAATGCAGAATAGAAATTATTTTTTTCCTTTTGGCCCCAGACTGCAAATTTCTCAAGCATAGGTAAAAGTTACTAAGAAACAGATTATGGCTCAATGAAAGGAAAAACTTCCTAATAATTAGCCCTATTAAAAAAATAGAATGGACCTCCTATAGAGGTAGTATTTTCCCCCATTTGGACTGTTTGAGTAGAAGCTGAATCACCATTTGCCAAATAAATTATTGAGATTCTAGCTAATAAATAAGTTGATATAAATAATAGCTGAAGGCCTTTTCAACCCTTGAAATTCTGTGTTTCTCACAAGCAAACATGGCAGGGACTGACAGAGTTCTAGGAGAGAAAGAGAGAATTCAGCAATAACACTGATTTTTTAAACCCTTACCTTCCATCTTAGAATTAATACTGTACATTTGTTCCAAGGCAGAAGAGCAGTAAGGGCCAGGCAATAGGGGTTAAGTGACTTGCCCTGGGTCACATAGCTAAGAAGTGTCTGAGGCTAGATTTGAACCCAACATCTCCCATCTTTAGGCCTGCCTCTCAATCTACTGAGCCACCTAGCTGCCACCAATAACCTTGATTGCAATTGTGTCTGGATCAATGGTGATACTACTAGTGGAAAGAGTGGCAGTCAAAAGGGGGAGCAGGTTTGGGAAATATTAAGTTCATTAAGAAATACTGTCTATTTTGGAGAAAGAATTCAATATTTTCCATCCATGATTGCCTCTGGGAAACTACATCTAGATATCCATTCATTTGGGTAAAAAGTTCCCCAAAACTTATACAAGTACTCCAAGTACCGATGTATATATTGGGTATAGAACAATCTTTATTTCACCTCACAGAAAGTGAATACTACCTAGAGAACTTATGGAAACCTATAAATAGTCCATATAATTCCCCTTTCCTCTCTAATGAGTCCCACCTTCCTCCAAGAGCTTATGGAATACTTCTGGCTTAGAGCACCACCTTGTGATTTGAAAGGGGAAAAATATTTGGATTTATTGAAGTAGATAGTACTCAACACTCTACTAAGTTCTTCTTTTATCTCAAAGATCAACCCAGTTGCTAAATCTCATGATTTGACTTCCTCCAAAAAAGAAATGCACTGGAGAATTGTACAATCCAAATAATATTCAGTTGTTAAAGGAGACAAGAGTCAGTCTTTTGTTCCCTATTATAGCTTAAATTGTTTTGCTTTTCTTCTATCTCTGAGGGCCAAATTTTCAGTCCCAATAAGTGGCCATCTATCCCATGCTTTAAGCCCTTTTTAAGGGTCTTTGTATTCTGACCTATGTTCAAAGAAATTTTAAAAAGATGAAAGGTCAAGTGTTTAGTCATGATTCTCTATTATATGTCTAATACAAAAAAGTAGCCTCAACAATCATCCAACATAGCCAATTCATCCCCAGCTACCGAGAGCCATCCTCCATGAAACTTTAAGAGGCATGTCTGAAACTGACATAAGACAACCAAGTACCAAATAATGCCATACCTACTCTCTAAGTAGGTCAGGTTTGTTTGGGAACTCCCTTGATCTGTTTTTCCATGTGGTCACCAGGTAATATCAAGCACCCACCCATTTTGTAGCCATAGGTCAGGAATCATATACCTAGGATATTCTTTTTATGGAAAAAAACCTGTTAGGGTTATTCTAAGCTGTAACTTGTAAACAGTACAATTGAATTAAAAAAAAATAAATCATTGGAATTCATGCATCTGGAAAACTGGGCTTATATAATGATATAATAATGGTCACTATAATGGTTATTCAGGCATGAACTCTCTTGAACCTTCAGCTCCTCCTTCCTCCCAAGAGTAAGACTTTTTTTAAATGGAGGAATAGTTTGCCTGTTCTCATCTTATTAATAGAGCAAGTAAATATAAGGGTATTCATTATTCATCATTTCTTGGGTAATAGTTGTCATGGGTATTATAGTGGTGGTACCAGAGTTATCTCCACCCATGCCCAACACATTCCTTCACTATCTTCTCTTTATGAAAGTTGTGGGGTCTGTCTCTGATCAGTTCATTAATTAACCAGTTGATGAGGTATAGTACACTATTTGGCCATCAGATGTTATTATGTCTACTAAAAAGCATTCTATTTCCCCTTTTTACTTCCTATGCTCCCTCTGGAGTAGACAGGTAGTTGAGCTGGTTCCTCAGGTTCAATCAATAGATGTCTAGAGACATAATCTGGAATATGCCCAGAAATTACCAAAAATGTTAAATATTTCTTATCTCTGTTCTTCAAGTTCATACCCCATGATTAGATTCCTTCCCCTCCTTATTCATATCCCCAATTCAAAATATTTGACAATTTACTCTTTTTTAAAAAGTTTTACTGATTTCTTTTGTTTATATTAGTCATTTATTACATTTCTCAAGAGTGTGCCATCTCTTATGATGAAGAAAAATAAGCAAGTGAAAATATATGTTATAGGAGCTTTATTTAATAATGTATATGGTCATCTGTTCCTGAATGTCTCTACCTCCCTGCTCTGAAGAAACTATATTTTGTAATCTCTCTAGGACCTTCTTTGGTTTTTCCATTACTCAGTTCAACTTCTTTTATGAGATTTTTAATTTATGTTTTTGTGGCCATAGTAAATATTGCTCTATTATTTTTCTTTCTTTTTCTCTGTATCAATTTGTACACATCTTTCCATATTTCACTGAATTCTTCATCTTTGTAATTTCTCCTTGAACAAATACTCTTCTGTTTCACTCATCTATCATATTTTTTTTTACTCTTTCCTCAGCAGGAATCCTTAGTATAACATACTTAACAAATGGTGACCCAGTCTCTGCTAGTTGTCCAATGGAAACTCTCCATCCCTTGAGGTAACATTATGATTTAGGAATTGCTTTTTTTCCCCCTCCAATCATCATGTTTAAATTTGCTTCTTCACAACTTTGACTCCATTGAACTGAACCTGAATATAATCTCATAGGTGAACCTGAAGAAACCTAATCCTTCTTCCATATGACAAATATTTAAAAATATTTATCATGACACACTCCGTTACTCAAATTTTAAACAATTAAATTTCATTACCTCAATTAAAGTTGAGATCAATCCTATATCATTTATTTATCGATCTTATTTACAATTAATTTATTTTGTCTTGGAATTGATTTCAGCTTCTAACCACTTAAGTCATGGTTTTTTATTTCTGAATTTAGTTCAGAATTCAGATAATCTATAATGGGTTGAGTTTAAAAATCCAGTTCATCTACTCAAATAGTTTAACTGATTTTGGGGAATGCATGTGAACAAACAGGAATCAAATTTAATATTCTTACTCCACCAAACTTTTCTTCAAGATTTCTGGCTTGCTGAAAGTTTGGTCTACAATTTCTCATCTAGACTCTATCAAGAAGCACTTCTTAGTCTCATGAGATAAAAGGGGAGTCATTGCTATCTCCCATTACTAAACTTTCAACCATTCATGTTGTTTCCTGTGTCTCAGCCCTGTAACCAATCATGTTATCTACCATGACCCATGATGTCATCTACATGTTCTGTTCTTTGTTCTTATACTCCAAAAATTCTATATAAAGGGAACTGTCTTCTTACTCAGGGTCTTTGGAATCAATGAAGGGAAGACAATGGCCTATGTCCTTGATAACAAATACTTTCTTGCTTACAGATCTGTCTTGGTTTACCCCTTTTTTTAAATTCTAAAATCAAAGCCTGATACTCATAGGACAAGGAAATATTTTTCCACTGCACTTTCCCTACTAGCCTCCTTATTGTCCTTAGAACAAGACACTCTATCTCCCATCTGTGCATTTTCATTGGCTGTCCTCAGGTCTAGAATGCTCTCCCTCCTCATCTTGGTCTCTTGAGTTTCCTGAGTTTCTCCAGGGCTCAGTTAAAATTCCACCTTCTATAGGAAGCTTTTTCTGATCCTCCTTAATGCTGATCCTTCTTAATTTAATAATGTATATGGTCATCTGTTCCTGAAGGTCTCTACCCCCCTGCTCTGAAGAAATTATATTTTGTAATCTCTCTAGGACCTTCTTTGGTTTTTCCATTACTCAGTTTCACTTCTTTTGTGAGTTTCCTTTTGGAAGACTACAATTCTGATTAGTGCAATGGTAAATCACAATTCCAAAGGACTAAAGGTAAAGTGTGCCATCTTTCACTAGAGAATTAAAACCAGAATGCAACATATATTTTTGGACTTGGCCAGTGTGGGGATTTCTTGTTTGATGATGCCTATTGGGCATAAAAGTGTTCTTTTTTAATCAGGCAATGGGGGGGGGGGAGTGAGGAGCAGAGAAAATTAAGTATGTTAATTGGGAATAAAAAAATTTATTTTCAAAAAGGAATTAAAACTTTTCAGAACTTCTGAATACTGCAAATAAAACACCAATGAAAAGAATCCATAGATTTCCTCTAGGGAAAAAATTAACCAGCTCATGCTTCTTCTTTCATGTCCTGTAGAGACATCTATAATGGGTCTATTTATGGTGCATACATTTTGTGTGGGGAGGAGAGTCTGAGAGTTGGAGGTGACTGAAGAAAATATCTAATTTCCTTCTTGTTGGTCATATGATCCCTCCTCCAGATGTATACTTCACTCTTGATGTCCATGTGAAGTACTGAATCAATTAGATAGTATATACACACAAACTATATAAAATGGCTTTCAAATAGAAATCATAGGATTATAGAGTCATATTTCCTAGAGTCCAGTCAAATCAATCCTCTATAATGTTTCTCACACTCATCATTCCACTTTCCATTTCTTAGGCTATTGCACATGCCTGAAATGTATTTCCTCATCAACTTCACCTTTTATAAACTCTAATTTCCTTCAAAGTTTAATAAAATCTACATGTCACCATAGACATGGCCTTTCTTGATCACTCAGCTACTAGTGCCCTTTCTCCCACCTTCCCCTCTAAATTTTCTTGTACGTACTAAGGGACTGATACACGGATATCAACATGTTTGGCTGTTACAAGGAATTGAAGAGCCTTATTTCAGAAAGGCATTATGAATTATTAATGGAAAGACCTTGCTCCCCAAGTTGAAGCATATTAAGACATTTTTATTAATTATTCCAATCTACTAGCTACATGATGAAGAATCTTCTTGTTGACTGGCTATGAACCAGAACCAAAAAATGTTCAAAAGGCTTTAGTCATACAGGATCTTGCCCTTTAACTATACAGAATTTTGTTGGCAAGGTGATGTCTCTGCTTTTTAAATAGGTTTCCAAATTAGCCATAGCTTTCCTTCCAAGGAGCAAGTGTCTTTTAATTTCATAGCTACTGTTGTCATTTTCCATGATCTTTGAGCCCAAGAACATAAAATCTGACACTAATTCCATTCTTCTCTTTCTGTTTGTCAGGAAGTGATGGGAACAGTTACCATGATCTTATTTTGATGTTAAGAATGTGTTAGAATATCATTGTGCTCTTAGAAATAATGAAGGGGGCTGCTTCAAAGAAGCCTAGAAAGACTTGTAAGAACTGATCAGAGTGAAGCAAGCAAAAACTGAAAATTTTACACAACTGCAACAATATTAAGAAGACAAACAACTTTGAAGACTTAGGAATTCTGTTCAATGCCTGATTTTTCAGCAGACTCATGATGAAAAATAATATCCACCTCCCGATAAAGAGATAAAAGACAGAGTGAAAATTTTATCCATAGCCAATCCAAGAGTTTGTTTTGCTTAATTATATATGTGTAACAATTTTTTTCTTTATTTCTTTCTTAACAGAGGGAGGCAAGTGAGAAAGTGAGAGAAGAAGAGAAAATGTGGATTTTTTGTTGATTGAAAAGATAATAAAGAAAAGAAACAAATTCCCTTCCTCTTCCCCCAACCCTCCCAAGAAAGAGATCAGGAGAGAAAGCCACCAAAAGGTTTAGCAGCAAAGTTCATGCTAAGCTTTGTGGTCATCCAATAGAATGTAAGCCCTTTGAGGGCATGTTCTTTTTTTCATATATCTTTACCTGGAGCAATATCTGCATTGAGTAAGCATTCAAAAAATCACTGCCAAATTGAATTGGATTGCAGCTAATCTAATAAAATAAAATACAAGTCAGACAACTTGAAGTCTAGTCCTTGAAGAGGAGCTATTTCCATTTTGGAGTAGGAGGTGGGGCAGGGTTTGCATTATCTATTCAGGTTACTCTGTCTCTTACTGTCACACACCAGATACTAAGGTAACAAGAGATGAAGGGACTTGTCCAAGATCACAAATCATTTAAGTCTCTTGAATCTTATTCCCGTGTTCTGTCTATAATGCTATGCTGCCCATATCAGACCCATAAAATGTTAGCACCATGAAGCCATCCCATCCAACCCCTTCATTTTACAGATGCAAGAACTGGCCCCAAGGAATATTGTGATTTAACCCCTGTAGTTTAGAGGCTATCTGTGTCCAGAACCCAGGTCTCTTGACTTCCTTGCCCATTATTGTTGTTTTCTACTCCCTTAGGTTGCCTCTCATTTCTACTCATTAAATACTAATAATTACTCCTCACTTAATTCATTGATTACTAATGACTGACTTGTGGTAGAGATGGGAACAGCACATTAGAATTCAGTCAAATTTAATAGAAATTGGTTAAGGGTTTAACTATATCCTAGACACTTGACATACAAAAGCAAGATGAAAAACAGTAGCAATAAGATAATATGTGCACAGAAATGAATGTACATGATAACTTAAGGAGGAAGAAGAGAATATGAAAAATAACATAAGCAGGAAAATCTTTCCCTAGAAGTAGAAGTTGGGCATTTTAAGAGACACACATGAAGGCAGAATGAATTCTAAGACATAGTAGCAGAAGATGAAATACTGAGTTATGAGAACAACAGGCAAGCTAGTTAGCTAGAAAGTCCTGAGAGTGAAATGTTATAATATGATAAGATGCTTATTTCGAGAAATACCTTTTATTTTGGGTATAAAGAAAAAAGTTAAGAACTCCAGATGATTTTCTCTTTCTAAATTGCAGACCATTCCCCATATCTTTTTTTCTAGTTTGTGACCTCAGAACTTCTACATCCATCACCCAAAAAAGTAATAAAGAAATTATCTCATGATTAGAGTCATAAAATCATGATATCAGGGACCCAGAGCTAGATGGGTTCTCAGAGACCCACTAGCCCAGCTCCTTCATTTAAAAAATGGAGAGACTGAGGTTCAGAGAGGTAAATGACTTGTCCAGGGTCATACAGCTAGTAAGAATCTAAATCAGGACTTGAATTGAGGTCTTCTTAAATACCCCAATCCACTCTCCTTGGATATTCCTGGGAAGTTTATTTCACTCAGAGATTTATGTCAATAAAATTAACCAATCATTAGGCAAATTAAGTACCAACATGTTTTGTCTTGTTTTTTTTTTTCAGTGACCTCCCTGGGGAAATTAAAAATGAAAAATAATTGCTTTATTACTTCAATATATGCACATATATCTATATCTGGAATAGGTACTTTTTTCCATAAATCATTAGGCATTGGTGATTTTTCTTTCTTTTTCAACCAGAACAGCCCATGAAGCAAAATAATTAGGAATCCTTAATAGCAAGCAAATCCTTGGGGAATAAATGTTACATATAATAGAGGGTTAAAGAACACTTAGCATTAAAAAATTTTTATTTTCCAGCTTCATGCTTTTCATATTCATTCCTCCAAACAATGGCAGAGCAGACTACCAGTTAGAGACACAACCTGAAAAAGTTGTTTTAATCTAGGATCAATGTCTCATCTTGTTCCTATTATATCAAACATTTTTTAAATAATATTTTATTTTCCCCAATTACATGTAAAAAAATTTTAACTTTCACTTAAAAAATTTTTGAGTTCCAAATTCTCTCCCTCTTTCCCAATCTCCCTCCTTAATCCCTTCCCTAAAACAGTAAGTAATCTGTATATCAAACATTCTTTAAAAAGTTTTTTTGATCTTATAATTCTCATGACTCATTCCACCTATATTTACATCAGAAAATAAAACCCACAATTGCTCTTTCTTGGAATCTGGCAATTGATCTTAAATGTGATAAATCTATCTTTCAATACAACCTAAGACCTCTTTGGTTCTCAACCCCCCCTCCCCCCACACACACACTGTTAACTTAAACTGAGCTTTCAGTCCATTAAAATAATAGCTAGGGACAGCCAGGTGGCTCAGTGGTTTGAAAGTCAAGTCGACAGGTCCTGGGTTCAATTTTGGCTTCAGACACTTCCTAAGGTGTGTGACCCTGGGCAAGTCATTTAAACCACACTGCTTAATGCTTTCCTCTCTTCTGCCTTGGAATCAATACAGAGTATCCATTCTAGGATGGAAGGTAAGGGTATAAAAAAATTAGCATTTATACTGCACTTTAAGGTTTACAAAGTGCTTCTTAAATCTTATCTCATTTGAAATTCACAACTCTGTGTAGTAGGTGCTTTTATCATACTCGTTTTACAAATGAGGAAATTAAGACACCCTGATGCTCAATGACTTGTCCTGGGTCACAGAGGTATCTGAGGCAGAATATGAACTCAGGTCTTCTGAACTACAAATTCAATACTCTATGCTTTACACCATCTAGCTATCTATGAAAAGTCAATCTTTTTTTCAGAAAATTGCTATATAGATATGTCTTTTGAGCACTATGACAAGGTCAAGACAAGAAAGCAAAAATAGCAAAAGGGTGATCTCTAACCTAGAGGCGATGTTAGGCAGAAGGAAATATTCATTCCAACCCTTTCTTCTTTTCAAGCAGAGGCAATGTTTATTTGTTCCAAAAGAGTAGAGGATAAACAAGGAAAAGGATATTTCAGCAGTCTAGAGGAACTCAGCATTAGAAGAATCCCTGTAATGGTCCCTAAGTACAATGTGGAGGTTAATGGAGAAAGGGTACCAAGTGAGCACAGGGAAGCCAGGTGGCACAATGGATAGAGTTCTAGGCATGAAGTTAGGAAGATCTAGCCTCAGACACTAGCTGTGTGACCCTGGGCAAGCCACTTTTCCCTCTTCACCTTAGTTTCCTACTCTGCAAAATGAGCTGGAGAAGGAAATGGCAAGCCACTCCAGTATATTTGCCAAAACTCTAATTGGGACCACGAAGAGCCCAAAATTACTGAACAATAAGTGCTTATTGACCAACTATAAGACAAGGGTTATGAATTATTTAGTCATAACTCTGATATTCTATCTATAAATCCTTGGATGTCTTGCCTTCCCACATATGTAATAAGACACTTTCAAGATGTTTTAAGTCAAGACCATCAGATTATTCAGCTGAGCAAACAACAGTAGATGCCTAATAAATTATCTTGCACATCTATTTCACGAAACATCTTATGATGGAAAAAGTATTATATTAGGAGTCAGAATATTTTAGTTTAAATCTGGATTATGCCACTTACTTTCTATGTAATTTTGAGAAAGTCATTTAATCTCTTTGAGCCTCAGTATCCTCAACTGTAAAATGAAGAATTGGAAAAGATTTTTCTAAAGTCCCTTCTAGTGCTAAATCTATGAGCCCAAGGATCTGATTCAATACTTGTAAACTATAATCAGGGTAGCCCAAAGTCTTTTGAAAGTTTATTTAAATTATTTCATACTTCTTTATTTTTTTAATTTTCATATTAAATTTTAAATAAGTTTGACAAGTCAATTCAATCTGCCATTATACATTGCTCATGCAACTGTGTCTGGATGTTACTCTCTTGGAACAGTGATTCACTAAAGGGAGTCCTCTTAGTTGGCCATCTCAGTCACCTGATCTTTCCCTTATAGAATTATTCTTGTAGCATGATATCAATACTGTCAGGCATACAACTCCTTCATTGCATGATCTCAAGGCTAGAACTGCAAATGAAATCCTTTCAGTCACTGAGTAGCAGTTAATTAACATTTTTACTTTGCTTGAAAATTGACCTGCCACAAGATATTGGTCACATCAAATTTTAATAAGAATCCTATAGATATTATTAAAATTATTTAAAATTTAACCTTGGAAATGTTTTGGTAAGTTTGCAGCATTTGTACTTCTGAAGATATTAAAGCTTGAAATTGCACTAAGATTTTTGGGAACAGAATTTTATTCTTTTCTACTCTCTCCCTTGCAACACCATTAGAGTAATTGACACACAACTGGATTGACTGACCACTGAAAGGAGGTAAATTGAGGATGCCTGGGGAGTAATTTTGTATGCTGAAAAATTTTTGTACTGCAGAGTTTGGATTTGAAAGGGCAAAAATTTCTGGAACTCAAACTCACTCTATACAGCTATATATACTGTTTAGAGAAGATCAGTCACTTTCTTTTATTTGATAACTATTGTACAGCTATCTCAGATCTCCATGTCCCTGGGAGTAAACCCAGCTGTGGGTATCCAATCTGCAGAGAACAATTACCCTAGGAGAATCTTATCAAGCTGCCATATTGTTACAAACTTTGGATCTTCATGAGTGCTAAATAGCTCTCTCTCTGTCTCTCTGTCTCTCTGTCTGTCTCTCTGTCTCTCTCTGTCTGTCTGTCTATCTGTCTCTGTCTCTGTCTCTCTGTCTCTCTGTCTCTGTCTCTGTCTCTGTCTCTCTCTCTCTCTCTTTCTCTCTCTCCTTTCCTCCCTCTCCACCTCCTCTCTCTCAGCTTATTGGCTTCCTTTTCTCTACCTCCTTGTCCCTCTCTGTCTCTCTGTCTCTTTCTTCTTCACTCTATCCCTCTTTGCCTCTCCTTTTGTTTTTCTCCTTCTCTCCTTCTCTAGCTCTGTCTCTCTCTCCCATCTCCATCTCTTTCTTTCTCTGTTTCCTTTTCCTCTCTGTATGTCTCTATCTCTGTCTCTCATCCCCTTTCTTCTCCTCTCTGTCTTTCTGAATCTGTCTCTATGTCTCTGCTTCTGTCTAGCTCTGTATTTTTGCTTCTGTCTTTCTCTGTCACTCTCTGTTTTTTCTCTCTGGTGCAGCCTTTTAATGGCCATAATGTGTGGCAGGGTTTATTTTTTTATATTTTTTAGTTCATTGTCATCATATTATCTTTGTCTTGTTTTCTTTCTAAAGGAATACACTGAAAGAAGCTCCTGTGCTGGAAATGCTTTTTTTTTCTTTTAGCTACTATGGAGAAATGATATGGAGTTGCTAAGCAGCAAGAAAAAAAGAAAAGCTAAAGGAAAAACAATTATACTCTCCTTTCAGGCCCTCCAAACTCACCTGTATACAATCTGTGGTGGGGGTAGGATAAACTAACTTGGTGGAGCCTTGAACATATAGCATTAGAGAATCTCTCTGACTCCTCAGGAACACCCTTACAACCCAAAGCTCCAGGGACCTAATTTGTCTATGAGATTGGAGTTGGGAGATGGCTTTATATTACATGGGCTGTGCTGTGGCAGCTAGTTGTATAATGAGCAGAGTAATAAACATGAGATCAGTGACCTATGTTCAAATCCTGCCTTGAATACTTATTAACTATGTGAGCCTGGGAAAGTCACTTAGACTATCTGGGTCTGTTTCCTCATCTGTTGAATGGAAAAATAACTGCACCTTTGCCACAAGGTCATTGTGAAGCTCAAATGCCTTTGTAAG
The DNA here is from genome assembly GCF_027887165.1 of Monodelphis domestica. Classification (NCBI taxonomy): domain Eukaryota; kingdom Metazoa; phylum Chordata; class Mammalia; order Didelphimorphia; family Didelphidae; genus Monodelphis; species Monodelphis domestica. The sequence goes on along the minus strand of NC_077228.1, from coordinate 342,201,715 downwards.
TTGAAAGGCATTACCTTTCTCTTTATTTGAATTTGTAGTCTCAGTACTTGACACAAAGCCTCACCCAAAGAAAATACTTAATAAAGGCTTTATTCAAATTAGACCTCTCTTTTTTGACATCATGGACTGCTTTGGCAGTCTGTATCTCTTTTTCAGAATAATTTCTTTAAAATACATAAACCATAATACACAGAATCACAAAGGAAACCAATTATATTTAAATATCATTTTCAAATTACTTTTAAAAGCAAGTCTATGGATCCTAGGTTAAAGATGCCTGGATGAGGTGGTTACTTGATTTGAAACTGACAAAATTGTTAAAAGTTCCCCTCAGAGAGTAAGTGGAATATACTAGAAATGAGACTGGATTTAGGATCATGAGGTCATAGATTTAGATTTGGAAGCAACCTTAAAGGTTGTCTAGTAAAACTACTTCATGCCCTTTTAGAATTGAGGAAAATGAGGGACAGAGAGAATGTCCCCAATCCATGTGATAACCAGGGTAATAGGAAAGAACAAGATTCACACCCAGGTTCAAAGATTCCAAAACCAGAGCTCTTTCTGTTATGCAGTATTCATCTAAGAAGTAAATTGAGCAAAAGGGAAATCGGGGTATTTGAGGTTGTGTGTTGAAAGCCCCTAGTAGAAGAGCAGGAGTTGGAAAGGAGGGAAAGACTGTGAGTCAAGTTATGAACTCTTTGAGGACAGAAGGAATATCCTAGAGGTAAGCAGGCAACAGTCAACAGAATTTGGACTGGAATAAATACATGCTGAATGAGCCTCAAAGACATAGAAGTTACTGAGTGATGGTGGTGGAGGGAGACCTGGAAAGTACACATGGGTAGCAAGGTGAGTCCCAAGTTCCTCACCACAATTAGTGAGTCAGAATTTGAATGAAAATGTAACCAGAATTAGAAGAGAAAGTGTGGTAGGGAAGCTGCCATCAGGAGAGAGCTGGATTACTTAGTGTGAGCAAGATGGAAGCATCAGGAAAGGAAAGTTCAAGATGAAAGCTAATTTATTATCTGTGGAACATGTATAATGGAAAGGTTAATTGCTTCAGTGTGAGATATCAGTATGGTTGGGTTTAGAGAAATGGGAATAAAGGTGGTTAGCAGGAAACGAAGATCAGGGATTGAAAATTGACGTCCAATGAATCAGAATCATTCAGATGGGGATGGAATAATGGGGTAGAAATATGTTATCAATGAAGAATGAGTTCATTCAGGTACAATATCATTGTCCATAGAGGTTCATTCAAGGAGTAGAGCTCTCCCAGGGTATCAGATAGCAGTATTTAACTGGAAAAAGGTGATAGTGGGAGATACCATATCCCAGTCAACATGACTCTATCATGAATAGACTTTCAACCACCAAACAAAACCATTGCCTCCTCTTTGATGCTAGATAAACCCTAAGAAGAGACTCTTTAATGCTGGAAAACTGTCTTGTTACTGAGCAAATTTTACTATTGTTACAGTTTTACTTTCTTTGTCTTATCACAACTTTATGTACCAAGGCTGTACCTTGGCATTTTTGGTTAACCTTGGGTAAGAGTCTTTTCCCATCATGCCATGACTTGTCCTTACCCTTTAATGGAGTAAAACTTTAAGGCATCTGATGGGTAATTCTGGTTATCCTCATGTCCCATTTGAGTGGGTGGTCAACAAGGGCAAGGAAATTGTTAAGGAGTTTTAGGTGACTGGAAAGATTCTATGCAACATAATTGAATGTGTGTCCTGGAAGACCTTTTAGGCAAATGCAGACAAGCAAATTACTGTGTAGTTTAGATAGCTGGAGAGAGTGACTGGAATGTGACTCATAGTCATATAATTACAAAGTTTCTGAACTAAAATTTGACATTGGGTCTTCTTCCTATATTTGGTTTTCTTTCCATTATTCCTCCCTGTTTCATATATAAACTTGGGAGTAGTAACTTTTTGGGAAATTGGGACTATTTTGTTCAATTAGAGAACCTAATATATAAGAAGTTGAATCTCTGTTTGACATTTAAATCATTTTATTCACCTTACTCTGTGATTGAGCTACACTTGCCAACTTGATGTTCCCTAAAAACAACACCCAGTCTCCTCTTGCCTAGAATACTCTTCCCTATTCAATTACAACTCTTAATTTCCTTGGCTTCATTCAAGACTTAGTTTATGTCCCATCTTCTGAAGGAGGTCTTTCCTGGTCCCTCAGATGCTAATAGCCACATCTCTGAGATACCTTACATCCATTGTCACACTCATTAGAATATTAGCCTTAGTTTTATTATTTGTAAAGTGGTGGCAATAGTGTTCTACCCCCCAGAAATAATTGTGGTTCACATCAAATAAGATAACATATTTGAAAATGCTTTTAAAATTTCAAAGATCTATACAAATATATTCTTCCATCTTTAAGAACCAAATTTCATTTTCCTACCCTACTTCCCATAATTTCCCATAAATTGCTATTTTTAGTCAAGCAATGTCAATTAAAATAAAGATGTCATTTTTTTAAATTATCCATGCTTTTTATAAACTTAGTAAGGTAAATTATAAATGGCTGTTAAGAAATCTTATGACTAATGTTCATTTTTCCTGGACTATTATTGACCTGTAGGCATATATTTTCCTATCTAATATCCAGTTTAAATCACATCTTACATTCTATCAAACATTTCCATGTAAAGAACTATACATGGAATGATGACTAACTACATGGGAGTATAATTAGATTATAAAGTTCCTACATTTTGGGTATAATCTATGAAAATGATTTTTTTTGGCTATTTGTAGAAGGCTTTGCAGAAGAGGAGAAAAAGATTTCTAGCCAAGATGGCTCACTAAAAATTAAAATAGAACAAAGTAAAATCAATAATAATAACAAGAGTTACTTTAAGGTTTACAAGGGCAATATTCACACATATTTCATTTGTTCCTCACCACAACTCTATGAGGTAGGTTTTCTTATTGTCTCCATTTTCCCATTGAGGAAATCAAGACTGTATAAACTTAGCACAGCTAGTGGTGAATTCACACAGTTACTGAGTGTGTGAATGAAGATTTGAACATACATGATCCTGATTCCAAGACTAAAGTTCTATTTGCTGTGCTGCCCAATCTCCTTAGCTCTATGAAAGAGTAGGAAATATTGAAACAAAAAAGATTTTATAAATGCCTGGACACTGTATTTCAAAAAAATTTAAGTGATATTGTCCATATCTGTTAAGACCAGCTAACAAAGTAAAAGTACAGGGCTAATTCAGACAATGCAGTAATGCACTATGATTTCTCTTAATTCCCACAAGTGAGAAAAGTTTTTTTTTTCCATGACAAAATTTGGACTACACTTAGAATCAAATAGAAAGGGAATTAAGACACAAGATGGGTCAGTTTGATTGATTCAATTACCTCAGTTAACCACTTGTTGTCCTAATCCCCTCAATTTGCTCAATTTCTTCACAAAGATCTAGTCAATATGATAAAGACTTCCTAATACATATTATTAATTTTAAATATAATAATAGCTAACATTTATATAGTGCATACTATGTGCCAGGCAATATGTGAAGCACTTTACAATTATTTTCTCATTTTATCCTCAAAAACAATCAGCTTTTTAGTGTAAGTTATTGTTTATTATCTATCTCTTTTACTTATTATCTATCTCTTTTACTATCTATCTCTTTTATTCTGTTCCAAGGTCTCTTCTCTTTTAAAGTAGATGTTATCAAGTCTTTTGTGATTCTAACTATGGTTTCTTTACACTTGAATTGCTTCTTTCTGTATGCTTGTAATATTTTTTAATACCCATATTAAATAAGTTCTAGATTTAGGTTATAATATTCTTAGAGATTTTCTTTTGGGAGTTTTGTATAAGAGGTGACTAGTTAATTATTTCTAATTTTACTTTGCAATCTGGTTTTAATAGATTTGGGCAATGTCATTTGTGATTTCTTGAAATACAATCAAGGCATTTTAAAAAATTATGGTCTTTAGGGGGTTGGCTCAACTATTCTTAAATTATCTACTATGGGCTTGCTCTCCAGATGATAATTAAACAATGTAGGCTAATTAGATCAAGAAAGCATAGGCAACAATATCTGGGCTTACCTTCAATTTGAATGGAACCAAATAGTCCTGTGGAAGAATGCAATGGTCTCTTTGAGCCAGACATTCCCTAAATAATAAGCAGGAATCCCCATTATTGGCACAGAAACATCATGGAAGCCTGTTGCAATGAGAAATGATCCAGATTTGGATTCAAAAGATCTAAATTTCAGTTCCATTTCTGACATTTACTAGGTGTGTATGACCTTTGACAATCATTTAACTTTTAGTGTTGTTGTATCAAATGAGATATTTGTAATGTTCTTTAAAAACCTAAAAACATTATATAAATGCTATTATTTATTACCATGTGGCTCTATTCAAATGGAGGACATGATTATGCCCTCATGAGGAAATCTGGCATGTGAAATAAAATCTTATGCTCTATTCAGAGGTATCTAGATGTCCTAATAGACAAAATATTGGCCCTGGTGCCAGGAAGACATGAATTCAAGTCCTACATCAGACATAAACTTATTAGCTATGTGACCATGGACAAGTCACTCTAAAAGGTTGCTGTTCACCTCAGTTTCCTTATCTATATAATGAGAATAATAACAATTATATATAACAATATTAATTACTATTAACATTATTATCAATAATAATAGCTAACATTTATATAGCATTTACTACACATCAGACTTTGTGCTGAGTACTTTACAATTTTTATCTTAATAGATCCTTATGACAACCCTAGAAAGTGAGGACTGTTATGATCCCATTTTAGAGATGAGGAAATGGAGACAAATAAAGCTTAAGTGACTTCCCCAGGCTCGTACAACTGAGGTTAGATTTGAAATCAAATGTTCTTGACTAAGCCCAGGGCTCTAACCACTGTGTAATCTAATAATACTCCCCTCACAGGATTATGGTAAAGATCAACTGAGTTAATAAATATAAAACTCTTTGTGAACTTTGGTCCAGAAAGTATTGAACATTTGTGTATGTATATCCTGGTTCCCTTTGGCAGTCTTGTGAAATGCATGGCCCCTTCTCAAAACAATGCTTTCTAAGGGAGAAAATCAAACCAAAGGGAAAAAATTATACTGAAATTCAGTTATCAGACATTTTTAAAACAAGCCATCTCCAAGTTTAGAACCTTTGCATTATATAAATGATGATGATAATGATGATTTTGATGCTGAAAATAATGGAAAAAAGCATCAAACTTAGAGGCAAAAATTTAGGGTTGAATCTCACCTTTACTACTGTACAGCTGTGTGAACACATTATTTCAACTCTGAGCATGAGTTTCCTCCTTCTTAAAATGAGAATAATATTTACACAACCACCTTGTCAAGGTTTTTGTGAGGAAAGCTCTTTATAAACTTCATGCACCATAATAGCTAATGGCTGGCATTTACAGAACACATTAAGACTTGCAAAGAGTGTTGCAGATATCCCATTTTATCCCTACAACAAACTCCATGTTACAGATTAAGAAATTGAGGCAAATAGTCATTAAGATTTATCCAAGGTCAAATAGTAAGTATCTAAGATATGATTTAACTCAGGTTTTCCTGATCCTAGGGATTGCCTAGCCACCAATAAACTAATATGGCTTACAAGGGAGATTTACATTGATCATGTATTTTGAGATATATTTATTATCTGAGATATCATTTGTTCATATTTCCATTTCAAAATAGGAATCCAAATATTCTGGGACATCCATTAGTTCAGGTCAAAGGAACCAACAACCACTGGAAATTGTGTGGAGCCCCTCAAATTCCATACACAGTTAAAACATGTTCTACACCTCCAGCCACCATAAGCTGTTCTCCATACCTGGAATGTTCTCCACCTTGACTCCAGCTCTTGAAAATCTCTTACTTCCTTCAAGAGCTGGCTCAGGTTTCATCTACTACACATAGCCTATCTTGATATCCATACTAGTTTATCATCTCTACATTAGAAAAAAATTGCTTAAATTTTATTTTGTATGTATTTTGCAATGTATATATCTCTGTGCGTGTTGTTTCTCCTACAAGTAGAATGGAAGATCTTTGAAGTTATGGATCTTTTCTTTTTAATTTCCAGAACATAGATCAGTGCATTGAGTCCAGTTCTAACATTTTCATACTGGCACAAAAGGCCATAAAGCTGTGCACACCCTTTGATCTAGAAATACCACTACAGTATTATGTCTTTATCTCAAAGAGGTCAAAGACAGGAGAAAAGGACCCACTTGTACAAAAGTATACAGAGAAGCTCTTTTTGTGGTGGAAAAAAAAATGGAAACTGTCCATAGGGAAATAACTGAGGAAGATATGGTATATGATTGGTTTTTTGTTTCCACAAGTTTGAGTGAGATGAATTTATAAGAAGTTCAAATAGAAAGATGAAGAAAGAGAATCACTATAGCTAAAATAATAATTGCTGTTTAACTGCCTTTCAGTATTGTTAGATTCTTCATGATTTTTTTGGTGTTTTTCTTTGCAAAAATACCATAGTGATTTGACATTTCTTTCTCCAATTCATTTATTTTTATTTTTCTATTATATACTTAGTAACCACCACCAAAAAAAAACCTTTTAAATAAAACTAACACATTTTTAAAATGATATGCAAAACCAAAACCTCCACATTCATTATAATTTGATAAGAATGTATAAATTATATACATATATAAGAATATAAATATATATATATATAAACATCCTCTGCTTTTAAGTACTTTGGATTTGTTTTACTTTGACACTATTTTCTCTTGATTTTGTGGCTATTATTTTTTAATGTAATCATAGAATTATTATTATTATTAATATAATCTTTTCTTTTCATTTTGATAATTTCCTCTTATTTTCTTCAGATTTCCAATATTTGTAATTTACTATTTTTTAAACTTATTTATTTAGAATATTTATCCATGGTTACATGATTCATGATTACCCCACCTCACCCCTCCCAGAGCTGGCAAGCATTTCCATTGGGTTATACATATATTGTTGTTCAAAGTCTATTTCTATGTTGTTCATATTAGCAAGAGAGAGATCTTTTAACATCAAAACCTTAATCATATCCATATTGAACTATGTGACCAATCATATATTTTTCTTCTGTGTTTCTACTCTGGACATGGACAGCATTCTTTTTCATATGTTCCTTTGGATTGTCCTGGTCATTACATTGCTGCTAGTATAAAAGTGCCACAGTGAATCAATCTGTGTACAAAGTTCTGGTTCTGCTCCTTTTGCTCTGCATTAATTCCTGGCGGTCTTTCCAGTTTCCAGTTCACATGGAATTCTGCTAGTTCATTATTCCTTTTAGCACAATCATATTCCATCACCATAACATACCACAACTTGTTCAGCCATTCCCCAATCGATGGACACCCCCTTATTTTCTTTTTTTTGCCACACAAAGAGCATGGCTATAAATATTTTTCTACAAGTCATTTTCCTTATTATCTCCTTGGGGTACAAACTCAGCAGTAGTATGACTGGGTCAAAGTGTTGGCATTCTTTTAAACACCTTTGGGCATAATTCTAAATTGCCATCCAGAATGGTTGGACCAATTCACAACTCCACCAGCAGTGTATTACTGTCCCAATTTTGGCACATCTCCTCCAACATTTTATCACTTTCCTTTGCTGCCATAATGGCCAATCTTCTAGGTGTGTGGTAATACCTCAGAATTGTTTTGATTTGCATTTCTCTAATCAAGAAGCATTTAGAACACTTTTCCATGTGATTATTGATAATTTTTATTTCTTCATGTGAAAACTGGCCAATTCATGTCTCTTGGCCATTTGTTGATTGTGGAATACCTTCTTTTTGTTGTTGTTGTAAATTTGACAGTTCCTTATATATTTGGGAAATTAAACCTTTATCAGAGAGTTTTGTTATAAAAATTTCCCCATTTTATTGTTTTCCTTTTAATTTTGGTTGTAATGGTTTTGATTGTACAAAACCTTATTAATTTGCTATAATAAAAGTAATTCATTTTACATTTTGTAATGTTCTCTATCTCTTGTTTGATCTTGAAATCTTTCCTTTCCCAAAGATCTGGCAGATATACTATTCTGTGTTCACCTAATTTACTTATAATTTCCATCTTTATAGGAAATCAAGTCATTCACTCATTCTGAGTTTATCTTGGTGTAGGGTGTGAGATGTTGATCTAAATCTAATCTCTCCCATGCTGTTTTCCAATTTTTCCAGCAGTTTTTATCAAATGGTGGGGTTTTGTCCCAAAAGCTGGGATCTTTAGATTTATTGTACACTGCCTTGCTGAGGTCACTTACCTCATCTATTCCCCTGATCCTCCCTTCTGTCTCTTGGCCAGTACCATATTGTTTTGATGACCACTGCTTTATAATACAATTTAAGACCTGGTACTTTAGGCCACCTTCCTTCACATTTTTTTTTATTATTTCTCTTGATATTCTTGATCTTTTGTTCTTCCAGATGAGCATTGTTATAATTTCTTCTAATTCTATAAAAAATTTTCTCAGTAGTTTGATAGGTATGGCCCTGAATAAGTAGATTAATTTGGGTAGCTGTGATTGCTATTTTTATTATATTAATTCATCCTACCCATGAGCAATTAATATTTTTCCAATTATCTAGATATAGTTTTAATTGTGTGAATAGTGTTTTGTAGTTGTGTTCATATAATTCCTTTTTTTGTCTTGGCAGATAGATTCTTAAATATTTTATATTGCCTAGAGTGATTTTAAACTCTAACTCTAAGATTTTAAACTTTCTAACTCCTGTTGCTGAATTTTGTTGGAAATATATAGAAATGCTGATGATTTATATGAGTTATTTGTCATTTCTAATAACATCATATAATCCATTACATTAAAATATCACAAACTCTTCAGCCATTTCTCAAAATCATTGTGAGAAAACTGTCCTGAAATTCTTGAACAAGAAGGTAAAATAGAAATTGAAATAATCTACCAATAACCTCCTAAATAAATTCTCAAATGATAACTCTGAGGAATATATTATAGCCAAATCAAAGAACTCCCACACCAAGGAGAAAATACAGCAAATAGCCAGAATGAAACAATTCAAATATCATGGAGCCCCAGTCAAGATTACACAGGACTTAGCAGCTTCCACATTAGAGATTTGTAAGGCATGAGATATGATATTCCAAAAGGCAAAAGCTCTAGGTTTACTATCCAGAATCACCTACCCAACAAAACTGATAATATTCTTCCATGGAGGAAATGATAATTTAATAAAATAGAAGATTTCTAAGCATTCCAGATGAAAAGACCAGACCTAAACAGAAAAACTAGTAGAAATACAAGATTCAAGAGAAACAAATTTTATTTTAAATAAAATTAGTTTATATTCCTATATGGAAAAATTATATTTTAACAATTAAACTTTTTATCATTATCAGAGTAGTTAGGAGTATACATGCACACAGGGAGTGAAAATAAGCTGATTAGGATAAAATGATATGCAAAAAAAAAATCCAAGGGTAAAATAAAGTGATTGCATTGAGAGAAAAGGGAAGAGAGAGGTAAAATGAGGTAAATTATCTCACCTAAAGAATCATGAAAAAACTATTACATTGTAGGTGAGGATGAGAGTGATGATGATTAATGCTTAAACCTTACTTCTATTAGAATTGGCTCAGAGAAAGAATGACAACTATATTTATTTGGGTATAGAATTCTCTCTTACCCTATAGAGAAGTGGGTGGAGAATAAGGCCCTAGGGTAGGGGGTAATTAATAGAATGGAGGGGGAAATGGGGGGGGAATAAAAAGAAAAACACTTGTGAGGAAGCATAGAGTGATAGAAGAGAGAGAATAGGATTGAAAGGAGAAAATAAAATGGAGGGGAATACACGAAAGGTAATTATAACTAGGAATATTAACTCACCCATAAAACAAAAGCAGATAGAAGAGTAGATTAAAAAACAGAATCCTATAAAATGTTGCTTACAAGAGACATAGCTGAGGCAAGGAAAAGCACACAGAGTAAAAGTAAGGGCTGGAGAAGAATCTATAATTCTTCAACTGAAGTAAAAAGAGTAGAAGTAGCAATCATGGTGTCAGATAAAGCTAAAGCAAAAATAGATCTAATTAAAAGAGATAAGGGAAAAATGTATCTTGATAAAAAGTACTATAGACAATAAAGTAATATAAATATTAAATAGATATGTACCAAATTGTATAACCTCCAAATTTTTAAAGGAGAAATTAAATGAGGCAATAGTAAAACTCAACTAGTGGGGGACCTCAACCTTTCCCTTTCAGAAATAGATAAATCTAACCAAAAAATAAATAAGAGAGAAGTGAAGGAAGCTAATTAAATTTCTGAAATTTATGTTTAATAGATAAATAGAAAAAATGAATGGAGATATAAAAAAAGAAAATGCCTTCTTTTCAGCAATTTATGGCACCTACTTCCAAACTGACCATGTAATAAGGTACAAAAACTTCACAAGCAAATACAGGAAAGCAGAAATAATAAGTCCATCCTTTTAAGATCATAATGCAACAAAATTTATAATCAATAATGGTATTTGGAGAGACAAATGAAAATTAATTAAAAATGAAATAATCTAATTCTTAAAGAGGGGTGACTCAAAGAAAAAATTATAGAAACCATCAATAATTTCATTAAAGAGAATGACAATGAAGAAAGAACATATCAAAATGTATAGGTTATAGCAAAGAAGTATTTGGAGGGAAATTTATATCTCTAAATACTTACATCAATAAAATAGAAAAAGCAGATCAACAAATTCAGTGTGCAACTTTAAAAACTAGAAAAATAACAAATTCAAATCCCAAATTAAGGCTAAATTCGAAATATTAAAAATCAAAGGAGAGATTAACAAAATTGAAAGCAAGAGAACTTTTGAGCTAATAAATAAGACTATGAGTTGGTTTTATGAAAAATAGAGCATTGGTTAATTTGATTTTTAAAAAGGAAAGAAGAAAATCAAATTACCAAAATCAAAAATGAAAAGGAAGAAGAGGAAATTAAAGCATCATGAGGAACTATTTTACCCAATTATATGGCAATATATCTGATAATCTAAGTGATATGAATGGACATTTACAAAAATATAAATTGCCCAGATTAACAAAAGAGGGGAAAGAATGATTAAATAATCCTATCTCGGAAAAAGAAATTGAACAAATCATCAAAGAACTCCCTAAGCAAAAATTCCCAAGTCCAGATGGATTCACCAGTATTTAGGATAATTTCTATCAAATGTTTAAAGAACAATTTGATAATACTATATAAAATATTTGGGGAAATAGGCAAAGAAGGAGTCCTACCAAATTCTTTTCATGACACAAATATGTGCTGATACCTAATCCAGGAAGAGTAAAAACAGAGAAAAGAAATTATAGACCAAGTTCCTTGATGATTATCAAAGCAAAATTTTTAAATAAAATATTAGCAAAGAGATTATAGCAATACAAAGGCCATTCACTATGATCAGATGGGTTTTATACCAGAAATGCAGTGCTGGTTTAAAATTAGGAAAACTATCAGCATAACTGATCATATCAATAACAAAACTAATAGAAATCAGATGATTATCTTGGATATAGAAAAAGCCTTTGAGAAAATATAATACCCATTCCTATTAAAAACACCCCAAAACATAGAAAAAATTGGTGTTTCCTTAAAATGTTAAGTCTTATCTATCTAAAACCATCAACAAGTATCCTCTGCAATGGGAATAAGCTAGAAGCCTTTCACATAAGATTTGAGGTGAAGCAAGGATGTCCATTATCACCAGTTATTTAATACTGGGCTAGAAGTGCCATCTTTAGCAATAAGTGAGGAAAAAGAAATCTAAGTAATTAAAGTAATTAATGAGGAAACTAAACTATCACCCTGCTTATATTTAGAGAATTCTAAAGGATTAACTAGAAACTAGTTGAAATAATTAATAATTTTAGCAGAGTTGCAGGATACAAAATAACCCACATAAATCATCAGCATTTCTATATACTACTGACAAAATCCAGAAGCAAGAGATAGAAAAAGAAACCCCATTTAAAATAACTCTAGGCAATATAAATACTTGGGAATATATTTGCCAAGAGAAATACAGGAACTATAAGAACTCAATTTTAAAACAGACTTTTCCCACAAAGAAAGTCATATTTAAACAACTGGAAAAATATTATTTGCTCATGCTCAAGGGCAGGCTGAACTATATATAATAAAAATAGCAATTCAACCTAAATTAACCTAATTAATGTATTTACCATACCTATCAAACTATGAAAAAATGGTTTTATAAAACTAGAAAATAGAATAACAAAATTCATTTGGAAGAACAAAAGATCAAGGATATCAAGGGAATTAATGAGGGGAAAATGTGGGGGGAGAGGCCTAGCAGTACCAGATCTCAAATTGTAATATAAAATCATAATCATCAAAATAATCTGGTACTGGCTCAGAAATAGAATGATGGAACAATGAAATAAATTAGATACACAACATACAGGGGTAAATGACCTTAGCAATCTTGTTTTTGATAAACCAAAAGATTTTTTGATTTTTCCACAATATTGCAGTTGCTGTGTATAATGATCCCCTGGTTCTGTTTATTTCATTCTGCATCATTTCAGGTAGGTCTTTCCAGTTTCTTCTGAAATTATCCTATTCATCATTTTTAGAGCACAATAGTATTCCATCACCAATATATACCACAATTTGTGCAGCCATTCCCCCACTGATGGACATTCCCCCATATTCTAATCATTTGCCAGCACAAAAAGAGCAGCTCTAAATATTTTTATACAAGTAGGTCCTCTCCCCTCATTTTGTTTTATCTCTCTGGGATACAGACCTAGTAGTGCTATCACTGGATGAAAATGGCATATGCATTGTTTTATAGCCCTTTGGACATAATTCTAAGTTGCTCTCCAGAATGATGGATCACTTCATAACTCCACGAACAAGGCATTAGTGTCTGAATTTTGCCACATCCCCTCCAACATTCATCATTTTCCTTTACTGTCATGTTGGTCAAACTGATAGCTGTGAGGTAGTATCTCAGAGTTGTTTTAATATGAATTTCTCTAATCAAGAATGATTTAGAACATTTTAATATGATTATTGATAGCTTTGATTTCCTTATCTGAAAAGTGCTTGTTTATATTCTTTGACCATTTGTCAATTGGGGAATGGCTTATATTCTTAAAAAGTTGACTTAGAGGTCTATATATTTGAGAAATGAGAACTTTAACAGAGAAATTTGTTTTATTTTATTTACTTTTTTAGTTTGATTTTTCCCTTCTAATCTTGGTTATATTAGATTTGTTTGTACAAAAGCCTTTTAATATGGTCAAAATTACTCATTTTATATCTTGTATCATTTACTGTCTTATTTTGTTACAAATCCTTTCTCAATAAATCTGAAAGGCAAATTAGTTTATGTTCCCCTAATTTACTTATGTCTAAATCATATACCCACTTCCACCTTATTTTTCTAGTTTCCCTAGCATTTTTTTTTTGTCAAATAATGAGTTCTTATCCACAAAGCTGGAATCTTTTGGTTTATCAAAAACAAGATTGCTAAGGTCATTTACCCCTGTATGTTGTGTATCTAATTTATTTCATTGTTCCGTCATTCTATTTCTGAGCCAGTACCAGATTATTTTGATGATTATGATTTTATATTACAATTTGAGATCTGGTACTGCTAGGCCTCTCCCCCCACATTTTCCCCTCATTAATTCCCTTGATATCCTTGATCTTTTGTTTAAAAGATGTTTAAAGAACAATTTGATAATACTATATAAAATATTTGGGAAAATAGGCAAAGAAGGAGTCCTACCAAATTCTTTTCATGACACAAATATGTGCTGATACCTAATCCAGGAAGAGTAAAAACAGAGAAAAGAAATTATAGACCAAGTTCCTTGATGATTATCAAAGCAAAATTTTTAAATAAAATATTAGCAAAGAGATTATAGCAATACAAAGGCCATTCACTATGATCAGATGGGTTTTATACCAGAAATGCAGTGCTGGTTTAAAATTAGGAAAACTATCAGCATAACTGATCATATCAATAACAAAACTAATAGAAATCAGATGATTATCTTGGATATAGAAAAAGCCTTTGAGAAAATATAATACCCATTCCTATTAAAAACACCCCAAAACATAGAAAAAATTGGTGTTTCCTTAAAATGTTAAGTCTTATCTATCTAAAACCATCAACAAGTATCCTCTGCAATGGGAATAAGCTAGAAGCCTTTCACATAAGATTTGAGGTGAAGCAAGGATGTCCATTATCACCAGTTATTTAATACTGGGCTAGAAGTGCCATCTTTAGCAATAAGTGAGGAAAAAGAAAACTAAGATTGGCAGCTTGCAGTTGCAGTGGCAGAACCGCCTTTTGGCTCTGGTAGGAGTACCTGGGTCACTCATAGAATGGGGATTCATCAGGAAACCAGGAATATATCAGACCTTGAACTATACAAACTGCAATAACTAAATAGGTCCCAGGAAAAAAAAAACACAGAAAAATCCTGAAGCCTGAAATAACATATCCCAGCACACTAAGAATTCAAGTAGTTCAGTCAAAAAAAAAAAGCCAATAATTAAGTATTTATCTGGCTGCTAAAATTTTTAAAAATTAAAAATGAGCAAGCAAAGTAAAAGAACTGAACTTTTAATAGTTATTATGGGGACAAAGAAGATCTTAGCTTAAAATTAGAGGACAGTGCAGTAAAACCTTCTAATTCAAAAATGGCAAAGAAATACAGTAAATGGCCACAAGCTCAATTATTTTTACCAATTTACATTAACAGTTTTCCACATAAGTTTTTCAAAGTTATATGATCCAAATTGTCTCCTTCAACGATTCCCTCCTGGCACCTGGAGATGGTAACCAGTTTGATCTGGGTTATCCATATTGTTTGTGATACTCATATAAAACCAAAACCCCCAAATAAAAACAGAAATAAACTAGAGTGAAAAATAGTTTATTTCTGTGTGAATTGAAAAACAATATGTTTTGATTGATATTCTGATTCCAACAGTTCTTTCTCTGGTGGTGAATAGCATTTTTTGTTATAAGTCCCTCAGAATTGTCCTGGATTGCTGTATTGCTGTTAATAGCAAATTTGTCCCATGACCAATCTTCCCTAGTTGACTCCTGTCTGTTTTTGCTACTTTTAGCATTGATTCAATGGAGTTATTTTTGGTTGTTTGTGAGAGTATTGAGTGGTGAGAAATATTCATGTCCTACTTTGCCATTTTTCCACGTTGCATCTTGGACATTCTGTGTTGTATGACTTTAATTGAATTCTACTGTGCCATGAGAAATGATGAAGATCATCACAAAAAGCTCTGGAAAGTCTTAATGTAAATTGAAGTGAGAGGAACTAGAGTGTTGTATACAGTAACAATAGTACGCGATGATCAATTGTGAATGACTTAATTATCGTCATCAATGCAAGAATTGAGAACAACTCCAAGGGACTCATGATGAAAAAGGCTGTCCACTGCCATAGAAGGAACTGTTGGAGTTCGAAGGCAGATTGAAACTTACCATTCTTCACTTTCTTTCCTCGGTTTATTTTCATCTAGTATAACCACTACATGTCTTCTTTCTCAAGATGATGAACGTAAAACTATGAATTTTATGATAAAAATGTATGACCTATATCATATTACCTGCCATTTTGGGGATAGAGGGGGGGGAGGAGAGAATGTGGTTCAAAATGTCAGAAAAGGGGGGAAGCTGGGTGGCTCAGTGGATTGAGAGTCAGGCCTAGAGATGGGAGATCCTAGGTTTAAATTTGGCCTCAGACACTTCCTAGCTGTGTGACCCTGGGCAAGTCACTTAACCCCCATTGCCTAGCCCTTACCACTCTTCTGCCTTGGAACCAGTAAAACATATTGATTCAAAGACGGAAGGTAAGGTTTTTTGTTGTTTTTTTTTTTTAATGTCAAAAACAATTCTTGAAAACTATATCCATTTAATCTGGGAATGAATAAATAAATAAATGCATACTCAAAGGAATTAAATGGAATATTGTTCATAACTATAATTCTAAACATATACTAATGGGCTACCATACATGTTATAGAGGAAGAATCATTACTCAACTAGAATATATCACTTTAATTTTTTTAAAAGAAGTAGTCATAAAATCATTCAGCTTTTGCAAATGTTAACTCAGAAGGATGAGTCTATTAAAATGAAAGAAGTCAGATGTTCCATAACCTCTGATTTAGTTTCCTGAAGAAAAAGTGATGATTCAAAGCATATTCTTAGAAAAAGGCTTCTCACTAGGGGAATCCAGAAACTCTAATTTATTTCAATTTCAATTCAGCAAATATCTATTAAATGCTAAGTATGTGAAATGTACTGACCTGAGTCCTAGGGATACAAAGCAAAATGAAAAATGATATCTGTCCCCAAGGACCTTATTATATCCTATAAAGTGAGGATAAAACATTTACACAGTCTATCAATAAGCATTTAAACACTTACCATGTGCCCTGAATTTAGCAGAACTTTGGGAATACAAAGAAAGGCAAAACAAAAATGTCCCTTCCCTAAAGGAGTCCACATTCTATGAGGGAGACATGTAACAACTGTTTGAGTGATAAAGCTTCAAAGATAGAGTATGGGTTAAATTATGGATTGAATTGAATAACAGAAAAAAGAAAATAGAAAAATACAATGATAAATGTCAGTCAATCTAATGGAATATGACTGTTCCCAATTGTAAAAATTAATTTGAACTATGAACTTCTCAAGAAATTAAATGTTGTTCTTCTTTCAAATTCCTTTGATTTATTAATTATTTAGTAGAGAAATATGTGGATGAATAGAAAGATGGAGAAAAGTAGAAAGAGAAGAGAGAGATTTAATACACTTAATTAAGCCAGGTTGTAAACTCCATGAAAGATTCAACTATCTTATTTAAACTTTCCTAGCACCTAGTATAGGATGCTAAACACAGTGGATATTTAAATAAATGCTTGTTTATTGATTTGTTGATTATTAAACTGGTGGGGTTTCAAAATAAAATGGGGCACTTAATCTTTGAAAAGTGTTCAGTCACAGTACTTTACTCAAAGAGCAACATTCTTCAGTATATATATAGGAATTGAACAAGTTCTCCTCTATCCCTCTTTTTCCCCCTCTCTCAGATTTAACAATGAAGTGAACATTTTTTTATTGATTGTTATACTATTTTTATTTTCTTGTGTACCTAGACTATATTTTTATAATGATTGCATATTACTCATCTTCACACACTACCCATTCTAAATAAAATGGCCTCTTTCTGCACCCTAAAAATCTCCTGCTTCCATTTCTTTGAACAGGCTGTATTCCATGCCTGGAATTTATTCTCTCACCTCCATATGCTAGAATTTCTGGCTCTTTCAAGGTCCAGTTCAGTACCACTTCCTATATGAGATTTAACCATACTCCTGTAGTGCCCTTACATCTAGACATTGCTTTGTAATTTGCATTTATTTGTTCTTGTTGCACTATCACCACTATCACCCCAAAAAGAATATAAGCTTCTTGGGGGCAGGGGTTGTTTCTTTGTTATTTTCATTTCCAAGTCCTAGCACAAAATACAGAGTAGGTATTTTTAAATCCTTTGTCAACGAATTAATAAACCACCACCAAACTGTTTAATGACTCAAACACCTATTTTTAACTACCTCTGGATGTAACATTGTTGAAAATCAAGAACTTAGAAGAATCAAAATTATGAATCACTTGCACATGAGAAGTGGCATTAACAAATATTATTGAAATGAATACCCAGAATAAAAAAGTGTGCCAGATATATATCAGGTCTGAATAATGAATAAGAAATAATTTATTGGGGTAGCTAGGTTCCTCGGTGAATAGAGATCGAAGCCTAGAGACAGGAGGTCTTGGGTTTAAATCTAACCTCAGACACTTCCTGCCTATGCAACCCTGACCAAGTCCCTTAACTACAATTGTTTAGCCCTTACATGATTCTTCTGCCTTGGCACTGATGGTAAGACAATAGACAAAAGTTATTAAAAAAAAAAGAAGAAAAAGAGAATGTGTTAACCATGGAAAAGAAATCCAAATAGTCTCTGTCTTCAAGGGGCTTATATATATAATATATATATATATATATGGAGAGAAAGAGACAGAGACAGAGAGAGAGAAAGAGAGAAAGAGAGACAGAGACAGAGATAGAGAGAGAGAGAGAGAGAGAGAGAGAGAGAGAGAGAGAGAGAGAGAGAGAGAGAGAAAGAGAGAGAGAATAGATCCAGGTGCTACACTGATACTTATAAAATACTATAAGAATTGGAGGAAAATTTCCATGACGATGTGTACAAACTATGGAGAATATAAGTAATAAGAATTATATGGGATGTGACAGCATTGAGGAGTTACAATCTGGATATGTGGAAAATCACAGATCTTTCATAGGATCAAGAATTAAATCAGGATAACTTGGTTTCGCTGTTGGTTTTTACACTTGCCAAAATTCCCATGTTAGTTGAAGACTGAAATCTTTCCTCTCACCTCTTTTTTTCACTAAATTTTTCAGGCTTCTTGAGAATGGAATCGAACCTTACTACCACTTTTTTTCATTTACACTTTCATTTTGAGCTCATTTTTTCTAAGGTGAAATTCCTCCTAGTGAGGTTAGATTTGATCATCCCTTTATATTTCTTCCCACACAATGTAGAACACTTTTTATTCTTTCTGTTGTAGTGAAGGAAGATAAATTCTAATGTTAGTTTCCAAGTCATTCCTCCTGAATGAGCTCCCCTTCACAGTTTACATGCAAGAGTCACAGTTCCACTGTTTCTTTCTGGTCCCAATATGGTCCTAAGAGTTAGAATTGCATCTTGAGAGACAAAATCAAGAGAAAAGCTGTTCTTAGGAATTTTTTCAATCCAGTCTGAAACTATCTTTCCTCAACTCATCTGCCTATTCAGAAACAAACTGTCTTGTATATAATAATAAATATAATATGCAAAATATTATAATTTATTATTTTAATAAATATATTAATGAAACTATTATTATATTAAATGTATATAAATATAACAAAATTATTATTATTATACTTGCATTTATATAGTGCTTTAGAATTTGTAAAACATCTTACAAATGCCATCTCATTTAATTCTTACAGCAATAATGTAAGTATTATTAGCATCCCCATTTTACAGACAAGAAAACTCAGGCTTAAGAGAGATTGTATAATTACCCATGGTCACATAGCTATTATGTGTGTCAGAAATAATTTGAATTCAGCTTCACCTGACTCCAAGCCCTGTACTCTATTAATTAAGACATTTAGCTGCTAGACAAATGTTCTAATCAGAGAAACTGGTCAGAGAAATCGGACCATAACCTCAGAATAGACTTGTTTCCTCTGAATGTACTCACAGATGTCAAATTATTCTACTTTCAGAGTCAAGACGTTCTCTGATTTCAATATTTTGTACAAAATTTACTTTGATGGCATTTTAAAGAAACTTATATTACATTAAATTCATCTCTTCTGAACCCTTAAAGGCCATTTACTATCTTCATCCAAATCACTTGGTAGAAGGCCTTCCTTACTTTCAAGAGTTATAGAGTCAAAGGATGATAAATCTAGAGAAGAAAAGAATCTGAAATATCCATTTCCCTCCCTTTGCATCATTCATGGTTCAAAATATATCCATGTGAAATAAAACTCCTTTCTTGCAAAAGATTTTAGCTCCAAAAAGCTCTTGTTTCATTCCATCTGCATCATGCTAGTCAATCCATCAAGCCTCTATTTTGTGCATAATTAAGAAGCAAATTGAATAAAATATACCTCTCTGTGTCTTCACACCCCCTTCAGGTCTTTCTGTTCCATGTTTTCAGTAATTACTGAAAAATAAAAATCTTCCCTCAAATCACTTTTTGGCATGTTGAATTACTGACTCCAACTATTCTATTTGACAAGGAGGTGGCTTTGGAAACAAAATAACTTGTTCCTGCTAGTCTGATCTCTAAATGGAAGCTTTATGATGAAATCCCAATTTCGTATATGATGAGGGACTAGCACATGAGCAGAATGACTCAGATGAAATGTCCTAGGTAGAAGAAGCTAAGGATTCTGTCTCTGAGAGAGTCAAGCTAATGTGCAATGCAAGTAGCTTAGAAAGAGAGACTTTGGTTCATGTATACATAATCTCTAACTGGTTCCAGTTGGCTAACCATATGATGGACAGCAGACTTTTTGATTTGTTTGCAGTTACAGACTAGAACTGAGAACACATTCAAGAGGACTTGGTTGGCCTCCACTCTATCTCTTTCTGTATCAGTGCTTTTAGTTTTATTCCTTCCCTGATGGCTTCTGAAGAGAAGCAATGTTATAAAAGAGTTTGAACTCTCTCACTGTGAAGCAAATACGTAGCCACTTAAGTCCTTCATCTTAGCATTTGTCCTTCTCTTTTAAGTGAAGAAAGTTGGCATCCATGGCCTTGTAAGTTTTGAAAGGTCAAGAGAACAAGTCTTCCAGGTATCAAAAGAAGCTGGATAATTGGACTCCTGTCACTGATCTTCAAAATATCATCGAACATGCAAGATATGCCACAAAACTAGAGAAGGAAAAATGTTACCCTTATTTTCAGGAAATGGGAAAAGAGATAAAATTAGGGAGAGGCAGAGCCAAGATGGTAGCTTAAGAGTACCTAAAGTCATAACCTCTCCAACAATCCTTTCAAACCAATATTCATATTTTGCTTCAAAGCAAACATAAATCCCAAACCCAAGAAGAACAAGTCAGAAACTCTCCTACTGAAAACAACTTGAAAGGTAGGCACAGTTTATCTATTTTCATGGGGAAAGGGAGAGGCACCCTTCTACCTAGTGCATTGAGACCTTCAATCAAACTCAGTTGACTGTGTGAGCCCCCATGCAGAGATGGCAATGGTGAGGATTTGCCTCTAATCCATCACACATGGCCAGAGGCTCTGATAATGACTGGAAGGGAGGAATTTGGGGGGCTACCAGGTGGGACACTCTCCCCTACCCACTGTGCTCAGACTTGGTTGTCTGTGTAAGACCCTGGCTGAGGGTATAGCTGTGAGAGTTCATCTCTGACCCACCACATGTGGTCCAGGGCTATAACAAGGACTGGAAATGAGGAATGGGGGGAGCACCTAGCTGGACAGCCTCAGTCCATTGACTACAGTGAAAATTTGCCTCAGGGCAGGTCAACTCAGCAGGTTAGCTCAACCAGTTGAATCCAGTTCACCAACAAAGGATTGAGAAAAGAGAAGATTCAGCCTCAGGGCAGAAAAGCTCAAACTCTTTGGTTCATTAAATCAACAAAGGGGCATCTTTATATAGCCCATGGCTCAGAAGAAAAAATAAAGTAAATAAAATGAGTAAATGAGAGAGAAAGAGAGAGAAAACAACCATAATAGGAAGCTTCTTTGGGGGGTAAGGACCAAAGAACAGAACCAATGGATGAGGAAGAGATCCAGGAAAATCAAAGTCACAGAAAATGGGAAAGGAGCTGAGAAAAGAAGTCTATGTACATAATATTAAGTGGCAATGGCTGAACTTGAAAGACCAGGAGGGAAGTGCTTAGAAAGTATATAATCTGGGGTATATCACCAATTCTGATAATTTTCCCAAATCGTTCTGTTGCATGTTGGTCCCATGTAATAGAGTAATGCATGCACACACACACACACATACACACATACACACACAACATACATCTGAGCAAAGTGGAGTTTTTGCAGAACCTGAAAGAGTATAACTCTGTAGCTCCAGCAGGACTTTCTGATAAAAAAGGAACTTTCAGGTTCTTCTGCACTAAGATGACCTCAGAGTAAAAGCAAGGATCTTCTTCTCACCACTGATCATATAAAGCACCTTGAAAGGCCAAAAATCAAAATCAGATGAGTGAAGGGACTCTTCTGTAGGGCATAGCCTTCAAGGTAGGTAGGGTGGCAGGATTTCCACACTAAAAGGGGATAAAATTACTCCTACCAAAGAGCAAGCTAATCACCTGTCTCCCACTCCATCTAGGGCACTAGAGTCAGAGAAAGTGCAAGGCAATCTCTAGGTTGGGGGAGGGGGGCAGGGCAGGGAGACTAGTTGAGGACGCAACAGACTTACCCCCATAGAAAGTGTGAGACTTGGGACCCCAGGAGGCAGAGATAGGGCAGAGAGGGGCTGTCCACAGCAGATAAGGTGGAGATTGAAAAATAGCCTCAGGGCAAAACCAACTCTTTAGCTCAATACACAGAGACCTACCTACCCTCCTCAGGACATCTGGCTGTGAAGTGAGGAAAAAAATAACATATTAATGGTCACAAACACCCAAAAACTGCAACCTACAAATACCAAAAAGAAGAAGAAAAAGAAATTGAAGGTATTAAAATGGGCAATGAGGAGACTAGACTATCACTCTTTGCAGATGATATGATGGTCTACTTAAAGAATCCTAGAGAATCAACCAAAAAGCTAATGGAAATAATAATTAACTTTAACAAAGTTGCAGGATACAAAATAAACCCACATAAGTCATCAGCATTTCTATATGTATTTCCAAAACATCTCAGCAGCAAGAGTTAGAAAGAGAAATTCCATTTAAAACCACCCTAGACAATATAAAATACTTAGGAATCAAACTGCCAAGGCAAACATAGGAACTATATGAACACAACGACAAAACACTTTCCACACAATTAAAACTAGATCTAAATAACTGGAAAAACATTCATTGCTCATGGGTAGGATAAGCTAACATAATAAAAATGACAATCCTACCCAAACTAATTTACTTGTTTGGTGCCATACCCATCAAACTACCAAAAAAAATTTTTTTACAGAATTAAAGAAAATAATAACAAAGTTTATTTGGAAGAACAAGGATCAAGGA
Source organism: Monodelphis domestica (assembly GCF_027887165.1). Taxonomy (NCBI): domain Eukaryota; kingdom Metazoa; phylum Chordata; class Mammalia; order Didelphimorphia; family Didelphidae; genus Monodelphis; species Monodelphis domestica. The sequence goes on along the minus strand of NC_077228.1, from coordinate 342,178,762 downwards.
TATCCAGGGAAATAATGGGAAAAAAAATACAAAGGAAGGTGGCCTAGCAGTATCAGATCTTAAATTGTACTATAAAGCAGTGATCATCAAAACAATATGGTACTGGCTAAGAGAGAGAAGGGAGGATCAGTGAAATAGACTTGGGGTAAGTGACCTAATCATGACAGTCTTGATAAGCCCAAAGATCCCAGCTTTTGGGACCAAAACCCACTATTTGATAAAAACTGCTGGGAAAATTGGAAGATAGTATGGGAGAGATTAGGTTTGGATAAACATCTTACACCCTACACCAAGATAAACTCAGAATGGTATGACTTAAATATAAAGAAGGAAATTATATGTAAATTACATGAATATAGAATAGTATACTTGTCAGATCTATGGGAAAGGAAAGATTGTAACACCAAGCAAGAGAGAGAGAGAATATTACAAAACATAAAATGAATAATTTTGATTACAATAAATTAAAAAATAAACAAAACCAATACAAACAAAATTAGAAGGGAAGCAACAAATTGGGAAAATATTTATAACAAAAACCTCTGACAGAGAACTAATTACTCAAATTTATGAGGAGCTAAATCAATTGTATAAAAAAAAATCAAGCCATTCTCCAATTGATAAATGGGCAAGGGACATGAATAGGCAATTTTCAGATAAAGAATTAAGAACTATCAATAAGCACATGAAAAGTGTTCTAAATCTCTTATAATTAGAGAAATATAAATCAAAACAATTCTGAGGTACCACTTCACACCTAGAAGATTAATTAATATGATAGCAAAGGAAAGTATTAAATGTTAGAGGGGATGTGGCAAAATTGGGATATTAATACATTGCTGGTGGAGTTGTGAATTGATCCAACCATTCTGGAAGGCAATTTAGAACTATGCCCAAAAGGCATTAAAAGATTGCCTGTCCTTTGATCCAGCCATACCAGTGCTTGGTTTATACCCCAAAGAGATAATAAGGAAAAAGACATATAAAAATATTTATAGCTGTGATCTTTGTGGTGGCAAAAAAAAATTGAAAATGAAGGGATGCCCTTCAATTTGGGAATGGCTAAACAAATTATAGTATATGTTGGTGATGGAATACTATTGTACCCAAAGGAATAATGAACTGAAGGAATTCCATGTGAACTGGAATGACCTCTAGGAATTGATGCAGAGTGAAAGGAGAAGAACCAGGAGAACATTGTACACAGAGACTGATAGCTACACTGTGACAGAATCAAATGTAATGAACTTCTAGCAGCAATGTAATGAACTTCTAGATCAGACAATTCTGAGGGACTTATAAAAACACTATCCACATACCGAGAAACAACTGTGGGAGTAGAAACACAGAAGAAAAACAAAACTTGATCACATGGGTTATTGGGGATATGACTGGAGATGTAGACTCTAAACAATCACACTAGTACAAATATTAATAATATGGAAATAGGTCTTCATCAATGATACATGTAAAACCCAATGAAATTGCTTGTTGGCTATAGGAGTGGGGTGGCAGGAGGGAAGGGAAAGAACATTATTCATGTAACCATGGGAAAACATTCTAAATTAATTAATTAAATAAATAAAGTTGAAAAAAGTGGAACTTTCATAATCTATTTCCCAATGGGTTTCTAGAGTGGTTGTACTGTTCCACATTTCTCCAAATAATGTATTAGAGTTTCTTTCTTTTTTTTTTTAATTGTCTCTAAAAACAGCACCATCAAAGATGAGAATAATGAGTTGTAGGAGTTCTAGTCAATAACTGAATAGTTCTTGGGAACTTAGCAACAAGAAAGTCCTCAATTGTCATTCAAAGAAACCTTTGAGATATAGAATACATATTCATTGGGAAATTGGAATACCAGCAATATTAAAATTAAAATTAGCAAGGAGGTGTAAAAGATAGCACAAGACTTAGCTTAAAGAGCTTTTGTGATATCAACTAATCTTTTCTGCAAGTTTCAAGTTTGCCCCTCCCCCTTGAGAACTCACCCCAAAAGAAGTCCCAGAGGCACCTATTTCAGACTGAACAATAGAACTTGAAGTGTTTGGTGATCCCAGTTTGGGTGGGACTAGTGGACCCAGTCAAATGTTGAGTACCCTTATTAGTCTTAGTATCTTCTCCCATTTTATTAAAGTTCTCTCTCAGAAAGACCAGCTCTTGGTTTGACTCTTTTCTTTTGTATTCATTGTAGTTGACTGCTCCCTGATACCCTAGTTGCTGGCTGCAGCCTCTTTGCAGCCTGCTTGCAGCCTATCTAAGCATGTTTGCAGTACCAAGTTCTCCAGAAGGTATAAAAAACTCCTAAGTTCTGTCACTCTTCAGAGGATCATCTCTCCTGGTGATTCCCAGAGTCCCAGAGCCCTTGGCTTTGTGTGGTTTTTAGTAGATTGACTGTGTGACGGCCAAATATTAAACGCATCTCTTTCCTGATAAAAGACTTGGTTTTTGTTAACTACTTTAGTATTTCTGAAACGGAGCAACATACAGACACCCAGAAGTTCAAATTATAGAAACTGTGCTTTATTGCTGGCCAGGGCACTATCAGAGTCATCTTGAACAAAGGGTAGGTGCAGATTTTATAGAAGTACAGATGGACAGGAAGTCTTCCTTTGGTGCACATGCCAAAGGAAGGGATTGGTAGATTTAAACAAAATCATACATGTATATTGCCTTATAGGGTTTTGCAGATGCAAGCAAGCAATAATTTACAGAAGCAGATATTTGTTTGTAGAGGATTGGGTGCATCTGGCTGTCAGAGCAGGCACTTCATGCTGCCAAAAATTTGTCCAGGGCTGAAATGGGTAAGAGTTTTACAGTTCTCTGGGGAAGCTGCAGGTCTGGCAATATAGGTTTTGTCTACTTCCCTGCAGGCTTCCTGGGCATGGCTAGGAACCTAGAAACATCCTGAGCATGCCTGGCAACCTGGGAAATAGGGTTTTTTCTACTTCAGTTCTGTGTTATTTCCAAGTTAACAGTGATAATCAAATGATAACACATGTAAAGCATTTTTCAATCTCTATTGTGCTATATAAATATCTATTATTTTTATTATAGAGAAATAATCTGATCTGCATTAGAAGGATAGCCCTGTGTAGGTGTTTGAGCCATAGATCCCTGGATCTTTGCTTTTCTCTTCCATCCCCACTACAAAAGAGGGGAAAAATTATAACAAATATACTTGACCAAACAGAACAAATATTTGCATTTGTCATGTTCACAAATTTATGTATTATTTTATACTTTAAGTTTATCTTTGAAACAGATTTCAAAGTTATTTGGGGACACAAAACAAGAAAGACAAAAACAATTTTTCACTTTAGGAAAGCAACATTCAAAAAGCTATGTACAGACAAGATATACACAGGATATATGGGTCAATAAACAGAGAGAAGGCTACTCTCTTTTTTTTTACTAAATTTTAAATTTACTAAATTTACTAAATTACTAAATTACTAAAGGTAATCAAGAAAGGCTTCCTATAGAAGATTTCGCCTGGAATTTGAATGAAATCAGTTAAGGAAAAAGGCAGAAATAAGGAAGAAAAGAATTCCAGGCACTGGGAAAGCCAAGAATAATACCTCCAGTTCAGAGACTTGCAAACCCAAGACTCAAAAGAAGTATAAACAGGTAAAGAGGAAAGAGAAAGTAAAAAACAATCAATAAGGTTAAATTGTGTACATCTCTACTTGGGGAAATGATTCTTGTAACTCCAAAGACTTTTATCATTATTAGGGCAGTTAGAAGGAGTATACATATACAGAGGGAAAGGTTGTAAGTTGAATATGATATAAAATAAATTAAGGTATGAGTAGAGTAATGCATTGGGAGAGAGAGCAAAGGGAAAAATAGAATACTCATTGGACCACAAAATGTGTATAGGGACATAAACTTCAAGAAAATGGGAAATATGGAGAAGGGCTCTAAATACCAAATGGAAATTTATCATTGATCCTGGAGAAGATAGGAAGCTAATAGAGTTTATTGACTGGAATAAGGAGGGAGAAAAGGGTGATATAGTACAATTATTGTTTTAGGAGAGATATGTCAAGGCAAGTCAACCAATGAGTTATTGTAATAGTCCAGGCATGAGGTGACAAAGACCATATCAAGGAGGTAGTAGTGTAAAGTCAAAGAGAAGAGGGGTGTATATGAGAGATATCATGAAAATAAGATTATAAAACATTAGTCTAGATTAAATGTAATATAGAACAACTGGTAACAATTTTGTGAAGCTATTGGGTTTGGGAGATTAATTTTTTTTCCATTAAGTGATAGAAAGACACTAAGTATTTGAGCAATAAAATAACATTGTTATAATGACTCAGTGATAATAGAAACGTATATTTACATGCTTTGAAGTTTGCAAAATTATATATGTGTATATATATGTATATATATATATATATCTATATATATATCTCAAGGGCTGAAACATGAAGAGATAGGTAGGCTCTGACCCACCCTTGGTTTCCCATTTTGTAAAATATAATAGAGGAGGCAACATAGTATAGAAAAAGGAGACCTAGGTTTGGAGTCAGGAAAGCTGGGCTCAAATTTGAGTTTTACTAATATCTATGTAACCTTGGGCAAGACATTTAAATTTTCATGGTCTCAGTCTTTTTATCTATAAAATAATGGAATTGGTTTAATGATCTCTTGGGTCCCTTTCAAGCCTAAACTATCATAATGTATGCACCAAAGCAATTTCTGGATCTTATCTATGTGGTCCTTTATTTTCCTTGCCTTGTGAAAGTAGCCAACTCAGTGACAGAAAGTCCAGAACTTGCTTCAGTTTTCCTTTCCACAAAAGGAAGGATGCTATGTCAATTAAAAAGGAGTGGTGGGAGAAAGTACATGGACCCATTTGATTCCTACCTAATGATCCTCCAAAAAATATGATATAATGCCTTAGAATGGATTCTGGAATAGCATAATATACAAAAAAGATGGGACAAAGTCATTTTTCAGCCCAAACCAACCAAAAAGGCCAACAAGAGGGTCCAGGGCAGAGAAGGAGCACAAAACCACTCACAGGGGAGCAGGTCCACTACCACAGTGGCCCCTGGAAGCAGCTGAAGCAACAGAAAAGGCTTCTGGAAATCTCAGCTACAGACTGTAAGTGGGGTTAGACAACTGATCAGAAACAGATTACAGGGGTCTCTTTGCTGGCTTTGGGTGTAAGACTCTTATTGAATTCTCCTAACCTGTATCCAGGAAACAGTCCTGGGGCATGATCTGGGAGGAGGAAAAGCACTAGCCCACACTGGCCCTTGTGGTCACAGAGAAGTAAGAGACCCTGGACAAAGTCCCAAGGTGAAAAAGAATAGGGTTGCTCACATACCAAGGCAAGGCTGGGAGAGTATTAAAAACACTTCTTCCACCTTGGAAAAACTGAAAGCAGATAGATCCTCAGAGCAGCTCTGAAGGTAGCTGCACAAAAACTTAAAGCTTGCAACAGTGCTCCCTTCACTTCAACTATAGCTTTAACTATTCTTTTTTAATTAAAAGAAAAGAAAAAGATTGGAAAATGAACAAATAATAACAAAAAAGACAATGTAGAAAGTTATTTTGGTGGCAAGGAAGACCAAAACACAAATTCAGAAAAAAAAATAATTAGGTCAATACTGCTGTACCTAGAATCCCCAAGAAAAATAAGAATTGCTTTCAAGCCCAAAAAGAATTAATGGAGGAGATAAAAAAGGATTTTAAAAATTAACTTAAAAAGGAGAAGAAAAAATGGGAAAGGAAATGAGACTTATACAGAAAAAGTCATGAAAAAGAATCAACAATTTGTTAAAGGAGGTATAAAAAGTACTGAAGAAATTAATGCCTTAAAAACAGAATAGGACTTCTGGGCAAACATGGCGGCAATCTAGACATGAATCACTTCCTCTCCCCAGCACCCAACGAAAGAAACTACCTCAAAAGAACATAAAAATCATCTTTGGAAGAATGGAGGGACTCTACAGTAGGGCACAACACTGAAGATACATAGAGTTTGAGCATTTCCACACTATAAGGAGAAAAAGCTCACACCCAAATGTTATCTGAACTACCCTCCCCCACCTCACCTATGGAACCAGAGTTGGGACCAGTGTGCCCACCAGAGACAGCGAGTGAGCTAGGGGTGTCTCTGTAGCAAGTGGGGGGGCACACCATGGTCCTTGGGAAATGACAAGGACTTCCAGGGATCTACCACTAAGAGCGGTTACATAAAAGACCCCTATGTACTAGAGAGCACAGACTGCAAGCGCTCTAGCAAACTGTGGAGGCTGCGGAGACTCCAGAGCCGGCCTGAGGCAAAAGCCTCGCCATGTAACTCCACAGAAAACCTGTCCATCTCACTCACATTTCTGACTAAAAAGGAAAGGGAAAACCACCAAAGGGATGGCTCATTGTGCCCAAAACCAACCTTCCAAGAAAAAAAGGAAAAAAGTGACTCTTGAAAACTTTTACAGAGGGAAAACTGAGGCTACAGCGGAAAAAGAGGATGAAATTCCAACAAAATCAAAACCTTCCAAGAAAAAATGGAAATTGTCCATAGGCTCTGGAAGAATTCAAATTGGAGTTTATCCAAAAAGATGGAAGCCTTCTGGCAAGAAAAATGGGGAAAAAATTCAAAGAGAGAACAACAGTCTGAGAGACATGAACTTCCAATTGGAGAAACAGTAGGAAGCCACAAAAAGCAGGGCAGACCAAACTGAAAAGAAATCCAGTCTTTAAAGACCAGAATTAAGCAACTGGAAGACAATGATCTTGCAAAACAGCAAGAAGTAATAAAGCAAAGTCAAAAAACTAATGAATTAAAACAAAATAGAAGAAAAATATCTCATGGACAAGGTGACAGTCTAGGAAAACAAAGGAAGGAGAGATGATTTGAGAATCATTGGTCTACCTGAAAAACCAGAAATAAACAGAAATCTTGATACCATACTACAAGAAATCCTTCAAGAAAACTGCCCTGAAGCCCTTGAACAAGGGGGGGGGGGAATAGAAAGGGTTCATATACCCTTTTGAAAGGGTTCATAGAACACCCCCTATACTAAATCCCCAAAAGACAACTCCCAGGAATGTAATTACCAAATTCAAGAGCTTCCAAGGTAAGGGGAAAGTCCTACAAGAAATGAAAAAGAGACAATTCAGAGACCAAGGAGCACCAATAAAAATCACACAAGACCTGGCAGCTGCCAAACTGAAGGACCACAAGGCCTGGAACACAATATTCAGAAAGGCAAGAGAACTGGGTCTTCAACCAAGGATCACCTATCCATCAAAACTGACTATATACTTCCAGGGGAAAGTATAGGCATTCAACAAAATAGAAGATTTCCAAGTATTTGGAAAGAAAAGACCAGAACTCAGTGGAAAGTTTGACATCCAAACACAAAGAGCAAGAGAAACATGAAAAGGTAAATATGAAAGAAAGGGAAAAGGAGAAAAAAAATTTTTTTCTTTTATTCAAACTCTCTTCTATAAAGGACTACAATTAGATGGGGGAAATGTTATGTGTAAATCTCAAAAAATGAATGCATTAATACAGTAATTAGAAGAATCACTCATAGAGAAAGACTGGGGCATTAAGATGATTTGGAGGAAAAAAATGAAAGAAAAAGGGAGGGAGGGAAATCAACGATGGTACCAAGATATACTTGAAGAAATAGAAATAAATTAAATACAATAATCTTAGTCACACAAAGATATACGCGGGAAAGGGGGGGGAAGAATTCTCTTATAAGAAGGAGAAGAGGAGAGTGCTAATTGGTATTACTTAAACCTTACTCTCAGTGAAATCAACTCTGAGATGGAAGAGCATCTAGATCCATTGGGATCTTGAATTCTATCTTATCCAACAGGGTAAGGGATAAGGGAAAATGAAGGGAGGGGTTAGGGGTAGAGAGTACAAAAAGGGAGGGAAGGAGAGGGGGAAGGGAAACTAACATACCCCCCCCCAAAAAAAGATAAGAAGGGAAAAAATGGAAGGGCCAGAAAGGGAAGCATAGCAAGGGAGGGGACTAGGGGGACTCATTTAAAGTAAACCACTGGTATAAAAGGTTATAGAAAAAGAAGAAAAGTCAGAATTAGGGGAGGATATCAAAATGCTGGGGAATTCACAAGTGACAATCATAACTTTGAAAATGAATGGGATAAATTCACCCATAAAAAGTAGATGAATAGCAGAATGGATTACAATCCAAAACCCTACCATATGTTGTCTTCAAGAAACACAAATGAGGCAGGTAGATACTCACAAGGTCACAATTAAAGGTTGGAGTAAGGTCTATTGGGCCTCAACTGACAGAAAGAAGGCAGGAGTTGCAATCATGATATCTGACAAAGTCAAAGCAAAAATAGACCTGATTAAAAGGGATAGGGGAGGTAAATACATCCTTATAAAAGGGAGTATAGACAACAAGGAAATATCACTAACCAACATGTATGCACCACCCAAATTTCTAATGAAGGAAGTAGTAGAATTGAAGGAGGAAATAGATAGTAAAACAATACTAGTGGGAGACCTGAACCAAACACTATCAAATTTAGATAAATCAAATTTAAAAATAGCTAAGAAAGAGGTAAAAGAGGTAAATGAAAAATTAGAGTTAATAGATATATGGAGGAAAATAAATAGGGACAAAAAGGAATACACCTTCTTTTCAGCAGCACATGGCACATTCACAAGGATTGACCATACACTAGGTCATAAAAACATGGCATACAAATGCAGAAAAGCAGGAATAAGAAATGCAACTTTTTCAGATCATAAGGCAATAAAAATAATGATCAGTAAGGTTACATGGAGAGCCAAATTAAAAATCAATTGGAAATTAAATAATACTTCAAAATCAGTTAGTTAGAAAACAAATCATAGAAACAATTAATAATTTCATCAAGGAAAATGACAATGGCAAGACATCCTTTCAAACCTTATGGGATGCAGCCAAAGCAGTACTCAGAGGAAAATTCATTTCCTTGGGTGCTTATATTAAAAAATTAGGGAGTGCAGAGATCAATGAATTGGAAATGCAAATCAAAAAACTTGAAATCAAACAAATTAAAAACACCCAGATGAAAATCAAATTAGAGATCCGAAAAATTAAGGGAGAAATTAATAAAATTTAAAGTGATAGATCTATTGAACTAATAAATAAGGCTATAAGCTGGTACTTTGGAAAAAAAAACAAACAAAATAGACAAAGTACTGGTCAATCTAATTTAAAAAAGGAAAGAAGAAAAGCAAATTAACAGTATCATAAATGAAAAGGGAGACCTTACCTCCAATGAGGAGGAAATTAAGGCAATCATTAAAAACTACTTTGTCCAATTATGTGGCAATAAATATGCCAATCTAGGCAATATGGACGAATATTTACAAAAATATAAATTGCCTAGACTAACAGAAGAAGAAATAGAATTCTTAAATAATCCCATATCAGAAAATGAAATCCAACAGCCCATCAAAGAGCTCCTTAAGAAGAAAATCCCCAGGGCCTGATGAATTCACAAGTGAATTCTATCAAACATTCAAAGAACAACTAATTCCAATACTATACAAACTATTTGACATAATAAGCAAAGAGGGAGTTCTACCACATTCCTTTTATGGCACAAAAATGGTACTGATTCCAAAGCCAGGCAGGCCAAAAACAGAGAAAGAAAACTACAGACCAATCTCCCTAATGAACATAGATGCAAAAATCTTAAACAGGATACTAGCAAAAAGACTCCAGCAAGTGATCAGAAGGGTCATCCTCCATGATCAAGTAGGATTTATACCAGGGATGCAGGGCTGGTTCAATATTAGGAAAACCATCCACATAATTGACCATATCAACAAGCAAAACAACAAAAATCACATGATTATCTCAATAGATGCAGAAATAGCCTTTGATAGAATACAACACCCATTCCTATTAAAAACACTAGAAAGCATAGGAATAGAAGAGTCCTTCCTAAAAATAATAAAAAGTATCTATCTAAAACCATCAGCAAACATCATCTGCAAAGGGGATAAACTAGATGCATTTCCAATAAGATCAGGAGTGAAACAAGGATGCCCATTATCACCTCTATTATTTAACATTGCTCTAGAAACACTAACAGTAGCAATTAGAGAAGAAAAAGTTATTGAAGGTATTAAAATTGGCAAGGAGGAGACCAAGGTATCACTCTTTGTGGATGATATGATGGTCTACTTAAAGAATCCTAGAGAATCAACAAAAAAAGCTAGTCAAAATAATCAACAACTTTAGCAACATAGCAGGATACAACATAAACCCACACAAGTCATCAGCATTTCTATATATCTCTAACACATCTCAGCAGCAAGAATTAAAAAGAGAAATTCCACTCAAAATCACCTTAGGCAACATAAAATACTTAGGAATCTATCTGCCGAGACAAAGGAACTATATGAACACAACTACAAAACACTCTCCACACAACTAAAACTAGACTTGAGCAATTGGAAAAACATTAACTGCTCATGGGTAAGATGAGCTAATATAATAAAAATGACCATCCTAGCCAAACTTATCTATCTATTTAGTGCCATACCCATTGAACTTCCAAAAAACAATTTTACTGAATTAGAAAAAACCATAACAAAGTTCATTTGGAAGAACAAAGGATCAAGGATATCCAGGGAAATAATAAAAAAAAAATACAAAGGAAGTTGGCCTTGCAGTCCCAGATCTCAAACTAAATAAAGCAGTGGTCATCAAAACAATTTGGTACTGGCTAAGAGACAGAAAGGAGGATCAGTGGAATAGGCTTGGGGTAAGTGACCTAAGCAAGACAGTCTATGGCAAACCCAAAGATCCCAGCTTTTAGGACAAAAATCCACTATTTGACAAAAACTGCTGGAAAAATTGGAAGACAGTGTGGGAGAGTTTAGGTTTGGATCACCATCTGACACCCTACACCAAGATAAACTCAGATTGGGTGAATGACTTGAACATAAAAAAGGAAACTATAAGTAAATTTGATGAACACAGAATAGTATACTGTCAGAACTCTGGGAAGGGAAAGGTTTTAAAACCAAGCAAGACTTAGAAATAGTCACAAAATATAAAATAAATAATTTTGACTACATCAAATTAAAAAGGTTTTGTACAAACAAAACCAATGTAACTAAAATCAGAAAGGAAGCAACAAATTAGGAAATAATCTTCATAACAAAAACCTCTGATAAAGGTTTAATTACTCAAATTTACAAAGAGCTAATTCAATTGTACAAAAAATCAAGCCATTCTCCAATTGACAAATGGGCAAGGGACAAGAATAGGCCGTTTTCAGTTAAAGAAATCAAAACTATTAAGAAGCATATGAAAAAAGTGTTCTAAATCACTTATAATCAAATCAAAACAACTCTGAGGTATCACCTCATACCCAGCAGATTGGCTAACATGACAGTAAAGGAAAGTAATGAATGCTGGAGGGGATGTGGCAAAGTAGGGACATTAATTCATTGCTATTTGGGTTGTGAATTGATCCAGCCATTCTGGAAGGCAATTTGGAACTATGCCCAAAGGGTGATAAAAGACTATCTGCCCTTTGATCCAGCCATAGCACTGCTAGGTTTGTACTCCAAAGAGATAATAAGGAAAAAGACTTGTACAAGAATATTCATAGATGAGCTCTTTGTGGTGGCCAAAAATTGGAAAATGAGGGGATGTCCTTCAATTGGGGAATGGCTGAACAAATTGTGGTATATATTGGTGATGGAATACTATTGTGCTCAAAGGAATAATAAACTGGAGGAATTCCATGGGGACTGGAACAACCTCCAGTAATTGATGCAGAGCAAGAGGTGCAGAACCAGGAGAACATTATACACAGAGACTGATACACTGTGGTACAATCGAACGTAATGGACTTCTCCATTAGTGTCAATACAATTTCCCTGAACAATCTGCAGGGATCTATGAGAAAAAACACTATCCACAAGCAGAGGATAAACTGTGGGAGTAAAAACACCGAGGAAAGGCAACAGCTTGACTACAGGGTAGAGAGGATATGATTGAGGAGAGACTCTAAATGAACACCCTAATGCAAATACCAACAACATGGAAATAGGTTTGGATCAAGGACACATATGATACCCAGTGGAATCACGCGTCGGCTATGGGAGGGGTGGTGGGAGGTGGGGAGGAAAAGAAAATGATCTTTTTTTCCAATTAATAATGTTTGAAAATGACCAAATAAAATAATATTTAAAAGGAAAAAACAACAACAACAAAACAAAACAGAATACGTCAATTGGCAAAAGAGGCCCATGCATTGTTGGGGGATTTGTGAACTGATTCAATCACTCAGGAGATCCATTTGGGACCTATTTTATAAAGATACTGAAGTTGTTTACCATTTCCTTCTCAAACTCATTTTACAGATGTGGAAACTGAGGCAAATAAGTTTAAGTGACTTGTCCCGCATGACATAGCTAGTAAATTTCTGAGCCTAGATTTGAACTCAGGTCTTCCTAATTCCAGATCTGGTGCTCTATCTACTACCAAAGGTGGCATCCTTCCCTCCTACTCTAGTAGCATGGTAACAGCTACTCCATGGCAACTAGAGAAAGGTGAGCTAGACCCTGATCCTCTGGCTCAGTCTTCCATTTTATGTTTCTTTGCCTGATCATAGGTGATTCTGAAATGGGTCTTTGGGAGATAGTCCTTTGTGTCTTAGGAGTGCCTTCATTTCTAAGAGAGTATGGGAGGAGTATTATTTTCATTTACTACAGTAATTCTTGATGGAGAAACTGACTACTCATTGAGATAAAGATGAACCAAGGTAAAATGTAAAATCCTTATTTAAGAGTCCTATAAACTACATCACATTTTGACATTTTAAGTATTAACCTACCAGAAGAGTATTGTAAAAATTACTACTAACAGTTTACATTTTGATTTTTTTGTTTTCCTCTCATTGAACTCTTGTGAATCTTCTGTGTTTTGAGCATTTCCTTTGGGTGAAGGAAATAAATAGCCACATTATATCTGCTCTATGTTGTACATTAAATTACTTTCCTTTCTTTGCTTTTTGGGGAGACTCAGACATGAGTAAAAAACCTATACCCAGGGTTGGATTGTTTTTAAAAATCCCCAGAGTAGTTTTTTAAAAAGTCTACCTTAGGAATTATTTAACATAAGGAAAACTATTAACACAATTGGTAATATTAATAACAAAAATTATATGTTGGTATCAATAGATACAGGAAAAGCTTTTTAAAAAGCATCTTCAAAGTACATGTATAAGTGGATTTTCCCTTAAAATGACAAGAAGAATCTTCCTAAAACCATTGGCAAACATTATTTGGACAGGGATAAGCTAGAATCCTTCTCTATAATATCAGGAGTGAAATAATGGTGCTCATTATCAACAAAATATTCAATATTTGGATTTAAAATGCTAGCAATACCTATGAGAAGAAAAGGAAATTTGAAGGAATCAGACTGAGTAATGAATTAATAATGATTAATAATAATGAGTTTTCATAGATGATAAGATGATATACTTTGAATATCCCAGAAATCCAACTAAAAACTTAGTTGAAACAATAATTTTAACAAAGTAGAAGGATCTAAAATAAACCCACATAAATATCAGCATTTCAATATATCACCAACAAAGGCTTGCCAGAAGAGATAGTAAGAGGTATTTTATTTAAAATAACCATAAATAACACAAAATATCTGGGATTATACCTGCCAAGACAAACCCAGGCATGACATGAGCATAATTATAATACACATTTTATACATATAAAGTCAGATTTAAACAATCAGAAAAATATTAATTTCCAAAATAATAATAGCTGGGTAGAAGCAATATAATAAAACTTACAATTCTACTTAAACTAATTTGCTTATTCAATGCCATCTCAAAGTACCAAAATTCTTTTAATGAGCCAGAAAAATTGATAACAAAATGCATTTTGAAGAACAAAAGGTCAAGAATATTAAAGGAGTTAATGAAAAATATAAAAGAAGGAGGTCTAGCACTAACAGATCTAGAACTGTATTATAAAACAGTAAATATCAAAGTCATCTGGTACTGGGCAAGACCAAGATAGCAGAGAATGAACAGAGATCCTTTTTTTATTTAAAAAAAAAACCTATCCTAATCACCCTCTAAAGCATAATAACACCTCAAAATGAATTCTAGAGCACAAAAAGATGGGGTGAAAAAATTTTCATCCCAAGACAACTTAGAATGGCAGCACAAAAGGTTCATTGCTCTAGGGGAAGAGTGGAACATAGACAAACATGCCAAGGTAGGAGTACAGCACACCAAGGCAAGCCCACTTTGCCAGTCAACCCAGGACTTGGGGACTGCTGAATCAGCTACAAGAGCTTCTAGACCTCTCAGCCCACAGATAAGGGATCAGAAGCTGGTCAAAAGAAGATTACTTGGGTCCCTTGGCTGGGTCTGGGTGCAAGACTCTGTTGCATGGCTGATACATAGATCCAGGTCACAAACCTGGGTCATGGTCCCAAGGGGAGGAGGAGCACTAACATACCAACTCTTACCACTACAGGAGAGCAGGGGATCCTGGTCATAATTCCAGGATGGAAAAGAATGTTTGTGGTCACTCACAGATCAGAGCACAGGCCAGGAGAGTATTAAATACACTTCTCCTTACATCATACCATCTTGGAAGAACTAAAAACTTCTTGATCCCTAGAGCTAGCTGTGAAAGCAGCTACACAAAGATCCTGAAGCTTGGTACAGTACCCTTTTCACCAAAGGAACAGAACTCAACTTTTATAGTTTCTTAAACGTTAAGGGGGGAAAAAACAGGAAAAATAAGCAAGCAACAACAAAGGAAACTTAATATAGAAATTTATTTTGGTGAGAGGGAAGACCAAAATCCAAACTCAGAAGAATACAACAAAGTCAATAATGCTGCATCCAAAGCCTCCAAGAAAAATATAGTTTATTATTATTTAAATTTATTAAATAGGATTTTTAAAGCTATTTGGTACTGACTGAGAAATAGAAAGGATCAGTGGAAAAGAATACACATACAACACATAGTAGTTAAATATTTATAATAGCTCTCTATGGTGGCAAAGAACAGGAAACTGAGGAGATACCTATCAACTGGAGAATGGCTAAACAAGTTGTTATATAGGATTGTGATGAAATACTACTCTGCTGTAAGAAACAATGAGCATGTTGATTTTAGAAAAACAGGAAGGGAGGGAAGGAGACAGTTTGAAACTTAAAATGTAACAAAAATAAATAAAATTTAAAAAAATTAAATAGCTTAACATTTTTAGTCTAACTAAAGATTCTATTTTTAATGTCTGCTCCCCTAAGAATGAACCCAGTCTACTCATATATGAGCTCATTCAAGGACTCCTTCCTCAGAGGTGAGGAGAGGGTTCAGTTTCTTAGTCTCCTGAGCTCACTGGATAGCAGGTCAAATATCCACCACTCATTTCCTTCCTTTGTTGCCATCTATTGTGCCTCAGTTGGAGTCCCCATTTAAGGTACTTCCTCCCCCTCTCACCTTTGTAACTTAGAAATAAGTTAAGCTAAAGCTGGGTCTTAAAGCAACATCATTTTGCTAAGTAAAAGAGGTCTTTTAGCTTAAAGAATGTTGAACTCCAGAGGCAAAGCCCTTTTGAAACAAAGAATAGTCAGTCATGTAATTAGAATAGAAAGATGGTCAGTACATCTTTAGAAGTGTCTTCCTTCTACTCTGTAGCAAGGGAATTTGCAAGGCTGACTGACAGCCTCCAAACCAAGATTCTACAGAGCTGGCTGGGTCAGCATTCTAAGACAGTTGGGCAGTTAGCAACTGTCTCTCTCAAGTCAGGTGGCAGAGAGGCTGTGTGTCAAAGTGACTCCCTGAAGAAACCAACTGTGGAGCTGCCAAGGACTTGAACTATCTTTTCAAAGGTTGAGTGAGTGTTCCCCTACACACTGGTGGACCATGTGAATGGATGTGAACCTGCTCTCTTCCTGGACCTTGAGAGGACCCTACATCTTGATTCTGCAGTTTGACCCAACCAAGGACTCTGGAGTTGTAAGAATCTGGCCCTATGGACATTACTAACCCCTAGTATCTTTTATTAGTGTATTTAGTTAGGTTAAGATTTATTTAGAAACTCTAAGAATTAATATCTGGGTGGGTCAATAGTAGTAAGTAATCTCCTGTTCCCCTTTCATTCCCTTATCCTTTTAGGTAATAAACCTGTTCTATATAATTGGTTAGTGTGATCCCTTCTGTTAACCTTCCCTTCCCTAAAGTCTCCCTATTACAACTTGCAGGATTGATATTTCTTGCCCAGGCAAGACTATATGACAATGGATTAGATAATTCTTTTAAATCCTATTTTCTCCCTTTAGGTATTCTATACTCCACCAAACCCATTTCAAGATGGTTGGTCCCCCACAAAATACTTAGAAAAATCATTGAGAACATCTTTTTGATTGCTATGCCAAAAAGTTTAAGCAAGAACAAAGCTCAGTGAAAGCAAGAACTTTATCCTCTGCCCTCCTGCTCCATTCTTACCATTTTTGTATATGTTTCCTGTAGCAATGAATCTCAGATTTTGAATTGCCTTAAAACTGTATAAATAAAAATTAAAAGAAAAAGCTTAATAAAAACCAATCTCTCAAATTTCCCCAAGATATCGTCATATTAATTAGAAAGAAATCAATAGTACAATAGTAAAAAGATTTCTTATTTAATAACATTCAAAATGCATACATTATTACAGATAAGAATTATATGCTAGTTATTTTTATATTGCTGGTGGACTGGTTATGTATATTTATCTAACAAATATTAATTGATCATGATTCTGTATACCAGGGGAGACTTCAAAAAAAACTTAAAATGCAGTCCTTGTTCATAAGAAATATTCAGAGAATTA
The DNA here is from genome assembly GCF_027887165.1 of Monodelphis domestica. Taxonomy (NCBI): domain Eukaryota; kingdom Metazoa; phylum Chordata; class Mammalia; order Didelphimorphia; family Didelphidae; genus Monodelphis; species Monodelphis domestica. Next base: position 342,161,873 of record NC_077228.1, on the reverse strand, counting down.
ATTAAATGATAAATTGTGCAATGCTGGTTAAGTTCCTACCAATGACAAGTTTGCTGAAGATAAATATTGCATGTATCCTTATGGAATCAAACCATTAATAAAAATATCCTTGGTTGGGGAGAGGGATGGGAAAAACCCTATGAAATAGGAAAATGATGTCCAATTCTTACACTTAGAACTGAATATGTAGCCAGCTTTTGGCATCATTGAACAAACTAATTTCATGTGATATAATGTATCCTATTTTTCTTATTCCTTCGAGTTTCTCTTAATACCACCCTCTTTTTGTCTCCCCACCATTTTTACATATCATCTTAATTAACTTAATACCATAATCTCTTCCTATGAATAATTCTATCTACTATAATAATAAAAACAATTTTAAGAGTTATAGATATCATTATTCCATTTATGAATATAATCAATTTGACCTTAACGAAGCCCATAAAAATTTTTCCCCTTTTTCTTGTTTACTTTTTCAAGGTTCTCTTGAATTTTGTATTTGGACATCAAATTTTCCATGTAGTTCTGGTCTTTTCTTTAGGAATGCTTGGAAATCTTCTGTTTTGTTAAATGACCATACTTTCCCCTGAAAGAATATAGTTAGTTTTGATGGGTAGGTAATTCTTGGTTGTAGACCCATTTCTCTTGCCTTTCTGAATATCATGTTCCAAGCCTTGAGGTCCTTTAGTATGGAGGCTGCCAGAATCAGAGTGGAGGCTGCCAGATCCTATGTAATTCTGATTGGTGCTCCTTGATATCTAAATTGTCTCTTTCTGGCTTCTTGCAAAAATGAAATAGCTTCTCCTCTTTAGAGTTTTTCATTCTAGACTCAACTTTGCTATCGGTTAGTTTGTTCAGGGCTGAGGTAGATGGTGGTATAGTAGCAACTGCAGAGAGTGACAAACAAGTAAACACACCCAAACTTTCCCAAAGCTTGCACTTTGATTAGTAGTTTCGCCCCCTTATAGCATGGCAATCCCCAAACACTGCCTACTTTTAAGGTTGTATCCAGTGGGGGAGCCCCTTTATTCCTCTGATTTTGATTTATGTCCTTCTGGAATGTTTTGTAATGATCGGTTGAAAGGAGATTCAGAAGGCTCCTGCTACTATACCACCATTTAGCTTAGCCCTGAACAAACTAACTGATAGCAAAGGTTGAGTCTAGAATGAAAACTCTAAAGAGGAGAAGCTATTTCATTTTTGTCTTTAAAACTTCAATGGCTGGTATATAGTGGGAGATTAATAAATCCTTGCTGAATTTAATTTGGATTTAATAGAGCAGATACTAGCAAATAATATATCATATATAATTGTATGAACTATAGAAAAGACAATGAAGTATCATGGAAAAGACACTGGACTTGGAGTCTTTTACATGTAATTAATAATAATAGTTGAGATTTATGCAGCACTTTGAAGTTTACCAAGCACTTTTCATACTTTATCTCATTTGAGTCTCTCAATAACCTAATCAAGTAAGTACTATTATACAAATAAGGAAACTAAGTTTCAGAAAGTCAGTAACTTCACATCATTTGGTAACTAGGGGCAGGATTTGAACCCAGATTCCCTGACCCCAGGTTCCATAGTCTGTCCACTCTTAAAGTACAATCTCTACTTAGTTTTGTCTATTATAATCAGTTTGACCCTGGGTAAAATTTAAGTTTCTTAACTTCAGGTACAGTTTTCTCATTTGTGAAATGGTAATAATACTTGTATTCCCTACCTCACAAGGTTGTTGTGAGGAAAATTCTTTGTAAATGATAAAACTTACATAGTGAATTAAGTTATAATTATAATCATTACCCTCCTAGAATACATGCAAAGCTATCTACCAGATTTTTAGTGAAAACACAATCTTGTCAACTCATGGATAGGAGGCTTGAATAAAGGATTTACTCTTTCTAATCTGTTCACACTAGTGGATGATAAGAAAGGATAATCAGCCTTATGTATACAATTTCGAGGAAATAACTTGGACTACTCAATAAAAGTTTTAATAGTAGCTCATATCTGTATAGTGCTTTAAAGTTTATTAAATATAGTTCTTTCCTCATAACAACCCATGAGTGAGGCAGTGAAAGTATTGTAATTTCTTTTTATAAATTAGAAAATTAAGGTTCAGAAAATTAAGTGACTCAAGGGGTCATACAAGGAAGGCAGCCTTCTGCTGCAGGAGGAATTTTTTAACAATTAAAGGAATCTCAAAATCATCCTCTTGTCACTTGAGGAATTCAAGCTGAAGCTAATATTTGTCAAAGTTGTCATTTAGCTCCACTTAAAGATCTCCCCTGATAGGGAAATCACTACCTGGGGTAAGAGCCCCTTCCACTTTTGATCAGCACTAAACGGTAGAACATTTGCCTTTTCATAGATCTGAACTCTGCCTCTTTCCACTCATTCCTATGAGTTCTGTCTCCTGGGGGGAAATGGAATGAATTAACTAATCCTTCCTCATGGAGGCTTTACAACTCTTTGGAGTTCCTTAACCCCTTTTAATTCTAGTGTTTTCCTTCTTTTCCTTGATTCAAGAGAATAAATAGAAACCATGGTATGAAAAGATCCAAGAATATATTTGTAATGGGGAACAGGTACATATGTGCAGCTCCCATATGGAAGAAGCTGGGAAGCCTACTTCTGGGAGAGTCATAATTAGACATACTAGTGGTGCCTTGCAGAGACTTTGAATTGTGTGTATACATTCTTTAAGTGGTAGATAGTACCCTTTTTGATTGGCTGCAGTTGTAGAACCTGAAATAGGAGACTTGGACCAGTTCTTTCTCTGTCTCTCTGTCTCTGTCTCTGTCTCTGTCTGTCTGTCTCTCTATCTCCCTCTCTGTCTCTCTGTCTCTGTCTCTCTCTCTCTCTCTGTCTCTCTCTCCTACTTCCTTTTTCCTTCTTTCTTTTTCTGTCTCTCTGTCTCTCCCTATATATGGATATGGATATATGGATAGATAGATAGATAAATCAATAGATAGAAAGATGGATAATTTCTCTTTGTTTGACTCCTTGATTGATGAGATCTGGTGATATACAATGCTGTAAGGATAGAGGACCCTCTCCCTCTAAAACTGATATATAACCTCATATATATATAGGTCTCAGATCTTTGCCTGCCTCAGTGTTTGTTTGTTTGTTTGCTTTAGGTGAAGGAAATGCATTTGGAGGCTGTGTCCTTGATGAGCTTCAAAAGAACATCTGAGTAAGTTGTGTGAACATCTGGGTGTCTAGGAGTACAGATAGTCTAGAAGTTGATTCTGTATTTGGTAGCCAGCTCAGAATCAGTCCACTGAGGAGTGAAAAGCAAATTTTAAGACCTCACCCACCAGTAGCTGAGATGAAGACTCATTTGGTAGTAATGTCACATTTGGATGTTAACTTGGTAGGACCAGTACTATGTAGAAATTACATTAAGCCTGAGTCCACTCTCCCCAGATAGCAAGGAAATACTGAGAAGAATGTGCCACTGAAGTGCAACAAAATAAAGATGGTTATGTCCTGAGTTACACATAGTGATAATGGTACCATTGCATCATATATCTAGGGCTAGAAGATATCTCAGACATCATTTTATACAACTCTCATATTTAAAAAATGGAAAACTAATGCCCAGAGCATACATTTGTGACAGTATAAAAGATCATATCATAAGAAACCAAAACATCACAGTAAATTTTTTAACACTTTACATAAGATTACAATTTAAAGTGCAAACAGAATTTTCTCAGGACTAATTTAAAAAATAATTTGAACTGTCATTTTAACATAAACATGTAGGAATTTAATTATTTCTTTTATTAAGAATTTGTTTACCTCAACACTAAAATGAATTAATAAGTTGCTTGCAACTCACTGCAAAAAAAAATTCCCCTAAGAAGAAAAGATTTATGATGGCAGGCAGTTTATTTTTTATTAAATATGAACCATGAACTTTTGAGTAAACACTGGAAAAATAGTCCTCTCCTAATTAAATTACATCCATTTTCTATAGAATCATTGGGGTGGGGGGATCAATGGGAAATCACATTTTTTTTCTTTACAGGATTTCTTTTTCCTAAAAAAGGGGGAAAGCCACTGGAGTGCTGTCCATTCTTGTTTCACTAAAAATTCTCAGTATGAGTTCTGCAAACATTTGTTAATCTTTTTGCTTGTGTGCATCTTCTTCTCACTCTTTATTATTTTATAAATTCCTATTAAATATTTGTGAGGGAAAATAACTGTTTAAATGTTAGTTGAATCTATTTACACAACTATTTTCTTATGCTCCAGTTTTTGCTTTAGGTATAGTTTATCTTTAAACATGAAATAACCATTGATAATAGATATTTTATATTAATTATTAAGTCCAAACTCCTCTTCACACCCCATTCTTTAGCTTGTTCTTTTACCAAATTGTTATCTTTAGTTAAACTTTTTAAAAATATTCATTTATTTTAGTCATTTTACAAATTTAGGTTATGGTCAATTGAATGAATTGAGGGCAACATGCTAAGTTTGTCTGAGCGAAGGAAATTGAACATAATAGAATGGACATTGATGAAAATATTTCCTTGGAAGGTAGAAAGCACTTCTTCAGACATCAGTTTATATGACTCTATTAAATAAAATCATTCCTGAAAAAAGAATCTTTTATGTGTTTGTTTATATGCATATATATGTATGTATATGGTATTTCTTACTATTGAATAATTTGAATTTATTGAATGGGCAGATGAGTGGCTCAGTGGATTGAAAGCCAGGCCCAGATATGGGAACTCTTGGGTTCAAATCTGACCTCAGTTGCTTTGTGTGACCCTATGTAAGTCACTTAACTCCTACTGCCTAGCCCTTACCAGTATTCTGCCTTGGAAGTAATACACAGTTTTGATCCTAAGACAGAAGGTAAGGATTTAAAAATATATTTAGAATGTTAAATAAATTAATATTTATTCATAAATATATTATATATAATAAAATATAACTAGAAAATACTAATAAAATTATATTGAAATATATTTAGAAAATTCTTAAATAAACATTTTTAAACTACTGAAGAGTAACCATACAGTAATGGATACTATTAGTGACATAACTTCTAAAATAAAATAATTCTAAAATGTGAAAAAACTGTGGCATAGCTACAATTTTAACAGTTGTTGTCTTTAAGTATTCTTTCTGAAACTAAAGAGAATACTGTGAATTTGCCCAAATGTCAGTATACTAGAGGAAGTCAAAGACTTTCACTTTCTTGTGTTTCCTCCATCTGTGTCTACTAGCAAATTGTGTGTATGTATGTACGAAGCATCACTCCATAAACTTCACCTCATCTCCTAGGGGTAACCAACCACAATAGTTCAGAAGAAGTGGTGGTTATTGTTTTGTTGTTATTATCATTTTAATTGCTGACCATTGCTAGATGAAGCTTTTTGTAGAGGTCACAACAAATCATGAATAAAATCCAAGTGACAGTGTATATGTCTCTGTGTAGATGTTCTCCTGGTTCTGCTCCTTTCACTCTACATCAATTCCTGGAAGTTGTTCCAGTTCCCAAGGAATTCCTCCACTTTATTATTCCTTTGAGCAAAATAGTATTCCATCACCAAAAGATGCCACAATTGTTTAGCCATTCCCCAATCAAAGGGTATCCCCTTATTTTCCAAATTTTTGCCACCACAAAGAATGTGGCTATAAATATTTTTATACAAATCTTTTTCCTTATTATCTAAAATAGGGTTTTTTAGACTTCTGGGTTAACATGGCTGCAGTCTAGACGCAGGATTCTTCCTCTCTTCTTCACCTACCAATAAAGTCTACCTCAAAAGGCCAAAAAAAATTTCAGATGAACAAAGGGTCTCCACAGTAGGACGCAGCACTGAAGGTATGTGGGATTTGGTTATTTCCACACTATAAGGGGGAGAAATAGCTCACACCAAAATGTGAGTTGATCAATCATCCACCACTCCACCTATGGAGCCAGAGTCAGAGACAGCTTGCCAGAATCAGTGGGTGAGTGAGGGGCACCTCTATATCCTTGGCAGCTGACTAAGAACACCAGAGACCTACCCCTAGGAGCAGCTAGACCTGAGACCCCAGCTGGCTGAAGAGAGCAAATGTTGGGCTCAGAGATAGCACAGAGATGGGTGGCATATAGTAGAAGGCATGCAGACTCAAGAAGTGACCTCAGGCAAAAATTGCTCTCCTTAGTTCCATACACAGAGAGCCTGCCCTCCTCACTCAGACTCCTGACTGGACAGGGAAAGAAAAACCAGCATAGTGATGGCAAACAATGCCCAGAAAATACAACTTCCAACCACCAAGAAGATCAAGAAGAAGGTTTTGACCCTTGATAATTTTTATGGAGAAAAAATCCAGACTACAGAGGAAATAGCAACAATTAAATGCATCCAAAGCCTCCCTCCAGAATACCCTGGAAATTGGCCACAAACTTGAAAATTTTAAATTTGAGATTTTGAGAAAAATTGAGGAGTTTTGGCACGAAAAATTGGAAATGGTTCAAAAAGAAAATAACATTCTAAAAGACAGGAACTCCTATTTGGAGAAAGAAGCCCAGAAATCAAATGAAATGATAAATAAATTGGAGAACACAATGAAACAGCTGGGAGCCATGAAAAGCAGGATAGACCAAACTGGAAAGGAAAATCCAAAGGTTATAGCAGAAAACCAAAAAGCAAAGTCAAAGGATTGACAAAATAGAAGGAAACATGAAATATCTCATTGAGAAGATCATGAAAACTGATCTAGAAGAGACAATTTGAGAATCATTGGTCTACCTGGAAACTCAAAAATGAACAGAAATCTTAAGATCATACTACAAGAAATTATCTAAGAAAACTGCCCTGATATTCTTGAACAATAGAGCAAAATAGACATTGAAAAAGTTCATAGAACACCCTCTACACTAAATCCTTAAAAAAAAAAACAAACCAGGAATGCAATTGTCAAATTTAAGAGACTCCAAGCTAAGTAAAAAAATTTATAAGAAGCCAGAAAGAGATAATTCAGATATCAAGGAGCACCAATCAGGATTACACAAGATCTAACAACTTCCGCACTAAAGGACCACAAGGCTTGGAATATGATATTAAGAAAGGGAAGAAAATTGGGTCTTCAACCAAGAAGAACTTTGTACACAGAGACTGATATACTGTGGTACAATCAAATGTAATGAACTTCTCTACTAGCAGCAATGCAATGATCCAGAACTATTCAGAAGTACTTATGAGAAAGAATGTTTTCCACATTCAGAGGAAGAACTGTGGCAGTAGAAACACAGAAGAAAAACAACTTCTTGATCATATGGGTTGATGGGGATATGATTGGGGATGTAGCCTCTAAATGATCACCCTATGTAAAATATCAATAATATTGAAATAGATCTTGATCACTGACACATGTAAAATCCAGTGGAATTACACATCAGCTATGGGAGGGGATTGGCAGGAGGAGAGGGAAAGAACATGAATCTTGTAACCATGGAAAAGTATTCTAAATTCACTAATTAAATAAAATTTAAAAAGAATAAAAATGGGTTTTTTTAGATGTTAGTAATAATAACTAACCTTTCTACATCAGCTTAATCTGTGCCAGGCATTGTGTTAAGAGTTTTATAATTATTTTCTCACTAGCCACACAATTATCCTGGGAGGGAACTATTATTATCCTCATTGTACAGATGAGGAAACTAAGTCAAACAGACATTAAGTGACTTACCCATGTCTCAAAGCTAGTAAGTATCTGAGGTTAGAATTGAACTTAGGTCTTTCTGAGTCTAGGGACAGCTATATCACCCAGCTGACACAGTTGGTCTTCATCACAACTCTAAGACATGTAATATAAGAATCAAAGTCTTAAGTCCATAGTTTTAGAGTTGAAAGGGACCTTAGAGGTCACCTTAGAGGTCACAACTCCATTATTTTACACAGAAGAAGACCAAGATCAAGAGAACTTAAATGATGTCCAAGGTCACAAAGAGAGTAATAGAACTAGAATTTTGAACTCCTCTGATTTCTAAAAATTGGAACAGTCATGACTTCTAAGGATATATCAGAACAGGAAATAACTAGGAGGATGGAGAAAAATTAGTCTTAGCCTGGAAAAAGTCCCCTTTTCCCCTTATATACTTTGGCTAGAGGAGAACTTTTTGAACTTCAAAGGATCTAAAGATGTTGGAACTTTCATTTTCTCTGTAGCATCATTCTAGTATTATCATTGTATCAGCCTGCAAGAGTACTTATATTGGGAGCCAAGGGCAAAATATACAAAGACTCATCATGCTCATGGGAAACTTTGTTAATACCCCACAAATGGGAGGAAAAGATTTCTAACAACTAAAAGCTATGAGTTATCCCATTTCCACATGTTTTCACCAAGCCTGAATCTACTTTTCCCTCTACTCTTTAGGTAATTACAGGAGAAGTTGTGACATTTTAGGGGGAGGATGTCTCATATCCCTTTATCATACCACCTTAATAAATAGCACTTTAAAAATTTGCTTGAGGCTGATGGACTAAAATTATTCTTAACTGATAATACTAGGGAATGGGAACTCAAGTCCATGACATGAGAAAACCACCCCTGTGGCCTCCATGGAAACAAGCATTTATTAAGCACTGGGTATTTTGCTAAGTACTTTAAAATGTTATTTCATTTAATTCTCACAACAATTCTATAAGGAAGGTCCTATTATTATACCCATTTCATAGTTATGGAAACTGAAGCAAAGTAACTTTCCCAGTCACACAGCTGGTAAATGTCTGAGCCCAATTGGCTGAGATATTCCTGACTCCATGCCTCACATTTTATCTACTGGACCACCCTGCTGCCTCCTCCTTCCAACCATCCTATTACCTCAAACCCTATTATGATGATGAAGACATTGGCAAGCAGGAAGGATCAGAATCATTCTTTAGTATGATTATGCTAGGGATAAGTGATGGAAGAGTGATTTCTTTGGAAAAGGGAACTCTCAGGTGAGGAAACTCCCACTATTCATTCAGGTTGGCAGTTTTACTTCAACTTTGAATCTTAGAGACTTGACAAGAGAGCAGTGACTTTCCCAGGGTCACATAGCTAGTCACCTAAATTAGCAGAGAACATGTCCAAGGCAGAGTTGGAATCCAGGTCTTCCTGACCTGCTCTCTATCCTCTATGCCACATCACCTCTATCTAATTATGAAGCAGAGAGAAATTCATTTTAAACCAGGTAGAAGATTTAATTGCTACCAACAAACAGCTGGAGATGAAATAGGAAATAACCAATGAAACAAAATAGAAAAAACCTGTAGAGAATACTTTCAAATATGGTAATGTTCTATCACTGGTTCATTGCATCTCAGTAGATGTGTCCCAATTAGGAATAATTCCAGGAGTGTGTAACACATGCCATCCATATCTGGAACAGATGCATTAACCATGGGAGCCTCAAATTGAAATGTAACACTCTTCAGTTATATTTAGTGGGAGCAAATTTTAGTATTTCACATTGGGGATGAAAGCAGACCTGGGGAAACATCACAGAGCTAGAAGTAGTGTTATTTTCAATAGGCTAGGCAACTCACTACCAAGCAAATATTCCAAGGCCTGGAGACAAAAATAGCTTGGAAATAAAATAGAAAACCACTTAAAAGGAAGAAAGAGAACACATGTAATGAACATGTTATATAGTAGAGTACTTAAAATGGACTCAGCATAATAGGATTACTGTATTGCAAGCAAGGAATGAAAGCACAAGGGAGTAATACTCAGCTTCTTAAGTAATGCAAAAAATCCTCCTTAAGTGGTAGGTTTCTTTATCACTTGTGGAGGGCAAAAGCATTCAGAAACTTTTGAAGACTTTCTCTCTTTCCAGTTTTCTTTCTCTCTTTCTTCTTTTCTTTCCTTCTTTCTTTCTTTCCTTCATTCTCTTCCTCCCTCCTTTCCTTCTGCCCTTCCTTCCCTCCTTTTGTCCTTCCTTCTCCCTTTCTTTCTTCTTTCCTTCATTCTATCTTCTTTCTTCCATTTCCCTACTTACCACCTTCTTTCTTACCTTCCTTCCTTCTTACCTTCATTCTTTCCTTCATTTTCCCTTCATTCCTTCTTTCCTCCCTTCTGTCTTTCCTTCTTCCCTTCACCACTCCATTCTTTCCTTTCTTCCTTCTGTTCCCTTCCTTTATTTTTTCTTTCTCTCCTCCTCCCTTCCTTTTTTAAAATTCTTTCCTGTTTTGTTTCTTCAGCCAAACTAAGATAAAATTCACTAGAAAGTATCATCTCTCAAGTTCCTATATTGAAATAACTCAAAACCAGGCAGGTTGGGAGATAAGTGGCTTTGCCACAGAAGCATTAATATCTTAGCAAAAAAGAACAGATATAAGACAGACAAATCTGAGAGAAAGGGAACCACCAAGTGGGGGAAGCCAAATCCATAGAAGGACAAGGGCACAGAAGTGCAATTTGGTTTGATTCAATGTAATTCAGCAAGCACTTACTGCTCAGTTATGTGCAAGGGCCTGAACCTCAGTTTCCTTCCTTATATGTAAAATGGGAGACGAGTGTATTAAATTATCTCTGAGATTTTTTGGAATTCTAACTTTAAGAGTCTATTTTGCTAAATGCCAAACATGCTACAGTGGGGAGGGAATGGGATTGGGTTGCAGGAAGGGAGGGTCCATTTGTTTATCTGCTCATTTAATCATTAAGCACATATTAAGCACCTTCCCTTCGAAAGACATTGCTAGTAGATGTGATATATATGTGTATATGTGTGTGTGTGTGTGTATACATATATATATATGAATGTATAGCAATTATATTCTGTTGGGGATGGGGAGGGAAGATACATATAAATTAATATTAACAGAAAAATCAATATAAAATATATGCAAAGGAAATATGAAATGATTTTTAAGGAGAAAGGACACTAACCCCTAAACCCCAGGAAGGTGGCAGTGTTTGAAGTTAATGGTGATAGAATCTATGGATTCTAAGAAAAGGGAGATAAAGAGGGAGTGATTCAAGATGTAAGAGATGGTATGCACAAGGACACAGGTGGGAGATAGAACAGTATATACAGAAAACAGCAAAAAAATCAGTTTGTCTGCAATGTGAAGTTCATGAGGAGTAAAATGAAATAAATCTGGAAAGACAATACCCATGTTATGTATAGTTTTGAATGCCTAAAGCTAGAGTTTATATTTAATAGAGAATAGTGTTTAATTAGTTATTTAAAATTTGCAAAGTGCTTTAAGTGCATTATTCTATTTGATTTTATTCTAACAACTGCCCTATGAGGTAGTTGCTTTTATTATCCCCATTTTAAAGAGGAGGAAACTATGACTGAGATTGGTTAAGCAACTTGTCCAGAACCACACAGCTTGGAAATATATCAGGGAAGATTTGAAGTCTTTCTGGCATCAAGTATACCTGTGTCACCATGGAGACAATAGGGAACTGTTGTAGCTTTTTTTTCTAAGCAAGTGTTGTGGTCATATCTGCACTTGGGGAACTATATTGTAGATAAGAACATTACTCAATTTCTCTACAGTGGAAACTCTGAGAGAGCCAGAAAAAAGGAATGAGGAGTTGGAGGAGCAGGATGCCAAAAACAAGGAAGAATATATATTTTTCAATGTCTCAGATTACTGACAGGTTATGTGTAAGGCTTTCAATTCCAGCTTACTTCCTCATATGTAAAATGGGAGAGGAGTGGATTGAATTATCTCTGAGGTTCTGAGTTCTAACTTTAAGACTCTGTGGTCCTAAGTGCTTTGTACTTAATCATGAAAGAATCTACAGATTCTAAGAGGACGGAGATAAAGAGGGAATTCATTTTCATTCATTCAGTTTCAAGGTCTGCAGGAGCACATAGATTCTCGCATAATGTAATAATTATATCATTCAATTATAATATAATAATAATGTGATTATTCTACTATAATTTTGGTAGACTTGTTAAAATTTGCCATCAAAAGGGGCCAGTTCATCAAACAGTGGCATCTGGGAAACTGGCAATCAAGAGCCAATGGAAGCTACATAAAATCCTGACAAGCCATTGACAGGGCAGGAACTTGAAGCTATTCAATTCAACAAACATTGATTGAGCAATCATTCTAAGCCAGGGGTTGTGCTAGGCTCTGGGCAGACAAAGAGAAGAACATAAATTAACTGAACTCATGGAGCTTACATCCTATGGAGAGAAAAGAGCATCTGTGCAGAAAAAGAAATACAAAATATAAAAGCAGTAACTGTGAGGGGCAGCTAAGTAGCACAATAGATAGGCAGATAAGCTAGAGGAAGGGAATACCTGGGTCCAAATCTGGCTTTAGACACCTGCTAGCTGTGTGACCCTAAGCAAGTCACTTAATTCCAATTGCCTAGTCCTTACCGAAATTCTGTCTTGCTACCAATAGTATCAGTACCAATTCTACGACACATATTTCAAATTAGACTCTAAAATGTTTGACTTGAATATTAAAATAGTCCTTTTAATCACATGGTCAAACCTCAATTCTTACCTCATTTTGGTCTTCTTAACCTCTTTTTTTTTTCCTATTTGTTACTCAAATTCAGGTGGTACCCTTAAAGAACCATCGACTCAAATCAGATGATGTAGATCTTAACCTTGCCTCTGTCTCATCTTACTTATATGATCTTGGGCAAGTTACTTAACCTGTCTAGGCTTCTATGTCATAATTGAATCAATAAGGAGATTGAACTAAATGGCCTCAGTGGCACCTTCCAGCTCAGGATTTTTAGTCCTATGACTTGGACTTAGGATACTTGATATAAATGCTGTCCCTGAGAGCATCCATCATTGCAAAACTTTGAAAAATGAGAGAGACTATTTATTGTTCTTCATAATAGCCCAGATGCCTTCAGGCAGGAGCCATATACTCCCCCAAAGGCCTCTAATATGGGGAAGGTCAGGAAGGCTATGTAGCTTGAAAGATTTTGCTCCAGTACTGCTAAGAACCTTGGGGCTTAAAGCTTGTCAGCTCACTGACTCGCTGAAGACCATAGAGCTACAGATATTAGACTAAATCGAATGGCTGGATTGGGAAGAAGCTACACCTCTCAGGAAAAAGAACAAATAACCATTTGCAGTGCAAATACAAGGGGGTTCCCTCCCAAGTCTGTTTCTCATTTTCTCTTTCTCTGCAAAACAACCAAGTTATTTTTTTATAGTCTGATCTCATAGGGCAAATCCTCCCAGCTTCATTAGATAGAACAATAATGGAATAGTTACGGTATTTTTAGCACCATATTATCTTGGAGAAGTACTTCCCTTGCTCTGTAGGAGGAAAAACACATGCTCTAGCCCACACCTCATATCCAATTAATGGTTTAGGCTGTTTACTGTGGCATGGGCACTTGATCTGTGGGGAAAGGCATGTCACATGACAGAATAATTCCAGCCATCACACATTGAAGGAGGATATAATTACTCGAAAAGAATATTAGAGAGTAGGGCTGAAACACAGGTGTCTCCAGAGTTGGATGGTATCCATTATCTTCTGAATTATCATAATACTTCTTAAGATGGCAAGAAATTACTGCCATCACTATTGAAAGGTTTAAAATGTCTTTTTTTGTAAATTGTGTCCATGAGGGATCCTTTGATAGTTGGAGATGGGGTTTGATGGAGACAGAGTTTTGTGCTTTCTCTGTCTCCCCTCACTTCTCTCCACTATAGTTTCTATAAGCCAATAATTCTGATGTGTCCTGGCTCCTGTGCTCTCTAGTATGCATGGTTCTCAAGTTATTTTTTTTTATTTTCTTCTCTTACTCTTTCCCCTTTGGGCATGTAGTTATTTGAAAAAGATGAGAAGGCATATAACATACTGCTCATTATAACTTATTTCTGAAAGTTCTTGAAGAGATTTTGCAATCATTTACTAACCCTGCCCCAGTTACCTCAGAGAACATCTAATCTAGTCCATAATGGATTTATAGTCTAAGTCTTGTCTAATTCTCTTGACATAAAGGACCTAAGCATGCTTTTTTCTTCATTTGTTTTATCCTTCTCCTGGCTGACAATCGTCACCCAGAAGACTTATGAAAATGTATGGATGGTGCCTCTTAGTATATTGAAAGCAATGACTCCATTTATAAGCATGCAGTTCACAATAACAGAAGTTATATGGAAAATGAAACATGATTCAGTGACTATTAGTTTCAAATGTTCTCATGTTTAAACACATATAGGCCAAAATTGTTACCTTGAGTCATAGCCCAAAAATGAGGATGCCTATGGTGAAGACCCTCCCAACAAATCTCTCTTCTAGACCAAAGGAAGAAGGAAACTATCTCCTCTCTTTTCACTTCCCCTCCTCTTTTCTTTTCTCCCATCCCTACCTCAACTCACCCTTTGGGCAAGCTGGCTTGATCCTTCCCAAATATATTTAGTTGATTCTTGGATGACAGATCTACAATTCATCAACAGATCTGTGCTCATAGCCTTTCCAGCAGGATGCTATATAAATATTTGTGCTGCTTCTAGAAAGTGAATTCTGTCAACATAGTCTTTGAGAAACCAAGTTTGTCCACAATAAGCCATCAAAGCAGAACTTTAGTTCAGGGTGGAAGAAATAACTGAAACATAGTCAAATTCATTTCATAATACACATATTATAGAGAATGTAGGGCATTGTAGATAATCTACAAGTCTGAAAAATTAAAAATCTAGGGTTACAAGTGAGAATTTCATTCAGATCATTACCACCAGGCAAAGATCATAAAATAGTTCTAAAAACTAATGACTTTTCTTTTGTACATATTATATCTTCCCTTTGATCAAGGTAAACTGTATACGTAGTTCATTCTCATTATATATACATATAGTAATAGTTCCTTGAGAGCAGAAATCGTATTACATATTGGTAATACTAACACCTAGCATAGAAAGTTGAACATAGTAGGTGCTTAATGTTTTGTGAATTTCATAGAACTGAAATCCCAAAGTGGAATGTTATAAAAATGGCATCTCTGTGTGGGTCTAGAAATTTGAGGAAAGTACGCATTTTGATTTGTTATAGAGGTTACTTAGGACAGTAATGAAGGAGTTTTAAATTTTTGTATTCAAAGCCTAAGGAATTCAACCAATATGAAATTCAAAGCAATAACAAAAAATTCAAATCAACAACAAAATACAGCCAAGATAAATTTCAGAATCTATTATGTGTTCTATAATGCCCCTTGGGATATCTCTAAAAGCATTTTGTGAAGAATAAACAAACAAACAAAAAGTGGAGGAGAAGATCCTAGTTGCAAGTAATTATACATTAGTTATGCCCTGAATTCCACATACCCCATCAAATTCTTTTGTCTGTCTGCTTTATGTTCATTAAAGATCAATTCCCTGTGCCTTGAGGAAATAGGAAAAGGAAGAGGAGTGGGCTTTGAGTGTGAAAATCATTGAGTTTGGGCTCTGTCTCTTAATAATTGGGTGATCTTAAGCAGAGTCATAACTAGAGGAAGGTGACAAGCTCTGGTGGGCTATGGGAGAAAGGGAGCTAAATTTAATAGAGGGATTAATAGTTCTTGTAATTCTAGTTCAGCAATATAGAACAAAAAAGCCAGCACATATGGCAAGGTAAGTGAAGAAATAATACTGACATGAGGGAAATAACGAGCACCACTAGCCCAATGATTAATCAAGCAACAAAGTGGTTGTTTTTCCAAACGATGTATGAGGCACTGTGAAATGTGGTTTAGGGGACACAATGAATAAGATGTAATCCCTACCCTTGGAAAAATTAAAAAGTACTTTATAGAGATTCTCATCTGATTCCCTAGTCCACTGAGGTAGCTGTTAACATTATCCCTATTTCACAGTCACGAAAGAGAACTTAAGTGACTTCCCCCATATTCATATACCTAATAAGCATCAGAGGCTGGATTCAAACTCACATCTACATAATAGCAACACCAGAGCTCTTTCTATTACAAAACATATACTTAGTGTTGTGATATAACCACAACCACTAGAAAGAAAAAAATGTACACTGGATACACTTTATGTTTAATGTGCATCATTAACATCTTCTCCATTGCTTTCTTAAGTCTAGGCAAGCAACAAAACAAAGCAAGCTGTGATTTGTAGCATTTGCTGATTTCTGAGATATGAATGCACACATTGAAAATTTAATAATCAGCTAAGCGGTCCTAAGCTAACACCTGCACACTACTCCATGTACCTCCTAAAAAGATGACTAGCAACATAAGCAAGGTACAAAAAGTGTATATGGTTCAGTAGATAATAGTCTAGGACAGTGTTGGTGAACATTTTCAAGTTCATGTGCCCAAACTGCAACTTCAAGCTGTCTATGAGCCCCCCCCCCACATTGCCCCAGAGAGTAGAGAGAAGTGCTCACATTAGGCAGCTGGACAGAGGGACAAAAATGTCCTCAGACACCATGGAGAGGGGGAATGGGTCAGCCCCTTGCAGCAAGTTCCAGTATCCATGCCATGGCTTTGCCAAATCAACTCTAGGAGATCAGAGGAAGAAGAGATAGCTAAAAGCCTTAGTGGTCAGGGTTGGCTTTTGAGAATTTAAAAAAAAAAAAAAAACATCTGAACTGAGTTTGAAGAGGCAGAATTTTGAGAGGTGAAAAAGAGATGGGAGGAATTCCAAGTAAAGGCACTGGTTATATTAAAGACTGAATCAAAGTGACAGAGAAATAATTCATTTTTTTGTGTTTCTGCCAAAGTTGGCAACAGGGTGATTGCCCTTAGCTGAAGCCAACTGGGATAACACGATCCCTTCTAAGTCCAGTCTCTCATATAACAACTTCTTGCTGATTTATCTCCCCAGAAGGACATTCTCATGTTGAGATATGACACTTAGGTTAAACCTCTTATGTACCAATTAAAATAACCAAGTCATTTCTATAGATTTTGGGGGGGATGGGGAGGGAGATGTTTTCCTCTCTATGATCCCTTCCTGCATTCCCTCCCTCCCTCCCAGCAGCCTTGCTATGGTCAAGGAGGCTAGTGAATCTATGATTTTGTGTTGCTTATTTTAAACGAGAAGCAGCATTTTTGTGTTTCACTAATTTGTAGATATGTTCTCTCAAATTCTGGATCTGGAGATAACTATACATGCCCTGCAGATCCACAGAGTCAGTGTGAGAGCAACTGTATGTGGGTGAGCTCAAGAAAGGGGTACCTCAAGCAGTCAGCTGCTGCCTGAATCCACCTCCTTGATGTACTACTTTTTCTATGGCTCTTAAAAAATCAAGGGGCTGCCAGGAACAGATTCCTTTCTCAACCTGTAAGAGCTTTGTTTGAATGGAAAATTTCTGTGGGAAAGGAGAAAATGTCCTTTTTTCTTCCTTAGCCTCCAAAGGTAGGTTGTCCTCACTCACTCACCTTCTCCTCATGGAGAAGAGGGCAATGACAATCTCCTATATATCTAATGAAGTAAAGTTTTCATCTAAGCTGGGAAAAATTCAATTTTAGTTTAAGAAATGAATGCCACTTTGTACCGAAAAAAGGGAATTTTTGAGTGTACATGTTTTTTTTTTTTTAATTGTTCTTATACTTACAATATGTTACCAAGATGGTATATAGAAGCAGTTGCCCTTTCAGTGACATGGAGGTGGCATTAAGTCTTATAAAGAGGCTTGATTTTTTTTAAACCCTTACCTTCCACCTTAGAATCAATACTGTGTAATCAATACTAGCTGCTCCAAACAGGCATAATTTAACATTGTTATGCACCATCAAGTTTGACACTTCTATACTCATTAGATAAAATAGCTGCATCAAGAGTATATTAGGGGAGCAGCTAAGTGATTTAGTGGATTGAGATGAAGGTCTAGTGAAGGGCGGTCCTGGGTTCAAATTTGACCTCTGACAGTCCTATCTGTGTAACCCTGAGCACTTAATCCCTATCTGCCTTGGAAGGAACACACAGTATTGATTCTATGATGGAAGATAAGGGTTTAAAAATAAAATAAAATACATAGGATTACAATGGAAATTATCAGTAATCTACAGGATGAATTAATGTTATAAGAACAAGAAAGCAATGAGATCTGAACATTGGGGGATTTTCACTATTTCTTAGAGAATAGATATTGAAGTTTTGAATTAGGCAGAAAGCAATGAGAATGAAAAGGAAGAGAATAAATGCAAGCCGCATTCCAATGGTAGAATCAATAGAACTTGATATGATTGACAAAGAAGAAATATAAATAAAAAAACTGGTTGTATTTCTATCTTGGGATGACTAGAATACTAATATTATTTGGCATAAATGAGAAGAATCTGGTTTGGAGGACAGTCATAGGAATATGATGTTGGGTTTAGATGTGATGAGCTTGAGATGTATATGTCATCAATAGAAATTTCCAACAGGTAGTTGAAAAGTAAGACTGTGTTCTAAGAACTAGGAATTAAAATACAAAATTAGACCTGTATCATGTGACCAACAAAGTCAAAGACTAGATATTTTCTTTTTTTTTTTAACTCTTACCTTCTGTCTTAGAATTGATGCTAAGTATTGGTTCAAAAACAGAAGAGCAGTAAGGGCTAGGCAATTGGTGTTAAGTGACTTGCACAGGGTCATACAGCAAAGGCCAGGTGTCCTCTCTCTGGCTTTCTATCCATCAAGTCACCTATCTATCCCAAGAATAGACATTTTCTCTAGTCTCTTAAAATAGTCATCCAAAGGTGAATTATACATCCAAGATATAGGAATTACTTATCAATCCATAAGATAAAAAGCAAGAGACCCAAAAAAGTAATGACCATATAAATTAACAGCAAAGAATGTCAGTCTTTCATACTCAGCACCATTCGTCCATGAGCCTCCAGCTCTGGCAGGGAACATAAGCTGACTTATAGGCTTATGCTTTGAAACCTACAGATGGAATTTCCTTCTGTAGGAAAGACTATGTTTTCACCACCTAGGAAGTAGAGGATATAGGTGGAGGTGGGAAGAATAGGCTTTCTATTGCCTCAGGGTTAGGAGATGCTAAAGTATCAGATGTGCTACACAGAATACAGATCATATCCTCATCCAACCCCACAAAAAGCAGCAAAGACTGAAGTGAGCTGGGCAACTAAAGAATAGGATTTTTGGGAGGGGTAGATAGAATACTGTAAAGGGTCAACATATAGGGCTGCACCAGGCCTGGAGTAAAGGGAAATGGCATTCTGCTCTTGTCAGTTCCATTCACCCAGAAGACTTTTGGAGTTTGGACTGAGATCAAAGTAAAGGTAAATTTCCCAACTTGAAGGGAAGTAGAGATCATATTATGGTCCAGTCACAAAGATAAACTCCGCCAAAGTGAAAAGAGTAAGAGAATAAAGAGGAAAATAAGGAAGTGGGGGGGGGATTAAAACAAAAGAAAATTCAATTAAAAACCTGGAACACAAGTGGAACTATATCTATGGTGAAAATACTAAAATTAAAAGGGAAGACAATTAATGGAAAATCCAAAGATCATAAACCTCTCTAAATAAATACTGCAAAACCAAGGCAATTGAACCAACACTTGATGAAACAGAAATATTCTGACTTCTCTAGAGCATTGAACTGTAGCAAGATATTCCAAAATGGTTCAAAAGAAATGAGAATCTTGGAAAAACATTAGAAGGGAAGAAATAATTTGCAGAATGGAAAATCATGAATACACAGTGACAAGTGTCTCCAAAGAAGAAAAAGAGTGATCAACAAATTAAAAATATAAATCTGATCAAGTGAAGGATAATCTAGGAGAAGAGAGGTAAAAGGCAACAATTTTAAGTTAAATGACATTTTTGAGTGTTTTTTTTCTCCTTCCCACTCCCTAAGGCCAAAAAAACATAGCCAAGCAACCTCTTTATATCCTGATTACTTGTCAGTTGGGAAATGGCTCTTACTCTTAAATTTTTTAATTACTTCCCTATATAGCTTGGAAATGAAACTTTCATCAGAGAAACTTGCTAGAAAATAATTTTCCCAATTAAATTCCTCCATTATAATCTTTGCTGAATTTAATTTGCTTGTGTAAAATCTTTTTAATGCTATGCATCTCTCTCCATCCTTTTTTCTTTTACTTTTCATATCTTCTCCCCATGCCATGTTCAAATAGAAGAAAAAGTAGGTGGAATAAGAAGACACTCAGCACCAATGCAGTTGATATAAATATCTTCCACTCCTTTTCCCTTCTCTTGAATTTACCTAGACCCTGATAACAGATTATTTCCTTCCTCCTTTTCTAAATTCCTTTCTTCTTTCCATCTTTCTTTCCTTCCTTCCTTCCTTTCTTCCTTCCTTTCTTCTTTTCCTCTTATCTCTTCTATTAATTTTGCTTTTGACATACTTCCCCAGATCTACCTTCCTTTTTGCTCCCTTCAGTCTCAACACCCTGTTTCTTCATATTTTCCTTTTGAAGTAAATAAACACTGTATGGGTATATGGGTGTATTCTATAATCCCTTTTCTAGTTCAGCAGAGAGTGAAGTTCAAATGATGCCTGGCCTCTCCATACCTTTCATATTTGTATAGACTTCTAACTTCATTCCCCCCCCCATTATGTAAGATACTTCTCCTCATCCATCTCCTTTTCTTCCTTAATGAATCTTTTTTTCTTCTTTTTTCTTTCCTTTTTCTTAAAAAAAAAAAACCCTTACCTTCCATCTTAGAATAAATAATGTGTATTGTTTTCGAGACAGAACTGTAAGAGGTAGACAATGGAGTTAAGTGACTCGTCCAGAGTCCCACAACTAAGAAGTATCTGAGGCTAGATTTGAACCTAGAGCCTAATCTCTAATCCTGGCTCTCAATCCACTGAGCTACCTAGTTACCCCTCCTCTATTAATATCATAAAAACACAAAAATCACTCTTGGGTCCTCCATTTTATTTAATGCCCTCTCAGATCCATGATGATATTTGATTCTAAAGAGATATTTGTTGTCATTCCCTTCCCTTCCAATTATTTAATTTCATTTACTTTTTATATGTCTTTTTATTCTTATGTTTATATTTCATATTTTAATTCAGTACTTGTCTTTTCAAAAGGAGTGATTAGAAGTCCTCTATCTCTTTAAAGATCTAGTTTTTCCTCTGTAAGATTGCTCAGATTTTCTAGGTAAGTTGTTCTTGTTTGCAAACCCTTATCTTTTGCCATTTGAGTATTATTGTTCATGCTCTCCATTCCTTAATAGTAGTAGCTGATAAGCTCTGTGTAATTATGAGTGTAGTTCCTCAATACTTCATATATAATATCTACATATATTTATACTTAATACACAAATAATTATACAACTACTTAAATTCTGTCTATTATAGAATTTTTGCTTTGTCCTCAATTTTGGCTATTGAATATTTATTGTGGTTTTCTTTTAAAATATTACTGCTGGTCTCTTCTTATTTTTACAGCTTGCTCCTTGGTTCTAAGTGAGCTGGGCAGTTTTTCTTCTTGATTTCATAAAATACAATATCCAGGTTCTTTCTCTTTTGTCATGACTTTCAGGTAATCCAATATGTATTAAATTCTTTCTACTTTATTTGTTTCTCATTTTAGTTGTTTTTTTAAATGTGAAATTCTTTACATTTCTTCCCTTTTTTCAATCTTTTACTTTGTTTTAATATTTTTTGTTGTCTCATAGAGTCTTTAACTTTTGTTTATTTATTCTAATTCTTGAGAGTCTATTACTTGGGTAAGTTACTATATTTCTTGTGCTATGTTGTTAATTCTCTTTACAGTCTCTCCTACCTAGTTCTCATTTTTAAAAATACTTTCCTCCCTCATTCTTATTTATCTCATTTTTAATTTTTTAATTGGTATCATTTCTTCTAGTAATCCTAATTATTTAGTGAGCAACCTATGTTTTTCCTTGAGGCTTTGCTTATAACTGTTTTGGAGTTTTTCTCCTCTACTGAGTTTGTTTCTTATTATCTCAAAGATGACAATAAATTTTTGTATGTGTTGTTTAGCAAGTCTCCTAGTAATAAGTTCCAGACAACCTAATGTTTTTAGCATAATGTTGAGCTCCAAGATCTGCATCTGTAATCTTGGCCCCTCTTCTATCTCCATTCTGCTGTCCTGGGTTTGGGACTGAGTACAAGAACTGCACTGGGCAATCCAGATCTTGAGATTGAGACACTGAGTTCACATTTTCATCCCTTCTGGGAAACCTAAGGCTATTGGCATAGGTTCTAGGCTGAGTTTGCAATCATTTCTTGCCACTCTTGGTGTTCATGCTGCAGGTCTAGCTCAGAGCTCTGACTTACCACTCCTATCCCCTCTGAAAGGTCCCTCTGCTGTCAGCCTGTGTGGGAAGCTTTGTCTGTGATCCATTCTGGACATCCCATTGCCACTAATGTATCCTAGAATTTGGGGAACTGAGTCCCAGCTCCCATCCCCTCCAGCTACCTGGGAGATAGCTACTGTGTCTATGCCTGAAATCAACACTGGGGGTCCCAGTTTTATTGGCCTCGTTGTGAGTCTGTGGTTTCATCCCATCACTATTTCTTGCCCTGGTCATAAGTCTAGAACTTGCTGGAATTTGGACTAAAAAAATGACCCACTATGGTTTCTCTTTTATTTCCCAAATACCTGTTTTTGTTGATGTTCTTAAAAAGTAGTTCTAAGCCTATACTATTTCTTCCTATTCTATCATGGCTCAATTTCCCAAAAGTCAATAATATTAAAAGAACACTATCTCTACACAAGCTAAAGTCATTAATCTCAAAGACAGGATGCATAAAGATAATTTAAGGATCCGACAAACATGGCATATTGAAAAACCACAATATGTGAAATAATACAAGAAAACTGCTCAAAACTTCTGAATATGGAATGGAAATGACCAATTGAAAGAATCCATAGACAGACTCCAGAAGAAAAAAAATAATTTTAATGTTTCCAATTCTGAAACACAGTGACTAAATTTTACAATTTCAAAAACAAAAAATAAAAACTGTGAGTAGCCAAAGGAAAGGCTTTCTAATATAAAAAGAAAGAGAAGGTAGAGCCAAAATGGCAAAATAGCAAGAAACTAAAGAATTCCCCATAGGGACAGCTAAGTGGAAACTATGATTCTTCACAGGAAGGGAAATAGCAGGTTGAGGTCAGGGGCTATTGTTCCACCTGGCTCTCCTCAGAGAGAAGGAGAGGATACTGGGCTAGAACTATATTTCTTTGGTCCCTTAAATATTATTAGTCTAGTTGAAGTACTTTTTAGGTTCAAGCTGCACTCCAGATCACTATCCCTTAATGAGAATAAGGGTCCCAAACCACACATACATATATACATACATACACAGACAGTCCTTTGACTCCTGAATATACATAGCAAACAGAAAATAAAAGCATTTATCCAAGACATTAGCAAAAGAGAAATCAGGGAAGGTATACATTAGAGAATATATACCAAATGATACAGAATGAAGAGTCTCTGGAATTGGTGGTAAAGTAATTCAGCTCAACCAAGAGAAACTTTCAAATTGCCCCCAAGGGTAAATTCCACTAACCTCTCTACTGTAGCAAGTTGGGGATAGAGACATGATTTAAGTGCCCTTTCTTCTCCATGTTGGCTTCTTCCTAAATTCTTTCTCCCTTTAGGGACCTAAAAAGAGTCTATAATACTGCATCTCAAACTACCATTTATCCAAGCTGCCCAAGTACTCCCAATTCCAATCTGCAGTTATGTAAATAGCTCTATATTATTCCTCTTCCTCTCCCATCCATTTCCCATTGTCTGCCTCCCCCTTCCAATCCATTCCCCCCAAAATCTACCTCTGTACTTCCTGTCCCATATTAAAGGCTTCTGTGATTAATATATGTTTCCTAATTTGTCACCAGAATACTCAAAAGAACCAGGCTTGTTCACCTTAGCCCAAACTGGATCTCTTTGGATCCCCCTTCTCAAAGAAAACCTGACCCATGGGCTGGGGACTGGGTCATCAGTAATTCCACCTACCATGAGGGAGCATGGCACTAAGCACCCATTAATAGAAAGCAAGGACTGAGTGAGGAATTAACAGAATACCAATTGATAAATCTAACAGATTTCTTCCACATTCCACTAATTTGCTTATGATACTATCCTTCATATTGAAACAAATATATTCATTTTGAACTTATTGTGGTATATAGCATGAGATTTTAGTTTGTGCCTAATTCTCTGATACTACTTTCTATCTTTCCCAACTTTTTTTTTTGTCAAATAGTGAATTCTTGCCTCAACAGTTGTGATTTTTTTGGTTTTTCAAATACTAGGTTACTACACTAATTTGTTTCTGTATATTGTATACCTAATCTGTTCCACTGATCAATATTTTTTTACCAAATACCAAATTGTTTTGATGTTTACAGCATTGTATCATAGTTTATGATCTGGCACTGTTAGATTCCTTTCCTTCTCATTTCATTCACTTATGCCCTTGGTATTCTTGACTATTTCTCCAGATAATTTTATTACTTTTCTAGCTCTATGAAGTAATTATTTCAGTACTTTGATTGCTATGGCTCCAAATAATTAAATTAATTTAGATAATATTGTCATTCCTATTCTATTGCCTTTGCCTACCCATGAGCAATTAATATTTCTCCAATTATTTAGAATTCTATTTGTGCAAAAAGCATCTTATAATTGTATTCATAAAAGTCCTCTGGGTATCTTGGCAGGTAGATTCCCAAATATCTTTTGCTATTTGTAATTATTTTTAAATGGGAACTTTTTATCTCTTCCTGCTGGGTTTTGTTGATAATATACAGAAATGCTGATGAAATGTGTGGGTTTGTTTTATATCCTACAAATTTGCTGAAGTTGTTATTTGTTTCAATTAGTGTTTTAGATAACTATAGGGTTTTCTAAGCAAACCATCATATCACTTGCAATTAGAGATGGTTTCATTTCTTCATTGCCTAAGCTTATTGCTTCAATTTCTTTTTCTTATCTTTTTTACTATAGCTAGCATTTCTAATGCAATATTGAATAGCAATGGTGATGATGGATAGCCTTGCTTCACCCCTGATTATACTGAAAAGACTTCTAATATATCCACACTACAAATAATGCTTGTCTTTGGTTTTAGATAAATAATACCTAACATTTTCAGGAAAATCCATTTTCCCCATACTTTCTAAAGTTTTTAACAGGAATAGGTGGTGTATTTTGTAAAAAAAAAATTTGTTTCTGTTGGTTATATGTTTGATTTGCATATAGTTTTCCTTATGATAAACAATCTGTTCATTTATAGTATAAATATATCCTGGTAATACTATATGATCTGTATATTACTGTAACCTCTAGTACTCTATTTAAAAACTTGTATCTATATTCTTTAGAGAAATTGGACTATAGTTTTCTTTTTCTATTTTGACTCTCCCTGATTTATATATCAAGACCATGTTTGTCTCATAGAAGGAATTTTATAGGATTCCTTCTTTACTTGTTTTTTTTTCAAACACTTTATATAGTATTAGAAATAATCATTCCTTAAATATTTAATAAAATATGCAAATCCATCTGATCATGAGGCTTTTTCTTAGGAAATTTCTTGGTAGCTACACATTTGTCCCTTTCCTACCTTTCTAGTTTTCTTACATCTTATTCACCTTTGTGTACTCTGTTATCCAGTGACACTATCCTCCTTGTTATTCAACAATACACTCCATCCACTGACTGTTCAACCTTTCAATTGTCTCTTCCCCATGTTTAGAATATTCTTTCCTCACACCTCTGCCCCTATTTTCCTTGGGTTTCTTAAAATCCCAGAATTAGTACCATCTTCCATAAAAAACCCTTCTTGATTGTCCATAATATTAATGTTTTCCCTCTATTAATTATCTCTGATTTGTCCTTTATATAGCTTGTTCATTCATAATTGCTTTCATGTCATTTCTTCCATTAGACTGTGCATTACAGGAGGGCAGAATCTATTTGTGCCTATATTTATGTGTCCAGCACTTAGCACAGAGCCTGACACATAGAGATTAATAATTTTTTATTAATAAATGCTAGTTGACTGACTGACATGAATCAGTATTTCCTTTCATTTGTTTTAAGCTTACCTTTCTTTCAAGGTTTCCCCTTAGTTCTGATGTACTGGGACTTGGTCAAATCTGTTGATCTCAGTGACCTTAAGAGTGATAATTCTCTCTTCTCACCCCTGTCTTTCCAGATTTGAGTCCCATTGTCATATAGTGTTCCCCTCCTCCTGCCCTGTCCCTCGTCTTGATCATTTTGGCTGTCTCATTTTGGTTTTCCTTCAGTTCCCCCAGATCCTTCTTGGGAAACAAAAACCTGAATTGAGTGCAGGCATACCACAGTCTTGTTCAAGGTTAGTTTAATATTGTTGTTGTTTTAGCTTCAAGCACCCATTTAGATTTTTCCTGGCATGTTTTTATCTTCTTTGGTAGGGTGACCTCTGTCCTCCAGATGTAATGCAGAAAAAAACAGCCTATATCTCCAGATAGTGCAATAGGTCCTTGGGTAAATAGTAAAGTGTCTGGCTTCCCATCTTCATTTCCAGGAGGAATGTTTGAGCATATTTTTAGCCCTTTTAACGAGGTTTTTGTCCATGTTCAGGCTCAAAGTCAGATGTATCTGCCAAGTTAGTAGGAAAAAAAGTAATAAGAATGGCGAGTTTCTTTTCTCTGAAAAGATACTCTTGGAGGAAAAGACCAGCCCCCACCTTCCACTATTGAAATGGAACTCTTTAAAAACTCAACTCTCTCTTAGTATATATATATATGTTTCCCTTTTTCTTACTTCTAAGAATGTTCTTTCTGCATAAAATCATTCAATATTCATGATTCCTTAACTCATAAGTACAAACAAGAAAGTTTGCCTGGAATTATTAGTCTTTTTAAAAAGTTATGTTTTATTTTTTTTTTGTTTCTTACATTAAAATGTCCATTAGCTCCTTCCCTCTCCTCTCTCCATCATTTGACAAAAAAGACATATGCATATGTAAAACCTTTATTTCCATTTAAGTTCTTTTTCTGGAGGTGGACATACATAAGTCATTCATCAAACAATATTTCTGTTTTGTCTTTTTAATTGGTTTGTTTTGGGGTTTTGATCCCAGTGTCTAATATAATATCTGGTATGTTAAAGGTGCTTAAATCATTAAAATTTTAATTGAGTTCAATGAAGATCTTGGCATGTTGGATATTCCGAGTAATACAGGATTGTAGATGATAAAAACCCTATCCAGGGAGCAGTGTGGAACATGGGAAAGCATTACTCATCTTGAGTCAGAAGATAGTGGGCTGGATTCTATTTATGATACTTATGGCATGTGAAATCTTGAACAAATCATTTAACATCCTTGGGTCTCAGTTTCTTCATCTGTAAAATGAGGGGGTTGAACTAGATAATCTTTGAACCTCTTCTTGTCCTAAATCAAAGATCCTAGGATCAATTTACATATAAAACATCAACCTTTCACTATGCTTAAAAATATTTCCCAGCAAATGGTGCTGAATTGTTTAATTTGCTTTTTTCCATGAGCCACTAATTACATTGTTGTTAAGAAAATGAAAGTAATTTGTGGCATTAGGCACTAGTGAGTCAGCCACCTAGAGAGAAACTTGCTGGAGCCAAAGGCTTTAGTAGCTGGTCTTGCTCATCTTCCTTATCAACAGAAAGCCTGAAAGACAAATTTAGCCAAAAAGACTCTGTTTCTGCCTTCCAAGAATTTGAATTTGATGTGTGTGTGTGTGGTTTTTTGTTTTGTTTTGTTTTTTATGTTGTTGGTCCAGAGCTGTGAGTTCATGGAGACTTGGAGACTTCTAGTCAGGAAACTCATTCTACTGATGTAAGTCAGCAAAATTGTTTCCTCAAAGATTATTTCCAATTTTTCACACATACACACACACACACACACACACACACACACACACACACACGCACACACACACACACATACATAGCTTAAAATAATAGTTCTTTGCATGCTGTCTTCCCTTTAGATTGTGAAATCTTTGGAAGCAAAGACTGTTCTTTGGCTTCCTTTATAGCTAGAGTTTAAGAACAGTGACAGACATGTAATAACCGCTTAATAAAGGATTATTCACTTGTCAACTAATAGTTCTTCCCCTTCTATTAGGTAGTTAGGTGGTATATTGAAGAGGATGCTGGTCTTAGAATCAGGAAAGCCTGGATTCACATTTGACTGCAGACACTTCCTATGTGTGAGAGCTTGCCTTGCCTCAGATTCCTTAAATATAATATAGGGGTAATAATGAGACTTGTCTCTCAGAGTGTTAAGATCAAATGGGATGTTTACAAAGTTCCTAACACATAGCAGGTGATATATGAATATGTTAGCTATTATTAACATTATTATTATCATCATCATTATATAGAGTTGATTGCAGCACTGGGAAGTTAATGATTTGCCTAAAGTTATACAAATAGTGAGAATTAAAGGCAAGACTTGAAAACAGTCCTGAAGAAAGCAGGTCTTTCTTACTGAGTTCAGGACTTTATCCATGATAAGTTGCCACTTTACAATTTTCTAAAGTATTATTTTATTTATCTAAACTTAAATAATTTTACATGTGTGTTGAGGACCATTAAATCCATGCTGACATGGTCACATGACATGTCACATGTCTGACATGGTCACATGTGGAGACTAGAGTTGCAAAGCAACCCTCTGAAAAGATGGAGACATCCACTCAGTCCCCCTCTATGTGACTTCTCCCACTAACTTTCCTTACTAATGGAATTGCTATGATTATTGTTCTCTCCCTAGTTTTGGGAAAAGTAATATAAGAGCAAAATACTTACAGGATTAACAGACATATCCCATGCTTAATCCCCCAGAAAACCACCCCAAAGGCCCACTCCAAAGATCTTATTCACAGAATTAAAACCTAAAGAATTTTATGTATCCACTACCCCCCTCTTTTCTCCTTCTTAGACTTAAGCCTCTAGCAGGATCACATCCAGGTTCTCCACCCCCATTACAAACCAAAGATAACAGGCACATCGATCACCCCTTTGGTACAGCCTGGTATGTCACACTCCACCGACTTGTTTTGTTTATTGAAGCCCAGCAACATTTCTAAGTAACACAGAAAAATGAAACCTGGAAATTAGAAAAATTCCTAAATCTAGGTTGTATTAAATTTGCC
This sequence comes from Monodelphis domestica, assembly GCF_027887165.1. Lineage (NCBI taxonomy): Eukaryota > Metazoa > Chordata > Mammalia > Didelphimorphia > Didelphidae > Monodelphis > Monodelphis domestica. The sequence continues at coordinate 342,132,810 of NC_077228.1, read as the reverse complement.
TTTTAACTCTGCACCTAGCAGCAAACATTTTTGTTATTTATCTCCTAAGTAATTCTGGTTGATTATGAAAGCTGATTAAAAGCAACAATGATTCTCTTAGCTGGTCATCCCACAGGTCAGTGGGAACTGACCCCCTGGTTACCCTGTTGTGTCATTTATCACTACCAAGCTTTGTTTTATGGTAGTAACTTGGTAAGCAAAATGATCATAGAATGTTAACTAAATGATTTTTTAGAAGTTAATGTGTGATACATCCAATTACCTGCAAGAAATCGTGTATGTTGAAAAATGACTCTGTGCCAGAGAAATATGTAACCACGGGGTATAAAAATAAAGACAGAATCTATGCCAAGCAGAGCAGCTTCTTCCATGCCTGTGCAAAAGGTCTGAAACATCTAAGCTATCTCCCATCTCATTATTCCACCTAAGTTGTCATACCTTACTGAGAAGGAGCCCTCGGCTGCACAGTCTGCTGGTCGGCTAGCGAAATGTGTTGTGTTGTTGTTCAATCGTTTCAGTTGTGTCCAAATTTTTGTGACCCCATTGAGAATTTTCTTGGCATTGATCCTGTAGTAGTTTGCCTTTTCCTTCTCCAGCTCATTTTAGAGATGAGGAAACTGAAGGAAATTGGATTAAGTGAATTACCCAGGGTCATATAGCTAGTAAGTGTCTAAGGACATATTTGAATTCAGGTCTTTGTAACTCCAGACCTGAAGTTCCATATCATTTAAAGGTAGAAGTTAACATCAAAAAAAGCTTTATATGTGAAGAAACTAGTAAGGATTGAGTCAGCATTTCCTTCCCTCCCCTTTACAAAGATCACATAGAAAACCACAGGTTCAGATAAAACGTGAATATAGCCCTCCCTACTATAAATGCTGTGGATGTAGTAGCATACATAATGACAGGGGCTGTATATTAGGCAAATTTTGTACCTCCATTAGTACTGACCATGGTGTTCTTAAACTTGAATTCAAATCCTATGCAAGATAATCCAGATATTTACTTGCTACGAGTAATTCAGCCTCAGTTTTTTCATCCATAAAATGTGGATAATAACAGCTGCCTCACAGAGTTTCTGTGAGGATAAAATAAGACAGTATTTGCAAATAGTTTACAAACTTCAAAATGCTCTCTAAATGCTAGCCATCCTGTTCATCATCATCAGTATGAAGTTCTTTGCTGAGATCATTAGCTATCAATAGGTTAGAATTAATAGTCAGGTTTCTGAATTTTTTATTTTTTCAGTTAATGTAGAAAGAATCTTGAACAATTATTGACATTTTAAAATTCATATTTTCTTTCTTCTTCCCCTTCCCTCCTTCCTTGAAACAGGGAATTCTCTGATATAGATTATACATGTACTTTCATATAATGCATATTTCCATATTGCTCATGCCATGATAGAAGAGACATATCACACATCCAATAAAAACCTCATGAAGGAAATATGGTAGAAGATAGCATGCTTTGATCTGCACTCAGACTCCAACAGTTCTTTATCTGCCTGTAGAGAGTATTTTCATCATGAGTCTCTTGTGATTATCATGGGGACTTACTTTGTGTTAATGGTTTAGCCTTTCACAAGTGATCAATAGATGATATTTCTGTTCTTGTATATATTGTTCTCCTGGTTTTGCTCATTTCACTTAGTATCGGTCTATATAAGTCTTTTCAGGTTGTGTTGAACTCATACTATGCATCATTTCTTATGGCACAATATTATTCTTTGACAACTAGATACCACAACTTACTCATCTATTTGCAAGTGATGGACAATCCCTGCATTTCTAGTTCATAGCTACTGCAAAAAGGGCTTTTAAAAATATTTTGCATAGGTAGGACTTCTGACCTCTTTGGGATACAAACCCAGAAGTGGTATTGCTGGGTCAAAAGATATGCATAGTTCTGTGACTCTTTGAACCTGGTGCCATATTGCTCCCCAGAACAGATTTTCTGACTTTTAAGTCTTATTTGCTTCCCCCCAGATCAGACAAGCTATGCCTGTTCTGTAGAACAGTGATGGTGAACCTTTTAGAGACAGAATGCCCAAAATGCACCTTCATGTGGCACCCCTTACCCCAAACAGGGGAGAGAAGGACTCTTTGGGCTGTTGGGCAGAGGGATGGGTAAAGTGAAAAATGTCCTCTGCATGGTAGAGAGGGGGAGTAGAGCAGTCCTCTCTGGCATTCAAACCATAAGTTTGTGAACCTGGCTATAGAATGTTCATTTGCATTACCTCTTAGCCTCAATAAATAATATTTGGTGTTTATATAACATTAAGGACAATAATCATTTAATAACTATCATTTATAGAACACTTTAAGGTTCACAAAAGACTTTACATATATTATTTCATTTGATCCTCACAACAGTCACTATTATTATCACTCTCATTTTATAGCTGGGGAAACCAAGGCTTAGAAAGACTAAGTGATTTGTACAGGATTGCACAGCTGGTAAATGTCTGAGGCAGGATTTAAACTAAGATCTTCCTGACTCCAGCACTCTCTCTCCACAGGGCCACCTACCTTCCTGACGATTAGTCAATGTAGGTTACATATTGCAATTTAATCTAGACACTGTCATCACCCTCACTTGTTACCCTCTATCTAGCTCTCTAAATTAACATTATGAGTAAGATGAGTCCCTAACTCTTTCTAATGGGCCATTGCTGAAATAGCAGTGTCATGAGTCAGCCTGAACTGACTCAGTCACCAAATTCCATAAGCAAAGTAAACCACTCAAATACACTGAAGTCACTACTCAAATTGGTCAGTTTGCAGTGATAATAGAAAATATACTAACAGATGAAAAGTAACAGAGAATCGGGGATGGTAAGAGACAATTTTAAAGTCTTATTTTTCTTGTTTCCTCTGAGATTACAGTTTCAGCAATTGATCCTGAAAGGTGTGTATACAGGCAAAACTATCTACTGATTTCAAAATTAATTATCTGCCTGGGAAAGGATTGGACAATTGCCAAGAAAAAGAAAAACCATAAACACCTCCAAAGAAAACTTGTGTGCCTATTGGCCTGACCAGATATGCATAGGTATTTATATTAATAGATATTCAAAATGAGAGAAAAACTAGATAATTAAATTATTAGAATAGCAATGGGTCACCAAATGTTTAAGAACCTACTATATTCAAGTATTGTATTCTCCAGTACTACACTGTACTAGGTTCTGTGCCTCAGGTTTCATTCATAAAGGAAATTTCCAGATGAAGAAAGAACTTAAAGTATTAAAGAGTTGTCTAGAGCACTAGGCAGCTAAGTGGCACTGTGGACAGCATACTGGAACTAGAGTCAGGAAGACATGAGTTCAAATGTAGCCTCAGACACTTGATAATGATGTGACCCTGGGTAAATCACTTAATCTTATGTGCCTCAGTTTCCTCACCTATAAAATGAGCTGGAGAAGGAGTAGCAAATTACTCTAGTATATTTGCCAAGAAAATCCCAAATGGGATTAGAGAGTCAGAGTGATTAAAGAATAAGGACTAGAATGATGAGAAATTTAATAACCATTAGCATTTATATGACATTTTGAAGTTTTCAAAGCACTTGAAGTATATTATCTCATTTGAGCCCCATGACAAGTCCATGAAAAAGGTTTCAATGTTTTTGCTCTTTTGTGAATGAGGAAACTGAGGCTGAAAAAGGTTAAATGACTTTCCAAGGGTCACTGAATTAGTAAGGATCTGAGGAAAGTTTTCCTGACTTTCACACTAGAACTTCATGTAACCATTATTTAATCTAACTGCCTGAGTCACTACATCACCAGTCAAAGTTACACGGACAATGTGTATCCAAGTCAGGACATGAACCCAGGTTCTTCTGAGTCCAAGGGCACCTTTCTACCCATCAGGCAGCATTACTTCCCTCTCCTGGAGAGATAGAGGTTTGTTGTGTTGGAGTATTTTTTTGTCACAGTCCTCTCAGCCTCAGTTTATCATCTGTAAAATAAGGATGATATGCCAGATAGATCCTAGTGATATAAGGAAAGAGAGAATTGAACGTTTCTATGAAAAACTGGTGGAGAGATTTTTAGCAACACTGAGAAAATGCTTACATGTCAATCAATTGCTATTCACATATTTGAATGAAAGAATTCTCCTCCTACCATCATTAAATGATTTCATGAAAGCTTGATGTTAGGAAAATTGATGGTACAGAGGGCAATTTGTGCCAAAAGAATAATAGTAAAACATCTACAAGTGGGCAATTGTCCCTCAAGGCATAGGAAAGGGGTTTATCAATGCTAGCATGGGGTTTGGTTATTGGCTTTTAGCCATATTATTACAAAGCAACTTTGGGATGTGATGGTGTGATAATAAAGACTAATAAATCTATTGAGCCTTGCCTACTAATATCTGCACCTGAGACAAGTGAGTATGCAATGGGTAGAAGGAGTCACTCCAACCATCACAGAGTTTCTATATTACTACTGGTAAAAGGGAAGTCTCACCTGAACCAAACAGGGGTGGAGGTGGGAGGAGGGGGAGAAGAAACCTGCTAATGATACTCTGAGTTTTCTGCAGGTGGGGTGGGGAGGGGGGAATTCTGAAGTGAGTAAGTACATGATTGCACATCACGAGATTTCTGTGCTGCTAAATGGATGCCAAAAGTTAAATATGGAGGGCGGTACACTCTCAGAGAATTCCCCCAAGCCACTTAAATAGATATGGACTAGAAGATCCTTTGATCTTATGTATTTTCTGTGACTTATTTCTCATTATAAAATGAAAAATATATAAAATTCAAATAGGTTCTATGAGAGCTTCAGATTTCAATAATAATTAGATTAGATAGCCTCAAAAGTCCCCTCCAATTCTAAGCTTCTTTGACAAGGTAAAATATCTTTTTCTTTCTTAGTTAATCATGCATTTAAGATATTTGTACTAAGTTTATTATGATTGTTGATGAATAAAAAGAAGGGGCTTTGTGAGAAAATGAGAAAAAGACATTAGAACACAAATGTGAAATTCTTGGCATGAAGATATATCTCAGGTGTGTTGTAAGGAAGAGAGGATTTGAGCATATGAGGTGGATCTGCAGGGAGATGCAGATGCAGAGAAGAAATTCTCAAAAGGGGGTGGGGAAGGAGTGTGAGACAATTAACTGGGGTTGGAGCTGAGTCTTTCTCTAGTTTGACCAGGAGGGACTGGCTGCTTTCTCTTGGTGGCTGGTTCTACCTTATCTTTTTATCCTACCTGTGTCCTTGCTGGCTGGTTGATATCTACAAAGTTTCCTGATGTGATCTGAACCATCTGTCTGTGAGATTAAGTCTGAGGTCCCTCTGGATCCAGGACCTCTTCCTGGGCCCTGTCCTGCCAGTTAACAGTCTCACTCTTTTCCCCCCACATTCCTGAATCTCTTCTCTGCATCTCCCTGCAGACCCACTTCATATGCTCAAATTCTCTCTTTCTTACAACAGGCAAGATATTTGTAAAGCACTTTGCATAATGTCTAACATACTATCAATATATACTTGTTAATTTTTTTAAATTTCTAATTTAATTGGTTTCAAATTCTCTTAAATATACACTATTAATTGGTTTGCTGCTGCTAATAATGATAATGATGGTGATGATGGCATTTATATAATTATGCCTTTAAGGTTGGCAAAATAATTTATGTTATTTCAACAAAGGACAGCAGAAAGACCAAAACTTAATTAGGAACTCAATATTCATATACTAAAGGATGAATGGGTAAAAGAGCAGATCATAGAAACAATCAATAATTTCATTAAATAGAATGATAAGGAGACTATATACCAGAATTTATGGATTGAAGCCAAAACTTTTCTTAGGGGTAAATGTATATTACTAAATACTAACATCAGTGAAATAGAGAAAGAACAGGTCAATGAATTAGATATACAATCCCTCAAAACTAGGAAAAAGAACAACTTAAAAATCTCTGATTAAAAACCAAATTGGAAATTCTGAAAATCAAAGGAGAGATCATTGAAATTGAGAAAGAAAATTAAAAGTAGACTAACTAAAAAATAAGACAATGAGATGGCTTTATAAAAATATAAATAAAACAGATAAATCATTGATTAGTTTGATTTTTAAAAGAAGAGATTAAAATTGCTTTCAAAAATGAAAAAGGCAAAATAAAAATCAATGAAGAAGAAATTAAAGCAATTACTAAGTGTTATTTTGTCCAACTATATGCCAATAGATCTGACAATCCAGGAAAAATAAATGAATATTTGGAAAACATAAACTAGCAAAATTTTTAAAAGAAGGAATAGAATATTTAGAAAAGCCTACCACACAAAAAGAAATTGAACAAACCCTCAAAAAGTTCTCACAGAAAAAAGGCTCAAGGCCAGATGGATTCAATTGCTTGTTCAATTTTTTTTTGAGATGAGATTATTTAAGTATTCTATTTCCTCTTTTATTAAAAAGCAATTTATATTTCTATAAATATTCACCCATTTCACCTACATTGTCACATTTATTGCCATATAATTGGACAAAATAGCTCTTAATAATTGCCTTACTTTCCTCTTTAATAGAGATAAGATAATCTTTTTCATTCATGATACTTTAATTTGATGCTCTTCTTTCTTTTTTTATTATATTTACCAGTACTTTATCTATTTTGTTTGTTTGTTTTTTAATTACCAGCTCCTAGTCTTATTTATTAGTTCAATAGTTCTTTTACTTTCAATTTGATTCATTTCTCCTTTAATTTTTTAGGACTTTTCATTTAGATCTTATCTTGGGATCTTTAATTTGTTCTCTTTCTATTTTGTTAAGTTACAAGCCCAATTCACTTATCCTTTCCCTCTCTATTTTGTTCATATAAGCACTAAGGGATATACATTTCCCCCTGAGCAGTGCTTTTATATACACCATAGATTTTGATATGTTTTCTCTTGATTGTCATTCTCTTCAATGAAATCAGTAATTGTTTTTATTATTTGTATTTTGATCCACCAGTTTTGAAGAATTAGATTTAGTTTCCAATTAATTTTAAATTTGCCTTTCTATGAACCCTTACTAATTATAATTTGATCACATTGTGATCTGAAAAAGTTGTATTTATTCTTTCTGCTTTTTTGCATTTGTTTGAGATATTTCCATGACCAGTACATGTTTGATCTTTGTATATGTACCATCTGCTGCTGAAAACAAGGTATATTCCTTTTTATCCCCATTCATTTTTCTCTAGATATATATCAACTCTAATTTTTATAGCATTTCATTCACTTCCCTTACTTCTTATTTATTTTTGGTTTGATTTATCTAGTTCTGATAGAGGAAGGTTGAGGTCCCCCACTAGTATGGTTTTACTATCTATTTCCTCCTTAAGCTCCTTTAGTTTCTTCTTTAAAAATCTGGATGCTATACCATTTGGTGCATAAATGTTTAGTACTGATTTTACTTCATTATTTATAGTACCTTTTAACAAGATGTAATTTCCTTCCTTATCTTTTAATCAGACCAATTTTTACTTTACCTTTGTCTGATATAATTGCTACTCCTGTTTTTCCTATGTTAGATGATACATAATACATTATGCTCCAGCTCTTTACCTTTAATCTGTGTGTGTCACCCTGCCTCAAATGTGTTTCTTGTAAACAACATATAGTAGAATTCTGGCTTTTAATCTACTCTGATATCCACTTCCATTTTATGGGTGAGTTCATCCCATTCACATTCACAGTTATGATTACTAACTGTGTATTGTCCTCCATCATTTTTTCCCTTTTTATTCCTGCTCTCTTTCCTTTTACTCTGTTCTTCTCCACCAGTGTTTGGCTTTTTATCATCCCCCCACTTCCCATTCCCTTCATTTACCACCCTCTTCCCTGGTCTTATTCCCCTTCTACTTCTCTGCTATATAAGATAGAATTCTATACCCCCATTGAGTATATTTGTTTTTTCCCTCTCTAAGCCAGTTACAATGAGAATAAAGTTTAAGCATTGCCTGTCATCACCCTTATCTTCCCCTCCCCTATAATAATTTCTATGCATCTTTATGTTATATAATTACTCCATTCTACCTCTCCCTTCCCTTTTCTCTCAATGCAATCCTCTATTTCACCCCTTGATTTTATTTTACATATCATATCCTCATAATCAGCTTACTTCCCCATTCTCTTTCTAAGTATATTCCTTCTATGAGCTCTATGTCTAAGAATAATATTTGTGTTTCCAGGTAGAAATACAAACATTTCTACCATGAGTTCCTTAAATTTTCTTTTTCTTATTTACCTTTTTAGGCTTCTCTTGGGTCTCATGTTTGGACTTTGAATTTTTTGTTTAGGTCTGGTTTATTCCTCAGGAATGCTTGGAAATCTTCTATATTATTCAATGTTTATTTTTTCCCCTGAAAGAATTGTTTCTTTCTGGTTACTTGCAGTATTTTATCCTTGGCTTGGTGGCTTTTGAATTTAGCTAGTATATTCCTGGAAGATGTCATCTGAGGGTTTCCTTCTGGAGGTGATCTGTGAATTCTTTCCGCTTCTATTTTATTTTCTTATTCAAGACCATCTGGGCAGTTTTCTTTGACAATTTCTTATATTATCATGTTCAAGATTTTTATCATGGCTTTCAGGAAGTTCAATAATCCTCAAATTGTCTCTCCTGACTCTATTTTGTAGGTCAGCTGTTTTTTCAATGAGATATTTTCTGTTTTTTTCTGTTTTTTTTTAATTTTGTTTTATTATTTCTTGATGTATCATTAAATCATTTTTTTCTAGTTGCTCAATTCTTATTTTTAAAGCCTGCTTTTCCTCTGTCAGCTTTTGGGTCTCCTTTGTCATTTGGTCCATTTCTTCTTGAATTGCTTTCATTTCTCTTCCCCACTTTTCTTCTGACTCTCTTAATTGGTTTTTGAAGTTCTTTTTGAGCTCTTCCAGAATCTGTATCCAATTCATATGTTTTTTGGGGGGGAAATTTGTGTTTGCTTTGCCTTCTGTGTCTGTGCCTTGCTCTTTGTCTCCATAAAAATTCTCTATAGTTAGGTGCTTTTTTTTGTCTGGTCATTTTCCCCCAATCTTTTTATAGTTTGGCTCTGTTTTTGGAAAGCTAGAGGACCCTCTTAAACATCAGTGCTTCCTTGATGTTACCCTTAGCTTTATTTCTGGGTTTTTGCCAGTTTCAGTTCTTTCCAGATGGTATGATTGGCTGAGGGCTGGAAACTCTGAGGATCTCATCCCACTGCTGATTCAATTAACCCTTGAGATTCTGATAGCTTAAATTTTCACCTCAGGCTTAGATGTAAGCTTTTGGTCTCACATTATGCTTGATTAATTAAAAGACTGTTCAAATTCTAGTCTTAGACTTAGGTGTAAGTTTTTGTTCTCACTGTGGCCTTGATCTTGTCAGACACACAATGGATTGCCCTGCCCTAGGGTTTCACCCTGAGCTTTTGGCAAAAAAAGTTCAGGAGGGCCACACCTCTTTGGGTCTACTAACCACCCCAAACTGGGATCTATGTGCTCACCACAGGTCCATACTGGGGTGGCTGGCTTTGCTCTGGACCCACACAAATGAACTTGATTCAGCCTGGACTAGTATTTTGGACTTCACTATAGGTTTGGAATTTTAAGGAGTATGGGTAGGTTGAACCTCTCCGCTATTTTTCCAGGCAGGATATCAGGATCTTGATGTTGGTTTGGGCCTGGGTTACAAACCTGGAACAGAAGATGTAGGGTTTTCATCTTCATTTCTACTCCAAAAGTTCTTTTTCTGGAGGTGGATAGCATTCTTTTTCATATGTCCTCAGAATTATCCTAGATTATTGTATTACTGTTAGTAGAAATGTCTCAAATTTGATCATTACACAATATTGCAGTTACTGCATATAGTAATCTCTTGGTTCTGCTTATTTCACTCTGAATCAGTTCATGAAGGTCTTTCCATTTCTTTCTGAAATCCTGTTCATCATTCCTTATAGCACAATAGTATGCCATCACCATCATAAAGGACAATTTGTTTGATTGAGGGACATCCCTTTAGTTTCTAATTTTTTGCCACCACAAAAATAAGAGCTATAAATACTTTTGTACACAATGGGTCCTTTCCCATTTTTTTATCTCTATGGGATGCAGACCCAGCAGTGGTAATATGGCTATTATAAAGAGGTAATTAAAGCAATCTAAACTCAAGATGGTTAAATAATTCTATCTTTTAAAGGCCTTGCTGCCCAACCAGCAAGTAACCTTTGTACATATTATCAAGACATCAGGGATCTATTTAGGGCCTCCCTTCAGCCACTGATGCATAAAAGAAACTTGGATCCATGTTATCTTAAACCCTATCTGAAAACCTATAGGATATCTACCAGCAGAATTGTCACTAGAATATATCTAACTTGCATTCTTGATTGGAGGAACACCCAGCTGCTACTGAGATGAGGAGTCAGGAAAGTAACTAGGAATAAATAAGGAACAAAAGACAGATATATAATGCTAAATATCTCTATCAAACTTATCCCAAACATTGAAAAAGGCAAAAATATTTGTCCATGTCCCTTTCTATATGCGCCACCACAAGCTGTCCTTTTTTAAGTTTGTTTTTCCTTTAATGTTTGTCTCTAATATTCACTTTTTATATGTCATAGAGGTGTTTTTACACAATACACATTTCCACATACATCATTTTGTTAAAGTCACAGATTGCTTATGCTAGAGAAAAATTCAAAGAGTAAAGTGAAGAATGGTATGTTTAAATCTGTATTCAGGCTCTATCATTCCCTTCTATAATGGTAGTTTGTTTTTTGTTTTTTTCATCATGAGCCTTAGAATTTTCCTGGATCATTGCTGATATCCTGTTAGGTGATAATAGTAAAGTAATTCTCAGTGGATCATCTTTATTGCTGTTACTATGTACAATGTTCTCCTGGTTCTCATTTCATGACGTTTACATTAATGGTTTCACTCATATTAAAAGGTTTCTGGGGCAGGAAATGCAGGTACAGGGGTCACCATGGAATAATATTAACAGTTTTATAACTTCTATAATCTCTTTTAGCATTCCATTTCATATTAACTCCCATCAACATATAATTCTATGATCTCTAAGGTAGACTTATTTCATCAAATATTTGGAGCAGGAAAATAAAATTTTGAAAACTTACTTTTCCTTTTCTGTTTTCTAATACCTTTTACAAGGTGTTGGAAAGGAGATCCATAGTGTATGATTTACCACCTTGAAGATTACCGTAAGTATTTAATTTTCTAGAAGAACTTCATTTGCATGCAGATCTAGAGACCAGCTCCAAATCAGTTTGTGCTTTAGACAGTTACATAACTTCCCTGGATAAAGCCCTCTTTTTTATGTCTACAAAAAAGTAGCCCTACCAGCTGGGCTGGCTGCCTCTTTGGCAGAGCAATTTGAAATGTGGCCTTTGAGAATCTTTTTTTGGTTCCCACAATTACAGCCTCATTCAATTAATGACAATCAGGCTAACAGCAGTCCTCAAACCAAACGAGCAGCATCTGTTTGTAATGGTTGCTTTTGCAGAGTCCAGTAAAGGATACAGTGGTGGAAGAGAAGTGGACCAAATGTATTCTGGTCAATTGCTGCCCAAGCAATGAAAATATCCATCAAATGAGAAAATTATGTACTGAGAGTGGACAAGGAAAGGAAATAAGAGCCTATTAAAATGTAGCCAGCTGCAGCTGTTTTCATAGCAGCCTGTAGTCTCAAGAAAAGCAGGTTCATACTAGGTGAGAATCTGATTTAATTAACTATGCCTTTGCTAAATCAAATAAACAAACAAATCAAAATTACTTTGTATTTCAAAGGTGTTTATATTTGCTAAGAGATCCAATATTTGATTTGGTTTTTATCTCAGAGCCCCAGTCATTTGGGTACTTTGACAGTCACTTGAGGTCTCTTTATGATTTCTATTTCTGTAAGCAAGACAACCTTTATGGTTATTGCCAGACCCACCTTTGCCTACCCATTGCATATCCAGAAAAGACCATAGAAAAGTTGATGGATTATAGTGTCTGGGAAGATCTTAACAAAAGTCACCTGTGTGGTCATTCTTTTTTACTTGAGTAACATCTCTTATTTTTTGCATCTACCCTAAAGAAGCCCTGGTAGTTATCCTTTTTCCTAGCTCTCTCCCAAGCAGTTATTTGTTCCTTAAGACACTAAAAAAAGGGGCAGTTAGGTAGCTTAGTGGATAGAGAGACAGGCTTAGAGACAGAAGGTCTGGGGTTCAAATTTGGCCTCAGATATTTCCTAGCTGTGTGACCCAAGGCAAGTCACCATTGCCTAGCCCTTACCATTCTTCTGCCTTGGAATCCTTACATAGTATTGATTCTAAGACAGAAGGTAAGCATTAAAGGAAGAAAAAGATAAAAAAGAATTAGCCTATCTTCCATAGAGGTAAAGCCACCCTTTTTGGACTTTCCCTACTTTCTCTTCTGTCTTCATGCCTTCTGAATTCCATAGTAATCAAGCCAAGAAAAGCTAGCTACCTCTTTAAAAATAAACACTTCCCCTATGAGATTGCTTCTCTATTTAAAAAATGAATTTCATATTTTTATGATCACATAGTAACATTGAAAGCCATTCAAGAAACTCTAAAGATGATTCTGCAGTTCCTCAGCACCTATATAGTCTATACCAGGCACACAACTGAAGATTGGTAGCACCAGGACAGTAATTTTCACCTTATAAGTATATTAGATCATTACCATTAAGGTCTGCCATTTAAAGTAAAGCAGTGATTGATCAACCTGATTACTTTTGGATTATAAATTTCTTGAGAGTAGAGACAATGTAGTATCTCCCCCCAGTGCCTAACATGGTGTTTTATGTGTATCTAACACATTGAGGTACTAGATGATTTGGGGGAGCTAGGTGGCACAGTGGATAGAATGCCAAGCCTAGAATTGGGAAGACACGAGTACAAACCCAGGGTCAGACTAGTTGTGTGACTCTAGCCAGGACACAATTCTGTTTGCCTCCGGTTCCCTGTCTATAAAATGAGCTAGAGAAACAAATGGCAAACTAACTCCAGTTTCTTTGCCAAAAAATAATAATAATAATAATAATTCCACGAAGAGTTGGATACCACTGAAATGACTGAACAACAAAATATAGGAGGTTCAATAGTTAAAGTTGTGAACTTGGAGACAGGAAGACCTCCATTCAAATCCTGCCTCAGATACTTAGTTTTGTGACCCTTATGGTTAAGGCACTTAACCTCTCTCATCCCATTTCACTACCTGTAAAATGCCAACAATAGCCCCTAACTCATGGTGTTGCTGTGAGGCTCAAGAAGGTTCAACGGTTGAGAGGGCGACGCAGCAAAGCACTGTGGAGTGCTTAGGGCGTGTTGGAGCACAAAGGACAACACGGCCATCCAATGCAGCTGAGGAAGTCTCCAGGTGTAACGACTTTTCGTGCCACTGGATCCAGGCTTCCAATGCCAAGAGAGTGGGACTGTCTCTGTGCATCGACTTTTCCACTTAAATCTCCTTCATGCACAAGTGTCTTTGTGCACACATGCACAAAGACAATCGTCATCCTCGGTTACAGAGAGACTACTACTACTACTACTACCACCAATGAAACTAACAGGTATGGTGCTAAATAATTGTTATTGCTATTAGTAAATGCTCATTCACTTAAGTCATAAATGAACTCCAGATCAAATCCAAAACCCAAGTATTTACTTAGAATCTCACAGTACCTAACTCTTCCAGTCACTCAGGAGGAGAAGGGGGAGGGAAGAGAAGTAGACTTCAAGAAGCCCTTTGCCTCAAGGAAACTTCTCAGGGAAATGATAAACTATAAAAATCACCATGCCTAAGATTCTTCATTTGTAAAATTGGATCTCTTAGGTCTCTTCCAACTCCAAATTTATGAGGCTTTATGGAGCTTTATAATGAATAAAACAAGACAATACAGAGTAATACAAATAATATTGGACCTAGAACTTGGAGACATCCTTGTTCAAATTTTACTTGCTATGTGACCATGGTCAATCACTCTGAGCCTTACTACAGGTGTAAAAATATCTATAGTACCTAACTCACAAAGTGATTGTTAAGATCCAATAAAATAATAAAAAGCAATAAAAATAAAAATAAAAAGCAGCTAGTTGGCTCAATGGATAGAGAGCAAGACCTAGAGATGGGAGTTCACTTCTTAGCTATATGATCCTGGGCAACTTAACCCCAAATGATATTCTTCTGTCTTAGAATCAATACTTAGTATTAATTGATTCTAAGACAGAAGGGAAGGGTTATTAAAAAGATCCAATAAGTTGCTATATGTAAGGTGCCACATAAATACTAGCTATTAGTCTTGGATTTCAAAGTACTAGAGAAAATTTTATAGTTCAGAGAACAGAAGGAGCATTTCAGGATAGGAAATGGACTTTGAGCTGAACTTCAACATATGTCTTGTAAGGATGGCCTTTCATAGCCCAGAGAGACATAAGACCTTCCTCTGCTAATCAGTGTGATTGTGCCAAGCTGACTAACTTAGTTTTTTTTGTTTGTTTGTTTTCTCCTCCATTTCAAGCTCAGGACAGAGCCTCAACCTTTTCTTTCATGCTTGGAGTCATATCCTAGTAATGGGATTTCAAAAACATTAAGGGAAATATTTGAGGACCCTACCAAAATCCCCTAAAAACTGTAGCAGTTAAATTTTAGGCCAAACTGTGGCAGGTAAAAATTAGTTTCTTGCTAGAAGCATTATATTTTTATGAGGTTTATTTAAGATTAATAATTTAAGAAAGTACAAGAAGGCAGGTGCCTAGGTGATCCGAGAGGCCCATTCCACCTCACCTACATCATGAGAGACACATCTGCTTGGAAGCGGAAACAGGAAAAAGAGGGCTCAGTAGGCGGAGAGCTCCTTTAAATAATAATTTGTGATCTCGCCCAGGTGAGAATTCAGGTGAGGTTACAAAGCATCCTGGGAACCAGAGCAAGGACTTCTGGGGATTGGAGTTCAGGGTTCAAGTCTCCATTTTTAAAAAGCATACTACATGGGCAGTCATATATCCTACCTACAAGGATATCTCTGTGGCTTTCTAAGAGGAAATGAAACATAATTATAATAGGAAACAATTTTCAAATAATCAATTAGGGTTTTTTCAAGGGAGAAATTATAGTTGCATGTATGAATGTATGTGGTTAAAAGAAAATCACTGACAGTAATGGCTTGAGGTGGCCAAAAAATTGCTGAAGAGTAATCCTCAGACCTTTGATTTTTGATTCCAGCATCCACTCCTCCCCGATACTAGACTGCTTTGCCACTAGTGTATTCAGTTTGTTCAATGGAAACTCTATAAGGCTGGTTTTGACAAATAAAATTAATCCTGCTTCAGTCCCTCCTCCATATAAATTACCTCATACTTATTTTGTAGGTAATCAGTGAGGACATGTTATTTTTCCCTTTAGAATATAAACTTCTTGAGGTCAGAGACCATTTCATTTTTGTCTGTTACCAACCCTAGTACCAAGAACACTACTCAAAATGTATAATTAGTAGTAATGTAGATTGGTTAATTCATTGATTGACTAATCACACTTAAACAAACTTGTAACATGTCTTATTTTTCAATTGGAGAAAAATAAAAGATTCACACTGCAACTGGAATTACCACAGAAGAATTGTTTGACTATTTTCAGCAGTTAACATTGAACGCAAAAGAGTCATCAAATTAAGCCTAGCCAAGAGCAGGACTGTGGTGTGGGGGGAGGGAAGGATTCAGGAAGGAAAGATCTGGAGCTTAGGATACTGCTCAGGAGGGCATGCCAAAGGAGGAGTTGCAAGGCCTTTAGGAAGGTAGAGAAAGAGAGAGGATGGAGTCACTGGAAAGTTAATATAGATGCCAGAAAAAAAAAAATTCCACATTTATTCTAGAATTTCAGCTCCACTTTGCAGAAAGGTATAGCAGAGGATCAAGGAATCTCATGACATTAGAGTCATCTGGTCCAACCAGATAACTGCCTATACTAAAAGGTGGTCGTCTAGCTACTCTGGAATATTTCCATTGAAAGAAAAAGTCACTATTTCTCAAGGAAATTCATTCTATTACCAAACATCTATCACTACCACAAAATCCTCCTATTTCTTAAAATTTAATCTGCATTTTTATAACTTCTACCCATTGGCCCTAATTATGCCATCTGTTGCCTCACAGAACAAATCTCTTCATCTTCTAGATAATGAATGGTGTTTTCAAATATTTGAATGTGACAGTCATATACCTCCTTGGCCTTCTTCTGTGTAAACATTACCAGTAATTTTATTTTTCACATATATCATGTTTTTTAATTCTCTTATCTTAGTAATTCCTTATTCACAGCTCACTTTTTCAATATTTTTATCAAATTGTAATGGCCCAAATTTAAGACAATAACCCATTTGTGGTTTGAGTAAGGCAAAGTACAGTGAAGCTCTGTTTTGAAATAGAATATGTCCCTGGATTCAGAAGTCATGGGTTCAACTTTCAACTTTTACCTTTCATTCTTCCTAACTTTGTGATGTCTAGTCCCATAGAATTGCATAAAGAGAAGTGTCAAATTTGCAGGCAATCCCTGAAATTCCATGGGTGTGAGAGAGAGGGGGGCAAGAATGGAAGAGGGAAAACCAGATTAAAATGTAATTGGAAAGTGTTTAACAAAATAAATTAAAATTCAATTGTTAATTTGTAGTTCTCTAAGTCAATATGTATCTTCAGAGAGCCACCTCTATTTGAATTTGACTCTATTAACTTAGAGCACTAAGGATTTAAGAATCTAAGTTACATGTTAATAGTCATATTCATCATATTTCAAAGATGGGCCTTAAACCCAGATCTTTATAGCTGGCTCTCTGTCTACCATACTACATTTTTTTTATCAATATAGAGCTTCTCAATAAAATATATCTTCTTTATTCTCAGGAAGGGAAAGACCATTTTTATTATCTCGTTATTTCAGCAAAGAGTACAAAAATTAACTGACCTAATAGAAAATATAAAGAAAATGAAGGGGACTAGAAGCCAGTTCTTAGTATGTCACTATAAATTTCCCTTTCATATCAAAATTCAGTCAATTATTTTTAATAAGTAGAATCATAGTAGTATTTCAACTCAACTTTCAAAATTCAAAAAGTATTTATTGAGCTCCTATTTTGTGCCAGGAATTATACTCATAATAGAAAGACAAAAATAAAGTGGTCCTTGTCTTTAAGATGCTTATATTCTCATGGAGGTAGAATTTCTTGTGTAGAGTATATAGGAATAGTTCATGTGAAAAAGAAAAGAAAAGAAAAGACCTAGAGCTTTTAACTAGTTGGACAGCTTAACAATATACAATAGTACAAAGTGGCTTTTCAAGATCAATTAGCATGGATGTAATACTACTAATAATAACAGCTAAGATTTATATAGCACTTTATAAAGTTTGTAAAAACTAATATTTATAGGGAAAATGGGGTGGGATTGAAGAACAGGGGATA
Source organism: Monodelphis domestica (assembly GCF_027887165.1). Lineage (NCBI taxonomy): Eukaryota > Metazoa > Chordata > Mammalia > Didelphimorphia > Didelphidae > Monodelphis > Monodelphis domestica. Next base: position 342,115,357 of record NC_077228.1, on the reverse strand, counting down.
CTGAAGGTTTTATAACAGGGAATGGAGGAGTTGAAGGGAAAGAGAGAATATGACTTCTAGTGAAGTAAAAGGAGGTAAAAAATGCCTTCTGCTGAGAGGCTATTTTGAAAAATGGGGTTCCCAAGGAATGGGTCACTTATGATGGCCTGAGAGGATGTCTTCTCTATAGAATGATGTTGCAGATATCCCAGAGCAGGTAAGCATGTACCCTCCTGAGGGACAAGCTTCCCCCCATACTTAGTCATCCAACAGGGGTTCAATAAGGACAGTTTATTGTTGAATGGCTGTCCTGAGGTTCAGCTCCCTCTATGTTCCCTGAAATGTTAGTCCTCTTATCTGACTGCGAAATTCAAATTAAGACAAATTTTAATAACAAGTTTGGATTGGGGAGGTATCAGGGAAGAGGGAATAGGGATGTCCCTAGATGAGGTTTTTTGAGTCTCTCTCAGCTTGTGAGCTGAGGCCAGACCTCACAGGCTGGTGGAGGGTTTCTCTTATTCCTATCTATGCTATATTTGTTCTAGCTTTCTTAATTTCAAAAGTCTTAGCAATATGAGAGGAAGAAAAGTTCTGACTTTCTGAGCTGGTTGGACCTGACTCTTCAGGTTGACAACCCTAGAGACCGGCCTTACAGTTCAAACTGCTTCCCTTAAGTCCTTTTGTTGATGACAGGACCAAAGGAATCCAGGGAGATCACACAGTTGGGAGAATCAGGAATAGAGCCACTTCTTATCCAGATACAGGAATAAAGCTCCTCCTTCCACTTCCAAGGACAGGAAGGAAGTGCTAGTCACAAGACCAACTACCACTCCCAGTTCCCCTTCCCCCACCAATTGTCAGTCTTGTTAATATCTTCTCTTTCACATACTCCAACTGCTGTTGGTTCCAACTCAGTGACAGAAAGTCCAGAACTTGTTTTAGTTTTTTTTTCCACATATAGCACTTTAAGGTTTGTAAGTCATTTTACATACAGTAGGTACCACAAATGTTTACTATCTTCATTTTACAGAGGAAGAAATTGCAATTTAGAGAGTTCAGGTATGGATCTGAATTGGTAGAGAGAGTTTCTTATGCTAATGAAATCACAGATTCAGGCCCTGTTTCTATTAATTACCAAGAAGCTATCAATATAAGGGAAGGAAAAAGAATAAGCATTTATGTAGCACCTACTAAATGCCAGGCACTGAACTAAATATCATCTCATTTGATCCTCACAATGTGCCTTAGATTTAGAGGCTGTTATTATCTCCATTTTATAGTTGAGGAAACTGAGGCAATCATAGGTTAAGTGACTGTCCCAGGGTATTGGAGCTAAGAAGAAAGGAATAAGACTCAGATCTTCCAGACTCTAGGCTTAGCACTTTATTTAATGAACTACCTAATATAATGAATATAATAATAATGAATAATACAATGAACCACCTAAAATAATGTATCCATTATGTTAAAAGTATATAGGTACTGGCAATAATAGTTAATTAACATTTATTAAACACCAACTATGCTCCAGATACTGTGCCAAGAATCAGGGATATACATTCAGAAAAGAAAGAGTCTCTTCTCTCTCTCTCAAGAAGCTTACAAACAAATGGAGGAAGACAACACATGAAAAAAAATCTGAAAAATTAGGATGGTAGGCATGATGAATGACTCAAAGAAGTCCAAAATGATTGAAGCTGAGTGGGAAATGAGGAGGTACCTGAGGAGGTGTCTTACTTTTTTTAACTTGGAAGATTGCCTTAGTACCCTATGTTTGAAAATCTGTGACAAAGGTGTGACAGAGGGTTTGCACACAAGGAAGAGTGACAGGCTGAAGAGTTTATGGATCTGCTGACCTCAATGGGGGAGGTGTCCCAGGAGGTCTAGAATGTTGAGAAGTCAGAAGATTCTGGCTGGGATTTTCAGTTAGATCTCTCTCAATCTGGAGAAACCTAGGAGGCGGTCTGGCCAAACCTTTCTCTTGGGGATATATTTACCATTTCCTTTCCTATTGACTGGACATTCTTCCCCCCACCAATTCTCAACTGAAGGGACATCTGAAGAAGACAGTTGAACTTCTGTCAAAACTTTACTTCACAGCTCCTGGTACCCTGGGTCTCAACTGTGGCCAGGGGGCCAAAGACCAGGGTCAGTCAACCTGACTCTCTCTCAGGGAGCTCAGGCTGCCAAGGTGTGAGTTCCCCAAAACTTGAGGAGGAAGCAAAAGGGGTAGTTAGAGAAAAGACACCTTTCCCCTGCTTTCCTCACCCACTCTCTTCCTGCCAACCATTTTCTTTGTGTTACACTAGTTGACTTAATTTATATTAAAGTTGTTACCCTTTTCCAAAGTTACTCAAGTGTGAGTGGGACAGTTTGAGGGGAGAGACTAATCTTCCTGAGAAGGAACCTTTAGACTCTAGTAGTGGAGGAAGTCAAGAGCCAAATCTGTGAGAGCAGCCATAGCAGAGAAGGGAAGGCTAAAGGGGGAAAATTACTCAAACCCCCCTCTCTTCTCTCTGAGCCTATCTTAAACATCAGCTGCCTGTCCTGGTTCCTACTTTGGGGGGGGGGGGGGAATCTCCATTCCTCCTTTATCTTCTTTATCACAAACCAATCCCTCCATTACACAGGGAAGCTGGATCTGTTGTGGGGTGCAGATGTGAACCCCTGGGGTTCAGGAAGGATATCATTTGCAAGAATGCAAGCCTCCAAACCTAAATTAAAAGTAAAGAGAGATTTATTAGTAATGTTGAATTTTTGGCAAGCAAGACAGCATGAGTGAAGCAACCTGGGAGGTTGCTCCCCAATACCTCAGTTCCGGGGTTTTTATATTTAATGAGGACTTGACTCTGGGGAAAGCGGTTGGGGAGGAGTTTTCCCTGAAGGCATGGGGGTGGTTCTCATGATTTGGATCAATGGGATAATTAAATGAGGATAATCCTCTCAGGGTCAGATGTTATGGGTTGGGAGTCAGAGGGCATAAGGGAGCAAAGGAATTTCCCCATAATAGTGTGCCTGAGTTTCTGGGGGTACAATGCCCATGACAGATCGACCAAAAAGCAATTTGTTTAGAGATTTATGAGGAATTTACAGGGGTATTTTTTCTTTTTCTTTTCTTTTCTTTTTTTTTTTTTTTTTGCTCCTTGTAGAAAGAGAAAAATAGAGCTCTACTTGCTCTTAAAATAATTCTTAATTGTATTGCTTCAAAAGACTATATCATAATAGTGTGGCTTCAGTGACTATGATACAATCCTGTGTAGAGAGTCAGCATAACTTCAACACCCCCCAAAAAAACCTCTCTATTTTCTTTTCAGGTTCATGATGTTATGACTCCAAATGAGGCAGTGCTAAGATCCTATTGGGAGACTATTATAACCATATTAAGGTTTTATTTTGAGCAATATGAGCTCCCTAGCAAAAGGTGAGTCTGACCTTGCAAAATTCACTAATGGTGAGAACAATTACAAAGAAAAGGAGCAACGTCTGCATAAAGGAATGGAATGAACTGTCTGTGAATTTGGCAAAACCAGGAGCAGTTTAGACCAGGACACTGTGTTCCTGAAAGGAATGATTACATAGATGTGGTCTGTCTGGAGAATTGAGCATTGGCTTTGTATAAACAGCATTGAGGTAGGAGTTCTGAGATAGGAGACTAATGAGCATCACTGACCTTGACAAAATCTGACCCATGAAAGAGAAATCGAATGACAAACTATATTCACAAAGGATATAAGCAGAAAGCCTAAAGTATGCCTAGGATATAAAAAGATTAGATGCATATTATTAAAAATATTAGATTTATTAGATTGTGAGCTCCTTGAGCACTGGGACCTTACTTTGCATGCCAATGAGTACCTCCCAGTATTTTATACATTGTTAAGTATTTGAAAAGTATTTGTTTGCTCATCATTTGATTACAGTACAGAATTCTAAATAATTAAAAGATGTTTTTTGGTTCCTCATGAGGCCCTTCTTTAGCTTCTCAAAAGCTTTGTTAACCAAACTCAAGCTTTTGTGGACCCTGCCAAGCTAGAAAGGATTCAGATGCGAGTCTAGCAATGGATTCATAGCTTTCATGCAAGAATGAACCTCATTAGGTTTAAAAAGGATGTTGTCACCAAGTGGTGGTTTACTATTGGCTATGGAGACTCATGAAGGTGGTAGAATAAAGTCATGGTTGGGTGAGTTTAAGCTTCACCTGATAAGGAAGGGTCATACAAATTAAATGAGACTTTTTATGTTTTAAGGAAGCAAAGTTGATGTTACCTATTTCTAAATTGCCCCATTCAGAGAATAAACTGATCAAACCTTTACAAATGTGGCTATTCAAAAGCCATTGACCAGTAGGCAAACTTGGAAAGAGTTCTGTTTGGGAGACATAAAATGTCACTTGTGTTGATTGTGCTTTTTGACAAACAATATGGTTTTTCTGGACATCTAGATTTTGACACCTAGGATTTGATGAGTACAAAGGACAGCAATTATATTTCCAACTTCATCATATTTCTGGATTTTTTTATCCTGCTTTTCTGAAGGAAAAAAATTAATATTTCTAATTGACTTGGATATCCTAAAAATTATAGAGTTGTCCCAGAATGGAATAGACTGTTTAGGAGATCATAAATTGTGCTTTCACTAGAAATCTTCAAAATGGAAACAATCATCACTTGTTATGTGCAAAGCACAAATTTGTTTAGATAGAAGTTGGAACAGATGATCACTTTGGTCCCAGGAAACTCAGAGACTGTATGTTTTTTGAGGGATTCTGAATATTTATTTGCAAATGGACCTACCAACCATGCCCAAACACACCCTCATCCCTAAATGGGCAAATTTTACATATGAAAAGTCAACCATAGATTAAAATGCAGTAATTTTATTGATTTCATCCATTATCCTGAGTGGTATTGTCTTTCACTAGCCAGGACCTTTTACTTACTGCTATCATCAATCTCATTGCTCAAGGTGATATTTTTGTTTGAATTTCTACCAGTAGAAATAAAGGCTAAGTGATGAATCAAGACAGTGTTATTGCTCTAATTGTCATTAATTACTACTGTCAAGAGGCTGGTAGGCAGCTTAGGGGATAAAGAGGTGGATCTGGAGTCAGAAAGATCAGAGTTTGAATATGACTTCAAGTACTTACTAGTGGTTTAACTACAGGTAAGTCACAGTCTGTTTATTTCAATTTGCTTAACTGTAAAATGAGGTTAATAATAGCACCTAAATCCCAGAGTTTCTATGACGATCAGATGAGATATTTGTAAAGCACTTAGCATAGTTCCTAGAATACAATAGGTACTTAATAAATGGTTGCTTTTCTCCTTCCTTCTTATTTCTGCTACCACTACAATAACTATTTGTTGATTTGATAATCTAATAAGCTAATTCTTTTTAAAAAAAAAACCAGTAATACTAATTCCAACTTCATAAGCAACACATAGATGAAACTCCTTTCCTCTATGTAAGAAACTTATATCAAGTATGATTCAATATAATCTTTTCTGTTTTAGATTTAATTATTGTATTTGAAGCATGGTAATTTGTAGCCACATAAGTTTGCATGCTAAAAGTTCTATATGTTTGGTTTTTGGTTTTTCTCCTTTTAAGCTTGACTATCTACTCTTAGATAACAATAATAATAATAATAAACACATAGCACTTACTATGTGTCCCTTTTTGAGTTATTATCTCATTTGATTCTCATAACAATCCCAAGAGGTAGGTGCTATTATTAACATCCCTATTTTACAGTTTAGAACACTGAGGTAAACAGAGATTAAGTGGATTTCTGTGGATCATATAGCTAATAAGTGCTTTAAGCAAAGTTTTTTCATAGGATAATTATTGGTACCTAAAAGAAGCTTATTCTCCACTATGGGACAATCTCCAACTTCTGGGCACATTAACGGTTTACCATAATAAGTGAGTTATTTATAAAGACTAGTAAGTCCTTCCCCACAATACAATAATTTACTCATAAATTAGGTGATAGTCTTTAGTATTTGTCAAATCTGAGTTGGCCTTAAACTCAATTATTTATGTGAAAAATATGACCCAGAAGGTGGGAACATGAATATGGGCTAGTCAGTACTCAGAAAAGACTGTTTACAAGTTCCATAATATGTACCTTACCAATTAGTTTTCATATATCTTCAAGAACATTTGAAAGGTCAAAGCCTCATTGATAAGAAATGATGTCAAAAATGGAGATTTTTTCCATTTGCATTGCAAAAGTAATATATCTTCAAACGGTATTACTGCCAAAAACTTGTTCTATTACCCTTACATAAATAGTGGTATTGATATAGAAAAGACTAAAACAGAAGTTCTTCAGGCCAGGGAAGGATACCTTTCATCTGGAAGTACATGAAAGGTCATTAGTAGCATTTTCCTTCTCTGTACTTGCTTTTCATATGAGAGTTGGCTCACTATAAGTAAAATTCTTCAGTAATTCCCACTAGAATATAATTGAGTTATTTGTTGGGCTTTGTTTTCACCTTTTAGTGGTTCAGAGGTAATTCTTACCATGTAACTGTTCATTTAGAGAAATGGGAGGGAATGGTTGAGGAAGTCTGATCACTTCTCTAACTCTTAGAATTAGCTCCACAACGAGGGGCACCTGTGAACAATTGTAAAAATTGTTCAAAGTGGAAATGAGTGTTTGTTTAGAGAGTATTTTGTAGGATTTTCCTCACTAGTGGTCCATGTATTTTTCTGGCAACAATAAAAGGTTCAAATGAAAATCTGATACAATTGCAGATTTGCAGATGGAACTTCTCTAACTTCAGAAAAAGACTATCCCAAGCTTTAAAAGTAATCAAAATAAATGAAGTCACATAAATACATATTTTTGTGGAATACAATAACATTTAAGTAGTTTCTGTATGTGACCCTAAATATTTATAATATTTATAAACTTAGTTTGATTTCTATATCCAGAAATGGACACAATTGGACACAAGTATATGTCCAAAGATTCATATGTTTTGTGAACACAGTTAAGAATAAAATAGTAATGTCCCTGAACAATCTGCAGGGATCTAGGAGAAAAAACACTATCCACAAGCAGAGGACAAACTGTGGAAGTAAAAACACCGAGGAAAAACAACTGCTTGACTACAGGGGTTGAGGGGACATGTCTGAGGAGAGACTCTAAATGAACACTCTGGTGCAAACACCAACAACATGGAAATGGGTTCGAATCAAGAACACATTTGATACCCAGTGGAATCATGTGTGGGCTATGGGAGAGGTGGGGGGTGAGGGGGAGAAAATGATCTTTGTCTCCAATGAATAATGCTCGGAAATGACCAAATAAAATAATGTTTAAAAAAAATTTAAAAAAGAATAAAATAGTACTTTAAAGTTACATGTAGATTCGTATTCTACTTTGTTGTTATTTCACTCATGTTCAACTCCTCTCAACCCCATTTGAAGTTTATTTGACAGAGATGCTGGAGAGGTTTGCCATTTAATTCTCCATCTCATTTTATATCTGAAAAACTGAGGCAAATAGGTTTAAGTGACTAAAACAGGGTCACACAGCTAATAAGTATATGAAGCCAGATATGAATTCATAAAAATCAATCTTCCTGACTCCAAGCCCAGCACTCTATCCACTGCAACACATAGCTACTCTTGCTTATTATGTTATGTTCCAGTAAAAATATGAAGTCTTAGATGGAAATTTTCAATTAATATCTTCTTTTCAGGGGTCATGTAGCAAATTAGAAGTTCCCTTTACCTGAGGGAGGTCCTAACATCACTTAATTTACATAGCAAATCAAGTTAAAGACATGTTCATTCCCAGTGTGCATTGTGGTCCCATTTGATGTAGTGGAAAAGTCAAAGGATCTCAGAGTTTGAAGGGAACTTTGAGATCCTCTCATCTAACTCTTAAATGAACAGAACTCCTCCCAACAGGATCCCTGACAAGTATTTATTCAGTTCCCTCTTTTAAAATTTCTAGTTATGGGGAACTCATTATACCCTTAAGAATTTCATTTCATTTCTGACAGCTGTTATGGTTTAAATTAATTGGTAGCTACCAGTTACACACATCACAGAAGTCTAATATATGCAATTACCTCATCATTCAAAGATTTTTCATACTTTTCCTTTACTCCTCTTCATTTTCCTGGGAGGTAAGCATGTCAGTAAACTACCAGAACTGCACTTGAAACCATTAAAGCTTGGTAGAAGCCAGCAGAGATTGTGAACCACTGGCATAGCCTTCAAGATCTTGTGGTCACATCCCTGCTGCCTTGAAAGATCACAGTGACATTTTAATCTTTCAGGGCTTAGAACTACAAATGAATGGCATTCAGCAAGCATTTATTATGCATCTTTATTTGCAATATGTTAGAATAAATGCTGAGATGTAAAAATAAATATGACATTTCCAAGTCAAGATGTTTACAATCAGTCTTAAAATCTGCATATAATCATAAATCTAGTGGCAAGAACACTGGACTTCAAGTAGTTCTGCTCCTCAATCTGTCACTCATTAGTTTTGAGACTATAAGAAAATCATTCACTTCTCAGGCTAAGCTTGCTCTTATACAAAACATGGATAAAAATGCAAATACTAACTGCCTTAGATGATTGTTGTTGATTAAAAAGCCTTATTTGAATATGACCTGTCCTCATCATCATTACCATTATTACTCATATTCACAAAACAGGAAAACTATGGATTTTTAAAACTACTTTCAGAAAGACATCATGAAAAGTCACTAGGTAGGGAACACAGGGGAAAGACTGGCAATAAATAGCCTTTCAGTCCCACCTCTATTCTGCTACTACAGCAATTCTCTGCTCCCTAGATAATGCCCATGGTTTCAACTTAAGGTAAAAATTTTATTAGGGAGGAAAAGGGCTCACAGCAATAAACTGAATGATAATCCCAAAAGGGATTTCTGCAAGTTCAGAGTATTATTCTAAAATGACTTTAAAATCTTACCTCATTTTTGTTTATTTTGCCCAATAGGTATATGAAATTTTACCCAAGGCATGTATAATTGAAAATCTATTACCCTAAAAAAAAAAAAAGAACTACATTTCCTAGGATCCCACTGACTTCCTGTCCTTTCATACTTCCTATAGACAGGGGATATTAGGCAAGACCATTAAGGATCCCACCTCTTTACTTCTGGTCCAGAGCTCGGTGATGGTAAGGCGGGTGTTTCAAACTGACTGATCAGTCATGGGCATGTGGTCTTTATTTTGTATCCTCTTTATTCCTTGATTTCTAATGAGCATTTGATAAACCTCTAAAATATAATATTTTTAATATTGAGATTTAATTTTAACTTTTACAACGATGGCAACCACTAGTTGAAGAACCTCTCAATTTTTTAAGATAACTTAGATAATTTTTTAGGTCACATCTCTCTTGCCAAGGCTCTTTGCCCACCTCACCCACCCTCACAAACTCTTACTGTCTTTGGAGCTGCTGAGTTTTTCTTTTCCTACTTTTTGCCTGGTTGCTTGCTCTCCCTACTGGATGGGTTATTTTTAGCTGGGGGACTCTTGTTAAAGAAGAGATAAACCTCTTCTCTCGCCCAACTGCCTGAGTCTTTCTTTCCTCCTTCATCCCTCCTTCCTTGATGATGACTCTGACATTGCTGATACTGCTTCCTCCTGACCTTCTGGACCCAGATTGCTCACCTGCCCCAGGCCCCAGCAACTCTGCTCCTAAAATTGGCCTTTGACAGAACCCTGACCCTTACTGCTGTTGCTGATTACTGCCTTCAAGAAGCTAGAAGTCCTTGGAGCCACTCCTCAGGGTATATGGTAAAAAACAAAACAAAACAACAAAAAATACCTGGGGTGTATTTTTCCTTAGACAACAATTAGCCTCCTAACTCCCTCTGGGGAAACTAGCATTTTACCTGGGGGTGGGGGGAAATGAGGAGAAGGTAGAGACTCTTCCAAACAGGAAGTTGATTACAAACATGGCATATTCTATGAAAGAGCAGTACATTACCTACTTCAAACAGCTTCCAGCTTTAGGATGTTTTTTTTTTTCTTTCTACCACTGATCCTTTCACTTATCTTGCCTGAGATTCAGGGAGAAATTCATTCCCCTACAACCCTTTGCCATTTGGGCCTGCCCAGTCTCAAAGATTCATCCAGCTTGAGGTTCCTCAAGCCCATGTTCTCCCTTGCTATGGGAAATACCACAGTTCTGACAAAAGGAATCTCAATGGATGGGAAAAAAAGAAATTTTAAAGAGACTGGAGGTAAAATTTTTGAGCCTTTTCAGAACTCCAGTGTTTTATAAAAGCCTCTGTATTTTATTGTATTTTGCTGATTGTTTTGTTTAAGATTTAATTTTATTGTTTTAAGTTCATATATTATTGTATTTGATGTTCTGTTACCCTGAAATCATTTTAATCTACTGTGTTTCAACTATTAGATATATTCTGTTACGTTTCCCCTATGGCTACTGAAAAAAAAATATTGTAAAATATTGTAAAAGCCCATAAACAGTTTTTTCCCTATTTTTCATTTGTTAATTGTCACATAAATGATGGATGGACTTAACCTGGCTAACAACCTTTAGAGAATTTATTAAGCTAAGAATTTAATGGTGATTCTAAGGAGTCTTCAGAAATAATTTTAGTAAGTAGTAGTTTATGAATAGATGATTTATGTACATATATATTAAGGAATGTTGTATTAAAGGTAGTGAAACAAAGAAATAGTCCTACTAAGGTGTTTCTATGAATTAGGAAGCTGGAAAAGGAGCTATTGAAAAAACTCTTCATTTTAATTTACTTCCACCAGAATAATCTAGATTTTTTGGTGATGTTCTAGACCCAAATAAGTTTTACTTTGTTTAAAAATATATTTGTCAAAGTTGAAAGATTTGCTAGGTCTATAAAAATGGTGACAAATATCCATCAGTTCATGGGTTGTTTTTTTTTTTTGTCATACAGCAACTTATATGAAATATGATAGTGGGTTTGTTTGCTATTGTAATTAATTGGGCTATTGTGAATTTGGGGGACTTTGGTACTCTTTCCAATGTGCATTATCTACTGTATTATTGTTTTATTCTGAAAATTGTACTCACACAGTAGGTGTTTTTTTGGATGAGAATATTTTCTTTACCTTTTTTCTTTATTTTGCAGTAATATAAGTTTAAAATAGATTTGCTATAATGCCAGTGCATACCCAAAAACCTTTAGACTATAAAAATTATGCCATTGATGTTTAAAAAATTATGGAACTTTGCTTAATGATTTTGTCTGATTCCAGGACAAGAGAATACAAAAAGAGCCATCGCACAGTGCCAAAGAAGCACAAATTTTTGTTTGATTTGATTGATGAAAATTTTGAACCAAGACAAGAGGACTTGAACTTGTTTGGGGTTCAAGGTTGAGACTGTTTAACATGTGTTGAAGGCATGTCTTCCTTGTCCCACATTCTACCAAATATCTCAAATTTGCTCCTACCTGACCCCTATAATCTAGTCCCTTTTCTGTCTTTCATGGTGTGACAAACTTTCTATAATCCTGGCTACTGATTTGGTAAATGCATAATTGCTTAAATCATTTTAATTTGGCCCTGATTCAAGGACCTGTTATAGATTTATTTTTCCTTTACTTAGAATTTTTACACATAAGACTTTGATAGTCTATATTTCATCCAGAAATTATCTTTTATATTGGGATTTTTTTTAATGTTTTTTATTTCTCTTGCCAATTGATTCATATATCTCATAACTCAGCCATACGTTCCTAAGTGATCCCTGTGTTTTTCAACACCCTCTTCAGGAGGGACTGTATAATTATTCAAGTTGCAAAGTTTAAATTCTTTTTGAGAGTAATTTTAGGTTAAAAAACATGCTACCTCTCCAAATCCAGAAAGTGAACTGTTTGGAGAAGGCACCATGAAGATGCTTCCATAGACCACACACTGCACCAGAAGATCCAGAGTGAACTTTGGGATGTGGTGATTTGAACTGTGTGGGGTTGAATGCTTTTCTTTTGTATGTATACTATTATGCCAAAGGAGACTGCCCCCTAACTGGCTTTTTGTCAATGTGCCTAGCAATCATTGGTTTTGTCCTCTTTTCCTTTTATCTCCAAATTATTGTAATTTCAAAGTTGGTTATGTTTACAAGACCCATTGGAGAGACGTCTTCCATGGATCTCAGGGGGTTGTGTATAATTGAAAACCTGTTACCCTAAAAAAAGAACCACATTTCCCAGTGTGATGGTGTGGAAATAATAAAATGGAAAAGCCTGCAACAGAGATGCAATAGCTGAGACTGCTGAGCTGTCACTCAAAAGGAGAACATTCTATTTGGAATGATCTCCAGAAAAGACAGTTGAGAAAGGATCAGAACAAACTGAAACTGGCTTATTCTGCTTGGGAGACCAAAGGAAGTCTGAGGTCTCTTGGCTCTTAGAGACTGAAGCTTAAAGGTGGTCTTTTGACTTGGGGACAGAAGAAAGAAGGACAAAAGTCCAGCTCTCTCTCTCTGATTTGCTCTCTTGTGATTCAGTGACTGAACTTTCAGACCTGTCAGCCCATTTTTCAAATTAAACTATATTCCACCATCCTTCAACCTAAGACTCATTCTAGTATTGGGGAAACCCCAAACCCTCTTTCCCTCCATTTCTTATATTTCCTTTTCTTCCCCAATAAATCCCTTACTTAATTTAGAGGAGAGAAAGAGTATTTTATTTAAGACATCATAAACTCACCCTGAGTTGATTTAAAGAAACCAGGAGAATCAACAGGAAGGGGAGGGAATAAGAAGGGTAAAGGAAGGGAAGAAGGGAGGAAGGGAGGAAAGAAGAAGATTAACAGCCCTACTCTTTAGTTATCATTTACCATTCTAATAATTCCCTTATTACACCAGGAGATCACCGACTTCCTGTTCTTACATACTTCCTGTAGACAGGAGATATTAAGCAAGGCCATTAAGGATCCCACCCCTTTACTTCTGGTCCAGAGCTTGGTGGGGGTAAGGTGGGTGTTTTGAACTGGCTGATCAGCCATGGGCATGTGGCCTTTATTTTGTATCCCCTTTATTCCTTGATTTCTAATGATCATTTAATAAACCTCTAAAATATAATATTTTCAATATTGAGATTTAATTTTAATTTTTTTAATTAATTTAATTTATTTAGGCAATTAAATTAGCTCCACACTGCCTTGTCCCTCTAAAGAGTAATAGCGAATCAAGTTGACAAGTTTTGAATGTTAGCAGGAGCTATCAAATTCAATTGAATCAATTCAACAAGGATTTATTAAAGCCCCTACTATGTACAAGGCCATATGCTAAGCTTCAAGGAAACAAAGATCTAAACAGTTTCTGCTCCCAAGGAACTTAAGTTGTTTCAAGGGAATATAATATAGAGAGAAATAATTAAGTACAAAGTATATTCAAAATAAATACTAAGTAGTTTCAGAGATCAGAAACCAACTGGGAAGATCAGGATGAGCCTTATGGAGGAGATAATGCCTGACCTGGGCCTGAAGTGAACTATAATCTCCAAGAGGTATTGAGGAGGAGAGAAAGTACTCTAGATCTAGTGATAATATCTGAATAAATATCTGTATAGAGAACAGTAAGTAGAACACTTTGGCCGGAATAGAGATATGTCTATGAAAAGAATAATGTTTATCTATTAGATCATAAAAATCAAAGACTTCTTCAGATTTAAAAAAAAACATTTCTTAAAAACACAAGTTCACCAATTTAAACATACTGCTTTAGGATTCCACTGGAAAATAAATGTTTATTTCAAGAATAAACTTTGGAGTTATTAAAAATAAAAATTAACCCATGATTCAATACTGATAAGTGAAATGTCTGGTAAACTCATCAGAATTTAAAGGATTGTGACAACAGAACTACTGCAGCCCAATGCCATGCAGGTATAAAATGGCAATCAATACAACTTTGCTGAAACTACAATAGATTTCAATCTTTAGTAGGCTTTTTTCAAAATTGTTTTCATGTCTACTGAAATGATAAGAAAAGTTATTTCCAGCCATTTGCCTTGACATAGGAACAACAGCCGTACCACTATAGTCTAATATAAAAAATCAGTTATAAATTCAATGTGATTGTTGCAAATATGCCATGGCCTTGAATTTTAACACTGAAAATGTTACAAATAACTCCTATAAAATGATTTCCATTGACTAATGGTTTCCAAAGTAATTAGCTCTGTTGATGAAAGGACTGTAAGTTCTGAAATAAACATTATTATAATGTAATATAGGCTAACCACTCTATTCATATATGTACTGTAATAGTGAGAGGGGGACTTGGAAGATGAAAGGACCAGAGAACAGCTGTTTTTCAGGCCCGAGTTCTGTGTGACACCTTCCTTTTCCTCCACTAAGCTGGGCAGCTATAATGGAGTCAGTCTGTCCAGACCACAGGGTTAAGTCTACCCCTCACAGACTTCTTATTTTGATGAATTAAAAATCCCCCTCCCATTACATAGACTCTGAATCAGTTCTGATATAATTCAAAGTTATCTAATTTATTTTTTTAAAGGAAGTGAGAGGGTAGAGAGAAAGAAGGAGATCCGTGCTATCTCTTTCCTATGGCAACTTTTTGAGGATTGGGTCAAAACTCTCTTCAAGGAATATGGCTTTGAGTTCCCCTAAGAGAAAATTATAGTCCAAAGGTTGTCTTCAATTGGGCAAGAAGCTTCATTCCACTCAGTCAGGCAAAAAGAGTTTGAGAAGATTATCTCTCTCACCCAGATTTTTCAGAGTCTTAGATAAGAAGACTGACCAGAAATCTTTTTCTGGCTCCAACAGTTTTCCTTTTGAGTCTTCATGGAACTCTCCCACAGGTCCTGAATGTTCCATTTGCCCCTCCAGAAGCCTCTTCTTCAAATTTCAGGTTTCTCTTGTTTTTGGCTATTTCCTTCTTCACAGTACTCATTTAGAGAGAACACATTTGTAATTGTTTGCTCTGCCTTCTAATGGATAAGGATAGTCTCAGATAGGAGTCTATGCAAGACATATAAGAGTATCAGTCATCATGCACCATCAGACTTCCAAAATCTTAATGACCATAAGGCTATAACCTAATTCTCTCTTGGACCTCATAAACATGCAGAACAGCAAAACAATGCAAAGGAACCCCCTTCCTCTTGCTCAAATGGAGAGTAGGATTAATTTGCTCCACATGAATGTCAACAAAGCAGCTCAAAAACAGGATGACAAAATGTCAAAATACCAGGGCTACATAAGATAACATCAGACGTTATGAATGCAGGTCTATTCATTAAACCAATTCCTATGAAGGCACATTTACACCCAAATAACTAGAACCGCCATTCTAAAATGAAATCAAACCTCTCAGAAGCTTTGAGGAAGAGAAGGGTCTAGTGAAAATCATATCCAGAAGGGAATAGGGAATTTCTACTAAGATAATCAGTACCAGTCTAAGTTGCTTCTAAATTAGGTGCTTCTAAAGAAGTAATAACTTTCCTTTACATGGACCAAAAATCATGACTTTCTGCTGATTCAGTACCACGGACAACTCCCACATTCTGCTGGCAGTTAGTGTAAAGAAGTATTATTTATTGAGTTCTTTCTTATATGTAGGAATGACAACCAGAGATACCAATGGGAAAACAGAGTTGTCAAGCATTCAGCTTTCAGGATTGCCAAGTGAAATGTGAATTTTGGCAGGGATTGGAGGAAGGAGGAGGAAGGAATTGAGCAAAATATCTCTCAAACATAAAAGAGACATTTATTCCTATGACAAATCAAACACCTGTTTGTTTTCTTGCCTTCCTAGAGACATTTTCAGTAGTGGATGGAAAATGGGTCTAAGAGTTAGAATACCTCTTATTTTAATATTTGTTCAGATTAACTGACTTCATAATCTCAAACTAATCCCTTGCACTCACTCTGTGTTCTAGGCTTTGGTTTTCTGATCTTCATTCACAATGAAGGAATTTAGACTGGATAATATCTCAAATCACTCCTTTTCACGTTTAACACATTGTAAGCTAGTTAATATTTCATGAGAGTCTCCTTTTAGCCTCAATATTTTTCTGAGGGGGGCAGGCCTACCTCACCCAGTGTTGACTTATTTAGATGTAGGGACAAATAACTAGATTCAAGACAGCTATGAGTAACTCCAAACAGTCAAAAACCTGGGGATAGCATATGGAAGTTTCTCTTTGAAATCAGGACACATGAAGATAATGACATATTTCCCACCCCCAAGAAATACTCATTACAGAACTGGAATGCTAGAAATAAGGCTCAGGTCCCAATCTCGATTTGAATAATGAAAAGGCTTGCTAATGCTCCCGTTAGTAGATGTTCAGAATTTATTGATATTAGCTAAGAAAAACAAGAATTTCTGGAAAATAGCTATGCCTAAGGGAGATATGATTAGGATTAACTACAGTCATGGCAAAATGAATGACAAAGTGGATAGTTTCAGAGAAAAAAAAAACTAGGAAGACCTAATTGAACTGATGTAAAAAGAAATGAACAGAACCAGGAGAACACAGTACATAGTAATAGCACTACTGAAAATTACCTGTGAAAGACTTAGTAACACTGATCAATACAATGATCTATGATAACTCCAAAAGACACATACATGATGAAAAATGCCCTCCACTTCCAGAGAGAAAACTGGTGAACTATGAATGCAAATTGAAGCATATTTTTTCACTTTATTTTCTTGCTTTTTTTCCTACACAGTTAATAAAGAAATATATAAGAATTAGCATATCACTTGTCTTCTCAATAATTGGTTAGGGGTTGGAGACAGAGAGAGACTATAAAACTGAATTTTTTTTTAAATTAAGAAAGTGAAGTTATTATAAAAATATTAATTCTACAAAATCCATGCCAAGTAAACCTATAAAACCTCTGGTACAAGTTCTTTCTGAATGAAAGAAAATTTGCTACCCCTGAGGCAATTAATTACATTTCCAAACAAGTTTCTTAGAAAGTTTTCCTTATATTGAGATTGTTATGACATACAGGACATACCTCATGTTCTAAAATTTAGAGGATTGATGTTCTGTTTTGGTAATGGAAGGTTCCTTACCAAAAATTCCTTACTTCATCAAGTCATAGATCTGGTTTCTTTTCTAATGATTAACAGGTAGGATTGATTGATATTATGACTTGCATTATTTAGGTGAAAATCCTGCAAATGTTACTTTACCAAATTTGCAATAAGAATGAATGTGATCTTGACTTAGTTTATGAAGGTCAAGCAAGGGAGTCTCAGAAGGGTTAGTCAGACAAGTAGAGGAGAACCAGAATACAAGAAGGAAATATCAAGAAGAAAGTGACAGTTTTAGAGATATCAATATGAATGAGAACTGAAAAAAAAAGTCATTAGATTTTGCAATTATAAAATCCTTAGTAATTTTAGAGAGAAAGTAGCTTTGGTTGAATAATTCAGTCAGAAGCCAGAGAGTAGAGTTTAGAAAAGAGTGAGAGGAAAGGAAATAGAACCATAGATTATAAGTGACCTTCTCAAGGATTTCAACCACTAAAGAGAGAACATCTGGGATGACAGCTATTGAGAAAGGATTGATCAAGGGGAGTTATTTTGGTGATGGGGGAGACATGGACATGTTTGTAGATGGGAATAAGTAGCCAGTGAACAGAGAGAGAATAAAGATGTGTGAAAATAGTGATTACAGAAGGGGAAATCTATTATAGAAGATGAAATGGGACCATTTGTACATCTAGAGAAAGTTACCTTGGAAAGGGTCATCTCCCCATTAAAGATAGGTTAAAGAAATTATTGGCAACATCTGAATGATGTGAGGTTCTGAGGATGTGGGAATGTTTATAGAATTATAGAATAATGTTTATAGAATTTAGAGAAGCATCCAGTTTACAGAGAGAAGGAGGAGACAACCTCCTAAAACAAGATGAAAGAGGAGATTATGGCATCTGGATGATTTCAGAACAAGGAACACCCAGTGAATGTTCTCAATATTTTGCAGTGAAAAATTGGAGCAAAGCTCTGAGTTACTATAGTATCTTTTTTCTTTAATTGTATTCATTGCCTGTGAAAAGTGATTCCTAAATCTACATTTCTATGCTCAGACTCTTCCTGCATTCCCAGTTCTTTCTTCTCACTAACTGTCCAATGACTTTTTTTAAACTGGATGTTTCGTTGGCACCTCAAATTCATTACATTTAAAAGTAAAATTATTTTTACTGCAGAACTTGATCCCTAACTTCTATATTTCTGTAATTGGCATTCTCTCACTTAATTCCCAAATTTCAAGTGAATTTTAATTCTTTTTTCTCCTCAAGCACCAAATCCTAGTAGTTAGCATGTCCTATTGGATCCTTCTCACTATATTTTACACCTATTTTTCTTTCATACTCCTACTATAATCATTTTAAACCAAGCATCATTTTATTGCCTAAATTATGAGAATAATCTAACAATTTGTCTTCCTGCCTCCAGTCTATACAATTTCCAACTCATAATTCCTGAAGTCGCCTGGGCAAACAATTTCTCATTCTGTACCATATTCCTTCTCTACTCACAAAATTTTCCTTGACTCTCCAATACCTAGCAAATAAAGTTTATAAAGTATAAACATATGTGCCAGTATTCAAAGCACCCCCAGATTGGCTCCTATCTATTCTTTCTTCTATTCGCTTAGTCTTGTAGACAAGAGGTAGCAGAACAAGAACATACCATATCTTATACTTGGAATGGATCTTTTATCTCAGTCTTTTATAATTGTTCCTTATTTGAATGCTCAATTCATTTCTAACCTCTTCACTGAAGTCTTTCCTGACTCTCAGGTTACAAATGATCTCTCAATTTTTCACTGCACTTTGCCTTGATCTATTCTTTGCACTGAATATTTATCTGTACTTGTGTCTTTTCTTCTTATTGGAATAAAAATTCCCTGAGATCAGGGTCTATTTCAATATATAACTTTGTATCCTTGAAAATTAATACAATGTCAACAGAATAGTAAGTATAGAATGGGAAAGCACAGATGAAAAACCATCTCATAAAGAGATGTTTTAATGGACTCTATTGCTACTCAAGAGGGAGAGCAAGTAGATGGCACAGTGGACAGAGTGCCAGACCTGAAGTCAGGAAGATCCATTTTCCTCAAGTTCAAATCTGGTCTCACACACTTCCTTTCTGTGTAACCCTGGGCAAGTGACTTAAAGCTTTTTGTCTCAAATTTCTCATCTGAAAATGAGCTGGAGAAGTAAATGGCAAACCACTCCAATAACTGCCAAGAAAACTCCAAATGGGGTCACAAAGACAGATATGGTTGACTAGAAAATGGCCTAAACAACAACAACAAAATCGAAGGAAGGAGGAAATAAGTGCTAGCAGGGATAGCCTTTATGGCAACAGTAGGCAGGACAATTGGGGGGGGGGCAGGTATCCACAATCAAAGACCTTGACTCAAGACTCAACCTCATGTATCATTTGAGACAAAGAGCCAGTATGATACCAGTGGGAGACTGCTCTATTATCTGTCAGACCAGTAAAATACAGGTGTTTCCTAAATTACCTAATAAGTGGGTGGAGAGTAGGGAGAGCTAGTAGCAGGGAACTCAGAATGGAGAACACTGAACTAGAAAATTTAACCCAACAGCACCATTTTTGTAAGCAGATTAGGTGCAAGGGTTAGGGCTATGCCAGTCAAATAATTTTCATCAGACAAAAAGGTGCTCAACAGATATTATTGAAATGAGAGAAAACCTTCCTATTTTAACTAAACTGATATAACTTGGCACCATAGGCTGTCTGCAATGATAACTAAAAGATAGAAGTAATAAAAACAAAAAACTACAAGGAAACCTAGTTCTACTGGCTAAATCTATTTTGTTAAAAAGAATAAGAATTTGAGAAGACAATTCTTTGTTTAATTCTCTTTGCATTCCCACAGAGATAAAGTGACTGAAACTTGCAAATACATTTTGCAGACTAATTTTATATCTCTATACCTCAGAGACCTCATCTTCTTTTTGGTTGAGTTCAATTTCAGCTTTTGGTTATTCTGACATCATTAAAAGTCCCTTTTCTCTTTAGCTATGACTCAGGTTCAGCCTTAATTATGAGAGATAGTGAAAGGAGTATTGCATTTGGAATAAGAACTGAGTCCAAATCCTAATTCCATCTGATGACTTTGCTAGCTCATTTAACCTTTCTGAGACTGTTTCCTTAAGAAAGAAATTAGACAATACAGGGTCTTTGATTTTGAGCTGGAGAGCACCATGGAGATCATCTAATCTGAATCCCTCATTTTACAGATGAAGCAGCTAAGACTACAAAGGTATTTAGTGACTTATCCAAGGTCTCATAGATGGGAACACCAGAAGTAGAATTTGAGTTCAGGCCTTTGGACTGGAGGGAAAGTACACCTCCTTCCATGATCCCAACTAGTTCTAAATCATAAAATATCAATAGATTACTGCTCCCTTTAGGACTTTTCCTGGCCAAAAAGATAAAGGGCTAAAAATCTATGTGATGTGTTTAGAGAAACAGCAAGAGTATATGAACCTAATGCTTACAAATGAGTACTATCAAAGTAGTTATGATCTGTGGAGTCAAGGCATAATGTAGAAGCACATAGAGAGTAAGAGATCAAGGTTTCCATTTTGTGATTGCAGTGACTTATTTCTCCCTTCCTGTAACCCAAACCTCCTCACTTGAATTCACACAATTCCAACATCAAATCCAAATACCTAATGATTATTTCTGAGGTTCTCCTTCAATTGCTCTCCCTTCCTTATCCATAACTATTCATATCTTGCTGTTTAAAACATTCAATTCTCCCCATCTATACTAGTTTGCTACCCATAACCCCGAACTAAGACATACTTTCTCACTCATCATGGTTTGGATCTGAGCAAAAGAAATTCAGATTTTTTTAACTTGGGATGATGCAAATTTCTGAGTTTGATAGTCCAACAATGGAGTGGAACTAGAATACCTCAGACATACCCTGAGTCATTGAGAACAAGGAAAATGGAATCCATTAGAAAATCTCCTTGAGGAAAGGGGCTGCTTTGGCCCTTATTTGTATTCCTAGTGCTTAGTTCAGTACCCAGTAGCATATAGTAAACATATAGTAAATTCTTGTTGATTAATTGGGGCTAGTCAATACCCCAACAAGGCTATGGATCCTACTTTCCAGGTTGTGAAAGTGCACTTAACTAAGCAAACAGCCCTCACTGTCATCCAAGATAATGCCACTTTTATTCTCTTCTTTAAGAATATCTGAGCTTCCCAGCAGCCCGTTTTGGTGCCAATAAGGCTAAATGAAGGGGCACTCATATTCTCAGATCTTATTTGTTGTAAGAGCTTTTGACTATAGGGAGACCATTAGAACAGCATGCATTGTCTCATTTTGGTAATTCATCGAAGTTGGGAAGCTATTTCTTCAGCTTTTAGGAGTGCAATTTTAATAGAAACTACATCATTAAGCACAGGAGAGGATATTAGATTCCTTCCTATACCTGAGCATGTGATGTACAAGTTACATAGAAAAGGTCAGTCCAATCATAATATCAGAGAGTATCCAATAAAAAGACAATGAAACCAAAAATCTAATTGTTCATTTTATAAATCCCCTTATCTGGAACTCATATCTCTTCTCATGGTTTCAAGCACCAAGTTCTAGTCCATGTCCTGCAATGAGTCCTTCAGAATTTTTTTTGTCAAAACTGTTATTAAGGGGAAGATGTAAGAGAGAGTAGCAGCAAGTTGTATGAGCCATAAATATAGGTACAGGTCATAGTTTGGTCTAGGGCTTGAGCCTATGGCAGGATTATATTTCTTGAATCCTTCTCTTCTCTTTCCGGCATCTTTATCTTTCTGTCAGTACTCAGCCCTTTTCCTTATAACTGACCAAGTGAATGTCTAGCAAATCCCATTCAAGACTTCCCACACATCTACTCTCTCTCCCACATGCCCTTCATTTGTTCAGAATAACTGTACTTTTATAGCAGTTTGAGGTTTTAAAAACCTATTTATTTATATAATTTCAGTTGATCACTACAAAATCCCTATAAGGAGGCACTATAGGTATTACTTATGCCTGATTTATAAATAAAAAATCTGAGGCTGAGAAAAGTGATCCATGATGGCCAGAGTCACATAGCTAGTAAATGTGTTAAGTAAAGAGGTGAACCTGGGCTTCCTCATATGAACCCTAGTAACTCTATCCACTATGCTATTATGTAACTCAGTGAAATCAATACTGGCTCATATTCCTGTCTCAGTCTTCTCTCTCTACCTTTACTAATGGAGTGCATACTTGGGAAGATGGGAGAGATAAGGAGGGAAAGAACAGTATCCATTCAAAGTCTGGATATATAAATGAGAATCCCACACTCATCCGGACTTGCTATATTACAATGCTACCTAGTAACATTATCTTAGCATAATTGAGTCACCATCTCACAGGGTCATATAGAATATTATTGGCTGTATGTGAAGTACTTTACTCTTGGTTTTGAGAGACAAAGAATTTCCAATAAAATATCTAGCATTTGGTAACCCCCACAGTCTCTCCCACACCTAAACTTGTGGTCAACAAAGTAGGGATCAAGACATTTCAAAGAGGGATATAGCATGACCCCAAAGTGTATATGACCGATCAAACCAAGGGAAAATTAGTCACATCCCACCTTCCCTGAGATAACAATCAAAGAGCTTGTCTTGGACACAATCATACTTACAATTGCTTTATTATGACCCGAAGCTACCCCACTCTACTCTCTCTTATCACTGTTCAAGTTCTTGAACTTACCTCCCTTTAAGGTAGACATGAATCAAACAGGAGATTTATATTACAGCCTAACCAGTGGGCACCCATAACAGTAGTTCAACTGTCAAGGAGAGAATCTCTCTTCCCTACTGCACACCACCTCCCAACATACCTAACAAGGAAAAAAAAATTACTGCTATGGGTATCCAATCAAAAAATGTGCAGACCACTAATTCCAGCAGTTTCTAGTCATTAGATAATAAAATGTCTCCAGGACATAATAATGACTATTAGAGAGCAATCACTTTATAAATTGTTTGTTGATTGATTGTTTATTGGTGATAAGGCACCCTGAACCTAGAAGTTCTAGGAAATGTACAAGTCTATCAGTTATCCTCTGTAGCCTCTTTTCTTGTGAGTAGGCAAAAGAAAATAGACAATATGAAGTGCGCACTCATGTATAAAGTAAGGTCAGTCTTTAGATAAAGGATCTAGAGTACTGTATTGGAGATCTCAGTTCCTTCTCAATGGGAGAGCATGGACTCTGAGTTAGTTCATAAGCCCTTCATGCCTTATTCCCATATATCTTCTTTTCTGCTAAATCCAATAGTCTTATCTTTGGGATCTCCTTCTTACCTACTGTATCTTGTCACTTCTTTATATTCTTCCACTCTCCTCCCCAGAGAAAGGTAGAGCATAAAATAATTCATATAGAAAAGGAGGGACAAATAGATTTAGAGTAGTACTACATTATTATTATACAAAATATCAAAGATCACAGAGTTTCTGGTTAATATGGCAATATTAAAGTCCATACTTCAGAAAACATCATGAAAATACCCTATATTTCAAAGGACTGCAGAGGAGCCAGCAATAAAAAATACTAAAGACAAATATAATTAAGTCCCTCCATCCAGTTTAGGACTAAACAATAAGATTTAATAAGACTAAACAACAAGAAGCTTGTGGGGTCTCTAAATGGCGGCTCATCAAGGGAGTCAAAAGCAAGCATGAACTGCAATAAATTAATCCTGAAGCTAAAAAGATCTTAGCCCCAAATTTTCCAAATATATCAGAGGGTGGAGAAATTATAGGTCACTACTCAGCAAGATGGAACTAAGCAGTATAGTCACATCTTAGGACTTTGAAAGAGCTCTGAAGTCAGCACTCCTGTTAGAGCCACAGCATGAAACAGAACTAGCACATAATGGCTGCTTTCCTAGAATGGAAGTCTGCAAAGTACCTAGGCAATATGCGTTAGGGAGCCCTCCAGAGGTCTGAAACCAGCATAATGTTCTACATTAGGTTGGAGCCAATCAAGCCTGCAGCAAGGAACTGCGCCAACTTCCAATTACTTACTAAACAAAAAGGAAATAGAGGTAGAGGTAAAGCCAGGAATTATTCTGCACTACCAGGACACAGTCAGAAGCAAGAAATTGTGACAGAATGTGGGATTTGGTCCCAGTCACACATCCAGAATTGAACATAACAGTAGCAACAGCTTCAAAACTGCAGATGGGATAGAGCATGGTGGGGATTGTCCACCCCAATCAGGAGGGAGGGAGGGAACAAAACCTGGCACTGACATAATGTCCTAAACCGGAACAAAGACTGAAGATATGAATAAACAGAACACAACTGTATACATGTAGTACATGTAGACTCTGCTTTTCCTATCCTAACCTTCACTCTCATTGCTAATTTGGATACCCAGATACCTGGTGGCTATATACCCTTAGGGTTCTGGGAGTAACCCAAAAGGAATAAGGGGGCAGTATGCTCTCTTTGTAGAACTTATCAACCTCCATTGGTATGTTTCTCTCCATGATCAGATTATCAATGACAGACAGCCAGAATTAAATAACTTTTACAAAGGGATAATTACTAAGTTGGTATAACTTTAAAAAATTGGTACAAAATATTCCTCCCAAAAATCAGGGTAAAGTGATCTCAAAGCTTAGCACTCTTATGGGAATCATAGTTGCTGGAAATCCTTTTGTTATAGTCCTCTAGATGATCCTTTGAGGTACAACATAGCTTTTCTGTTGGGCTATTTGTGGATCTTTGAATATTTTTTGTCTGTCATTGACCACTGATGCAAGAATGCCAAGATATTCCTAAAATCTTGCTAACACATGCCAAAGAACATTAGAAATCCTAAATGATCTGGGCCCTTTCAAGATCTCAAGTTCCTCATGTTTAAGAGAAAGGAAAGATCTTGATTAAAACTGAGACTTCTATTTTTCAAGCACTTAATTCTTAAGAGAGACTTTCTTTAGGTTTTACTCACAGATTTTGAGCTAGTTCACTAGATATACATAGGACCCAAATGATATAACAAAGTGTCTCACCTAATCAATGCAGATTTTCAATCATATCTAATTGAATTGTCCCCATTCACGGAGTTGTTGAGAGTTTGTTCACATCTAGTTCTAATTGATTTTTACACATCAAGAAGTGTTTTCACCTTATTAGGAATTACTTTTAAGTAAGGCATGATAAATCAATGGACCCTCACCTTCTACAAATACAATGAAGAGAAACCTAAGATATAACACAACAATAAGTATAAGTAGAACCATAGAAAAAAGCAAATTATTTAATCACAAGAATTCAAAAGTTAATGGAATAAATGAAGTAAAGAAATAAAATGAAATTAGAGCATTCTAGCAGGGAATGGAAAGAAAACAAATTACATAACAAAAAGTTGGAAAGCCCCACCCAAGTAGTGTACCACCCAAAAAATGAAATGGAGTGAAGTAAACTCAGTGACCCAATGGAACTACAAAGATTAGATCAAAATAAACTTTTTTTTAATTGAAAAAAAAAAACGTAAGGGGTCTTCTGTTAAAAAAAATTGGTGATTGGGAAAACAGATCAAAGATGAATCCTTTAAGAATCGTTAGACTCTCAGAATGCCATAACCAAACAAAATGTGTATATCATGTTAATAAAACATTTTAAATTCCACATATCTATTATAATAAAAATAGAGTCTACTAGTTGTTTTTCAAAAGGAATAAAAATTGAAAAGATTCAAAATGGTATAGCCATTAAAACTCTTAGGTCAAAGAAAAATACAGCAAGGAGTCAGAAAGAAAAAATGCAAGTACAAAAGAACCACAGTGAAGACTACAGAAGACTACACTACAGCTATTTCAAATGAAAGGAATTTTAGAATACTGTATTCCAAAAGTCTTACAAAAAAAGGCTAACAACCTATCATGTGAAACTGAGTATAATATATAGTACAGTGGTAAAATAGATCTTTGACTGAATAGAGAACTTTCACATATCTCCCACTAGAAAAGACCAGTACTATATAAAACTGTAATATTTATAGGGAAAATGTGGTGATTGAAGAACAGGGGATACTGAAGGTTTTATAACAGGGAATGCAGGAGTAGAAAGGAGAGAGGGAATATGGCTGCCAGTGAGGTAAAAGGATAGAGATGCCCCCTGCCTAGAGGCTATTTTTGAAAAATGGGGTTCCTGAGAAATGGGCCACTTATGATAGCCTGAGGGGGCATCTTCTCTATGGAGTGATGCCAAAGATGCCCCACACCAGGTAAGCATGGACCCTCCTGAGGGACAAGGCTCCCCCAGACCAAGGTCACCCAGCAGGGGTCCAATAAGAACTATTTCTAGTTGAATGGCTGTCCTGAGGTTCAGCTCCCTCTATGTCCCCTGAAAAGATAGTCCTCTTATCTGACTGCAATATTCAAATAAAGATAAATTTTAATAACAAATTTGAGTTGTGGGGGTATAAGGGAAGAGGGAAAAGGGAATAGGAATGTCCCTAGATGAGGTTTGACTCTTTCTCAGCTTTTTGAGCTGAGGCCAGGCCTCGCAGGCTGGTGGAGGGTTTCTCTTATTCCTGTCTATGCTATATCTGTGCTAGCTTTCTTAATTTCAAAAGTCTTAGCAGTAGACAGTGAGAGGAAGAAAGTTCTGATCTAAAGAGCTGGTTGGGTCTGTCTGTTCAGGCTAATGCCCCTAAAGACCAGCCTTACAGTTCAAATTGCTTCCCTTAAGTCCTTTTGTTGATGACAGGATCACAGGAATCCAGGGAGAGCACACAGTTGGAAAAATCAGGAAAATAGAGGCACTTCTTTCCAGAGACTGGAAGAGAGTTCCTTCCACTTCCAGGGCCAGGAAGGAAGTGCTCTTCACAAGACCAACTGCCACTCCCAGTTGCCCCTTTCCTCACTGACTGTCTGTCTTGTCAATATCTTCTCTCTCTAATATTCCCACTGTTGTTTGTTCAAATTTAGTGGCAGAAAGTTCAGAACTTGTCTTAGTTTTCCTTTCTACAACCAGTACTATGTAGAGGATTGCAATAGAAATTCACATTTCAGAACTGGAAGAACTAAATGATTATGAAAGGCATACATTGTAAGAGAAGGAAAAAATTCCTTTAGAATATTATTGTCTTCAAGAATCAGAGTAAAGGAGGAAAAGAGTCTAAAGATAGGTTTGTATTGATTGTTGTTTTAAAGAGAGAAAAGAAAGAGAAAGGTGAAATTAATATACTAATAACAATAATAGTTAACATTTATATAGACTTTATGATGTGGAAATGCAATGCTAAGTCCTTTATAATTATTATATCATTAGATCCTCATAACAGTTATGTGCTATTATTATCCCCATTTTACATGTGAGAAAATTGAGGGAAACAAAGGTTGAATGGCTTATCTGGGGTCACACAGGTTCTAAATATATGAGATTATATTTGAATTTAAATCTTTTTGACAGTGCTCTATGGACTGTGCCACCTAGAAAGAAAATTTAAAAAGGCTTTTCCCACCTAAAAAGTTGTGATGCACTAGAATAAAAGTATATCAACATGGGGTGGGGTGGTGTTCAAGGAATAGATATTTCATGAACCTCATTTTTATCTGAACAAGACAAAGGAGAGTTGAAGATATACACACAAAAATTTTTAAATATAAATGCATTCAATTCAATAGGAAAAAGGGAGAGTATAATTTAATTTGAAGAATAGATTTCAGGGTAGGATAATCACAAGCAAAACAAATTCCAATTTCAGAGGGCAAATAATGAAAGAAAAATTAAAAGGAAGAAAATTTGATAAGCAGCCATCAGAGTCTGAGTGAAGTGAAAAGAGGATGACAGGAATAAAGTCAAATGATGTCAATTATTGAAAACTATGTCAAATATCATCTCCATAGATTACCAGCATTTATCAAAATTATTTCCTTTACCCATCTTCTTTGTAAAAAAAGGGAGACAAGAGACAACTAAAGTAAAATTTAAAAGAATATATTGGATATAAATGTCACAAACATTAAATATAAATGGGATTAACTCACTCATAAAAGTGAAGAGGATAAGAGAACAAATTAGAAAGCAAAATCCAACAGTATGTTGTTTATGAGAAATAGAGTTGGAATTTAAAGGTACACAAAAAAATTTAAATTGGAAATTGAAGTAAAATGTATTGTGGATAAGGAATTAGTTTTAAAGCAGAGGTTCTAGTCAGGTCTCTAAAAAAAATTCATAATTAAAAAAATAAGAACTATGCTTAAAAGCACCATTTCATTGTTTGTTATTTCCATTTTGTCCAACTATTTTAATCTCATTTGGGGTTATATTAGCAAAGATATTAGAATGATTTGCTATTTCCTTCTTCAGCTTATTTTACAAATGAGTAAACTGAGGCAAATAGGGTTAAGCAGCTTACTCAGGGTCATACAACTAGTACAGAGGCCAGATTTGAACTCAGGGAGATGAGTCTTCCTTGCTCCAGGCCTGGAATTCTATCTACTATGCAACCTCACTGACCAAAAGTATTATGATAATTTCAATTTACATATATGTATATACATGTGTATGTGTATATATACATACACACATATATATATGTATATACATGCATACAATAAATAGTATGCCTAAAAATACTTTTTAAAGTAATGAACCCTACAAAGACAATAAAAGCACAATAGTTAGAACCTCAGGGTATCCTCTTCAGACACAGTAAAATCTATTGAAAAAATTAATAAAAGGGGCAGCTAGATGGCTCAGTGGATTGAAAGACAGGTCTAGAGATAGGAGGTCCTGGTTTCAAATCTGACCTTAGACACTTCCTAGCTGTGTGATCTGGGCAAGTCACTTAACCCCCATTACGTAACTATTACCACTCTTCTGCCTTAAAACCAATATACAATATTGATTCTAAGATGGTAGGTAGGGTTTAAAAAAAAGATTACTAAAAGAAGGTTAAGGACTTGGATGGGATTTTAGGAAAGATAGACTTGATAAAACTCTAGTTACTACAGAATAGTAATCAAAAGGATTAGACATACTTCTCAAATGTGCATGGGACTTTAACAAAAATTGGTCATGTGTTAAGCACTGAAAGCCAATTAGTAAATTTTGGAAAGCATAATTATTAAACATTCAAGTTAGTATCCGTACTCAATAAAATTGTGATCAATGAAGGGCATTTGAAGAAAGGTTTCAAATTTAAATGAAACCAAAAAGTATAATTTTAAAGAAAACATGGATCAAATAATAATTTAACATAACAACAAATAAATTTACATCAATGTGAAAACATACTAAATTTTGGGGGATGCAGCCAAAGTTTTAATTAGGATAAATTACTTCATTAACAAAATAAATAATAGATCAACAAATTGGGCAAACAATTAATATAACCAGAATGTTTTAAATTTCCAGGTGAACACAAAATGGAAATTCTTATAGATAAAAAGAGAAAAACAAAATAGATAAAATTAATGAACTACCAGGATCTATTTAACAAAACAAAATAAGCAAGCTGTTAGGTAATTTACCTTTAAAAAGAGAAAAACCAAATTACCATTCTGAAAAATGAAAAAGAAATCATGACAGCTGAAATAGAAATTAGGAAATTATTAGAAATTATGATATTCAATTATATGCCAACAAAACTTACCATTTGAATGAATTGATGAACTGACAAAAAAGGAGTTTAAATGACTATATCTCAGAAAAAGGAATTGAAAAAACTCTGAATAAATTCCAAAAGTTTTTAATGAAAGAAAATTACTTAAAACTAGGTAGATTTACAAGTAATTTCTATAAAACTTTGAAAAAATTAATTCTATTATTACATTAATTGTTTGAAATGATAAAAATAGAGAAAAGGTATCCAAGAAACACCCTCTATAAGACAAACATGTTATTGTTATCTAAAGGAGATAGGTATAGAAAAAGAAAAAAGAAAACCACATACCAAAATTTCTAATTAATATCAATGCCAAATATTAAATTGAATATAGTATTAATAGAGAGTCCATAGCTATATATTTAAAAGATTATGTACTCAGATTTCCGGGTAAACATGGCAGCAGTGTAGACCTAATAGTCTTCCTCTCCTCACCACCTACCAATATAGACTACCTCAAAAGGCAAAAAAAAAAAAAAACCCAAATTCATGTGAACTAAGCCACTCTACAGCAGGGTACAGCACTGAAGGTACATGGGATTTGGGCATTTTCACATTATAAGGGACTGAAATAGCTTCCATAAAAACATGAGCTGATCAACAGAGATAACAAAAAGAAGGGCATTAAACAGTAGAAGCTGCAGAAACTTGAGAGGTGAACTCAGTCAAAAACCATGTGCTCCTTAGTTCCATACACAGAGAGTCTGCCCTCCTCACTCAGACCTCTGACTGGAAATGGAAAGAAAAATCACCATAGTGATGACAAACAATGCCCAGGAAAAACAACTTCTCAACACCAATAAAAACAAGAAGAAGGCATTGACCCTGGATAATTTTTACAGAGGAAAAATCCAGACTACAGAGGAAATAGAAGAAGAGGACATACAAATAAATACATGCAAACTTTTCCCAAAAAATGGAAATTGGACATAAGCTCCTGAAGAATTTAACTCTGAGCTTATCAAAAAGATGGAAGGATTTTGGCAAGACAAATTAGAAATAATTCAAAAAGAAAATAACAGTTTAAAGGACAGGAACTCCCAATTGGAGAAACAGCTGGAAGCCACAAAAAGCAGGATAGATGAAACCAAAAAGGAAAATCAAAAGATTATAAAGGAAAAAAACAGCCCTTGAAGACCAGAATTAGGCATTTGGAAGTCAATGATCTTGCAAAACAGCAAGAATTAATAAAGTCAAAAAACTGAAAAAAGAGAAGAAAACATAAAATATCTCACTGAAGAGATGATAGCTCAGGAAAACCGGACTCAAAGAGGCAATTTGAGAATCACTGGTCTACTTGAAAGTCCAGAAATAAACAGAAATCTCGACATCATACTACAAGAAATTATCCAAGAAAACTGCCCTGATGGTCTTGAACAAGTGGGCAAAATAGACATTGAAAGAGTTCATAGAACACCATCTACACTGAAACCTCAAAAGACAACCCCCAGGAATTTAATTGCCAAATTCAAGAGCTTCCAAGCTAAGGAGAAAATTTTACAAGAAACCAAAAAGAGACAATTCAGATATGAAGGAGCATGGATCAGGATTACACAAGATCTGGCAGTTTCCACACTAAAGGACTTCAAGCTTTGGAATATGATATTCAGAAAGGCAAGATAATTGGATCATCAACCAAGGATCATATATCCATCAATACTGAATATATCCTTCTAGGGGAAAGTATGGACATTCATCAAAATAGAAGATTTTCAAGTATTTGTAAAGAAAAGACCAGAACTAAATGGAAAGTTTAATATCCAAACATAAAAAAATCAAAAGAAATATGAGAAGGTAAATAAGAAAAAGAGGGGAAAGGAGAAAAATGTTTTTTATTTAAATTTTCTTCTTTAAGGGCTTCAATAAGATCAAATTGTTTATATTATATGGAAAATGTTATTTGTAATTCTCAAAAGTTATATTCACTATGATATTAATTAGAAGAATCATGCACAGGGAGAGATGAGGTAATAAGTGGTGTTTAGCTGTTAGGCAAAAAAAAAAGAAAGAAAAAGGGAGGGGGGGAATAAAAGATGGCACCAAGAAAAACTTGAAGGAATAAAATAAATAGGATAATCTATATCAAACAAAGGGATGCATGGGAAGAGAAGGGGGAAAATACTATTATAAGAAGGAGAGGAGGAAAGGGATAATAGGTAATATTTAAACCTTACTCTCAGTGAAATCAATTTTGAGAGGGAAGAGCATCTAGATCCATTGGGTTTCTGAGTCTATCTTATCCTACAGGGAAAGTGAGAGGGAAAACCAAGAGGGGAGTGGGGCAGGGATTACACAAAAGGAGAGAAAGAAAATGGGGAGGAACTTAACAGAACCTAAAAAAAATAAGAAAGGAACAAAAAGGGAGGGGACATTCGAAAGGGAAGCATAATAAGGGAGGAGATAAGGGGATGAGGGGGGCTGATTAAAATCAAACCACTGGTTTCAAAAGATAGAGTGAAAGAAGAAAGGGCAGAACTAAGATGGGATATCAAAATGTGGGAGAACGCACAAGTGGCAATCAACTTTGTATATGAATGGAATAAACTCACCCTTAAAAAGAAAGGAAATACCAGAGTGGATTAGAAACCAAAATCCTACCATATGTTGTCTACAAAAATACAAACCTGAGGAAGGTAGACACTCACAGGGTTAAAATTAAAGGTTGGAATAAAATCTATTGGGCCTCAACTGAGAAAAAGAAGACAGGAGTTGCAATCATGATATCTAACAAAGCCAACATAAAAATATATCCAATTAAAAGAGATTGGGAAGGTAATTATATCCTGATAAAAGGCAGTATAGACAATGAGGAAATATCAGTACTCATCATGGATGCACAAAATGGTATAGTATCCAAATTTCTAAAGGAGAAACTAGTGGAGTTGAAGGAGGAAAGAGATAGTAAAAGTATAATAGTGGGAGACCTGAACCTTCCTCTGTCAAATCTACATGAATCAAAACAAAAAAATAAATAAGAAAGAAGTAAGAAATATGAATGAAATCTTAGAAAAATTAGAGTTAATAGATATATGGAGAAAAATAAATAGGGACAAAAAAGGAATACACCTTCTTTTCAGTAGCATATGGTACATTCACAAAGATTGACCATGCACTAGAGCATAAAAACATGGGGGGAAAGTGCAAAAAAAACCCAGAAATAATAAATGCAACTTTTTCAGGTCATAATTCAATAAAAATAATAATTAGTATGGGTACATAGAGACCCAAATAAAAAAATAATTGGAAATTAAATAATATGATTCTACAAAATCAGTTAAATTGAAGGAAATGGCAATGATGAGACATCCTTTCAAAATCTATGGTACTCAGGGGGGAAATTTGTTTCCTTGAGTTCATTTATTAACAAATTAGGGAGGGCAGAAGTCAATGACTTGGACATGCAAATTAAAAAACTTAAAAGTGAACAAATTTAAAATCCCCAGATGAAAACTAAATTAGAGAGCCTAAATATTAAAAGAGAAATTAATAAAATTGAAAGTGAAAGAACTATTCATTTAATAAATAAGAATAGAAGCTGGTATTTTGAAAAAACAAATAAAATAGACAAAGTACTAGTAAATCTAATTTAAAAAAGAAAAGAAGAAAACCAAATTAACAGTATCCAAGATGAAAAGAGAGACCTCACCTCCAATGAAGAGGAAATTAAGGCAATCATTAAAAACTATTTTGCCCAATTATATGGCAATAAATATGGAAATCTAGGTGATATGGATGAATATTTACAAAAATATAAATTGCCTAGATTAACATAAGAAGAAATAGAATATTTAAATAATCCCATATCGGGAAAATAAATTGAAGACATCATCAAAGAACTCCCTAAGAAAAAAATCCCCAGGTTCAGATGGATTTACAAATGAATTCTATCAAACATTCAATGAATAACTGATCCTAATATTATACAAATATTTGATGGAATGAGCAAAGAAGGAGTTCTACCAAATTCCTTTTATGACAGAAATTCCAAAGCCAGGCAGAAATTCCAAAACCAGAGAAAGAAAATTATAGACCAATCTTTTTAATGAACATAGATGCAAAAATATTAAATAGAATATTAGCAAAAAATACTCTAGCAAGTGATCACGAGGGATGTTCATTATAATGATGAGGTGGGATTTATACCAGGAATGCAAGGATGGTTCAAAATTAGGAAAATCATCCACATAATTGACCACATCAACAAACAAACCAACAAAAATCACATGATTATTGCAATAGATGCAGAAAACACCTTTGACAAAATACAATACTCATTTGTATTGAAAACACTAGAAAGTATAGGAATAGAAGGGCCTTTCCTAAAAATAATAAACAGTATATATATCTAAAGTCACTCGCAAGTATCATCTACAAGGGGATAAATTAGAATCATTCCCAATAAGATCAGGAGTGAAACAAGGATGCCCATTATCACCTCTATTATTTAACATTGTACTAGAAACACTAGCAGTAGCAATTAGAGAAGAAAAAAGAAATTTAAGGTATTGAAATAGGGAATGAGGAGACCAAGCTATCACTCTTTGCAGATGATATGATGATCTATTTAAGGAATCCTAGAGAATCAACTAAAAAGCTTGTGGAAATAATCAAAAACTTTAGCAAAGTTGCAGGATACAAAATAAACCCACATAAGTTATCAATATTTCTATATATTTCCAACACATCTTGGCAGCAAGAATTAGGAAGAGTAATTCAATTTAAAATCACCCTAGACAATATAAAATATTTAGGAATCTATCTGCCAGGACAAACATAGGAATTTTATGAACACAACTATAAAACACTTTCCACACAATTAAAACTAGATCTAAATAATTAAAAAAAACTTAATTTTTCATGGTTAGGATGAGCTAACATAATAAATATGACAATCCTACCCAAACTTATTTACTTATGTAGTGCCATACTCATTGAACTACCGAGAAACTTTTTTATTGAATTACAAAAAAATCATAACAAAGTTCATTTGGAAGAACAAAAGATCAAGGATATCCAGGGAAATCATGAAAAAAAATGGGAAGGAAGGTGGCCTAGCAGTACCAGATCTCAAACTAAACTATAAAGCAGTGGTCATCAAAACAATTTGGTACTGGCTAAGAAACAGAGAGGAGGATCAGTGGAATAGACTTGGGGTAAGTGACCTCAGCAAGACAGTCTATGATAAGTCCAAAGATCTCTGGAATGACCCCCAGGAATCAATGCAGAGCAAAAGGAGCAGAACCAGGAGAACATTATACAGAGAGACTGATAGGTACAATTGATTGTAATGGACTTCTCTAGTAGTAGCAATGCAATGATCCAGAACAATTCGGAGGGATTTCTGAGAAAGAACACTATCTACATTCAGAGGAAGAAATGTGGGAGTAGAAACACAGAAGAAAAACAACTGCTTGATCACGTGAGTTGATGGGGATATGATTGGGGATGTAGACTCTAAATCATCACCCTAGTACAAACATCAACAATATGGAAACAGGTTTTGATCAAGCACACATGTAAAACCCAGTGGAATTGCATGTTGGCTATGGGAGAGGGTGAGGCTAGGGGAGGGAAAGAACATGACTCTTGTAACAAAGGAAGAATATTCTAAAGTGAATAATTAAATAAAATTTCCAAAAAAGAAAGGTCATGTCCTAAGACAAGATCAGAATTGTATCAAAAATGGAAGTTTAGCTCAATATCAGGAACACTACAAATATAATAGTACATTTAAAATAATGAACATTAGATGATCATATCAATCCATGAAAAATATTTTTAACAAAATAGAACACACATTTATATTTTTAAATGTCAAACAATCTTAAGATGGTAACTAATATCTATCTAAAACAAAAGTCCAGAGGCCCAAGTAATATCAGGGGTAAAGCAAGGATGCTCCTTGTAATTACTTCATTTTATTTATTTAATTTTAGAAATGATGACTATCTGGAAATGATGACCACAATTAAAGAAGATAAAATAATTAAATCAGTACAAGTGAAGGAGAAACAAAATTATACCTATTTGTAGACTATATAACAGTTTTCTTTGAGGATTGTAGGTAGTCAATTAAAATTAATTGAAACACTAAGTTCAATATATTAACAGAATGAAAAGCAAGCAGCCTTAATGTACATTATCAACAAAACCCAACACAAAGAGATTTTTTAAAAGAAGAAATTTTTCTTAAAATAGCTATAGAATTTATTAAATATTTGGGAGTTGATCAACCAAGACAAAGGTGGGGATTATATCATCATAACTACAAAGTACTCTTTAGTGAAATAAAGACAAATAATTATACATTGTTATTATTTGTGTCTTTACCATTCTAATATAATAAAAAAGATGATGTGAATGAGGTAAATTCAGTGAAAATATTTTTAAAAGAAAAAAATGAATTATTTTAATAGTTAAAAACTACTGGAAGAGAATAGAAGGAAGTTTGCAAGGGGATTCAAATAAGCAAAGAAGTATTGATGTTGACATATATTAATATATGTTTTTATATATATAGTTATATATATATAGTTTTTAGCAATATATTATATATAGAATAAAATTTTGTTTGTAATAAAAAGTAAAACTAACACCCAGGATCCATAGTTTTGCAAGCAATGCATCTTTGTAATTATTCTGTCCAAAACATTT
This sequence comes from Monodelphis domestica, assembly GCF_027887165.1. NCBI lineage: Eukaryota > Metazoa > Chordata > Mammalia > Didelphimorphia > Didelphidae > Monodelphis > Monodelphis domestica. The sequence continues at coordinate 342,079,024 of NC_077228.1, read as the reverse complement.
ATCACTTATTTGCCAAATTTCTAGTGATAAACTCCAACATAGGGGTATCCTAAAATAATATATAACCCACTGCCAGGCCTGCACTTGAAGCTTTTAACCTTAACAGGAACTGCCAGCAGCTGAATGTCACTGTCATAACAGTCATGAACCTTACATCTTCTCTATATTATGATGAAGCACTATCAGAATATTACATTATTGTTACCATAATTTTTATACTTAAAAAATCTTTAATTTCACTAGAGTCAGCTCAGTGACAAAGGGGATAGAGTTTTAGGCCTGGAGTTAGGAAGATCTAATTCTAAGTCTCGCTAAATCTAGCCTCAGAAACTTTTTAGCTATATGTTCTTGGGAAAATCCCTTAATCTATTTGCTTCAGTGTCCTCAACTGTAGAAAAAATGAAAATAATAATAGCTCCTCTCTCCTAAGGTTGTTGTGAAGTTCAAAATGAGATACTATTCATAAAAGCTTTATACAGTGTCTGACACATTGTAGACTCTATATAAATATATTTTTCTTCTCTTCCCTGCTATCAATAGTTACAGACTCTTCTATAGTTTAATAGATTTTAAAATCTCCTGTCATTTACAACTCCTCTGATGAGCTTTTCCAAATAAACTGGAACATTTCTTGAGAAATAAATATATCATACACTCTATCAGTCAAAACTCTGATAGAAGCCCTTCTAACTTTGTAAGATTTGTCAGGACTTGTATTTTACTGAAATAGTCAGAGATCACCTACATGTTAGAATGAAAGACCATGTCTTATAAAGGAAAACTGCTGGAGTTGGGTGACCTCCATTTGAATCCCAGTCTCTTATACTACTTAGCTAAGTGATCTTTGAAAATTCATCTAACCACAGAATTTCATCCTCTTGATTTGTAAAATGTGAATAATAACACTTGTGCTATACACAAAGTTGTTGTGAGGAGATGCTCTACAAACTTTAAAGTGGATTCTAAGTGGAATCATTATTATCATGATTTCTATTACAGGCAAAAAAGAGAAATATTTTAGTAGTTAAGTAATATAGTAAAAAGAATGTTGGACTGGGAGTAGGAAAAGTTCAGTTTGAATCTGGTCTCAAAAAATTACCAGCTATATAATCATAGACAAATCATTTAACCTAAGCTTCAATTTTTTTATCTATAAAATGGGGATAATAATTTTACCTACCCCTGTAGGTCTGCTGTGAGAATTAAATAAGATAATTTTGTAAAGAGCTTTGCAAACATTAAAGCACTATATAAGTGCCAGATGTTCTTTTTGTTTTTAAAAGGGATTGGACTTTTCAATCACTTTAAGTTTAATAACTTTAATATATATCTTTTGTTTATGTGTTGGCTGGTTATTCCCACACACCTTATCCCAGAGCTTCGTTCCTTCCAACAAAGAATTTTTCTTAACAAAATCAGAAGAGTAAAAGCAAAAATTTCAGTAAAACTGCTCAACATATCAAAAATATATGGCATTACATACATTTTTCCACACCTATAGATCTGTCCTCTGCAAAAGAGAATGGTATCCTCTCTTATGTCTTCTTTAGTGCAAATGTGCTCTTTATACTTCTACAACATTCAATTTGGGTCAGTTTGTGACTGTGGTTTCTTCCATTTACATTGTTATAGTCAGAGTATATATTGTTTTTATAGCTTTGCTTACTTCCTTTGTACTAGTTTGTTAGTTCTTTCCATGTTTCTCTATATTCATCAGATTAGTAATTTCTTACAGAATAATAATTTTTCATTGCATTCACAAAATAAAATTTCTTTAGGCATTTCCCTGTTGAAAGTTATCTACTTTGTTTTCAGTTCTCTGCTACCACGAAGAGTGTCACTATTAATATTTTGTTGTGTATGGCACATCTCTTTTTGCCACTGACTTCCCTGAGATCTACGCTTAGCAGTGGAATCTCTGGATCAAAAGGTATGGATGTTTCAATCACTATTGCAGAATTCCAAATTGCTTTCCAGAATGGTTGTCCCAATTTAAAGCTCCACCAACAATGGACTAGTGTGTCTATCTTCCCACAACCCTTCCACTTTGCCACCTTTTAAAATGATTGCATTCACAATCTTTCCAGTACTGATATCACCTGTACTGATATCATACAGGCTTCTGGCACACAGTCTTCAAGAACCAGGACATCATCATGCCACAGTTTGGCATCAGTCTAAATAGACAGGCAGCATGAATTATTACATTAAGCATCGAACTAGGAATTTGAAAGATCTTTCAAATTCCACCGAAGACCCCACTAGCCGTGTGAACCTGAATAAGTTATTTAACCTTCATTTGCCCCATTTTCTCAATCTGTAAAATAAAAGATTTGAATGTAGGATCTTAAGTTTGATTCCAGTTCTAACTTGTGATCCTATATAGATGAACATTCAATTTCACCTAGAAAATAGCTGCTACTTACCAGAGCTCCCCAAAACTCATTTAGCAGATCAGTGCCCTAACTCTCTTATACACAGACCCCGTCCTCTGCTAAACATGAGATGACAAGAAGCTGACTACTAATAAGAGCATTTCCCTAACTCTTATTGTTCTATGGACTGCTAGGAAACTCTTTCCAGTGCTAATTGAAACAACTTGATGGCAACCGATAAAAGAACTTCTGAGTCTGTGCTTTCAGGGAAAACCTTCTATACTAAGGTTTATTGACTCAAAGTGTATATTTTTACCTGCTGAGGAACCAAATGAAAATGTGCAACAGAAGAATTCCTAAAATGCAAAGTGAGTTAAAAGGGAATATAAAAAGGCATACAATCCATTCATAATCAGAGGTTGCTTCACCTCCTTAATGAAAAGAGGAGATTAATAAATCTGAAAGAAAGGTCTCATGTCTTGGATTTTTCCAGGCATGTATATATATATATATATATATATATATATATATATATATATCACTTACACTCTACAAGCTTTGACAGGAAACCATTGCATTCAGCACAATGGATTTGTTCACAGGCTAAAAATTCTGCAATTTGTCATTAGAAAAATCTCTCAGCCACCAACATTTCAGAAAGTCACTATAGGTTCTGTTTAGAGTGGCAACCAAGTTAGAAATGAGAGAGTTTCATCTTACATGACACTTTTTATGAGTTCTTTCCTACTCTCATCTCCAGTAGCTGTTCTCTCCTCTGCCCCTAAATTTCCTTTTATCTACTTTGTAAAGATATTTGTATGTGTGTGCATGTTGTATCTCTTGGAGAGATTGTAAATTTATTGGGGTCTTCTTGTTTTTTTATCCCAAACATTTAGTGAAATGTCTAGCACAGAGTAGGACCCTAGTATATATCCTTAATGGTAGATTAACCCTACAAAAAAATGAATATTTACTTCTTATATCTATTAATCACTCTATCATTTATAAGCTACTGATTATCTTGAACCAGACAGTTATATAGTTGAAAAAATTTCTGAGTCCTCCAACAAAATGCAATTTGCCCTAACAAGTATATGCTTGTACTGTTGCTTTTATCTGTTTTAAACAAGATGGTATAATGGGGAAAGAAAGGGTTTGTAAGACATCAGTTTGTTGCTAAATAGCTTTGTGGCCTTGGATGAGTAATTTAACATTTCCAGCCCTAGATTTTCTTCTCTACAGACTCATTATGCTACCTTTTGTGACTTATTGCTGTATCCAAATTAGTGTGAAAAATGGGTCCCTGAAGAGGTTACTTTATTCTAATTCATATTGCATGTTTCCATTGAGCTGGAACTAATAGTCATATTTCATATGATTATGAATTTGAATAGTGCAAACCTGAATATATGCAACCAATTCAGAGAATTAATTATTTGAACTAATTAGGATCTAGCTAAAATACTCATGAAAGAATATTGAATAGTTCAACAAACCACATTCTTCAATGGAGGTGTGAACTCATCAATGTAGCTACTTTCTCCAACCATGCAGTTCCCAACACATCTGTGTCTTCTCATCCTGGTCAGTTCTTATTGGTGTTCTTTCAAAGGTTTTACATAGAGGATGTGTGAAGCATGCTGGAAAGCTCCTAGAAAACTTTTTCCTTTTCAGTCATATCATCAGAACTCTCAGGCTACTTATCTATCATCCTTCACTTATATCCTATAACCAATTCATCTGTTTCAATCACAAATTTACTCATTGTCATACCTACACCTCTTCTTAAGTGTATGTCATCATTGCTAATGTAGTGTAATCTATTTTTTGTCTGCTATGCATCTCTCCGTTGGCCTTTGGAATGCCCACTACTTTAATCCCATAGAAATTATTATACTACATAATTTGCAACCATAGTTAGTCATCTAGAGGTATTTATATTGAAAACATGAACCATATCATTATATGAAGAGAATCTAGACAATCACAAAATATAGAATCATAGATTCTTAGAGTTGTAAAAGATTTCAAAGGTCATCTAGTTCAAACCACATCTAAACTGTTCTCTGTAATAGAATATCTGACAAATACCTACCCTGGATTTGAATGTCTCAAGTGAGGGTTTCTCTGAAGTGACTTATTCTATATTTGGAAAAGTCCAATTATTGGGAATTTTTCCAAATATCCAACTAAAATTTTTCTATTTGCAATTTCCATCTTTTGTTCCTATTTCTTGACCCCAGTATCAAATAGGTAAAATAAAATCTCACTTCTACATAATGTTCCTTCCATAGCGGAAGATAGACACCATGCTATCTTTAGATCTTTTATCCTCTAGGATATATATATCTAGACTTCCTTGAACTGACCTCATATGACATCACCTCAAGGCTCTTGGCCAACTGATTATCCTCCTCTGGACACTATAAAACTTAGTTAAATGCATAATTTCTGCATCCAAAGAGTGGTCATAGGACCATAGACCCAAAAGAACCTTGGGAATCATCCAGTCTAACTTTCACATTTTACAGGTGATAAAACTGAGGTTGAAGGGGGTTAAGTGGTATGTCTATGATCACAAAGATAATAATTAGCAGAGTTGGGATTTGAATTCATATGCCCTAACTCCAAATCTAACATTCTTCCCACTATATCAAGCTGATCTTTCAAAGTGTCAAAAGTCAAAATATTTATTTTAACAATGCTGCCATTGTTATTATTATGGAGTTGTCATTTAGGAATGCCACCTAGTTTACCAATCATACTGGAAAAACCATCTCATTCCTTCATATGCATATTCATTTATAACAAGAAAAGCATTATCAAACTTGATACCTACCTAATTTTTGTCTATTTCCAAAAATTGAATCCACCTTCAAAGGCAAAATACTTATACTGTTGAAGGTATTCAAAAGAATGTTTTACTGACTGGAGGAAATTCCAAAGAAGTTACTCCAAAAGTTTTTGGGACAATAGCTGCAATCTTGAAAAAGATGTTCAGCCTCCCCCTGCTTTAAAGAAAACATTCATATTTAAGTAACAGTTATTAGATTTTTTAAAGCTACCCTCATTGCTTTATTTCTTTTTAGAAGCATTTATCTCTCCTTCCCACTGCTACCCTCATTAAACAACAATAGTGAGCAAATGGGTAGATGAAGCCCTCATTATAAATATGCATAGTCCAATAAAGTGAATTTTAGCATTGGTCACGTACAAAAATGTATGTCTCTTTCTGCCTTTTTAGTCTGCCTCTTCTCTGTCAAAGAAGGTAGAATGTTTTATCTTCAGTCTTCTATAGTTTTCATTGCAATGATCAGAGTTCTTAAGTCCCTCAAAGACTTTTTTTTTTCTCTATAATCTCATTACCTTATAAAAGGATCTCATATTTTGAATTCTTCCATATTTATAGGTTTCATGTAAAGCAAAAGAGAGAAGAGCTAGGGATTTCCACTCACCTTAAGCATTTAGACCTAGAATGTATGAACCTATACAGCACCATTGCCACCATGAATAATCTACTATCATCTGAACTATATATAATGAGAGAAGAGCAAAATATTGAAACCTCCATTTTAAATGTTAATAGTTAGGGGGGAAAATCAGAGATCTTGCCTCAAGCCATGTCTGCTGAACAAGAACAATGTAGTTGCCACTACTTTGTTAGAGCAACCATTTTGGATAATTGAAGCTAAGACATTTCATTTCTTCACTGGCATAGCCAACTGATCAACTTTTAATTTCCCATGATCATTATGATGGGCTCTCATTGTTTTGACTGGAGGGGCATTGCCAAATAATATGGAATGGAAGCCCCAAATCCTCCTGTTTTCTACATTTAATATAATTTGGCTCCACATTTGTAATTTGACTAATTTGGCTCCACAACCCCAAATCTCTCCAACTGAGACCACTTAACATCCATCTGCAGGCTTGGTCCTGCTTTAGGTCTGAAAGCCAATGCTTCTTCTAGGTAAGACTCAGAACAATTATGCAGGTGTGTTAGAACAAGTCAGTTTTACTTTATTTCTGCCTTAAACTTGGACCTAAATCCTACCAACTGAGATTTCATCTTGTGTTTTGTGATAGGAACCCCTCTTTTGTACTAGTTCATCTAAGTTCCATGAGGACTAAGACTCTGCCTTGCTTTCACCATTTCTAGAAGAATTGGAACCTTACTCTAAATCCTAGTCCCTGTGTTTTAGCCCTCACTGCCTCAAGTTTGCCCTGATGTTGATCTCCTAACCACCATAACATTACTATACTATGGATTTCCCACTTCATAGGAGCTTCTCTTCCCCCAAAACACTATTAACTAATTGACTTCCCTTTTTTCTACATCTTGCCTACTGTCATATTTCTCTGGTTTCCCAGTATCCTCTCAGAGTTGCTACTAGAACATATGTATATCTTCTGGTCTCATCAGACATTAGCTCCTAGCTCTTTCCATCCATCCTCTCCATTGTCCTTTGAATACTACTCTAAGACCCAGAAGAATCTCCCCACTATCTAATCCCTTGCTGTCTACTCTTGCAAGCCCTAAAACATTTTTGACTTTTTAAATGTGTCTAATTATTACAAATAGTGAATCCTCTGAAGTGGTCATGTATTTCTATTAGGTCAGAAAGCATGCTAAGAGCTGGGAGGGCAAAAAAGGAAAATATTCAAAGAGTTCAGAATTTAAGGGAAGGGACAACTTGCAAAAGATATATATATATATATATATATATATATATATATATATACATATACATATATAAAGAAACTATATACCAGATAAGGCACTAGAATGAAGAGAAGTCAGAAAAGAATTCCTTTAAAGGGTAAGATCTTAGTTGGGACTTAAAGGAAGCCAGGAAAGTCAATAAAAGATTTGAGGGGGAAAAGAGCATTTCACACATGGGAAGAAGCCAGAGAAAATGCACAGAGCTGAAAGATGAAGTTTCTTGTTTGTGGGACATCTAGTATCACTGTATCGATGATCTCATGATGGAGAGTAAGAAGTAAAGTAACTGAAAAGATATGAGGGGGTAAGATTATAAAAGATTTTGAATACCAAACAGTGGATTTTGTATTTGATCCTGGTGGTAAATGGAAGCCACTAAAGTCTATTGAGTAGAGGAGTGACATAGTCAGACCTGCACTTTAGTATAATCAATTTTCTGCCTGAATGGAAGAAGAACTGAAAAGGAGAAAGACTTGAATCAGGAGGCAATTGTAATAATCTAGATGTGAGGTGATGAAGGCCTGCACAAGAGTAGTATCAGTGTCAGAAGAGAGAAAGGAGCATATTAGAGAGATTATATAGGTGAAATAGATGAATCTTAGATATGGATTAGATACAAGGATAAGAAATAGTGAGAAGTCAAAGATGACCCCTAGAATGTGAGCTTGAGATAATGAGAGAAAGGTGTTGCTTTCTCCAATAATAAGGAAGGTAGTAGGGGGAATGACTTGTGGGACAAGATAATTATTTATTTATTCTACCCCAAAAGAAATGTGTCAGAAGAATTCAAAAGACTCATGGAAAATGACAAACATTTAAGACATGATATGGTAGCCATGTCTACCAATATGGTCTCCTTGGAAATTGTTGCTTAAAATTTGAGTCACTTTATGGGACTACTGAAAATGAATCTTACCTTTGCTTTTTCTCTATGTTGTCCAAGGATTCGTCCAAGGTCCATGCATTTTGGCAAACTAGCCCAGGGCTTAGATTCATCCTTCTGGCAGTGGTCATTTTCTCCTCCCAGAGACTGCTTCAGATGCTACTTCCAACAAGGACCTGAACCAAGGCTCTCCTAACTTCTTAGACTCGTGAAATTGCTTCCAAGGCTAAGGATAATTATTCCTATGGATAAAAAGAGCAATGGAGATATCTTGGGTTTTAAAGTCCAGTCTTGATTTGACATTGACACACATGCCCTTGATGACAGATGCAAACAAACAATTTCCTTCCCACCATGAGAGTAAATCTGTCAGACATTCCCTGTGATCAGAAGGGAGGAATAAAAATGTCAGAGCAGAAATTCTTTCTCCTTTTAGCTAAGAAGGTAGATATTGCTACTCAAGATGAAATCTTGCTTTCTCCTTTTATACTAAAAAGGTAGATATTGGCAACTAATCAGTAACTTCTCTTTGCATTTGCCCTTTATCAAGATGTCATCCTTGTGTCCCCTAAGGAGTCAAGGATCAGGCTCTGTGCTCAATGGAAAGTATCTCAAATAGAATGTATGTCAACAGATAGACAAAAGAGAAGTTTAATATTGTATGTCCTCCTTGGGAGGAACTTTGTCATTCCTTGAATCACCTTTCCCTTTGGGGTACAATAGAATTTATCAGTGATATGATTTGTTACAGATCCACTATGAAGTATATAGACATACTTAAGCTGTTCCTTTGCTGTTTGTTGGTTCTATAGAAATTACAAAGTTGGACTAACCAATGATGTAGAGAAGAAAATAGATTCCTGGAGTCCAAGTTTAAACTTTAATATCTTGAAATAAGAGTAGAGTAATAAAGGAGAGATAATATACAATAAATGACTGGAAATGATTATGAATTGTGAAAGGAGAAGGGAGAGATATATAGAGAAGGTAGCCAGAATAAGGATTCTCCTCAATCCTCTTTCATATGAAGAGATGGGCACCATCACCTCCACTGGGCACTCCTTTTAAAGGAATTTCCAATTGGCCAGACACATCACCATTCAAAGACAAGAGTTATTCTGTGGGGGAGTAAGCCACCATTTATGACATTTTAGCAGGGGTATTGCAACATTATATAGGATATGTCTATTAATAACATTTGTTGTATTTAAGCAGAGGTCTTTTAAATTGGTGCAAGTCAAATTAACACAAATATAACCTTTTTTTATATTAACCAGCTTGAAGCAACAAAGCGAATATGACCTTGGCATAATGAAAGCTCTGTTGGGCTACAATTTTAGCTGTGAGGGCTCAATTGCAAGTTAATTATTGCTACCAGAAATATCAAGAGGAAAATTTACAAGTTCTTCCTGTGTTTATAAAAAACAATATCCTGATAATCATGGCTGCAATCTAGATGCCACACGCTTCCTCTCCCTGGCACCAAATGAAATAGACTACATCAAAGGAGCATAAAAATCACCTTTGGAGGAACAGAAGGACTCCCCAGTATTCCCCAGTACCCCACAGAGGCGAAGGTACATGGGGTTTGAACATTTCCACACTATAATAAGAAGGAGAAAAAGCTTGCACAAAAACATGAACTGAGCCTCCCTTCCCTCCCCCCACCTCCCCTATCAAACCAGAGTGAGCTACCGGAGCACTCACTGGGATAGCGAGTGAGTGGGGACTTCTCTGTCGGGGGGGGGGGGCACTCCAGGGTCCTTGGGATCCGGGGACTGCCAGGAAAAAACGTCTCAGGGTGGTTTCACAGGAGAATCCTGCGCTGACCACAGGGGGCCCAGGGAGCCAGAGTGGTTGCACTGAGCATCTGGGTGGAGCTAAACACCAGGGGTGGACCATGCGCTGATTATCTGGGCGGAGCTGAACACCTGGGCAGTTTGGCTGTGATCAGGGGCCCAGTACTCTAAGAAACCTCGGAGGCTGGGAAGAACTAGTCTGAGGCAACCTAAATTCACAGAAAACCCACCCATATCACCCAGACCCCAGACCAAAAAGGAAAGGGGAATAAAACCACCAAAGGGATGGCTCACATGGCCCAAAATCAAGCCTCCAGGAAGAAAGGGAAAAAAGGTGACTATTGAAAACTTTTATGGTGGAAGTACCCAAGGAAAAGAAGAGAAGGAGGATGAAATCCAAAAAAAAAAAAATCAGAACATGCCTCCCAAAATGGAAACTATCAACAAGCTCTGGAAGATCTCAAACTGGAACTTATCCAAAATATGGAAACCTGGAAAGAAAAATGGGAGAAAGAGATCAGCAGTCTGACAGATAAGACTGCTCAATTGGAAAAAGAGCTCGAAGCATCCAATAGAAGGGCAGACAAAGCTGAAAAGCAAAACCAGTCCCTAACAACCAGAATTAAGCAACTAGAAGAAAGTGAGATCATAAAACAGCAAGAATCAATAAAGCAAACCCCAAAAAATTAATGAATTAGAAGAAAACATAAAATATCTCACTGAGAAGGTCACAGACTTGGAAAACAGAGGGAGAAAAGACAACCTCCAAATTATCAGTCTCCCAGAAAAACCAGAGATAAACAATAAACTTGATATTATTCTACAGGAGATTATAAAAGAAAATTGCCCACACGTTCTGGAGCAAGGGGGCAAAATAGAAATAGAAAGGGTTCATAGAACACCCTCTATACTAAATCCACAAAAGACAACCCCTAGGAATGTAATTGCCAAATTCAAGAGCTTCCAAGAAAAGGAGAAAATCCTACAAGAAGCCAAGAAGAGGAGCTTCAGATATAAGGGGACTCCCATAAGGATCACACACGACTTAGCGGCTAACACACTAAGAGACTGCAAAGCATGGAACATGATATTTAGAAAGGCAAGAGAGCTGGGTCTCCAACCAAGACACAACTACCCAGCAAAACTGACTATATATTTCCAGGGGAAAGTATGGGCATTCAACAAAATAGAAGATTTCCAAGCATTTGCTAAGAAAATACCAGAACTTAGTGGAAAATTTGATGTCAAATCACAGAAAGCAAGAGAAACATGAAAAGATAAATATGAAAGAAAGGGAAAAGGAGATAAATCTTATCTTTTTCTTTAAGTCAAATTCTCTTCTATAAGGACTACATTTACATCAAATTATATATATATATATATATATATATATATATATATATATATATATATATATATATATATATATATATGTGTGTGGGGAAAATGTAAGTTGGTTAGAAGCAGGGGGTTCTAAGGTCAAGTTGGCATGAGGAGCTGTGTCCAGAGTTTCTGATAATGTTTTTTAATGTTTTTTTTAATGTTTCTCATAAAAGCTACAATCTCTCCCTGACCTTCCTCTATAAACTTAAGCCAAGTATTTAGTTCTGCATATTGTTGAGTAGTAGAAGGAACACTTGGTTGGTTTGACTGAGAAGTGGGTTTTGTAAAGATATACCATATTACAGCTATAACAATCAAAATCCCAAGGGGGAGTACTGTGTTGATTATATTTTGCCATAAATCCCATGGTATGAGAAATTTTAGAGAGAAAAAGAACGCAAATTTTACAAGGTTGGTCATGGAGCTGAATAGCCAGTTGTTAAGTATGTTGTAAACTGGTTGTAACCACATATTTTTAAAGTAAACACGTGGGGAGAATAACAAGGCCAGAACTTTCCCCAGGTTTGTCTTAATCTTAATTTAGGCAGTTGTTCCCTAAAGGAAAGGATTTAGAAATAGTTCTCCTAGCCAGGACTTTAGGGTCCTGTTGCTAAGATCTAAAACAGCTTAATTTTAAAGAGAATCAAAAAGGTTTTTTACTCACCCGTTCTTGCAGCTGTAAATTTGAAGTCAAGTTAAAAAATAAAACAAAACTGACTGATAGGCAAGTAATAAAGCAAAGAGATAAAGGAAAAAGATTTCACAGATGTCTTTTGAGGGTTTCTCACCAACTTCGTGAGGTTGCCATAAACTGAGATTTAAAATGGTTGAGGTCTTAAACTGTAGTGATTAAAATAGTGGAAGATATAAATTGTGATAGATATAAGAGTGGGTGAGTAAATTTGACCACAGAAATATGTTTCACTACAGTGTCTTGGGTTTTAAATCAAATATAAGGTGGTCGCCAGGGAAATATTCCTAATTATTCAAATACCCAAGTCAATTGGGTTTTATAGAGATTTTAATTAACAATGCAATGAGTAATCAAAGAAAGAGAGAGTAAGAAAGGAATAAGTATGAAGGGCTTCAAGCTAATATGGCCTAGACCTGAGTCTTAAGAGAGAAATCAGTCAGTTTTTTTTTTCACTCACCACAAGGTCTGACTAAACAAGGATTCTAGTGACATCAGGCCAGCTCCATCTCAGCAGTCCTCATCAGAGATCCTCCAAAAGGTTTTCTCCAAAAGGATATCTCCAAAAGGATATATCCTCTCAAGAGATTCTGCTTTTTCTTATATAGGGGTTTTTCTCCCATGTCACCTCCCCTAAGTCTCTACATCTACCAATCACTGTAGGTGCTTTCCAAAGGACTGCCCATCTAAATTCCTGCTAAGTTGACCAATCTCTTCAGTAAGTCTGAATCAGAAAAAATGCTGCTGTGTCAACCAAGATCCTCAGTAAGTCTGAACGAGAGAAAACACAGCTGAGTCAACTAATCTCATCAAGAGAAAACTTGCCCGACCCTTTTAGGTACCTAGCATCTCATTGTATCAATTCTAAAAACAGGCCTGGCTCAAAGAACTCCTTGTCCCACCATAAGCATGGATCCAAGTACTTTCTTTGTTTAGCAATGAGTTTTCTCCCCTAAAGCAGTCTTAAGTACTGTTGGAGTAGAGGTCCTCCCATTTCTGATCCTGGCGAGTTCTCACATCAAAATGGGGAATGTTTCTCAGTAGGGAATTTGTTCTAATTAAGAATTCCTTGATGGGGAAATTTTTAACATTCACAAGTCTGAGAGATTTCAAGATTTACACAAGACAGTATATGACATACCCAAAGATCCCAGCTTTTGGGACAAAAATCCACTATTTCATAAAAACTGCTGGGAAAATTGGAGGACAGTGTGGGAAAGATTAGGTTTAGCTCAATACCTCACCCCCTACACCAAGATAAATTCAAATTGGATGAATGACTTGAACATAAAGAAGGAAACTATAAGAAAATTAGGTGAACACAGAATAGCATACATGTCAGACCTTTGGGAAGGGAAAGACTTCAAAACCAAGCAAGACTTAGAAAGAGTTACAAAATGCAAAATAAATAATCTGGATTACATCAAATTAAAAAGTTTTTGTACAAACAAAACCAATGTAACCAAAATCAGAAGGGTAGCAACAAATTGGGAAACAATCTTCATAAAAACCTCTGACAAAGGTTTAATTACTCAAATTTACAAAGAACTAAATCAATTGTACAAAAAATCAAGCCATTCTCCAATTGATAAATGGGCAAGGGACATGAACAGGCAATCAAAGAAATCAAAACTATTAATAAGCACATGAAAAAGTGCTCTACATCTCTTATAATCAGAGAGATGCAAATCAAAACAACTCTGAGGTATCACCTCACACCTAGCAGATTGGCTAACATGACAGCTATGGAAAGCAATGAATGCTGGAGGGGATGTGGCAAAGTGGGGACACTAATTCATTGCTGGTGGAGTTGTGAATTGATCCAGCCATTCTGGAGGGCCATTTGGAACTATGCCCAAAGGGTGATAAAAGACTGTCTGACCTTTGATCCAGCTATAGCACTGCTGGATTTGTACCCCAAAGAGATAATAAAGAAAAAGACTTGTACAAGAATATTCATAGCTGCACTCTTTGTGGTGACCAAAAAGTGGAAAACGAGGGGATGCCCATCAATTGGGGAATGGCTGAACAAATTGTGGTATATGTTGGTGATGAAATACTATTGTACTAAAAGGAATAATAAAGTAGAGGAATTCCATGGAGACTGGAACAACCTCCAGGAAGTGATGCAGAGCGAAAGGAGCAGAACCAGGAAAACATTGTACACAGAGACTGATACATTGTGGTACAATTGAAGGTGATGGACTTCTCCATTAGTGGCAATGCAATGTCCCTGAACAATCTGCAGGGATCTAAAAAATATTATCCACAAGCAGAGGATAAACCGTGGGAGTAAAAACACCTATGAAAAGCAACTGCTTGACTACAGGGGTTGAGGGGATATGACTGAGAAGAGACTCTAAATGAACACTCTAATGCAAATACCAACAACAGGGAAATAGGTTTGAGTCAAGAACACATGTGATAACCAGTGGAATCGTGCATCGGCTATGGGAGAGGGAAAGGTGGTGGGAGAGGGGGCAGGGAGGAAAAGAAAATGATCTTTGTTTCCAGTGAATAATGTTTGGAAATGACCAAATAAAAAATAATGTTTAAAATTAAAAAAAAACCAATATCCTCAGGATACATATATATGATGCCAAATGAGCAGATAAGATAGGAAATAATCTAGCCAAACTTCTCATTTTTCTCAGATAACAAATGGTACCCAGTGTATGAATAAGTTCAAGGAATATAATATTTTGTAGAGCATTAAAGTTGAATTTAGTCCATTTTTACATTTCTTATCTAAGGACACTGAAGACTAGGAAGGCAAAGAGCATAAAAGCAAGTCATTCCCAAATGATCTCATTTTTTTTTTTTGCAATAGAGTTGCTAGATAGATGGATTGAGGAAATGTCATATACATATTCTAACTGGGATTAAGCAAAGAATTTGACACAATCTTTTATGATATCCTTTGGACAAGATAAAGAGACTAGTTAAAAATTGTTTCATGGATTTGTAACTTGTTGAAAAACTATAATGAAAGCATATCCAATAACAGATGAATGCCATATAGCTTAACCTTTGGTGTTTCAAAGCCCTTTCTTTGATTATTTCTTTTTCAATACTTTTTCAACAACTTAAATAAAAGCATAGTAAAAAGTATATTTCTCAAATGTCTAAGGGACACATCTAGATAACAAGGCAGATAACAGAATTAAAATTATATCAATAATATGAAATGATGAACCAAAACAACACAATGGGATGTAACAAGGATAAATTTGAAATCCTTCACCTACAGTAAAGGTTAAATTGAGAAGTATGATATGAAAAAGAAGTGACTTGATGACAGATCCTCTATGAAAGGTCTTTGTGCTTTGGTTGACTGCATTCTCAACATGATACAACAATAAGACATAGTTACTAAAAATAAATAATAGTTATAGGCTACATTTGTAAAATTGTAGTGGACATCTGGAGAAAGTGTAATTGTCTTACTATTCTACAATGGTCTGAATATTTTAAAAGTAATATGTTTTATACTTGGGACTTCTAGTGATATGATGGCCAAAGAAGACACCTTCCTCAGCCCTCCCAAATTTCCTTTCAAACAGTGCTTTTAAAAAGCCTCAAAAAAAATTTTTTTAGATAGAGAACCACTTCAGTGGACTAGAGCAGCCTGGAAGACCAACAAAAGAAATCTAGCTCATTTGGGTGGGAACAAAACAAAGTTGAAGCAGGTAGAAGCAAAGTCAGACTGTACACTCTAGGCCCTATACCCTCATCAGTGAAGTCCCAACTTGATACAAGTCTCCTGCAGGCTCTACCCCTGAGGCCAGCCAGCAGTGAGGTTCCATCCCCAGAACTGTCCAGCAGTCTCTGCTCCTGGAATTGTTCAGTAGTGAGTTTCTATCTCACTACAAATCCACAGTGAATTCTCCCACCAGTACAAGGCAAGAATAAGATTTCCCATCAATTCAAACTAGCAGAGAAACCCCATATACACTAGTAAAAGCCAGTAGCTAGATTGGAGATCCATGTACAAATCAGAAGCGAAGCACCAAGTCTCAACATAAGAGACATGGGACAACACGATCTTCAATTCACAAACAAAACTTAGCTTTACTATATAGTTTTTTTAAAAAAATCACAAAATAAACTGCCTTAGTAACCAAATGAACAAAAACTCAAAACAAAAGAATCTTACTCTTGGTAGTTACTATGGTGATTGGGAGGTTCAAGATACAAATAAGAGAATATTATCAACAAAATAGCTATATATAAAGCATCAAAGAAAAATATAAATTGGTCTCAGGCTCCAAAAGACTTAATGGAAGAGTTCAAATAGGATTTTAAAATTCAAATACAAGAGTTAGAAGAAAATTTGGTGAAAAAAAATGAGAGTAATAAAGTAAAATCTTGAAAAATGAATCAACAGCTTGGTATGGGAAACAAAAAACTGGGGGGAAATATCCAAAAATTTGCTGAAGAAAACAGCTCTTTTAAAAGTACAATTAACTAAATGGAAAAGGAGGTACAAAAAGTTACTGAAGATATTAATTTCTTAAAAATTAGAATTAGACAAATGGAAAATAATGACTCCATGAGGAAGAAACAATCAAGCAAAACATAAAAAAATGAAAAAATAGAAGAAAATATGAAATTTCTCACTGTAAAACAATTGATCTGGAAAATAGATTGCAGAGAAATAATTTAAGAATTATTGTACTTTCTGAAAACCAAGAGCAAAAAAAAAAAGAACCTAAACATTATACTCAAGAAAAAGTATTATAGCTAACTTTGCTAAAATCCTAGAATTAGAGGGCAAAATAGAAATTAAAGCAATCTACCAATCACTTCTTGGAAAATATCCTAAAAGGAAAAAAATCCATAAACATTAGTGCCAAATTCCAGAGCTCTCAGACCAAAGAAAACTACTTCAAGAGGATGGAAAGGTACAATTCAAATATTATGGAAGCACAATCAGGTTTACATGGGATTTAGTAGTTTCTATCTTAAAAGATCACAGGACTCAGAATCTGATTTCTGGAAGGCAAAGGAACTGGAACTACAGCCTAGAATCACATATCAAGTGAAGGAAAATAATACTTCCAAAGAAAAAATGGATCATTGGGAACTTTCAAGAATTCTTAATGAAAATTTGACATTTAAACAGAAGGCTCAAGAGAAGCAGGAGAAGGTAAATAGGAAAGAGAAAACATAAGGATTCAATAAAGTTAAATAGCTAACTCTAGTTATCCTTATATGAGATCATACTTATAACTCTTATGATCTTTATTGACATTGGAAAAATTAGAAGAAATATTGATAGATGTGAATTGTCTGTAATGGGAAAATATAAAAACATCAAAATTAGAGTCAAAGAAAAAAGAGTTCACAGGGAGAAGAGGGAAGGGAGAGATAAAATGGGATGAACTACTTTACATAAAAAAGGATCAGCATAACTATTACATATCATATTGGCATAGATGGAAAAAAGGGGAATGACAAATGTTGGATGGAACTATGAGAAACAAGTACATTAGTGAAACTATACCAGAAAAGAGTTTGGAGTTACTAAAGTCTACATAACCTTTCATGTAGCAATGCTACTACTAAATCCAATAAAAGGAAGAGAAAAGGGGCTTATACAGATATATATATATATATATATATATATACACATATATATATATATATATACACACATAACCATGTGTTCAAAAATATTTCTAGAAGTTCCTTTGTTGGGGCAAGGATTGGAACTAGGCTAAAAGGTTGACCATATTATGGAATAGAAATGCAACAACTTTTTTTTTATAATTGGTTTTCATGATCCATAGGATCATATATCTAAAGCTAAATTATAAATCAAAGATTAACTAGTAAACATCCTCATTTGGTAAATGAATAAATTGAAGCCCAGAGAGGCATAGTGATTTTTCAAACTTCTAGTCATAATTTAAACTTGGAATATCTGATTCCAAATGCAGAGCTCTTTCTACTGCATACACAAACTGCTTTTATTTCTTTATGTCAATAAATCTTACTTCATTAAGGGAGCATTGAAATATATTGGGATTCAGTATGAACACAGAGCCTTGAAGACTGACCCCATCCCATCCCTTTATTTTATTTATAGTAATATTCCTTATTAGTATTATGAGTACTATTATCTATATTTGGATACATTATACTCACCACATCTACTACTGCTATTTTATTTTGCTGTTTCTTGGAACTCATACATTCATTTCTTAAATGGGATGCAGTCCTGGGAAGCACAACCTTATTTAAAGAAGGTTGTCTCATATTGTTTATTGCTGTTTAATCCTGTCCAAAACTTTATGACCACATTTGGTTTTTTTCATGGCAAAGAAGATATTGGAGTGGTTTGCTATTTCCTTCAACAGTTCATTTTACAAATGAAGAAAGTAAGGTAAATTGGGCTAAATGACTTGCTCAGTGTCACAAAGGTAATGTACCTGAAGGTAGATTTGAACTCACATCTTCCTGACTCTAAGTCTGGTGCCTTTAGTCTTTATAAATCACTCTGTTGGTTTATCTGACAGTAGTTCTGGCTTCATTCTTTTTTTTTCTTTTAAATTGCCTCTTTTCCACTCTGTTGCATGCTTTCTTCTGTACAGTCTTACAAGACTGGCTATTTTTAGCTTCATGTTGGAGAATATATAGACCTGATTTATTCCCTACACAGAGTAAACAAATCCCTTTTCTCTTGAGTCTGAAAAGTCCATTTCTTCTAGCCATGTCTGTCACATTTTCCAATATCATTCTTCAACCCGCCCCCTAAATACACACACACACACACACACACACAAACACACACACATATTCACATTTCGTATGGACGAGATAGAACCGATGTTTCTTAACTATGATGAGATAGGACTGGAAGTTTTCAGAATTAATGTTTTCCATGAAGAATGAGAAAAGAGCCTCCACAGTTAAACTATGAAACACAAACCCTTGAAATTGATTTTATTGGTTGTATCTTGTGCCTAGGGGTATCTTTACAACAAAGAAGGTGAGAACTCAGTACATGAGTTCTAATTATTTAGCTAAGCTTTTTTCCAGCTTGTAGATCCTTTCCACATTCTATTTTCCTATTTTGTGGATTCAGCTTTAATTTGTAAAGATCTGACAAACATACTGTTTCAGGATCTGTAATTTTGTAGAGTTGTGAAAAAGTTACTCCTCCCTTTTGACAGTCACTGTGACATTTGACAGTGATCCAGGCCAAATGCCATTTCAAAAAAGTATATTTATCATGAATCTATGGGAACTGTTTTAGTATTGATATGAAATTGACACAAGACATGAAATGAAAGTAAATAGATAAATAGAAACATGTAAACAGTGGGTTCCCTGAGGAATCTATACTGGAACTTGATTAACTTTTTAATATCATCCTTGTAAGAGGTAAACTGTAAATTCCTAAATGAAAAATGAAGTGTGAGGATTTTGGGGTGGCATAATGTCAAGCCAATTGGAAAACCTACAGCTAGAGCTCATGAAACCTGTGTAATGGTGTGATGCCTTCAGAGAATAATGATACAAGCTTTGCTAATTAAAAAAAATATTGGGCTGAGATCTATACATTAGGATTTAGGACTTGGGAATCATTGTACACTCATCGTGTAATACGTATTGCTATGTCTATGTCACTAAAATCATATGATGCTATGCATCATGAAAAAAATTTCCTTCCCATGTAGCTCTTAGTCCTAGGATACAAGGTTATAGTTCTTATTTTAAAATCTAAAGAAAGTATCTAAAATAATTAGGGGAAGAGAGGAAGTCAGGATGGCAGAGAAAGTACAGGCACCCATCTTATTTCTGCCAAATTACCTCCAAAAAAGTAATGATATAATGCCTCAAAACAAATTCTAGAACAGCATAACACACAAAAAGACAAGGATAAGTAATTTTGCAGTACAAAACAACTTAAAAAATCAGCATGATAGATCTAGATCACTAGGGTAAAAGTGGAGTCAAGCACACCAGAGCAAACCTTACCAAAGCAATAAGTCTTGAGCATAGTTGAAGTAGAAGCCAAGACTTCCAGAACTCTCAGCTGCAGAAGCTAAGATGAGTTGGACAACTGCTCAGAAGAGGACCACAAGGGTCCCTTTGCTGGCTCTAGGTACAAGACTTTTGTCACACATTGCTCATACAC
Organism: Monodelphis domestica; assembly: GCF_027887165.1. NCBI lineage: Eukaryota > Metazoa > Chordata > Mammalia > Didelphimorphia > Didelphidae > Monodelphis > Monodelphis domestica. Next base: position 342,059,024 of record NC_077228.1, on the reverse strand, counting down.
AGAACCAGGTTGCAGTCTAGAGGCACAATCTCAGGGTGAAGAGGACTACTACCAGATACCAGCACTTGCAGCTACAGAGGAGCAGGTATCCCTGGTCACAGTTTCAAGGGGGAAAAAGCATACTTGGGGTTACAGAGCACAAGAAAGGAAAGTATTAAACACACCTCTTCTTATATCATACCACCTTGGAAGAACTGAAAGCAGATAGATCCTCAATGTCAACTCTGAAGGAAGTCCTTTTAACACAAGTACAGTACCCAACTTAAAGGTTTTTTTTAAATTAAAATGAAGTAAAAAGACTGGAAAATGAGCAAAAATAGAAGAAGAAATTCACCACTGAAAGTTATTTTGGTGACAAAAATTCAAAACACAAACTCAGAAGATGACAAAACCAATTATGGCTGCATCCGAAACCTCCAAAAAAAATAAGAATTTCTCTCAAGCACAAAAAAAATTAATGGAGGAGATTAAAAAAGGATTTTAAAAATCAAATAAGAAAAGAAGAAGAAAAATTGGGAAAAGAAATGAGAGTAGTGAAGCTAGAAAATCATAATAAAAGAGTTAACAACTTGGTAAAGGAGGCATTACAAATACAAAAGAAATTAATATATTAAAAAAAGACTAGGTTAATTGGTAAAAGAGGCAAAAAGGATATAATGAAGAGATGAACTCTTTAATAAGCAGAATTGAACAAATGGGAAAAGATGTACAACAATGCACTGAAGAGAAAATCTTCTTGAAAGACAGAACTAGCCCTTTGGGAAAAGAAATAACAAAAATTCACTGAGGAAAAGAACTATTTAGAAAGTAGAACTGGTCAAATGGAAAAGGAGGTACAAAAGCTCACTCAAGAAAATCATGTCTGAAAAAATAGAATTGGGCAAGTGGAGGCTAGGATTCCATGAAACATAAGGAAACAATGAAAAAAGTCAAAAGAATGAAAAAAAATAGAAAAAATGTGAAATATCCCATTGGAAAAATACCTGACCTAGAAAATAAATCCAGAAGAAATAATCTAAGAATTTTTGGGCTACCTGAAAGCCTTGATCACAAAAGGAGCTTAGATGTTAACTTTAAAAAACTTATCAAAGACAACTGCCTTTATATTCTAGAATTAGAGGGCAAAAAATAAATTGAAAGAATGCACTGATCACCTCCTTAAAGGAAGTATATAAATAGGATAGCCAAAATCCAGAACTCCCAGGTCAAGGAGAAAATATTGTAACAAGCCAAAAGGGAACAATTAAAACACCAAGTGGCAGTCAGGATAAAATAAGATTTAGCAGCTTCCATATTAAAGGATCAAAGGTTATGGAATATGATATTAGAGCAGAAAAAGGAGTTAGGACTTCAACAAAGAATCACTTACCCAGAAAAAAAAAACAGAACATAATCCTTTGGGGAGGGGAAATAAATATTCAATAAAATAGAGGAATTCCAAACATTACTGATGAAAAGACCAAAGCTGAATGGAAATTTTGACTCTCAAATACAAGACTCAAAAGAAACATAAAAAAGATAAGGAAAGAGAAATAAAAAGGTGTTCAATAAGATTAAACTGTATCTGTGCCTACATGGGGAAATCTAGTATCTCCAAAGAATTGTGTAATTATTAGGGTAGTTAGAAGGAATATACTTAGACAGAAGGCAAGGGTGTGAGTCGAATATGATGTGATGATGTAAAAATAAGAAAAATTAAAGAATGAGAAAGGAATTCATTGGGGAGTGTAGGAAGGAAACAAGAACAAGTTCTGAACTTTCTGCCACTGTGTTGGAGTAAGCAATGTTGGGAATATTAGAGAGAGAAGAAATTGTCAAGACTGACAGTTGGTGGGGGAAGGGGTAGTTGGGTCCTATGACTAGCACTTCCTTCCTCCCAGCTTTACTTCCTTCCTGGTGTTGGAGGTGGGAGGAGTTTTAGCTTCCCAGTCTATATTAGGAGTGTCTCTACTCAGTTCAGTCCGAAGACACAGGCCCAACCAGCTCTGAAAGTTAGAACCATTCTTGTTGCTTTCTGTCTACTGCTAAGATTCTGAAATTGACAAAACTAGCACAGATAGTTAGGTAGACAGAAGTGGGAGAAACCCTCCACCAGCCTGTAAGGCCTGGCCTCAGCTCCAAAGCTATGAAAGACTTCAACCTTATTTAGGGACCTCCTTCTTCCATTTTTCCATGATATCTCTCCAATCCAAACTGGTTATTAAAATTTCTCTAATTAGAATATCACAGTCTGATAAGTGGACTATCTTCTCTGGGCTTAGAGGGAGCTGAACCTCAGCTCAGTCATCAATGACAAATGGTCCTTATCGGACCCCTGCTGCTTCCTCTTGGCAGGGGGCATCTCTCACCTTTGCCTCACCAGCAGCAATATTCCCTCTCTCCCTTAAACTCCTCCATTCCCTGATACAAACCTTCCTTATCCCTTGTTTTTCAAATTCACCCATCTTTTCCAATAAATATTAAAGGAGGAGAGAGAATAGAAAACTAAAATGGGCTAAATTATTGCACACAAAAGAGGCATGAAAGAGCATTTATAGTGGAGGGAAAGATGGAGGAGTTAGGGAGAGGAGCACATGAAACTGATTCTCATTGAAATTCAATGAGGGAAAAACATGCATAATCAATTGAATATAGATAAAGCTATTATATTCTACAGGATAGTAGGAGGGGAAGGAGACAAGGGAAGGGGGCAAGGCTGATAGAAAAGGGGGAAAATTATCAAGGTCAGGACCTAAAAGTGGTAAACAAAATAGAGTTATATACAGTAATCATAATGGTGCAAAACATTTTTTATAAATCTCTCTAATAATAGTGAAATGAGTTGAATATATAAGAATATATGTCATTCCTCATAAATAAATGGGGACTATATGATTGTAAAGGAATACTATTGTACTGTAAGAAATTACAAGCATGAAGAGCTTAGAAAAAAACTAAAAAGTCTTACATGAAATGAGGTAGAATGAAATAAGCAGAACCAGGAGAATGTTGAATACAGGGACAGGAAAACTGGACAATGGTGAATGACACCTATTCTTAACAATACAATGATCCAAAACTATCCTAAAGGACTTATGATAAAAATTCCATCTACATCCAGAGAAAAAGAACTCATAGAGCCTAAATCCAGACAAAAGATATTTTGAAGGGAATCTACAGTAGGGCTCAGCATTGAAGGTATGTGGGATTTGGGCATTTTCACACTATAAGGAGGTAAAATAGCTTCTACCAAAATGTGAGCTGATTAACCTCCCCAACCCACCTACAGAGCCAAAGTCAGAGCCAGTGTGCTAGAATCGGTGAGTTAGTGACAGGTACCCCTAGAGTGAGCAAAGGGCACCATTAGGTCCTTGGTAGCTGACTAAGACTACTAAAAACCTAATCCTGAGAGCAGCTAGACCTGGAAGCCCAGCAGGCTGAAGAGCACAGATGTTGAGCACCCACACAGAGACAGCGCAGACAAGGGCAGAAAACAGTAGAAGTTACAGAGACTCAAGAGGTGGGTTCAGGCAAAAACCACATTCCTTAGCTCTATACACAGTCTTCCCTCCTAACTTAGACTTCTGACTGAAAAGGGAAGGAAAAGGGAAAGGTAATTTTCCCTTAGGCTAAGCCTCCATGCAGACGGGGGTATTGACCACATGGGTGGATCATAGGAGGGGAGAGAGAAAAAGGAGAGGAGAAGAAAGAGACTTATGAACAGGAACTTAAAAACATGGCTATTTTACAAGAATATCTTTTAATTGCATTGATCCTTTAATTGACTTCACCTTCATGTCAGGGAAAAAATTTGGCTCCCTACAATCTTTTAGCTAATTTTGGGGAGGCAGCTGGGTGTCTCAGTGGACTGAGAGCCAAGCCCAGAGACAGGAGGTCTCTGGTTGAAATCTTGCCTGAGACACTTCATGGCAATGTGGCCCTGAGCAGATCGCTTGGACCTCATTGCTTACCCCTTATCAATTTGCCTTCTGACAATAGATATCTAAATGGATAATAATCCAAAGAACTTTAAAGAGACTAGAAGCTATATTTTTAAGGCATTTCAGACTCCAATGGTTTATACAAATCTCTGTATTCTATTGCATTTTACTGATTGCTTTGTTTAAGATTTAACTTTGTGATTTTAAGTTCATATATTACTGCATCCAATATTATTTTGTTACTGAATCATTTTAAGGTACTGAGTTTTAAATACCGTTATATTCTGTTGCTTTTCCCCTATAACTATATTGAACAAATATCATTGTAATTAAGCCTATATATGAAATAACAGCCTTTCTATTTTTGCCTTTGTAAACTGTCACATGGAGGATAGATGGACTTCATCAGAACTGGTTACAATTGTATAACAACCTTTGGAAAATTTAATGTGCTAAATATCTCAAATTGATTTTTAAACATTATTCTTGGAATTTTTCTTAACAATCTCTGGTCATTTTTGCCTGCCCCTACCACAAGGTGTAAGGCCCATTCTAGTAGCTGAAGTGAAATACATTTTATAACCCCCAACCTTCCCACATTTCTAAGTATGTGAATGGAAGTTGGGGCAGTTAATCTCAGGGCATTTGTACCCCTAAAAAGCCTCCAAAAAAGGAGCACCTGTCATTTATACCTCTTCAGCTCACTACTTTACTTCCACAAGAATGATACCTAGATTTCTTGATGATGTTCAAAACCCAAGATGAGTTTTACTTTGTTTAAAAATATGTTTATTACCAAGGTTGAAATATTTGCTATGTTTGTAAAAAAATTGTGACAAATATCCATCAATTCATAGGTTTTTTTAAAAATGCCATACAGTAACTTATGTGAAATATGATAGTGTGTTTTTTTGCTATTGTAATTAATTGGGCTATTGAGAATGTTGGAGATTTTGATAACTACATATTTGTACTACTGTTCTTTAACAATGAAAAATGTTACCTTGCTCAATTCATTTGCTTATACTCACAGTGGATCATGGCCAGCAGTGAAGAGGAAATGGATCGCATTTTTGGTGAGAAAGCCTTGTATTCTATATTTCCTTAGCTGACATAGAGTGTCAATGATTATAAGCTATATTTTTGAAATTCTTAAAGCTCTTTTATTATTATATTTTTCTTGCATGTGCTATATACTATTTCAATTTTTTTCCTCTTTTTTATATTTGAAGCACATGTAACTAGTATTAAGATTTTCTCTAACTGTTTGATTTTGCAGTACTATAAGTTTAAAATACATTTGCAAATGCATGCCCTAAAAAGCTAGAGACTATAAAAATGATGCCACTAATTATTTAAAAAAATATGGGACTTTACTTAATGATTCTGTCTGATTCCAGGACACTATATACACAAAAGAACCACTGCATAGTGCCAATCGAGCACAAGGTCAAAGAGACCAACCAATCCTGGTGGGATTGATGTAATGTTGAACCTAGACAAAGAGGACTTGAACGTGTTTGGGGTTCAAGGTTGCGGCTGTTTAACATGTGTTAAAAGCAGGTCTTCCTTGTTCTACATTCTACCAAGTATCTCAAACTTGGCTCCAACCTTGGCTCCTATGATCTGGTCCCCTTTTCTGCTTTTCATACAGTGATACCTTTCTGTAGTCCTGGCTATTGACTGGGTAAATGAATCATTGCTTAGATCATTTTAATTGGGCCCTGATTCAAGGACCTGTTATAGATTTATTTTTATTTTACTTGGAGTTTTACACATAAGACTTTGATAGTCTATATTTTCATCCAGAAATTTTTCTTTTTTTATTTGAATTTTTCTGATGTCCTTTTAATATCTCTTGCCAATTGATTCATATACCTCATAACTCAGCCATGCATCCCTAAGTGATTCTTCAATAACCCTCTTAAAGGGGGAATGTAAAAAATATCATTATTTTAAATTGCAAAGTTTAAATTCCTTTTTAGAAGAATTTTAGGTAAAGAAAGATGATGCTTCCCTGAATCCAGAAACTGAACTATTAGAGAAGACACCATGAAGAAATATCCAAAGCACAAGCTGCATAAGAATGAACTTTGGGTGTAGTTGATTGAACATTTAATTGCATGTATAGTTTCATGCCAAAGGGAACTGCCCCTTAACTGACTCTTTGTCAATGTGTCCAGCAATTATTGGTTTCTTTTTTCTCTTATCCTCAAATTATTGTAATCTTTAAATTGATTATGTTTTTATGATCCTTTGGGGAAGTCCTTCTTCCCAGAGGATCAAATGGGGCGGGGGGGATGTAAAAATGGTGATCCAGGACTTCAATACCCAGAAGTCCTTGCTCCACTTCGCCAGAATGCCTTGTAACTTCACTAGGGCCGAGAGCGAGTTGGGGTATTTAACCTGGTTGTAAAAAGGCTCTGCCCTCTTTCCTACATCTGCTTGGGAGCAGACATGGCTCTCCACCTAGCAGGCAAGATGTGAGTGGTCATGAATAGGCTCTTTGGGCCTAGACACATGTCTCTCTTACTTGTATTTTCTTTATATTTTAATCTTCTATAAACCTCTAAAAATATAATACTCCTTGCAGAGAGAGAAATTAATTTCTACCTGCCTCAGTTCCCCAAATTTTTAATCTTTTACAGCATCCACACTGAAGGACCAAAAGGCATGGAATATGATATTCAGGAAAGCAAGAATCAAATATCCAGCCAAACTGACTATATTCTTACAGGGGAAAGCATGGTCATTCAACAAAATAGAAGAATTCCAAGAATTTGTAAAGAAAAGACCAGACCTGAACAGAAAATTTGATGTCCAAGCACATAACTCATGAGAATTATGAAAAGATAATTAAAAAAGAGGGGAAAAAGAAAAACAGAACAACAACAAAAAAATTTTAAGAGACTCAATAAGTTAAAATGATATATATCCCTATAAGAAGAGAGGTCATTGGTAACTCTTAAAAACTGTTGCTATTACCTGGGCAGCTAAAAGAATTACACTTAGAGGGAACAGTGGCAAACTGTATAGGATGAAAGGACAAGACATAAATAAGTATATAGATATATGCATGCATAAATACATATACGTGTGTTTGTATATATATGTATATGTATATACACACAGCTAGAGCTAAAAAAAGAGGTTAATACTAAAAGAAATGGGAAATGAAACAAATGGCTGTAAATTTATATGTCACAAAGAAGCTCATGGCGGGAGGGGGGAGAACTTCAATACACTGGAAGGGTAAAGAAGTTGGAGATAGGAAATACTCAACTCTTACATGCTTTAAAATTGACACAAAGAGGGAAGAACAATCCAATCCATTGGGACAGAGAATAGATGTGTGTCTCATAGGGGAGTAGAAGGATAACAAACAGACTGGTGGGGAGGGAAGCGGTATAAGGGAGGGAGAGGATGGGGCAGTTTTAGAAAGACTACAGGGAAAATAAGGGGGGATATAAGAAGGGAGGGGGTATAAAGGGAAGTAAAATAAGATGGGAACTAGGGGGGCTGGTTAAAAACAAACTTTGGTGTAGAAGGAAATAGTGAAAGAACAGTATATATCTAAAACCATCAGTAAACATCATCTGCAATGGGGATAAACTAGAAGTCTTCCCAATAAGATCAGGAGTGAAACAAGGATGCCCATTATCACCCCTATTATTTAACATTGTACTAGAAATACCAATTAGAGACCAAAAAAAATTTGAAGGTATTAAAATTGGCAATGGGGAGACCAAGTTATCGCTCTTTGTGGATGATATGATGGTTTACTTAAAGAATCCTAGAATCAACCAAAAACCTAGTTGAAATAATCAACAACTTTAGCAAAGTTGCAGGATGCAAAATAAACCCACATAAGTTATCAGTATTTCTATATATCTCCAATCCATCTCAGCAGCAAGAATTAGAAAGAGAAATTCCATTTAAAATCACCATAGATAATATAAAAAACTTAGGAATCTATCTCTCGAGACAAACACAGGAACTATATGAACACAACTACAAAACACTCTCCACACAGTTAAAACTAGATCTAAACAATTGGAAAAACATTGATTGCTCATGGGTTGGACGAGCTAACATAATTAAAATGACAATCCTACCCAAATTAATTTACTTATTTAGTGCCATACCCATTGAACTTCCAAAAAATTTCTTTATGGAATTAGAAAGAAACATAACAAAGTTCATTTGGAAGAACAAAAGATCAAGGAAATCCAGGGAATTCATGGGAAAAAAATTCAAAGGGAGGAGGACTTGCAGTCTTAGATCTCAAACTATACTATAAAGCAGTGGTTATCAAAACAATTTGCTACTGACTAAGAGATAGAAAGGAGAATCAGTGGAATAGACTTGGGATAAATGACTTCAGCAGGACAGTCTATGATAAACCCAAAGAAGCAAGTTTGGGGGACCAAAAGTCACTTTTTGAAAAAAACTCCTGGGAAAATTGGAAGACAGTATGGGAAAGATTAGGTTTGGATCAACATCTCACACCCTACACCAAGATAAACTCAGAATGGGTGCATGAACTGAATATAAAGAAGGAAACTATAAGCAAATTATGGGAGAATTTGCAATGGGAGAATATGGGAGAATAAGCAAATATAAGAGAAAAAATGGGAGAAAAGTCAATTTCTTTGATCTTGGAGATTTAATTATGTGATGACTACAGCTGTGCTAAGGTAACCTTGGTGTATCTGACATTTCATATGAATTGTCCTCTAATGGACTACACTTTTGTATTCATCAAGGAAGATCTGGTGAAGCAATTCAGTCAGCACCTCTGTGAACAGTGGAGGTTGAGAGCCCTTTTTCATGATTAAAGGTCATGGAAACATTTCTTCACAGGAGACCCAGGATGATTCTAAAAGTTCTTATGCCATTAAAGAAGTTCATATATTTTGTGATGTTCTCTTTATACCCTTTCTGACATAGAATTACACAGAATAGTATACTTGTCAAATCTTTGGGAAAGGAAAGACTTTAAAACCAAGCAAGAGCTATAAAAAATCACAAAATGTAAAATCAATAATTTTTATTACATCAAATTAAAAAGTTTTTGTACAAACAAAACTAATGCATCCAAAATTAGAAGGGAAGTAACAAATTGGGAAACAATTTTTATTACAAAAACCTCTGACAAAGGTCTAATTACTCTAATTTATAAAGAGCTAATTCAATTGTAAAAAAAATTAAGCCATTCTCCAATTGAAAAATGGGCAAGGGACATGGAGTAGGCAATTTTCAGTTAAAGAAATCAAAACTATTAATAAGCATATGAAAAAGTAATCCAAATCTCTTATAATCAGAGAAATGCAAATCAAAACAATTCTGAGATATCACCTCACACCTAGCAGATTGGCTAACATGACAGCAAAGGAAAGTAATGAATGTTGGAGGGGATGTGGGAAAGTTGGGACATTAATTCATTGCTGGTGGAGCTGTGAATGGATCCAACCATTCTGGAGGGCAATTTGGAACTATGCCCAAAGGCCAATAAAAGACTGTCTGCCCTTTGATCCAGCCATAGCACTGCTGGGTTTGTACCCCAAAGAAATAATAATGAAAAAGACATGTACAAAATTATTCATAGCTGCGCTCTTTGTGGTGGCAAAAAAATTGAAAATGATTCAATTGGGGAATGGCTGAACAAATTGTGTTCAAAACTTCTCTATTCATTGAGAGCCAGGCCTAGAGATGGGAGGTCCTAGGTTCAAATCTGGCCTCAGACACTTCCCAGTTGTGTGATCCTGGGCAAGTCACTTAACCCCCATTGCCTAGCCCTTACCACGCTTCTGCCTTTGAACCAATACACACTATTGACTCCAAGACAAAAGGTAAGTGTTAAAAAAAAAAGAAAAGAAAACATGGACATGATTAAAACAACTGAATAATACCTACAATATTGTATATACTATAGCTATAATTTGCCTCTCTGTTCACTCTACATGAGCTTCATCTTTATTTCTTCAGAAGCAGTAGCATTCTATGACTTGCAATCACTAAAGTCAAATTTTCTCTTAAGAAACAAAATCTAAGTTTTCATTAGGTTTTATTTTTGTCCTGAGATCTCAGGATCAGTCTAGTATAGACTGTTCTCACTAACTTAGCTCTTATACACATTTTAATTATTTTTAGTTTCACTTGTTCTTAATATGTTTCTGTTTCCATCAGGAAACACTGGGGTATCCCTTCTGAATTGCATTTAACACCAATTAATTCCCATGATGAGAAAACCAGAACCGTAAATCTTGCTAAAAAAATAGTTCACAAATATCACAAAGACTAAGCTTGTAATCTTTTGTGAGGGAAGTCATCTTTATTAGTTTTATTTAAGCTGCTATTATTATATTTGCCAAAACACAGATTTAAAGTTTCATAAGTAGCATATATACTTGAATAAAAGATATTAGTTTGTTGAATAGATGTGTTATCCTAAAAGTTTTACCAAAAGATTAGTCAAAAGAAAATTTTGTTCCTATATGGAATTATAAGCCAACAAAACTAGTCACATAAGGACAATCCAGAAAAGCTTAATTTGAACTTTAGAATTTCTACCCCCAAAATTAAAAATTGAGGAAAGAAAATAAAATGATGAAATTTGTTATATTAATGAAGCCTAGACCTCTATCAAGCTTTTGAAAGCTTTAAGGGACTATTTTTTATCTCTATTTTGTAAGATATCTCAAAGTGGAGAAAACATAAAAGCATTATTAAAATCACATTTTTAATTCAAAAAAAGATCATGGAAAGATTTTGAGAACTAGTGACCCATCAATCTATTTTCTTATTTCTATAAAATCTCTATTAGGATGATTTAAAAAGATCTTGAGAGTATCCTTGATGAAAATGAGGAAATATCTAGGTAATGGCAGATGATGTTCCATAGCAGGTCACAGTTTCAGAATTGCAAACTTGATTAAGTGGCCAGAAAATACCAACTTTTCTCCTTTAAAAAAAAAGACTCAAAGGCGAGAAATTTAGCCTTAATGACACTCCTCTCATGAAATGTCTACCATGATTATCTTAAGATCATACAAAATCTTAAATCATATGTAGAATGTAAGGTTCTTGAGGCCAGAACTGTTTTTCATTTGTCTTTATGTCACTCATTATCTATAGTAATACTTACTAACTTTTTACTGGGTTAAATTAGATTTGATTCTTTAATAGATTCAGCCACAGATATAACTCATGCCTTTGATTACACATATCAAGGAAGGTATAAGTAAAACAATAATTTACCAAAGATTTTACTATAATAGAAGATTGCCCTGGAGTCTAAATAGAATAGAAAATCTATTGGTTGAAATGTCTTTCAGATGTTCCTGCTTTCTATTTCCACTGTGCAACTTGTATCAACCCCAAAAATAGTTAAGGGCCTCCACAATGAATCCATGATGAATCAAAGTAAATTAGCCTAACAATATACAAAAAATAACCAAATGGATTTAAAAATCCCTACTTTCCAGGTGATGAAATCTACTGCAGTTGGATGGGTTGTCCATCACACTAGTCATTCTATACAGTCATCTAGAACAGACATGGAAGATGGACAATGGGCAGGCTTTTGAAGTTGAAGTCAGAAAAAAGTATGTGCTGCTAGAAATTGAATGAGCTGACTCTGGAACTGAATAAGAGTAAGAGAACAGGCTGGATGACATTTGGGAAATTTTTCAGTGATTTAACAGAATGAAAATTACTCCCTAACATAAAAAAATCATTTAACCATCAGTATTCTCCCAAAGATTCTGTATGCCTCTCAATTATATAACATGAAAAAAGTGAAGATTCAAAATTATAGGTAACCCAAAGGGCAATGAAGAAATGCATAGTGGGTGTAAAGAGAGGCTGAAACATATTAAAAATATTGGTTTGTGTGTAGGAAGTTGAGCAAAAGATATTATGTAACAAATGTGTGATCTGAAAAAGATGTGGGTTGATCATAAAGTAAACATAAAGGATAATGGATTCAGAGCCTAAATGGTTGACCCATACCTACAAACTGTTTAAAAAAAAACAAACATGTCTTCAGTGCACTGAAAGAAGATATAGATAAGAGTCACAAAACTTGAACAAGAATGAACAGAATGGAATCAACACTAGTGGAGGCAATGTAAAAATCTGATTACTGATACGGAAAAGACTTGCAAGCAAGTGCAAGCCATGGAACATTGAAGATCTGTCAATCAGAAAAATTCCAGAGAAGAATGTAGCCAGGGAGAAGGCAGTTTGAATAAGCTGGCACACAAACCGATTTTACTCACCCCTTCCTCCTTGAGACTCTGAGGAAGAAAGCTGACAGAGAGATTTTCTCTATAAAGTTTCTGACTATTGCTGTCAACTTGAAAACTTGGGCTTAGCTCTGAAGATCTTTTCAAATTATTAATAATATTCCCTTAAAGACAATTCAACTCTACTTTCTTGATATTGAATTTATAATTCATAAGGGAAACCCAAAATCCCCTCTACCCTTATACCCCACTCCCTACCTTTTCTTCCTTTAAAATAAATCCTTTAATATTTTTGAAGTGAAATTAGTCGGTTGAAAGCTGCTATAACTTACCATCTCTGAATAGCCCTTAGGATCAACAGAAGGAAGCAGGAAGTGGGTGGGGGAGGAGAATTGAGAATTCAGTCTCTCCTTGACCTTATTTCTTAGAGTCATTTTTCCAGATTTTTTCTCTTTACCTTAAATATCCTAGTAATTCAGTCTCCAATACAGCAGAACCTACATCAGTGACATGATAGACCTATTAAAATAGGGAAGTATTAACATCGTGGTTCTCACTTTATCTAGAGTTCACAAATCACCAATTATAGAAACTGGATGAATTCTTCCATCATTGGCAAAATAGGGTGAAGGACCCATGAAGTTATTGAAGATAAACCAATCACAGATAGTCAAAGTTAACTGTGTTCTCTAAATAATAGCCTATATTTCTTCTTCAGAAAATTTTATAGTCTTTTCCATTTTTCCATCTTAGAAGAAAATCAGCAATTCTTTCTTTTTTCAGAAACACTCTGAGTTCACATATCCACAAAATTCTGCCCTGGATTTCAAAGTTACAAATATTGCAAGCTAAATCCCTTATTCAATTCAATTCAGTAAACATTTTTTAGGTGCCCATTATATGTCAGACATTTGATAAACTCTGGGGATACAAAAAAGAAACATAAAGACCGTCTGTGTCCTCAACTAGCTAAGAATCTCATGGGAAAATCAATAAACAAAAAGGAAGCTAAAAACTGGGGCAGGAGGACAGGGAATAGGCAGGAAGGGCTTTCTAGTGTTGTGGAGAAGAAACCAAGTAGAGCCATTGTTGGAAAATAGACAGTTAGTTTGAAAGTTCTGAGCCTCCCTAAAAGAAGACTTTGGGGGAGAGGAGTTTATTGCTCCATGGTCCACCACTCCAGTCAGAGAGACAACTGGGGTTGCTAAGAAGTTATAACATACAAAAAACTTAGGGAACCTCATTGACCCAGTGGGTAGAATGAATACTGGGCATGAAGTCAGGTAGACCCATCCTCCTGAATTCAAATTTGGCTTCAGACACTTACTAGCTGTGTGACTGTAGACAAGATCCTGTTTTCCTCAGTTTGTTCATTTGAGTTTGCCCATTGAGAAAGAAGAGACAAACTACTCCAGTACCACTACCAAGGAAACTCCAAATGGAATCACAAGAAGTCAGACCCAATTGAAAAATGACTGAACCACAACAATCAAAAACATAATCTATATTGTGATGAGATTCATTACCATATATAAGTTAGTGGTCACCTTATCCTGGAAGAGGCATGATGGAATGGAAACCAAGAAGAGCTGTTGATGGAAAAGAAAGATCAAGAATTCTCTTGATTTGACAAAGAGTCTCATTTGTTTTTTTTAAGATCATTTTAATTTGAAGGAATTTCCCACACTAAATTTAGTTTCCTTCCTCACAGCAACCCTGTGAAATAGGTGCTATTATTATGTCCAGTTGGGGAAACTGAAGCAAACAAAAATTAGTGACTCTTCTACATTTATATAGCCAGTAAGTGTTTGAGGTCATTTTAAAATTCTATCCTTCTTGACTCCAGGACCAGTACTCTATCCACTATACCACGTAGACAACTCCAAAAATATCCTTTTACTTGCTTTGAAGGCCCCCTTTAGTCTTTTTCAAAGAAAAAATATGATTTCATACATGAAATCCACCTATAAGGCCTTTCCAATGTATTATAAGGGGAAGTTAAGTTGTATTTGAGGGGTTCAGACTTTCAGTATTCAGAGAAAGAGAAAGAGTAGAGACCTCCCTTCTCAAAGTGGGGTTCAGGGGAGATAGCTAATATTTAGGGTTGGCTCAGAGAGAGGAGAGGGAGTTTGAAGATTTTCCCCCTTCTGCCTTCCCTCCTTACCTAAAGCTGCTCTCCCAGATTCCCTCGTGTCCCTCTTGTCCCTCATGTCCCCCCTCCACTACTCAAGACCAAAGGGTCTCCCCTTGATCTGTTCACTCACACTTGTTCATAGTTTGGGAAACATATAACTATTTTAGTGTCCTCTCAATCAGGAAAATACAAAGGAATAACTGGCAGTAAAAAATTGGGAAAAGGAAAGTGGGGTAAGGGGGTCCCTGTCTCTATGTAAACCCTTTCCCCTCCCTCCTCGACTTTGGGTGAAACTCAGGCCTTGGCAGTCTAAGCCCCCTAAGAGAAAGTCAGGTTGACTCACCACTGGGCAATAGGAGCTGAGGTAAAGTCTGCTCAGGTTTCTCTTCAGAAAGTCCCTTCAATTGGGAAGTGTTGAGGGGAAAGATTTCCAGGGACCAGCAGGAAAAGTGGGTAACCCTCAGGAGAGTCTTTTCCCACCTTCTGTCTTCAGCTTCTCAAGACTTAGAGACCAACTGCTCTTCCAGTCACAATCTTCTGCTCCTCAAGATTCCAATCCCTTGGGGCCCCTCCCCCATCAAGGTGATCAGTTTCACACACTCTTCAGCCTGGCACTTTTTCTTTAGTGCCAGTCTCTGTCACACCAATAATGAGAAGTCATGTGAAACCTTATGTCAACATGATTTTCCTCCCTCACTGGTGTAAAGAAATATCTTCCATGGACAACACTGCTAGCAAGCACCAAGAATAATGTAGTCAATGTTTAAATGTTTGTGAACAATAGCAGCAGACATTTTCAAATTTAACTGTTCTCTTTAGGAGCTGGCCTGCTTGGGTTTCAAAGTATAAAATGCCAATTTTCTGTCTCTGACTAATTGTCTTTCACTTTGTGTGTGTCACTATATTTCTGTCTCAAAGATCTCTCTCTCTCTCTCAAATATATATATATATATATTAGATATTAGATATATATTATATAGAGAGATATAGATTATATATATTAGATATTATATATATATATATATATTAGAGAGAGAGAGAGAGAGAGAGAGTTTGTTAGTTCCTTTTATTCTCCAGGATATCAATAGGATGGCAAATTTAATTTTTGGTTTATTTTGTCAATTTCATAGACTGTTAAAGTTGGAAAGAACTTTAAAGCATCACAAGGCTTTAATATGAGGAACATTAAAATTGGATAAATGAATTTCATAATTTTATAGATGAGGAAACTGAATTTGGAGAGGGGGAATGACTGAACCAAATTGCAATCAAAAGCAGGACCAAAACCCAAATGTCCTGATTCCCAGATCAGGACTCTTGAGCATCATATTGTTACTTTAATGCCAACCTCATTTTTAAAATAAATTTATTGATATATTTTAGTTTTACTTCATTTACATTTCCCAATATATCCCTCCTTTCATTCAACAAAAGTAATACCTCATAAGAATAAAAAGAAAGGGGAGAAACAGACTGTCAAAACAATAAGCATATTGAAAAAAATCTAATGTATGCAGTGTTTCATATATCTAGTCCCTATCTCTGCATAGAAATGGGAAGGGATTTTTGTGGTACTATGTTCCATTTTTTTTTTAGGAAAAAGCCTGATCAAAATACTTTTGATGCATTAATATTTTATTCTTTAGTTTTGTGTTTCCATATACTTGCCCATGCTCCTCTTTTTTTATCATATTCATAATTTCTCAGAGCTAAGTGATAATTCATTACATTCATGTACCACAACTTATTTAGTCATTTCTCAGACAGTGGACATTTGCCACATTTCTAGTTCTTTTCTGCCACAAAAGTCCTGATGTGTGTGTGTGAGTGTGTGTGTATAAGAAAAACTCATTTCTAATGCCAATCAACTTTTAATTCCATCAGCAGACATTTAGCGATCTATCACAAAGACCCTTCACTAAAGTAATTTTCTGATACCTAATCACAGCATGATTGTTTAAAGCTATATCAGTATCTACCTATTGTTGGCAAGTCTTCCCAATATGGAAAGGTTTCATGGGTCCTTTGATCAAATGAAAGTCAGTCAACTAAAAGATTAGCCCAGCCAAGTACAAAGTGGCACAACTTGATAGCAGACTACCATTTTTCAGCCATAACAACTCTCAAAATCCATCAATCTACCAAGCAGTAGGGGAGTTGAAGTCTGCATCTGTGTGTGTAGAGAGGCAATAGATGGAAAAATAGAGAGATGGTTCCAATGAAATCACATCTCCTTAAAGTATTAAACAGCAGAAGGCCATTGATGTATCAATAATCAGCATATTATACTCAAAAACCACTGCCTTTTGATTGAGAAGGCCAAGAATTTATGCCATCTCTATCACTTGCTTAATCTATAACCTTAGGAAAGTTGTTCAGTCTTTCTAAGTTATAGTTTTTGTATCTGTAAGCTAAGAATGGTACCCTTATGAAACAGAATTTTGTGATCAGATTATATAACTCATGTAAAATGTTTCCTGATCATGAAGTTTTCTTTTTTAAATATAATCTTCCATTTAAAAAAATAATGATACAATGCCCAGGAGATATTATGTTCTAACAAATGAAGAGCCTGACTCAGAATCAAAAAGTCCTACCAATGGCTTATAATACCTACATGACTTTGGGCAAGTCATTTAACCTCTCAGAGATCTCTAAGCAAGTCCTTTACAGTAAAATCACAGGTTCATTTAAAAAAAAAAAAAGATGTGCTATATGGGTCCTTTCATGAATGATAGACAAGAGACAAGGCATCCATATGCCTTCTGGATGAGTGGAGTTTCACCCCCTGGTTTCAAATGTTGCACCCTGTATATACTACTTTCCATCAGAAGCTTTGGGCCTTCACTGTAATATATATGAATTCTCATCACAAAATAAATCTCTGGGCCACAGAAAACAGAACTTGCTGAATTAATAATGTGACAATTTTTAAAATAATTATTCAATATGCCTTTCTTATATCCTCCCAATATATTGTATCCCAGGTAGCATCAAACCTTGCCTACCTGAGTACCAGTTCTATATGCTACAGAGGACACAACAGACTATGGAATACCTTGTAGAACAACATGACGTTTTGCTGTTTATTTGGATATTTCATTGCTTTCTTGTGGATGTTTTTGCATTAGCTTATTTCCTTCCCTTAATGAGGACTCTACAATGGTAACCTAAACTACTAAAGAGGTGATGTGAAATTAGAAGCATTTATAAGATGAGCCAGTTCCCTTTTTTATCCTAAGAAATAAATGTCAAATTGGCCAATCTAAGAATGGCAATGGCCCATGGTATCAACCCTCCAGGGGCACTGAATCAGACCAATAAGTGCTATCATTGCCTTCTTTCTCTAGTGGGCATTCATGATGATGTGAATAATGGACCCAATGGAAGCTGCTCTGTGACAGTGTCAGATAAAATGCCTTTGATGAAAATGAAGCCAAAACTAACTCATTTTACCAGGATGAGAATACTGTATCACAGGACACAAAGATGCTTTCTATATTTCAGAGCCATTAAATTGGTGACACAGGATATCTCTCATGAACTAAGCCTTCCATCATTTTCATGTTCTATTCCTTCAACTTAAAACTGTCTTCTCTTCACTAGGTGTAGCATTATAAACAACAACCTTAGTATAGCACTGTCTAAAACATTTTTGGCTGCTATTAGGAATGATGGGAGGGAAGGAAGTAGGGTTTTTCCCCTCTGGGCTTATAGGTTCCTGGAACACAAACAGAACCTGAAGCTGGCCATGAGCCCTGGCTCAAGAGAAGTCTATAATCACAAAGAACCTAAAAAATAAAACTGAATGGTGGGAATGAGGGTGGAGGTGAGGGGGAGAATGTACATTTCAAAAATGACTTTGGTTTTAAAATGTATGAGCCAATTTAAAAAATTTCTTTCTTATTCTTAGTGCCTGTCTAATACAAAAATCTATCAGGAATTTCTATACATATTTGAGATAGGTTTTAATTTTCTTGCCTTCTCAATGCATAGAGAAAGAGGAGTGGGTAGGGAGAGAATTTGGAACTGAAAATCAAACTGGACTAAAAAATAAATTATAATATATGAGCCTCTCCTGAAGCAAAAAATAAATTCATTTTCTTTATGTTTATCATTCCTTTGACTTCACTTGGAGTATATAGAAATTTCCTCTGCTTTTGATAGTGGATATCATGGCTATTTTGGTGAACTCCAATGTCTACACAATATTTTATTTTCAAATTAAGTCTTTGGGACATAATTTTCTCCTCTTGAGTCCCCCACCCTTGCCACACGTGATTTAGTGTTTGAGGTAATGTGATTTTATGGAAGGAATATGAGACTTGGAGTCCACAACTGGCAGACTCCAAAGATTTCAAAGACAAAAAAAGAAAGATTCCTATTGATAGCAAAATATTCAAAGAAATACTTTTTTCTATTGTAAAGAACTAGAAACCAAATCAATTTGGCAACAACTGAGCAATAATGCAATATGAATATAATGCTCTATTGCACTATAAAAAATAGCAAGTATGAGGAATTTGGAAAACATGTGAAAAATATACATGTGAATTAATACAGCATTAATTAATGCAGTGACTACTACTCAATGATTATAATAATAAAAATGGAAAGAAAAATAAAATTAAACTAAATGATACATAATTATATTGACTGAACTTGGCTCGGAAAATATGGCCTTTTGTTAGAGATATGATGGACCAAAGATTTGGAATGCTAAAGACACTGTCAGATGTAATCAATGTGGTGAATTGATTTTGTGGATTAAAAAAAATTGCAAAGGATAGTTGGATAGGTAGGTGAGCAGAGATGCTGTGTTCAGAGGTAAATGTGTTATAAAAAACAAAGGGCAAGCAATAAAAAATATATTGGGGTTTTGTTAAAAACACAATTATGAATCTGAAGATCTGCATTTGAGTCCAGCTTCTGCCTTGAGCAAATCACTTATTTCAATTCAATTGAATACCTTAGTACAGAGAGCACATAATTAATAGGTATTTAATAAATGCTTATTGGTTGATTGATTGATTGATTAAGCAAATGGTTATTTTGGGCCTTCTCAGTAACAAGCACTATGTTAAAAACGGGAAATTTAAAAGTTTAATATGAAGTTACAATAGAATATGTATAACTAGAAAGTTCTTAATCTTTCTGATTCTCATTTTCCTCATCAGATCACTGAGGAAGATAGTATCTCATCTAAATGTCAAACTAAATACATTAAAGAGGTATTTTATGGCAGAGGAAATGATCTCATTTGTAAAAATATTTATATCAATTTTGTGGTAGCAAAAAGTCTAGGAAGAAAGCAGATCTCCATAAGCTAGAAAATAGCTAAATAAAATAAGACTATTATGGAATATTATCATGCCATAAGAAAAAACAAATATGAAGAGGTCTGAAAAATTTGAGAAGACCTATAGAAAGTGATATAGGAAGGAGGAAGTAGAACCAAGAGAACAATTTGTACAATGACCACAACAATATAATGAAATACAACAGAGGAAAAAATGATATATTCTAAAATATTTATGGCAGCTGTAAGGATGGCAAAGAGACCCTGGATAAGATCCTGCTGTTGATGGACAGTTAGGTTGATGACAGTTGAAAGTCAGCTGAGGATTCTGGGAGAGAACTGTGAGCTGAGGAGAATTCTGACTAGCTCAGGGACTTCCAGCCTTGGAAGGAAAACAGAGAGGAGCTTTTCCTGTGTGGTTAAGGAGATCTGAAGCCACAAAGGGAAGAGCCTGACTTTCTTACTTGTTGGTATACCTGCTTCCACATAAAAATCCTTCCACAACCCCTCTTTTACTTGACTATAACTTCAGAAGACCAGACAGAGTTTGGTTGGACTCTTTGAAGAGAGCCAATCTGCCCACTGCCCTTTGGGTCTCTCTCTCTCTCTCTCTCTCTCTCTCTCTCTCTCTCTCTCTCTCTCTCTCTCTCTCTCTCTCTCTCTCTCTCTCTCTCTCTCTCTCTCTCTCTCTCTCTCTCTCTCTCTCTCTTGCCTTTTCCTTGAACTGATTATGGAGTTTTGGTTAAGTTATAATAGAGGAGAGATTATAAGAAGCAGTCAGTTGGGAAGGGGGCTGAGGCCCAGAAGCCTCAAGCCTGAGCCTTTGAAGTCCAATGGCTGTGGAAATAGTTTTGCAAGTCATCCTCTCCCACCATCCTTCTCCCTTATTCCTCCAACCCTACCTTACCCCTTCCCTTCAATAAAATCTTTAGTGTACATCAGATTTGGGTTTGAGCCTGTCTTTATAATAAGGGAAAGAATTAGGCAAATTGGAAATAGGATTCAGAGCTGAATCCTAACCACATCTGCAGAAAACCACACCTGGGTTGTCACAATTCTCCATAGAAAAGGATTTGGTTACAAACTCTTTGCTCAGAACTGCTGGCAAGGAAACCTGACATCTTTCCTTCCAATTTGTGCCAATACAGTGCTCAAAGGAAACAGCCAGTTAAATTATCCTTTGCAAAGAGAGTTAGAGAAGTTCTTCCTGCCTCTCTAAGGTTGCCTCAATCCCTTAATCTTGAGGATGGAGATACTGCCATCTTTTCTTCAACCTTTCTACTTCGCCACATTTCCCTTCAACCTCTCACTGAAGTTCACATTCTTCTAGTGGAACAAACCCTATTCACCCCTCTCCATTTTAAAGAGAGAAGAGTCTCCCCCTTTCTTTTCTAGCTCTCATTATAGTGGCAAAGAACTGGAAATTGAGGGGATGTCCATCAATTGGAGAATGGCTAAGCAAGTTGTGGCAAAAGAATGTGATAGAATATTACTGCACTGTAAGAAAGGATAAACAAGTTAATTTTAGAAAAAAGGGAGGGGGGAAAGACCTACATGAAATTATGAAGAGTGAAATGAACAGATAAGAGATCATTATATAACGCAACAGAAATACTATTTTGAAGAATGATATGTCTACTTCTAGAGACAGAATTGACCAGTAGAAGTAATCTAGACATAATTTATATATACATATATCTTATTTGTCAAATGATGCCTTCTTTAATGCAGGGAGGGGAGGAAAAGAGTCAGTTACCTGGGGGGGTTAATGTAAAAATAAAATAATTTTTAATTTTAAAAAAAGCTTTATCATAGCAACTTGTTTATACTGAAATGGAACAACATCTAGACATCCAGAAGTTAGAATTATTGGAACTTTTATTTTACTGGCCAGGGTGCCTCCTAAGTGAGGATCATGCCACACAAAGGGTAGGTACAGATTTTATAGAAGTACAGAGTACAGATAGACAGGAATTCTTCCTTTGGTGCAGGTGCCACAGGAAGGGATTGGTGGATTTAAACAAAGTCATACATTTATATCTCCACATAGGGTTTGGCAGATGCAAGCAAGCATTTTTTCAGGATAGGGTACATTCCAATTTTATCAGTGGAGGCATTTCTGACTGTCATAAATTTAACTGAGTCTGAGCCTTCAAGACTCCCTGGGGAAGCCTACAAGCTTCCTGGTTCCCTGAATATAGATTTTTGTCTACTTCAATACATCATTGTTTGTATGTTGCCTCCCCCATTAGATAGGGCTCTTTGTATGCCCAGTGCATAAAGTAGTTACTAGAACACAGTAATTTAATAAATGCTGATTGACTAATTATAACTTCTGCAGTGATGGATACAGTTAAGATTTATATAGCTTTTTCAAGCTGACAAAGTGTTTTACATATTTTGTTGCATTTTATACACCCAACAATTCTGAGATAGATGATGTTATTATTTCCATTTTATAAATGAAGAAACTGAGGTTTTGATATGCTAGTCACTTGCCCAAACAAGTTACTAATTGTCTGAGGCAGGATTTGAACTCAGATATTTCTAATTGCAAGTTCAGCATGCTATCCATTATGCCTCATTTGGTGCAATATGCTTCCCATATTTCAATACAATGGTCATGGGCTACAGGTGTGGAAAGAGATAGCATTGTCAAATTTAGCTAAAGAGCTAGGTTTTTGCATGAATATATATTTGTTTCAAGGGAAGGTTTTTGGGTGGAAATCAATGAAAAATGTTAGGGATGTAAAAAATTATCAACAAAACATCTGAAGAGGTAATGTGGGGCTGGGGGGGGTATTTTATCAGAAAAGAGAAACTGGATTCAAATTGAGGGTTTCTCACTTTCCAATCATCTTTTTTAATTTGAATTATTTATTTCAGCTGTAAAATGGAAGAAAGGTAACAAGGCAGTGCAGTGAATAGAGCACAAGGTCTGAAGTTGGGAAGAAATAAAACTAAATTTACTAAATGTGTGATCCTGGCCAATTCATTTTTAACATTGTTTGCCTCAGTTCCTCATTTGTAAAATGAGTTAAAGAAGGAAATGGCAAACTGCTGAAATATCTTTGCTGAGAAAATCTCAAAAGGGGTCATGAAGAGTTAGATGTGAATGAAACAACTGAACAACAGTCACAAAATTAAATTCCCAGGGATCATTAAACCCACAAATATTAATAAATAATGAATAGAAAGTCTGAGTTATGTAAATATAGGAATCTGAGAAACTGTCATCTAAAGAGGTGAAGTTGTTTTGCCAAAGATCACACAGGTGGTTGCCTACTGGCTTCCAATCTAGGCTTTATTCCATCGCATCACCTTACTGGTTACACTGTAAAACCAACAGGAGCCATATGAAGTACTCCTTTTCTGCCCTCTATGTACAAATTTCTCAGTTCTAGTTTTTTCATTCTTGGTCCCAATGATGACAGAAGAGCATATCATGTACAACATAAAAGGTCAAAACTGAAATAGTAAATGGGTTTATGAGGAACCATCTGTTCCTCATAGGCCAAGGTTGTAAGGGATGCTATAGAGGCTACTTGTCATAATGTCATAATGAAGTTATAGGATCCATGATAGATGAACAAATGACTTGAATGCAAAAATTTACATAATGCCTATTCATTAGGCATTATGTAAATCATCAGAAGGACCAAAATCCTTGTGATATTGGATATATGTGCATTTAAGAGACATTTATTGAATTATGTCACAGTCAAAATGAAATATTTTCTTACCATCATCAACAAATATAGTTAAATATCTCAGATACTAGGTCCCAGAGAGGAACGACTAAAATATTTCCAAGTTTGATGCACTTTATTTTTAAAATTACTTGACATTCAGCAGTCATCCTATAGTAAAATAATTTTCAAAGAAAGGAGCTATTACATCCTCACATAATAACCTAGGATTCATAGGATATATAGTGGAAGGGATTCTAGTCAACCCTCTCATTTTACAGATAAGAAAAATGAGACTCACAAAAAAGTGGAGTGATTGTTCTTGATGTCACAAAGCTAACGTAGCACAGCCAGAATTTTAACCCATTACCTGACTACAAATTCAGTGTTCCTTCTACGACATCAAGTTGTATCAGGTCCTTTGAAAGAACTGAGAAATAGAAGTAAATCATGAAAATTTCAGTGACTCACGGAAGATCAGAGAATGACAGAGCAGACCCAAATTCAAGTTTTCTATAGCCCGTGTTCTACTATTAGATTTAATGCATATCTATTTTATATAATATAGAAACAGAAAGGGCTCTCTAGTGTCTAATGAATAAAAATTCTGAATCCTAAATTCCACCATTAGTTAGACCACTTTCCAACAAACTTTAGTGACCTTAAATATTATCTCTTTATTTTCTTCTCCATTTACAAAATAGAGATTGCAAGATGTAAAACATCTAGAGTGTGAAGAAATTGGGTTATTATTTGTCTTGATATCATAGTATCCATTTTTAAATTCTACCTAAAATACTAACATAATGTTATGCTCACAGTCTAGATACACATTTGGTATTCAGTTCGACTTAGTAGTGACTCCTATTCATATTTACTTGAATAGAATTTCCTTGGGACATGGCAAGCAGTTGAATAAATTCTGACTGGATTAGAATCTGATATGAAAAGGCTTTGGGCTGCATAATATAGATCAATAGTCTTGGTTGTAGGAGTAGAGGCTTTGCATTTTAATAGAAATTTCAAGGAAACTTGGTCTCAGTTATCCTGGGGAGGCATCAAACTGTTCCAAAACAAATACTTTATTTAAATACAGAAATGTCTCAGGTAAGGAGCTAAGTCTCAGGAGTTCACATTTCAATTTTCCCTTATCAGATTGGTTTAGTGTTGGTCTTTTGAAATTTCTCTTCTCTTTCCTCTGTGTGCATTTTTTCACTAGCATTCACCCCCTTCTCTTTCCTACCCTTATCTCCTTTTGTGTTCTCTAAATCTAGGTTCCAGCTTCCATGAATTTGTGCTCTCCTTCCACCTTTTTTTTCCCTTTCTGTATCTTCAAATTCAACGGAGACTAGACACCAATATTTTTCTGGATGTTTGACCCATGTCTGTTCTCCTTTTTCCTAAAATCCATCTGGGTAAAAGGATTTGTTATCCTTTTCCCCATAAACGATAGGATAGCATTCATCTAAGCAAACCAACTTTATAAAATGAGAATATTGCACTAGATCTGTGATCTAATCAAATCAATGTTCTATCCAGCAATATTGTTCACAACTTATCCACATCTGCCTAGTCTGTGCAAGTCTTATGCTTGTTTTCCCATAATTTCACCACAGAGAGTCAACCAAATGTCCTCGGGGCCTTTCTCTTGATGCAATAAGGAAAATATATGATGCACATAACCTTTCTGTATGGCGTTACAAAGGTAGCGTGAAGAACATTCCAAGCATGAAGGATAGAGAGGCTGTGCAAAAGAATGAAGATGAGAGATGAAATTATCATGTAGATGCAAGAGCAAATAGACCAACAGAGTAAAAACATAGCATGAATAGGAAGACTGCAAAGAGAGGAGGAGGATAGATTTTGCAGCAACCATACAGCAGGTTATAGGTCTAGAGAGTTGTCTGGAGTACTGAGAAGTTAATTTGGCCCAGGTCACTTTCTATCTATCTATCTATCTATCATATTCCTTGGCCAATACTTTGTGAAGGGTAGTTACTAAATAATTGTTCCGGCATTTCACTGGGATAGAGGAATTCATGGTGTCCCCATCAGTGTAGCGCATTGTCTGAAGCACTAAAAGATTATCCCTTGGACATAGTCACAAATCAAATGTTTGTCAGAGGCAAATCCTGAACTGAGTTCTTCCTAATTCCTAAGTCATTCCTCTCTCCGTTGTTTACCACAAAATTTGTATTGCTTCAAATATTTAGCAAAATGAAATCAGCCCTCATGGGTACTTTTTAGTTTGCCTATGACCTCCAGTTGCCTATGATCTCCAGTTAGAGATTGGGGACCTCTAAGACCAAGCCACTTCAGGATTTAACATTAGATTTAATCCATGCCAGGCCATGAAGCTCTACATGAATCAAGTAGGAAGTGAGTGAACAGCGCACTGGAGAAATGAAAAAAACTTGAAACAGAAAGAGTATTCATTAAGCATTTAAGATCTGAAAAGCATTGTGCTCAATGTTTGGGGTACAAATAGAAAAGAAGATTACCTGCTTTGTAGTAGCTCACACTCTAATTAAGAAAACAAAACTGTGTAGGTAAATTCATCTGAAAGTGGATGGTCCTAAGGGTTCAGCACCAGGGAAGCAAGACCTAGAAATGATTAGGGTGCATTAGAGGGTCCACTAAGAATACCACTTTGGGGAAGAAGGATCAAAATTGAAGGTTTATGTGGAGGGGATATTTGGGGTTCCTTCTGGTAGGAAGATTGGGAAATCGATGTCTTGGTAGAAAGAGAAAAATGTAAGAGAACATGGACATGAAGGATGGGGTTAGGTCTGGATGGGACAGGATTCTGCTGGGTACCAGTTCTGACTGATTTTCCAAACACACCCAATGGGGTCTAGGAAAGAAAGTACTGCCTCACTAGCAGGATCCATATTAAGATGAAGTAAAGAGTGCTCTTGTTGCCCCTCTTGAGTAATTTGACAGGAAATAAGCCAATAGGTTTGAGCTCCCTGGAATTTATTTGAACTATTAATACAGTGACTCCACAACCAGCCAAGTTAATAAAAAATTTAAAGGTTATACATCACCTTTACTTTTGTCTAGGATTCCAATTACTTTCTCTGCCAAAACTCATCAGAACTGTTTCCAAACAAGTTCCTGATTTGAGGGGGGGTTTAGTGGTGGAATTGTGAAATGCCGAAGGAAGCAAAGCAGCAAAGCCAAATAAATCACAACTCAGGAAAGATGCTGTGGAAAATTTGACTATAACAAAAACCTTCCTTTTGGTTCTCATATTTCACTCTCACTGTCACTACAAATATGTTGTTCCTACAATCCTTTGCCCCTTTAGCCATCTGTCTATTTTACAGTACCAACATAGGCTCTTCTCGGTGTCCTTAAAGAAATCTGAATATTTTTGGAAGGATGATTTTGAAATGTCTATAATAAAGAGATATCATGAAAAATTAATGATATTTTATCAGTGCTTAGCACTGAACTTCAATTTCATTTTTGACAACTCACTTTGAACAACAATAACCAAAATGTACTCAATGAAAAGGTGGGAAGAATCAGTTTTGAGAAGTATTAGAAAGAAGAGAGCATAAAACAGTATTGTTACAAATGTCTTTTATCATAGATTTACAGGTGGAAGGGACCTTAAAGATTCTTCTAAGGAACCAAAGATTTCATTTTACAGATGAGGAAAGTGAGAATCAGAGAAATTTACTTACTTACCCAAGATCATGGAGATAGTAAGTGACAAGAATTTGAACAAATCCATGTCCTCTAATTCCAAATGGAGACTTGTCTCCACTATATTAAAGTACCTTGAAATTTTTCTGATTTTTATATCATTATAGAGATCTCAAGTAAAGTAGCTAATGGGTGGGGGAGGGGTGACAAATAATAGTTATTGTAAAAAAATGGTTTTAACATAACAAAGTATGTGGGTGTGGGTGTGGATGTGATCCTCACTCCTGGAATGCTATCACTTCTGAATTCAATCTACTGACTTCTTGGCTTTTTTTTTAACCCATCTAATATTTCATATTTAATAGGAAGCCTTTTCCAATCTGTCTTAATTCTAGGCCTTTGTTAATTATTTCCTTTTTATCCTAGAACATAGCTTGCTTTGTATGTATTTGTTTGAATGCTGTTTCTCCCATAAACTCCTTGAGGACAAGGATTGTTTTTTGCCCCTTTTTTCAATTTTCAACTCTTAGCACAGTGAGTGGTACATAGTAGACACTTAATTAAAATGTGTGTATATATATGTGTGTGTGTGTATAATATATAGGTACTATATATGATATTATGTATATAAGTGAGAAAAACATGACACCATAGTCAAAAAATTCCCTTTAGGCAATTAAGATTTTTTAAAATATCTGATTGATTGTGTTCTGAATGAAAATAGCACTCCCACTCTTCTATAAGCTCTAAAGGGAGAAGACATTTATCATTTCCTTTATCTACTGGGTAAAGGCCTTCCTGCACCTGATAAAGAATTATATATATACATATATAAATTCATGTGTATATATATAAAAATGCACACATATACATGACCTATTAAAAATTACCTCAATTTAAAACTGCCCCCTAGAAGCAGAGGGTCAGCTAAAGAGGGTATGGCCGCTCCAGATAAGTCAAATTATAATATTTATGTAATATTTTAATAAAAAATAAAAACATACCTTAAGACAGTTACTACTTATAGTAAAGATCTTAAAAATAAGGTATGTAATAAGTATTTCTAAGTAAAATAAAAGCAACCAAATTAGGGAATTAATTTAAAAATCAGTATTATGGTGAATAGACAAAACAGTCAAAATGTATCCATGGCAAACATACAAATTGTCTCAATATAACATAGAGTGGTTTAGAGTCATGTAAGATTGTCAACAGAGCATAAGCAATGGCATGTTCTACCATGGTAGAAAGAACTGAAATACAGTTAAGGTAACTGATCAAGTCTGCCTTTGAAAAAAAACAGCTATTTAATCAGAGAGAAATTTGCTGCCAGGAAGCTGGCCACTTGATGGTGAATTCTTTAGCCATGACAACTCGTGAAACAAAGAGTAATACAAACTGACATCAGTTCTGTGCAGGCCCATTTCATATCCACAGTTGCCAGAGTAACAGAAAATAGGGAAGAGAAAGCAAGAATTGTGGTGGTTTTTTTTAGACAATCTATAAATTGTACTTAATTGTTGGTGCTCTAAATATATTCTGTGACCAATAAGTAACAAAAAACTGAATTGTTTCAATCATGACATTCTTGCTATGAATGAAAACAGAAGAAGGAAATAGTATCAAAATGAACAGATAGGTACAAATTATTATAGAGGTAAATAAAAGAATTGGTGGAGTTGTTTTTTCATGTGCAACCAAAGGCAATAAGAAAACAGCATTTCATGACATTTACTTATGTATTCCAATGCTTATATTTACTTTGCTTAAAAACCACAATGAAAATCATTGCCATTTTTGTGCTAATAACTATCTCAAGAGTAGTAGAAATTTTCTCAAAACAAAACAAAACACCTGTCTATTAAAACTGAATGAGAAAACTTTAACATTTTAGGGTGTAAGATCAATTCACTTAAATCATTTGCATTACTTTATAGAACCAAAAACCCAGAAAAAAAGAGCTAGAAAGAGTAATTCCATTAAAAAACTATAAATGTTATGAGATACTTAGAATATGTCTTCCAAAATTCACCCAGGACTATACAGATATTAAATTTTTTGCAAAACACAGGCCTTTGCTCAGGGGTTGCTCAACCCAATATGATAAAAATGCAATGCTATCCAAATTAACTTATTTTTGTAACACTATAAAATAAATTTCCAAAAGAATATTTATATGGTTATAAAAATAAAAACAAAATTCATATAGAAAAAAAATTCAAGAATTTCCAGTGTAATAATTTTTAAAATAGGAAGGTGGCTATCAATGCCAGATCTCAAAATGAATAATACTGAGGCAATCATTAAAATGCTGTGGTGCTGATTTGGAAAAAGAAAAGAAAGAAAAATGTTAATCACTGGGACAAATTAGTTACACAACTTAAAGAAGCAAATAACCTCAGACTTCCATTCAAGATGGCAGCTTAGAAGAAGCAAAAGTTCAGACCTCTGAAAACCCTTCCGTACCGATCACAAACTGAATGCTCCTAGGGGACATAAATTCAAACTTAACAACAGGACAGAGGTGGGGATCCCTCCTTCTGGACTCAAATCAAAAGGTACACCCCCCAAAAGCCAGAATCTTAGAACACTCGGGTCTAAGGGGAAGGCAGAAGGAAGGTCCCAGAACCCCTCCCCCCAACCCAGAGCGCTGAGCCTCCAGCAGCAGCTGAAAACTCAGGGCCAGCAAAGGTGCTGTTCTGAAGGGCTCACCTTGAAAGCAACCTGGGCCAGTCTCGGGGCATCCAATACAGATGGCAAGGAAGCAGCCTGAGAGAGACAGGGGGAGCCTGTAGTCCTGTGGCTGGGTCCTTCCATCAGAGTCTCACCAGAGGTTTTTGCCTGGGGCACATCCAGACCAACCCAGCTGAACCTAATCCTATCAGGAGCCCTCAGAGCTCAGGGAGGCCAGGAACCCTCACCACCCTTGAGTGCAGGGCCTCTGAAAGGACAGGAACCTGGGGGGGGGGGGGGAAGGCACTGAGGTACCTTGCTGACAGTGCTGTGCCAGTCTCAGAGCGTGGAAGTAAGGCAGCAAACCGTGCAGAGGTGCAACAGCCTCCAAACACCAAGAAAAGCAAGAAGAAGGGGTGACTTTTATGGAGCAAAAATACAAAATACAGAGGAGATAGAAGAGGAAACACAAACAAATGCTCCAAAATCTTCTAAAACAAATGAAAATTCTCCACAAACTCTTGAAGAATTTAAATTGGAAATTATCAAAAAGATGGAAGCCTTCTGGCACAAAAAATGGGAAACAATGCAAAAGGAACTGAGCAATCTGAGGGACCAAAATATGGAAATGCAGAAATAGCTCAAAGGCTCAAAAAACAGATCAGACCAAACTGAAAAGGAAAACCAGTCTTTAAAGGTCAGAATCAGGCAGCTGGAAAATAATGATCATGCAAAAGAGCAAGAATTAATAAAGCAAAATCAAAACATTAAAGAATTAGAAAAACATACAATATCTCACTGACAAGGTGACAGACCTGGAAAACTGAGGAAGGAGAGACAATCTGAGAATCATTGGTCAACCAGAAAAGCCAGAAATAAACAGTAATCTTGATATCATAATACATGATATCATCAAAGAAAATTGCCCAGAGATTCTAGAACAAGGGGACAAAATATGCATTGAAAGAGTTCACAGAACAACCTCTACACTAAATCCCCAAAAAACAACTCCCAGGAATATAATTGCCAAATTCCAAAGCTTCCAAGCAAAAGAAAAAATCTTATAAGAAGCCAGAAAAAGACAATTTAGATATAAAGGAACAACAAACAGGGTCACACAGGACTTAGCAATTTCCACTCTGAATGACTGTAAGGCATGGAACACGACATTCAGAAAAGTAAGAGAGCTGGGTCTTCAACCAAGAATCAGCTATCCACCAAAACTGATTAAATACTTCCAGGGGAAAGCATGGGCATTCAACAAAATACAATATTTCCAAGTATTTGTAAAGAAAAGACCAGAGCTCTGTGGAAAGTTTGACATCCAAAGACAAAGAGCAAGAGAAACTTGAAAAGGTAAATATGAAGGAAAGGGAAAAGGAGAAAAAATGTTATCTTTTTGTTTTATTCAAACTCTCTTCTATAAGGATTACATTTATATCAAATTATATATATTAATATGTGGGGAAAATGTAATGTGTACCTCTCAAAAATTGTATTCATCATTAGAGTAGTAAGAAAAATCATGCATAGGGAAAATTTGGGGCATCAAGATGATATGGAGGAAGGAGGGATAGAAAAAGAAAGGGAGGGAGGAATCATTGATGGTACTAAGATATACTCCAAGAAATAGGAAAAAAACTAAATAGAATAATCATTCTCACAAAAAGATACACATGGGAAGAGGAGGGGAAGAAATCTCCTATAAGAAGGAGAAGAAGAGAGTTTTTACTTAAACCTTACTATCAGTGAAATCAACTCTGAGAGGTAAGAGCATTTAGATCCATTGGGATCTTGAATTCTATCTTATCCAAAAGGGCAAGGGAGAAGGGAAAACCAAAGGGGGGGTAGGGGAGGAGGGAACATAAAAAGGGAGGGAAGGAGAGGGGTGAGGGGAAAGGAACAAAAAGGGAGGGACTAGAAATGGAAACATGTCAAGGGAGGGGACTAAGGGAACTGATTTAAAGTAAATCACTGGCTTAAAAGGTTATAGCTAAAGAAGAAAGGTCAGAATTAGGGGAGGATATCAAAATGCCAGGGAATCCACAAGTGACAATCATAACTTTGAACGTGAATGGGATGAACTCACCCATAAAAAAATAGATGAATAGCAGAATGGATTAGACTCCAAAACCCTACCATATGTTGACTTCAAGAAACATACATGAGGCAGGTAGACACTCAAAAGGTCAGAATTAAAGGATGGAGTAAGACCTTCTGGGCCTTAACTGATAGAAAGAAGGCAGGAGTTGCAATCATGAAATCTGACAAAGCCAAAGCAAAAATAGACCTGATTAAAAGGGATAGGAAAGGTAAATATATTCTGTTAAAAGGGAGTATAGATAATGAGGAAATATCACTAATCAACATGTATGCACCAAATGGTATAGCATCAAAATTTCTAATGGAGAAACTAGGAGAATTGAAGGAGGAAATAGACAGCAAAACCATATTAGTGGGAGATCTGAACTAACCACTATCAAATTTAGATAAATCAAATAAAAAATAAATAAGAAAGAGGTAAAAGAAGTTAATGAAATCTTGGAAAAATTAGAGTTAATAGTCATATGGAGAAAAATAAACAGGGACAAAAAGGAATACACCTTCTTTTCAGCACCACATGGCACATTCACAAAGATTGACCATACACTAAGTCACAGAAACATGGCATACAAATGCAGAAAAGCAGAAATAATAAATGCAGCCTTTTCAGATCATAAGGCAATAAAAATAATGATCAGTAAGGGTACATGGAAAGCCAAATCAAAAATTAATTGGAAATTAAATAATATGATACTCCAAAATTGGTTAGAGAACAAATCATAGAAACAATTAATAATTTCATTGAGGAAAATGACAATGGTGAGAGGTCCTTTCAAACCTTATGGGATGCAGCCAAAGCAATACTCAGAGGAAAATTCATAACCATGAGTGTATATATTAATAAACTAGGAAGGGCAGAGATCAATGAATTGGAAATGCAAATAAAAAATTTAAAAATGAACAAATTAAAACCCCCCAGAAGAAAACCAAACTAGAGATCCTAAAAATTGGGAAGAAATTAATAAAAGTGAAAGTGATAGAACTATTGGACTAATAAATAAGACTAGAAGACTTTGCCCAATTATATGGCAATAAATATACCAATCTAGGCAATATGGATGAATATTTACAAAAATTTAAACTGCCTAGACTAACAGAAGAAGAAATAGAATTCTTAAATAATCCCATATCAGAAAAAAAAATTCAACAGGCCATCAAAGAACTCCCTAAGAAAAAATCCCCAGGGCCTCATGGATTCACAAGTGAATTCTATCAAACATTCAAAGAATAGCTAATCCCAATACTATACAAACTATTTGACATAATAAGCAAAGAGGGAGTTCTACCAAATTCCTTTTATGACACAAACATTGTACTGATTCCAAAGCCAGGCAGGTCAAAAACAGAGAAAGAAAATTATACACCAATCTCCCTAATGAATATAGATGCAAAAATCTTAAATAGGATACTAGCAAAAAGACCCCAGCAAGTGATCAGATGGGTCATTCACCATGATCAAGTAGGATTTATACCAGGGATGCAGGGCTGGTTCAATATTAGGAAAACCATCTACATAATTGACCATATCAACAAGCAAACCAACAAAAATTGCATGATTATCTCAATAGATGCAGAAAAAGCTTTTGATAAAATACAACACCCATTCCTATTAAAAACACTAGAAAGCATAGGAATAGAAGGGCCATTCCTAAAAATAATAAACAGTATATATCTAAAACCATCAGCTAACATCATCTGCAATGGGGATGAAATAGATGCATTCCAATAAGATCAGGAATGAAACAAGGATGCCCACTATCAACTCTATTAATTGACATTGTACTAGAAACACTAGCAGTAGCAATTAGAGAAGAAAAAGAAATTGAAGGCATTAAAATAGGCAAGGAGGAGACCAAGTTGTCACTCTTTGTGGATGATATGATGATTTACTTAAAGAATCCTAGAGAATCAACCAAAAAGCTAGTTGACATAATCAACAACTTTATCAAAGTTGCAGGATATAAAATAAACCCGCATAAGGCATCAGCATTCCTATACATTTCCAACACATCTCAGCAGCAAGAATTAGAAAGAGAAATCCCATTCAAAATCACCTTAGACAAAATAAAATACTTGGGAATCTATTTCTCGAGACAAACACAGGAACTATGTGAAAACAACTACAAAACACTCTCCACACAACTAAAACTAGACTTGAGCAATTGGAAAAACATTAACTGCTCATGGGTAGGACAAGCCAATATAATAAAAATGACCATCCTACCGAAACTTATTTATCTTTTTAGTACCATACCCATTGAACTTCCAAAGAAAATTTTTACTGATTTAGAAAAAACCATAACAAAGTTCATTTGGAAGAACAAAGGATCAAGGAAATCCAGGGAAATAATGAAAAAAATACAAAGGAAGGGGGCCTTGCAGTCCCAGATCTCAAACTATATTAAGCAGCAGTCATCAAAACAATTTGGTACTGGCTAAGAGACAGAAAGGAGGATCAGTGGAATAGACTTGGGGTAAATGACCTCAGCAAGACAGTATATGATAAACCCAAAGATCCCAGCTTTGGGGACAAAAATCCATTATTTGATAAAAACTGCTGGGAAAATTGGAAGACAGTGTGGGAGAGATTAGGTTTGGATCAACACTTCACACAATATAAATTCAGAATGGGTGAATGACTTGAACACAAAGAAGGAAACTATAAGTAAATTAGGTGAACACAGAATAATATACATGTCAGACATTTGGGAAGGAAAAGATTTTAAAACCAAGCAAGACTTAGAAAGAGTCACAAAATGTAAAATAAATAATTTTGTCTACTTCAAATTAAAAAGATTTTGTACAAACAAAACCAATGTAACTAAAATCAGAAGGGAAGCAACAAATTGGGAAGCAATCTTCATAAAAACCTCTGACAAAGGTTTAATTACTCAAATTTACAAAGAGCTAAATCAATTGTACAAAAAATCAAGCCATTCTCCAATTGATATATGGGCAAGGGATATGAATAGGCAGTTTTCAGATAAAGAAATCAAAACTATTAATAAGCACTTGAAAAAGTGTTCTAAATCTCTTATAATCAGAGAGATGCAAATCAAAACAACTCTGAGGTATCACCTCACACTTAGCAGATTGGCTAACATAACAGCAAAGGAAAGTAATGAATGCTGGAGGGGATGTGGCAAAGTAGGGACATTAATTCATTGCTGTTGGAGTTGTGAATGGATCCAACCATTCTGGAGGGCAATTTGGAACTATGCCCAAAGGGCGATAAAATACTCTCTGTCCTTTGATCCAGCCATAGCACTGCTGGGTTTGTACCCCAAAGAGATAATAAGGAAAAAGACTTGTACAAGAATATTCATAGCTGCCCTCTTTGTGGTGGCCAAAAATTGGAAAATGAGAGGATGCCCTTCAGTTGGGGAATGGCTGAACAGATTGTGGTATATGTTGGTGATGGAATACTATTGTGCTCAAAGGAATAATATACTGGAGGAATTCCATGGGGACTGGAACAACCTACAGGAAGTGATGCAGAGCGAAAGAAGCAGAACTAGGAAAACATTGTACACAGAGACTGAGACACTGTGGTACAATGGAACGTAATGGACTTCTCCATTAGTGTCAATGCAATGTCCCTGAATAATCTGCAGGGATCTAGGAGAAAAAACACTATCCACAAGCAGAGGACAAATTGTGGGAATAAAAACACCAAGGAAAAGCAACTTCTTGACTACAGGGGATGAAGGGATATGACTGAGGAGAGACTCTAAATGAACACTCTAATGCAAATACCAACAACATGGAAATGGGTTTGAATCAAGAACACATGTGATACCCAGTGGAATTGCGTGTTGGCTATGGGGGTGGGGGGGAGGAAAAGAAAATAATCTCTTTCTCCAATGAATAATGTTTGGAAATGACCAAATAAAATAATGTTAAAAAAAAGAAGCAAATAAATAAAGCAACCTAGGGTTGAATAAACCCAAAGACCTTAGTTCCTGGGAAAAGGATTGACTATTTGAGAAAAACTTCTGGGAAAAAATCAACAGCAATCTGGCAGAAATTGTACTTAGATCAACATCTCACACCATATACTTAGAAATCATCCCAATAAATTACATAAGAAAAGTCACATAAAAAAAAAAACCAAATTAGAGGAACAAAAAAATTATCTTTTGGGCCTTTGGAGACAGAGTTCATAACTAAACAAGTGATAGGTTTATATAAAATGAAATAGAAACTTTTGATTATATAAAATGTAAAAGTTTTTACATAAAAAATAAAAAAATATTGATAGCTCCTGGAAGACAGAGGTTGATTTTTGTCTCTTTTTGTATCCCCTATGTTTAAAATAGTGCATGGCACATAGTACATGCTTAATAAATGTTTATTGGCTATTGATCATTGACTATCATAGTAAAAATCAGAAGGGAAATATACAGGAAATTTTTTTCATGAATTCCTTTTAATAAAGTTCTTATTTTATATTCATGTATTTTTATGATTTAAACACAAATATGTATATGTCTATATATGCATATATTGAAGATCATATTTTAAATGCTCTAAAAAACTAGTAATTATACAAATATCTAATTAAAGAAAATTTGGGGTTCTATATTATACTAATCAGATTGCCAGTTATAACAAAAGAAGAAAATCATCTTAGAGAGCCTGTGGCAGGACAATTTCACTAGAAGGCTGTTGATAAAATTATGAATTGGTTAAGCCATTCTGAAAGAAAATTTGGAATAATACCTAGAAAGTGATAAAATTGTGCATAGCACATAATAATATGTATGCACCAACTATACCATTCTTGTGGTTTATGTATATAATTGAATATTATTATTTTTAAGAAATAGTAGCTTGGGCAATTTAGGGGGAAATCAGAAAAACCTTTATGAACTGATGAAGACCAAAATGGGCAGAGCTAGGAGAATAATTTATACAATGATAACAAAATTATGAGGGAAAAACAATTACAAAAAACTTTAGAACTCCAATCAATGCAATGATATAACACAAATCTAAAAGAATGAAGATGACACAAACCATCCCCTAACAGAAAGATAATGAAATTACAATACAGAAAGAGATGTATTTTTTTTTTCTGATATGGCTAATATGAGAATTTTTTTCTCTGGATATGTATTACATATTACATATTACATACATAATATTATGTATTACACAAGTATATTTTATATATGAAGTATTTTAAAATAGTATACTATATATATAAGGTTATTACAAATAACATTATATAAATGTATTTATTTTATATAAATGTAAAATATTTATTATATAACCACATATAAAATATGTTTTCTATTTCATAAGAAGTATTACATATCATTTTAATTTGCTTAATATTCTATTGTTAGTGGGAAAACAGATTAATAAAAATACTTGAATAGTTTGGAAAATTTTTAAAAAATTAAATAAACATGTGTTTTGATATCTTATCTTTGATATCTTATGATGTCACTGAAAATATGGGAATAGAATAGGATGGAAAAAAATATACTGGAAATCATTCATCAGTAATTAAAAAATGAACAAAGCCAAAGATTTTTTAAGACTACTCAAAAGCCTATCCTCACTTATATTTCATGATTTTTTCCTTAAAGGAAATAGAAGACTCTAGATATGAATATTGAATAATTCACAAAATAAAATTAATTCTATTTTAACAGAAGAAACAACTTATCAATATTTGAGTTATTTTTGAATCAGCTATCTATGTACAAACTGTTGAATTGTAGGGACAAAGATCAAGATTACTAGAAACTTGGAGAGAAAAAATTATAATAAGATTGTGACTCACATTTGGGAAAAGTTAATCCTGATCTTCAAAGAATTATCAGTAATGAAAATGGGATCTGAAGAAATAAACATAGACCCAAACTATAATATCACCCCATTTCTGTGGGATAACTTCATAAAGCTCCTAGAGCATTCTTCTGGTAGGACTCAACTCCCACTCTTCCATCTGGAATATGTTCCCACCCACTCTTAGCACCCAAAGTTTTTAGGAAAGAAATTGAAAGCCTCTCATTCACCTCTCATCTCAAATCTTGACTAGTATGAGATTCCCTTTCCCACTGTCTCTTTTCCCTGCCCAAGAGGATTTCTCATCTGCTCTCACACATCTAAGATTCATTTAACAGTGAGCAAGAATTTTCCTTTAAATATTAATTCATTTCTTCCTTTGACTCTCCTTCTGATTTCTTAACTTATATCTTTTGACTTATTGATTAATTAGTGAATTGACATTCTTTTCTCAGTGTCTCGGAAAGTGTGCAATTTTTTTCACTGTTGTAAAGGAAATAAAACAACACACACAATCACACGATTTTGCATTCATAATCTGGTTTTGTCCTAGGCAAATCAGCATAAACATTTCATTTCTTAGTATTTCATTGTTATCTAAAAGCCTTTCATTTTCTTTGTAGTTGATCAATTTCATGTTAATTACCTTGATCATATTTGGGTTTTGTTCTAAGTTATCTATTCATGTTAAACTTCTTCATTTATTCTTTGAGTTCTAATTTTTTTTTTATTTCTTGATACTTTTCTTATTTCTTTAATAGCTCCTCTGAATGATTATGAATGTTTTGGAGCAACTCAATTTCTATTTCAGAGGGACATGAAGGCCTATTTGAATATTTTCTACTTCCCTTTTATTTAATTCTGCTTGAAGTATTTGTTCATTGAGATAGATTTTTTTTTCAGAATTATTTGATCATTTCTTCTCCTTAGTTAGCTTTTATCTGTCTTTATCCCATAA
Organism: Monodelphis domestica; assembly: GCF_027887165.1. Classification (NCBI taxonomy): domain Eukaryota; kingdom Metazoa; phylum Chordata; class Mammalia; order Didelphimorphia; family Didelphidae; genus Monodelphis; species Monodelphis domestica. The sequence continues at coordinate 342,020,546 of NC_077228.1, read as the reverse complement.
TTTTTTTTATTCTGCTCTGGTTGTAAAAAGTGCTTCACACTACAACTTTTCCTTTCTTTAGGCCCAGTGCTTTTTGTGTTCCTGCCAGTTCCTGCAAGTTGTTCTCTTCTCTCTTGGACCATTGGCTTGAACTTATCTGTAGGTCTCAAGAAATAATTGATTAGGTGAGAAAATAATTCAGGGGTATGAGAGATTATTCTTCTATGTCTAGTCTTCTACTTTTAACAGTTCCACTTTTTTTTACTCTCTACCTTTCTCTCTGTGACTGATTTTCTTCAGACCCTGAGCTTGACCCAAAATGTGGATCAGGAAAGAGTTTAGTGTTCCCAAGAACATTGCTTAAAGAGATATCTTGAGAAACTATTACAACTGGGACTGTTCTATGCATCTGTCTCACTTCTCCTGGCTATCCATTTCCACTTACATGGTATTTAATATTTGTAACCAGGATCATGCTTCCTATTCTTTCCCTCCTCCATGGTCCTCTTCTTCAACTATCTTACTCCATTATACTCCTAACCATTTCTGGATCTCAAACTTTATAGTAGATTTGATGTGTGAACTTTAATCTTCCTTCTTAAACTAAGATACTCCTTAAAATATTGCCAGGGACTAACTCTAAAAGCAAATTCCAAAAACCACAGTAACTCAGGAGATCAGGAAACTTTCACAGGTCAGCATGGCTCTTGTATGTAGGATATGACAAATGAGTGAACATCAGAAACTATAAACCAATGAGCTGTTTTTCACTTATCTTTTTCTGGCATAATTAACTTGTGATATGTTCTATCAGTTTTCCTCTTCCTTTCATTGCTATTTTTGGAGCATTTTTCTCATTTGAGGTAGATGAGTTATATGTTGCCTCAAGTTGTCTCACATTCCATCATCTTTCATCATTCCATCATCGTTTCTTTATGTCTTACTTGTCAAGAAAATATCCTGAGAAAATGTAGCATCTTATCTTAGGATTGTCCATTGGAGTTTGTAAAGGTTGTATATTTCTTAGTTGAGAGTCTACCTTTTGAACATTCAAAGGACAAAAATTAAAAAAAGTTGAGAGCACAGGTTTGAAAAAACTCATTCTAATCAGAAAAGGAGATTCTTTTCTTTAGTTATTCACTCAGTTTGAACACTTCACTGATGGCATCTAGTGAGAGAAAATGATATCAGGAAAGATCTAGAGTTTCAAAAGGTCAGAAGAAGGGGTTTCCTGGCATCCTAGTACCACATCCCCTCCAATACTTATTACTTTCCTTTATTGTCATATTGGCCAATCTGATAGGTGTGAAATAGTACCTCAGCACAATTATTCTTTTTTTAGGTAATTAGACTTAATAAGGCACAAATCACTACTGATAAACAGTAGGAGGACTATAACCATTAGTACTCGAGCCAATGGCAATTAGAGGAGAAATACTCTAACTCCTAAGGTTAACCCTGGAAGCCTACAGAGCAGATTAATTGGTCTGATTCTGGAAGGGTAGACCAAAACAAAAATTGCTCCATGTAAGGTATTATCTGGGATAAAATCTAGCCCTTCATATTTCTGTAAACACCTGCAGAGATTCTCTACAATCAGTATCCATTTTTAGATGCCCTAATTTATGAGATCCTAGAGAAATTTGTCCACCAACATTTCTCTCTATTTTAGGCTATGATTGTACAATAATTTTATAGTTTTATTTTCCTTTTGAGAGAGTACCATTTGATGTGTCATCTATAAACTTTTACATTTGTTGATTCACTAAATATTTAAATGCTGATACCTCCTACATTACTAAATTCTGTATAAATATTGATGTTGAGACTAATATAAAAAATCTGGATCTTGCATCACCAAAGAACTAGGGTCTATTTGAGAATTATTTATATTTTTTGCAATTAAACAGACATAGAAAGCTTGCCTGTGAGATGCTTGTGTTTCACAAACCCATAGATTAAGGTGTACCTGAATACCTGGAAACCCTAAGTAACCAATCTTTAATGGCAAATTTCTTTTGTGCGTGTGGGGGAGGGGAGATCTTGAATATCTTTGGATCTTATTTGATATTATTTGCTATTTTCTCTGCCCAAGCCTCCATGTCTTTTTATTATATGTGTTTGGAATCCTAATAGGACTATTGCAGTGATAGGAAGAAATTGTGGGAATCTTATAATACCTTCTAAACAAAGAAGCTAAAGGAAATTTGCCTGGATCTCTAAGATTATCTGTGGCACATGGATCCCAAGAAAGAAATTTTTCATGCTTTGTGTAGAAGAGGACACTTAGAAAATTTTGTTCACATCTTACTTGGAAGGACTCATATGGTCAGGGTATCATGGAAGAATTTTCACTGAGGATGGTTGATTGCTTACCTGAGGGTGAGAGAATAACTGTCCCTCCAACATTCCTTTGGCAGAGCTTTTCATTGTCTGGAAAACTTTTCAAGGACTATATTTTCTTCTGAGACAGGAAAACAGTTCCTTTGCCTTTTATACTTGTTTGTTGCCTTTTGGGTAATAGTCATTTCACGCACTAAAAATGGGATTTATAGAATTATTAACTAAATAGTCATCTTTAGTAAACATTGGGAAATTTTATTTTGATAAATATGTATCATTTGATATTTGTGGATAATTATTATTCTTCCTGGTACTTGTAGAACTGTATATGATTATGACCCATTCATGTTTTATATACATAGATATAGAATTATCTTAATGCCTCATCTGAAAGTAGAGAATTTGGTTCCTGGTAAGAATGCTTCTAATTTACATTATATTAAGAATGATTCAATATGCCAATTGCTTTTCTTTCAGAATTTCTGGATTGAACAGCATATTGTCTTTGAATTTACAAATACCTTCTATCTAATGGCTCTGACCAACTACAAAAACACACATTTCATCTATCTACTGGGGTAAGTATCAAAAAAGAACACCGGCAACTGTGCAGTATTTTTTTTTATCATTCTGTACAAACTATAATAAAGCTTGGACAAAGTTGTACTCATAATTATACTATTCAAACAAGAATGACACTGTATGGGCACACACTCACAGTCATACACATATACATACATACATAGACACAAAAGCTATGGCAGAAAAAAAGGCTTTATTTTCCCAACTGAATATTATTTCTGGAGATTTTTATTGCTTCGTGAACTCATATTTCCTATAATTGCTATTACCAGAAGAAATTAGTCTTTTTTCTGTACAAGGACATTGAATTAAAGAAAACAATGACAGAAAGCATTAACAACCATACAAATGATTCATTCTGAAATGGATATGGAATCATTTAAATGACAACATAATTGGGGTCATACTAATAATAGGCTATAAGTTTGAAATTTGGAAAATACATGAAAAAAATATGTAATCCCATTATTTTTGCAATCTTCTATGACTAGTTGGATTAAAACAATAAGCTCTTTCTCAGATATTGACAACTATTTCTAGGGGAGTGAGTTTTAGATTATATTACAATTTACAAAGTTATGATAGTGACTCGTTGGTGGGACCTGTAACCTCTTGCTGTTCAGATCGACTTGAGCTCCCCACAGGAGACAGGAGCAGTAGGGTGTTTCTGTGATCTTCTCTGTTGGTTTAGCCTCTAGAATAACAGAATTTTCTTACTAATGGAATTATTTCACAAAACTGTTGAGCAGTCTTTTGCTGGTTGATCTTCAGCCAGTCAGAAACACCCAGCTGTTTGTGTAGATGGAAGTCCTACTTAAAGATCCTGTTTCAGTCTCTCTTTTCATGCTTTCTTAATTTCTTCTGTTCTCCCTCCCACTTAGATGCTTTCTTTTCCAAACTGGTTTTAAATTAATAAAGGTCCCTGAAAATATATGGGGGAAAGTATTAAGTAGTTTTAAAGCACGAATTCTTAAATTGTAGTCCATGAACTTGGCTTAAATATAAACCTTAATAACTTTATTTCAACATAATTTCTTTTGTGATCCTGTGTATTTTATATTATGCCCTTAAAACCATGATTCTGTGAAGAGGTTCATGGGCTTTGCCAGATTGTCAGACAAAAGGTAAAGAATCACTCAACTAAAGGGAACCAACTGAAAATACTGGACCAGTGACACAACTCCATCATGAAAGATCTCTAACTGCCCCAGATTTTCACATTTCAAGGTGTTCGATTGCAGTTGTCACTAGTAACATAATAAAAACTACCATTTAATATAGCACTTTAAGACTTGTAAATCTCATTCAATGCTCACAACAACCCTGTGAGGTAGGTATTACTATGCTAATTTTCCAGATGAGAAAATTGTGACAGAGTAGTTAAGGGACTTGTCCAGGATCACAAAGCAGGAAAGTATCTGCAGAAGGTTTTGAACTCAGGTCTTCCTGATTCCAAGTCCAGAATGTGATCCATTGAGTCATTCTGTTGTCTGTCATTGTTGTTGCTATTGTTCAATGGTAAGTAGGCAGGCACCCTTGGAAATAAACATATATGGGAACTCTAATAAAAACATATCTGCATGTATCAAAAGCCATGAATAATCATTCATAAGACAATCATTTACCATACAGCAACTCTATATATATGTGTTGTACTGGGCATTGTGAAGACCAAAAGGTGAATAAAGGTTGGTTCCTGCTTTCAGGCAATTTATAATCTAGTAGAGATAAAAGGTGTGTGATGATATGTAATGGATGTCACTGATGTAGATCTCCCTATTGGTCAAAAGTTAAGTGTTACATTTCAACCTTCCCCCAGGATTTTCCAGCACTCAAAGGAACTGTCTAGTCTCTTCCATTGATTCAGCCCCCACAAATTATGTCTCCCAATTTAAGGGTCCCAAGCACCTCAGTTTCATTTAACCATTTAACAGTAGGATTTGCTTTATTAAATAACATTCACAAAATCTCTAATTATGCCCAGAAAAGGGTCTGCATAACATTATATATACCATTGTATGCACACCCATAGACCCAGTAACACCACTGCTGGTTTTGTTTCCCAAGGTAATTAGGGGAGAAGAACATAAATTTTTTCTAAAATATTTATAGCAGCTCTCTTTGTGATTGCAAAGAACTAGAAATTTAGGGAATTGAGCAAACAAGTTGTTGCATATGACTGTGATGGAATATAACTGTGACATGAGAAATAACAAGTGAGTTAATTTTTTTAAATGTGGAAAGACCTACATGAAATTTTGAAAATAGAAATAAGTAAAATAAAAAGAACATTATATGTGTACCTGAAACAATAAAGCTTGAAAAATAACTTGTGAATGTTCACCTCCAGAGAAAGATCTAATAGAAACATGAAAGACATGGTTTCTATATACATATTTTTGGCAAATGATCCTCAAATGATTTATCAAATGTGAGGAGGGGAAGGAGGGAGAGAAATATTTGGGAATTTTAATGCAACCAACAAATGAATTAATTAATTAAATTTTTTAATTAAAAAAAGAAATATTTACTTTAAAGTATGTCAAAAGTAAGGATATAAACATCCTTCCCAAAACATAAGGAAATAATTTGCCCCTAAAACACCTCAATCTCTAGGGAAGGTAGGGGGATTAGATCCACAACTTAATTCACTTCCTATGTAATATAGTCCTACCAAATTTCAATTCCAAAGGTCTCTTAGGATTACATCCTGCCATTCTAGCATCTCTGCTTCCCAGATGGGATAGAAATAATATCAAACCTAGACTCCTGACTTCAGGGTCATCATGGCTTATGTTTGGAGTCCAAGACTGTACTACCCACACCATTTCTTGGGACCACAGGACCTAAAGAGGAAGAGAAAGATGACCCTTCTGTTTCAAAACTGCCCCAATCTGGTAGTTTTAAAGATTTAGCCCTTTATAGTCATGTAGCCAATGACAAGGGACTACTGCCATCCACATAGTAGGAGAATGCATGTGGTCTCTCAGAATCAGGTATCTGTCTAATGTTCTATATAGGTGGATCCATACAGACATTCTGGGCATGTTGACAAAGCAGGGTTATAAGGAATTGTGGTCAGCCCTCTAATGCAATGATTTGCCACAGTTGACAAAGCTGATCCTCAAGCAAAAAGCACATAGTCTATCTCTAGACCCAAATATAATACATTTCTAGCTTTATTAGGCCTGCCAGCTATTGTGTTTTGCTGGCATGATCTTCTAAAATTCAGAATCACCTCCACAGCATAATAAAATTTTAGCTAAAAAATAGAATAACATATTTTCTCAGGTAAATAAAATATAAGATAGAATCAAAGTACAAAAATTTCCCTCCTCAATGGAACTGTTTCTTTTTTTCTATTGTGAATTTGTTTCTGGAGAGCTTTTCAAACATCCTAGCTTTACTTAATCTGAAGAATTTTAGGAAATTCCACCTATGATTTCTTTAAAGTCCTTAAATTTTACATTACTAAACAGTTCCCTCTTATTACTGAGAATTAAGTCCAGAATAGAAGTGTCATTCAATGGTTTCTCCACTTTTTTAAAGGATGAAGTTATCATAAGCACAAATTAATAACAATTTTAATGCTCTTTTGGCAAAGATAAAATCCAAGCATCCAGATAATTGACATCTATCACTATTGTATCAATCAATCCTCTTATTAGTATGTGATCCTTTTCCTCACTTCTTACTCAATTAATCCTTCACACTCACTTTTTTTTTACCTTTCTCCCAATGGAGAGATTATATTTTTTTTAAAACCCTTACCTTCTGTCTTGGAATCAATACTATGTATTGGTTCCAAAACAGAAGAGTGGTAAGGGCTAGGCAATGGGGGTTAAGTGACTTGCCCAGGGCCACACAGCTGGGAGGTGTCTGAGGCCAAATTTGAACCTAGGATCTCCCATCTCTAGTCCTGGCTATCAATCCACTGAGCTACGCAGCTGCTCCCTTTTTTTAAATTATTGTTTAATTTACAATTAATTTTTGATTTGCCTATCCGTGTACCCTTATTAATTATTATTTTCATTGCATTGTGATCTGAGAAAGTTGCATTTATTATTTCTGCCCTTTTGCACTTGTTTGCAATGTTTTTATGCTCTAACACATGGTCAATCTTTGTGAATGTACCATGTGCTGCTGAAAAGAAGGTGTATTCCTTTTTGTCCCTATTTATTTTTCTCCATATATCTACTAACTCTAATTTTTCTAATATTTCATTCACTTCTCTTATCTCTTTCTTATTTATTTTTTGGTTTGATTTATCTAGTTCAGATAGAGGAAGGTTCAGGTCTCCCACTACTATAGTTTTTCTATCTATTTCATCCTTGAGCTCCACTAGTTTCTCCTTTAGAAATTTGGATGCTATGCCATTTGGTGCATACATGTTGAGTACAGATATTTCCTCATTGTCTATACTATTTCATCCTTGAGCTCCACTAGTTTCTCCTTTAGAAATTTGGATGCTATGCCATTTGTTGCATACATGTTGAGTACAGATATTTCCTCATTGTCTATACTGCCTTTTATCAGGGTGTAATTACCTTCCCTATCTCTTTTAATCAGATCTATTTTAACTTTGGCTTTGTCAGATATCATGATTGCGACTCCTGCCTTCTTTTTATCAGTTGATGCTCAATAGATTTGACTCCATCCTCTGACTTTGACCCTTTGTGTGTCTACCTTCCCATGTGTGTTTCTAGTAGACAGCATATGGTAGGGTTTTGGATTCGAATCCATTCTGCTATTCACTTGCATTTTATAGGTGAGTTCATTCCATTCACATTCAGAGTTATGATTACCAGCTGTGTATTTCCCAGCATTTTGATTTCTACTCCCGGTTCTGCCTTTTCTTCTTTCACTATTTCCTCCTACACCAATGTTTGTTTATAATCCATCCCCCTTGTTCCCACCCTTATTTTACTTCCCTTTCTATTCCCCCTCCCTTCTTATTCCTCCCTTATTTTCTTTACAGTCTTTTTAAACTACCCCCCACCCTTTCCCTCCCTTGTACTGATTCCCTCCCCACCAGTCTGTTTGTTACCCTTATACTTCCCTGTAGGGTGCAAATCAACTCTCTACCCAGAAGGAATGGATTGTTGTTCCCTCTTTGAGTCAATTTCAATGCACATAAGAATTGAGTATTTCTTATCTCCAACCTCTTTACCCTTCCAGTGTATTGGTGTTCTCCCCCCTCCCGCCATGTGCTTCTTTGTGATATATAAATTTACCCCCTTTTGTTTCTTTTCCCATTTCTTTTAGTATTAACCTCTTTTTTTAGCTCTAGTTGTATATATATACATATATACATATACATATGTATACATAAACTAGAGCTCTGGTTGTGTATATATATATATATACACTCTTGGTCTTGAGACATCAAAGAGAGAAGGTGGGAAAAAGACTTTCTCCTGAGGGTTACCCACTTTACCCCCTAGTGACTGGAAATATTTCCCCCCAACACTGCCCAATTGAAGGGACTTTCTGAAGAGAAACCTGAGCAGACTTTACCTCAGTTCCTGTTTCCCAGGGGTGAGTCAACCTGACTTTCTCTCAGGGGTCTTGGCTGCCAGGGCCTGAGTTCCCCCCAAACTTGAGGAGGGAGGGGAAAGGGTTTAGGTAGAGATAGGGACCCCTTCTCCCCACTTTCATTTCCCCATTCTTCCCTGCCCATTATTGCTTTTGTATTATCTGATTGAGTTAATATTAAAGTTATCTATTCCCCAAGCTGAGTGTGAGTGAACAGATCAAGGTGAGACCTTTTGGTCTAGAGTAGTGGAAGGGGGGCAAGAGGGACAAGAGTGAATTGGAGAGAGCAGCGTTAGCTAAGGAGGAAAGGCAGAAGGGGGAATATCTTCAAACGCCCTCTCCTCTCTCTGAGCCAAACTGTTATATCTGCTGTCTCCCCTCAACCCCACTTTGTGGAAGGGGGGATTCTCTTCCCTTTCCCCCTCTCCATACTGAAAGGTCCAAGCTTCCCTTTTGGGGTACAAAACTCCCTTCATTTATCTTTTTTAAAAACAATATACATATATATGTATTTATGCATACATATATCTGTATACCTATTTCTGTCTTGGCATTTCATCCTATACAGTTTGTCACTGTCCCCTCTAGGTGTACTTCTAGCTGCCCAGGTGATAGTAACAATTTTTAAGAGTTACCAATGACCTCTTTTCTTATAGGGATGCATATTATTTTAACCTATTGGGTCTCTTAAAAAGAAGTTTTGTTTTTTGTTTTGTTTTGTTTTGTTTTGTTTTTCTTTTTTCCCTCTTTTTAAATTACCTTTTGATAATTCTCTTGAGTTCTGTGCTTGGGCATCAAATTTTCTGTTCAGGTCTGGTCTTTTCTTTACAAATGCTTGGAATTCTTCTATTTTGTTAAATGACCATACTTTCCCCTGTAAGAATATAGTCAGTTTTTTCTGGGTAGTTGATTCTTGGTTGTAGACCTAGTCCCCTTGCTTTCCAGAATATCATATTATATGCCTTTTGGTCCTTCATTGTAGATAAAGCCAGATCCTGTGTTATCCTCACTGTGGTTCCATGGTATCTGAATGACTTCTTCTTAGCAGCTTATAATATTTTTTCCTTGGTCTGATAGTTCTTGAATTTGGCTATAACATTCCTGGGTATTGTCAGTTGGGGATTAAGTACATGAGGTGATCTGTGGATTCTTTCAATCTCTACTTTTCCCTCTTGTTCTAGGATGTCAGGGCAGTTTTCTTGGCTAATTTCCTATAGGTTGATATCCAGGCTTTTTCTTTTGTCATGGTCTTCAGGTAGACTAATGATTCTTAAGTTGTCTCTCCTGGAACGATTTTCTAAATCTTCTGTTTTGTGAATGAGATGCTTTATAATTTCCTCAATTTTTTCAGTCTTTTGATATTGCTTTATAGTGTCCTGTTGCCTAGTGAAGTCACTTGATTCTAGTTGTTGTATTCTGGTTCTTAAAGATTGGATTTCAACCCTGGCTTTTTGATCATCCTTCTCCTTCTCTTCTGATTTTCTTTGGAAGTCATCTTTCATCTCTTTTGCCTCATCTTTCATCTTCTTTGCCTCATCTTTCATTTCCTTTGCCTCATTTTCAAGCTGGTTGATTTTGGCTTTCAAGACATTAACTATTCTCTTGTTTTAGTTTAAGTGCTTCCATTTCCAGATGACTTATTTTAGTTTTTAAGTTCTTTTCCCAATTGTCTTCAGTCTCTCTTAATTGTGTTTTGAATTGTATTTTGAGTTCTTCCAGAGCCTGTATCCAATTCTCTGGGTTTTCTGGTTTTTTGTTTTTTGTTTTTGTTGTTGTTGTTGTTGTTGTTGTTGCTGTTGTTTTTGGTTCGGTTTTCCCTCATCCTTCTCTGTTCTGTTTGCTCTTTGTTCATTGCCTTTATAGAAGCTGTTGATTGTAATTTCTTTTTTTTTTTTACTGATGTTTGCTCATATTTCCCCTTCTTTACTCCCTGCAGTTGCCTGAGCTCTTGATCCTCTCATTTTTTGTGGTTTGGGGCTTTTCTTTCCTCCTTCACCCTTGGAGTTTTGTCAGTAAATCTCTCAGTGCAGTCTGTGGGGGAGAGGTGTTGGAGCTTGAGTTTCCCTGCCCTCTGGAGGCTTTGATGGGATTAAGTCCAGCACTCTGTGGGGGAGCAATGTTGGAGATTGAGCTTCCCTGCCCTCTGAAGGCTTTGATGGGATTGGGTCAGGCTGGATTTCTGGATGTGCCCTGAGGCCAAAACCTCTGGAAGAGGGTGTGGGGGGCAATGTGGAGTGTCTCTGCTGCTGCTGCTGCAATTGCTGCCTGCTCTGAGCTCTGTGTTTCTTCTCTATTTCTTTCCCCATTGCCTCTGTTGGACACTCTGAGCCTGGCACAGCTTTGCCCACAAGGTACTCCCTCCAGATCAATGCCTTTGCCTGCTCATAGGTTCCAGCTACCACTGGAGGCTTAGCACTCTAGGTGGGGGAGCAGTCCTTGGACCTTCCTTCTTCTTTCCCCTTAAACCCAAGTGTTCTCGAATTCAGGCTTTGGGGTGGGGGGGGGGGCATACCATTTAAGTTGAGTCCAGCAGGAGGGTTTCTTGGCTCTGTCTTGTTGTTAGGTTTGATTTTCAGTTCCCTGGGAACATTTAGTTTGTAATCAGTAAGGAAGGGTTTTCAGAAGTCTGAACATTTGCTGCCTCTATGCCATCATCTTGACTCCGCCTTTTTCTGATTTTCTGATTTATGATTAAGATAGCTTGTGATTGCTGGGGCTGCCAGAAGAAAAATTACCATGGCATGACACTACTTAAAAACCAATGAAATGGGTGGGGGGGAGTGTTTTTAAATTGCATTCCTAAACTTTGTTTTCTGAACCATAACAGTTTAGAATTAAATGGCAGTTTAATGAATTTATTTTTAAATGCTTTCATAAAAGAGTAATGTTCTGTTACTTGAAGGTATACATACTTTATTATTTGGGTACTTCAATTCATCTGTACCAGATTAGAAGCATCACTGAAGATGCTTTCAATCTGTTGTAGTAGAAAGGTAGCAGGTGTGAATTTAATCAGTTCTACTATTTAGCTGTATGACTTTGGATAAGTCATTTAATGTTCTTGGATCTTAGTTTTTAATTTAGCAAAACAAGTTTCAACCTATAGAAAGGCAAAAGGGGTAATTTGAGATGCTTATCTCTTCTTAAATTGTCTTGATTCCAAGTTCATAAGCCACCTTAACTTTCATGACTTTCACTATACCACTATCATATCTAGGAATGGCCATTATCTTAATCTGGCCATCATCTATAATTATTTCTCCTCCACTAGCTAGAATTATGACTTTCCTTTTCATCACCATAATCTCACATCTTTCTGTCTTTCTCTGTATCTCATCTACCTAAAACCTATTTTCCATATTCACTGTAACATCCAGCCCCTCCAATCCACCTTCCTTTCCTAGGCTATCACTCCTACTCTGACCTTATTCTCCCACAAAAATCTTACCTTTATAGGTAATCAGTTTAACTTTGTACTATCTTCTATCTCTAAGTCCCTTGCCTATTTTTCCTGCCCATTTCTTTTTGTCCTGCTTGTTCTTTTTGAAAACCCTAACACTAAATGACTCTCCGTATCATCTATTTTCTCTACTCCTATAAAGTACTACCAAACATAGATGACATCACATGTCTATGTTGTCATTACATTTCTCTTTTATATAATCTCAACTTGGATCTCCCTACAGCACATCATTCCTCTTACTGATTGACTTCTACCCCACTCCTCTCATTGTTTGTTCCACATCTCTCCTTAAGACAGTTAATCAACCCTATCCCATACCTCTTAGCAGTGAAACTAACCAAACATTTCATTTTCTTACCAGTCTGAGACCATATACTTCACACTATACATCTCTTCCCCATCATCCCTCCCCATTTGTTCCAATATCAGAGGAAGATCTGGCCCTTTTCTTCACAAAAGCCAATCAGTCTATTTTGTGTCCTAGACACCATGCCTCTGAGAGACTGTGCCTCCTTAATTCTCTCCTTAATTCTTATTTTCTCCTTATTCACTCATTCCTTCCCTCTACTGCTTACAAATCTATTCATATCTCCCCATCTTTAAAAAAAAAAAAAACTTTGTCCCTTCAAGACACTATCCTTCAACTTGTCTATTTTACAGTCAAAATAATAAAAACTGTCCACTTTAGTTACCTCAATTTTCTCCCCTCATATAAACTTCTCAACACTTTGTAGTCTGGCTTCCAAACCCATTGTTCAATTGAATGTGTTCTATTCTGTATAATTGAAAATCTGTTACCCTAAAAAAAGAACTACATTTCCCGGGAGCCTACTGACTTCCTGTTGTTATGTACTTCCTGTAGACAGGGGATATTAGGCAAAGATGTGAAGGGTCCCGCCTCTCTTTCGCATGATTACAGCAAGCTTGGTAGCAGTAAAGTGGGCATCTGAACTGGCAGATCAGCCATGAGCATGTGGTCTTTGTTTTGTATCCCATTTATTCCTTTATTTCTAATTCTCATTAATAAATTGCCTAAAATATATTTTATTATTGAGATATAATTTTAACTTTTACATTTATGGCAACCAGAAGGGATTAGAAAAAACTCTCACTTTTTTTAAGATAGCCTAGATACATTTTTAAGCTATGTTTCTCCTGCCAAGACTTTTTACCCACCCTCGTAAACTCCAAGAGAACTCCAAACTCTCTACCAGAGATACTGCCTTTTTCTTTCCCTGCTTTTTGCCTGGTATCTCTCCCTACCAACTGGGCTATTTTTATCCTGGGGGACTCTTGACAAAGAGGAGATAAGTCACTTCTATCATCCATCTGCTTGAGCTCATGTTCCTCAGTTCCTCACTGATGCCTCTGGCATTACGGCTCCTGATTCTGCTTGCTCCAGCTGCTAAATCCCAGCAGCATGCCTCTTGCTCATGCTCCTGCTACTGCTGGGGATCCAGTCTCCTCGGTTGTCCCAGCCATTTACTCCTGACCTTCTTGATTCCGATTGCTCCTCCTCCTGCTCCAGCACCCACCCCAGCCCCAGGCCCAGTCCCAGCCTGGTCACAGATTACTGGTAGCTGTCACTGTGTCTTCAGAACTCACAAACTTGGAGCCACTCTCCAGGCAATGGTAAAAACCAGGGTGTATTTTCCTTAGGTAACAATCACCTTCCTAACTCCCTCTCCATGTGACTGGGGAAACAAACTGTTCCCTAGCATTTTGTGTCAGGGAGGAAGGGTAAGGGAAGAAGAAAGTTACTCTTCCAAACAGGAAGTAAATTTCAAACATGGCTTATTCTATGAAAGAGCAATACCTTGCCTATTTCAAACAGTTTCCAGTTTTAGGATTTTTTTTTGTTTCTACTATTCTTGAGTGCACTGATTCTTTCAATTATCTTGCCTGAGATTCAGTGGAGAAATTCATATCCCTACAACCCTTTGCCATTTGGACCCAGTATCTAAGATTCATCCAGTTTGAGATTCCTCAACCCCATGTTCTACCTTGCTATGGGAAAAGAGACTGGAGGTGAAAATTTTAAGCATCTTCAGACTTCATTGTTTTGTGAAAGTCTCTATATCTTATTGTATTTTGCTGATTGTCCTCTTTAAGATTTAATTTTGTGGTTTTAAGTTCATATTTTAATGTATTCAATACTATTCTATTGCATGAATCAGTTTAATCTACTGTGTTTTGGTATTGGATATATTCTGTTACCTTTCCCCTATAGTTACACTGAACAAATATAATTGAATAAGCCCATTAAAAAAAACAAACAGCTTTTTCTTCCATTTTGGCTTTGTTAATTGTCACATAGATGATGGATAGACTTCATCAAAACTGGTTACAATTGTATAATAACCTTTGGAAAATTTAATGATCAAAATATTTCAAATTTATTTTAAGGGACCTTCAAACATGAATTTTAGGTTTTTTCCAACAACTCTTACTGATCATTTTGTCTGCCTCTGAGTTATTTGTGACAAGAGGTAAAGGGTCCATTTTAGTAGCTGAAGCAAATTACAATTATAATCCCCACCTCCCACATTTGTAAAAATGTGAATGGATGGGACATAACAGTCTCATCGCAAAGGAGCTGGGAAGTTGACCTCAGGGCATGGTACCCTTGGATGGCTCCCAAGAAGGAGAATCTCTCAGTTGTAACTATTCAGCTTACTTTACCCTTCCACCAGAATGATATAGATTCTTGGTAACATTTTTTTAGACCCAATAGTACAGAGGTTTGGCTTTTTCTAGACTCCTCTGCCACATTTTTTTTAATGATGGCAGTAATAGATTTAAAAAAATATATCTCAGCCAAGGTTGTGAGATTGCTATACCTGAAAAACTTGTGACAAGTATCCATTAGCTTTTAATGTCATATAGCAGACTCATGTGAAGTGGGTTTGTTTGCTATTGTCATTAAATAGGCTTTTATAACTTTGGGGATTTTTATGCTTTTTGGATGTGCATTAATTGTTGTAGTACTATTCTTTTTTTAAAAAAAAAATTGCTAGTGGATCATGGCCAAGTTTGAAAAGGAAATGGATCTCATTTTGGGGTGTGAAATCTTTGTATTCTACCTTTCCCTGGCTGACACAGTGTGTTAATGATTATAAGCTACATATTTTTGATTTTTAAAACGTTTTTACTATTGTTTTTGATTACATGTGCTATATATATACTATTTTAGTTTTTTTTTTCTCTCCCTTTTGTATTTGAAGCATATGTCACCAGTATTGAGAAGATTTTCTTTAACTTTTTTGATTTTGCAGTAAGTTCAAATATATATTTGCTATAAAATATTACTGCATACCCAAAAGCTTTAGACTATGGAAACTTGACATTTATTGATAAATATTATGGGACTGTGATTAATGATTGTGTCTGATTCCAGGAGAAGGGAACAAAAAGAGTCCTTATACAGTGCCAAGGAGCACAAGGTCAAAAAGGACCAAATCAATCCAGGTAGGATTGATGAACTTCTAGGCCAATACAAAAGGACTCATACCTAGTGTGAAACTCAAGGTCATGGTGCTTAACGTATGTTAAGGTGCAGGACACCTTGTATCGACACTCTTTGTGAAATACTCACAGATAAGTACCAAAGTTTGACTATCATCCTGGCTCCCTCTATCCCTGAGAGTGAAGGTAAAATCAGTCCTTTTTCTCTCTTATAGTATGGCAACTTCCTGTAGTTTTGGCTGCAAATAAGTTAGTGATATATTACTGCATTTATTCTACAGATTTGTGGTATAGAAATTACTTTAATTGGGCCCTGATTCAAGGACTCATTATAGGTTTTTTTTTCCTTTACTTAGAATTTTTAACATGAGACTTGATAGTCTATATTTCATCCAGAAGTTATTTTTTTCTATTTTTTTATGTTTTTTTTGTTTGCCAATTGATTCATACACCACATAACTCAGTCATGCATCCCTAAGTGTGTTTTTTCCACACTCTCTTCAGGGAGGAAAGTATTATTATTCTAAAATGCAAAGTTTATATTCTTTTTTAGAGTTATTTTCAGTTAAGAAACATGCTACCCCTCCAAATCCAGAAAGTGAACTGTTTGGAGAAGGCACTATTAAAATGCCTACACAGACCACACATTGCACCAGAAGATCCAGAGTGAACTTTTGGGATGTGGTGATCTGAACTGTGAGGGGTTTAATGCAGTTGTTTTATATGCATATGCTTATGTCAAAGGGGACTGCCCCCCTAACTGACTTTTTTGTCAATGCACCTAGCAATCATTGGTTTTGTTCTCTTTTCCTCTTATCCTCAAATTATTGTAATTTCAAAGTTGGTTATGTTTACAAGATCCATCGGAGAGACTAGTCTTCCACAGATCTCAGGGGGAATGTATAATTGAAAATCTGTTACCCTAAAAAACGAACTACATATTCCAGGAGCCCACTGACTTCCTGTAGACAGGGGATGTTAGGCAAGGGTGTGAAGGGTCTTGCTCTCTTTGGCATGATGACAGTGAGTTTGTTGATGGTAAAGTGGGCATCTGAACTGACTGATCAGCCATGGGCATGTGGTCTTTATTTTGTATCCCTTTTATTCCTTTATTTCTAATAAATCTCCTAAAATAGAATATTTTTATTATTGAGATATAATTTTAACTTTTACAATTCAAGGTCAGTGCTTCTTTTTTAGCTTCCAAAACTAATGAGTTTTCTCAGTTCTTTTTCCTTCTTGTCCCCTATAAAGTATTTGACACTGCTAACAAACTTCTCTTCCTAGACACCAATTCCTTTGTTTTATGATATTTTTTCTTTGGTCTCTCTCTAATCTGGTTTCTTCTCAGCCTCCTTTTTAGAATGTTATCTCCTCTATGCCTGGTTGCATAACAGATTTTTCTCCTAAGCTTTTTTATGGTCTCTCTTTATACTATTCCTCTCTCAGTAATCTCATCAGCAACTGGGAGTTCAATATGTAAATGGCTCCCAGACATATATAACCAGGCCCAGTCTCTAAACTAAACCTATAGTCCTATATCACCAAGATTCTTCAACTCAATCTTAATTAAATCTTCAACTCAAAGTCATTTTGGTAACATGGTCATAAGATAATTCATTATCCCTCTCTTGAAACTTTCCCCTCTTCTTAAATTTATTTCTATTAATGGCACCACCATTGATCCAGTAATCCAGTTTCATAGCTTGTTTCTCCATCTTCCTCACCCCTCACATTGAGTCAACTCCTGCCAATTCTTATTAATGTCATATGCATAATGAATACTATATTTTTCCCTTATGGAGACTAGTGTCATCATCACTCAAGTTCAGGACCTCATTACCTTCCCACTTTTACTATTTCAATAGGCCCTTAAATGGTTTCTCTACCTCTAATCTTCCTCTATCACATTCAGGCTCCATAGAGTTATTGATTTTATATTCCTAAAACCAAAGTATAATCAAGCCTTTTCCCTTCTTACAAAAGGAAAGGAAAGGGATAAATGATTCTCTTTTCCCTCTAAGACAGGTTATAAATTTCCTTGTTGGGCTTTTGAAGCCTTCCATGATATGATCCCAGCACATCTTTCCAGATTAATTACACATAACTCTCAATCCATTTTAAGCTTCATTCAAATTGACCCTACTTGCTCTCTTCTGCATACTAATTTATACTCCTACCTACACACCTTTGCAAAGGTTGTCCCTCCACCATCACCATGCCTAGAATACACTCATTTGGCTTCATTTGTGCTTCATAGAATCCTCGACTTCCTTCAGATCTCAACTTTAATGACACATATTTGAAACTTATTCTAATACCCTCCCCAGTTGTTTATTTCTCCTCTTCCAACCATAGAAATAATTTGAATGTATTTAATTTATTTATTTATGTGTATTCTAATTATATATATACATATATAATTGATTTATTTGTTTACATGTTGTTTTCTTCAATAGAATATAATTTTCTTGAGGATGGTGTAAAGGGTGAATATTATGGTTGAGACTGAAAAAAATCTAAATTTAAATGGTCGCCAAGGGAAATCCCAAATAATAAAATACCCAAGTCAGCTGCCAAATTTTATGGTGATTTAATTACAATAGGAGGAAGAAAACATTAGGGGGGGTGAGGGGGAGAAGGAAAGAGGGAGAGAAGGAAAGAAGGAGAGAAGGAAAGGACTTTAATTCAGAACCACTCTGGCTCAGGCTGAGCCAAAGTGGGCATTAAGGCCTTGGAAAGCCAAGGCAGAGAAAGGGGTCAGTCCTTATCACTCATGTGACCAGTCTGAAGGAAAGCTGTCTGCAGGGCTCCTCCAAGCTCAAGCTCCAGGATTGAACTGCACTCTAGCCCTCTCCACAGGAAATCACGAGAACTCCAGAGGCTGTTCTCTATCTTACTTCCTGCGTCTCACATGTGCCAATGGTGGCTCAAGCTTGACTTGGGACAGCCCAGAGGTCTGTCCATTTTTTTCCACATGTCTGTTGAAGGCCATTTTCTTAGATAATTAAATCTTGAGTTTTATGCAGACCTTCCTAATATTGTTAAACTAAGAAGGGAGGAGAAATGTAGTTTCCAAGACCTGATTCTGTTATTCCAAGAATTTCTATTGTTATTGATCAGGAAATAGCTAAATCAGATCTTCTAAAGAATGGTCTGATTAGGGTGGAATAGTTTTTAAATTCACAATGGGAAGTTTTGGCTTTTTGTCTTTGTATATCCAATATCTAGCACAGAATAGATGCTTAATAAATACTTATTTAATTGAATGATAAACTTTAATATAATATCATATTAAAAGCAAGTTGAATTAATAGCCAGAAGGAAGAAAATAGTTATGGAAGAATATTCTACTTGCCTTCAAGCATTTAAATTACTATATGGAAAAGAGATCATACTTATTTTCTTTGGTCCTAGATGCAAAAACAGAGAAGGCATTGAAGTCACAGAGAGGCAAAGATAGGAAAATATGAGGAAACATTTCCTAATAATAGCATTATTTGAAAGTAGAATATTACCTTAAGAAGTAAAGGGATTCTTTCTCATTTTAAATTTTCAAGAATCTACTGCTTGACCACTTATTGGGGCTGTTGGAAAGGTGATTGCCCATTTATGTGTAGATTAGACTAGATGCTTTCTGAGGACTCTGTTATCTCAGATTCTCTGTCTAGATTATTACTAAAGTCTCTTCCATTTCTGATATCCTTTGAAGATTCAACCATTTTCTTTTATTTCTTTCCCAGTTGTGAATTCTCCAGCTCTATAACTACTTATCATGTCATTCATAACCTGGGCATATGCTTTATACTTAAAATATAAAACAAGCAACTTATACAGAGGCTTTTTAATTAATACACTTAAGCAAGTTTATTGTTAGAGGCTTTTCAGTCACATCCTTCTATTGATCTTCGATGATAGAGAACTGATGTTAGCTTACAAAAAATAGGATGATGGGATCACATAGATTTAGAGCTTCTAAGGAACCTTAGAAGTCATCCAGGTCAACCTTTTCGATTTAGAGATGAGGAAATTGAGGCCAAGAAAGGATATACAGGTTTTTCCAAAGGTTATCCTGGTCTTTTGACCTTTCCTTCTATAATATATTCTTCATCCTGACTCCTTTGAGTTGAGATGTATGGAAGAGTTGAAGTTTGAAGCTGACACCTTATTATTGATTACCAATCCTCGGTAGAGAGAACTGTGCTGTCTCTCACTTAAAGCGGCCATGGAAAAGTCATGGAACAACTTGTGAATTTAAAATTACCTTTTAAATGACCTTTTAAAAAATAGAAAATATCTATTTTTTTTTCTCTAAAGGCAGCCAAATAACACCATAATAAGGTAGGGCTAGAGAGTCAAGAAATATAGAGAATGGAATTAATTCTGAAGAAAAGCTTTGTCCACACCAATGGTAGCAGAATATTCTAGCATATTCTGACTTTCAATTACTCAGTCTCTCTCTGTCAACAGGGCAAGACAGTCAATGCCTGGTTTTCCTAGATCAATAAGTGATAAGAGTGGCTGATGTCAATAAATTTCTGATAGGTTTGTAATCAGAAATATGCTGCTTCTGCTGCTGAACACGTAGACTGAGAAAACAAGGAGATCTTGCTATGTACATTCTCATTCCTCCAACATCACCCTATATACCTTGGGATTTGATAAAAATCAGGTTTCACAACAGGAACTGCATTTGTATATCACAACCAAGGCAGAGAAATGATTTTTACATTTTACTTCATCTCCATTTTCTCTCCCAGGAAAAAGGAATAAAAAAACAGTTTTGGAGGTACATGTGTTTGTTTTCTAGAAACCATTTGCCCGTTTTCTAACAGTGATAGTCACTGTCACTGAGAGAAATGAAAGGATTCTATGATTTTGGCAGTCCTGGGTGAGAGCACATAATAATTGTGTTAAATGTAACTGTTCTGATTTCTAAATGACACTACTGTCTGCTACCTCTGCCCTATCACTGAACAACCTTGGACAGTGATTGCATGAGCTGATATTAGCTTACCCAAATGAAATCATATATGTGTCTTCTTCCATGATATGATGACGATGGAAATATGTTTCGTATGATAGCACATATGTAACCCATATTAAATTTTTTTACTGTCACAGGAAAGGGGAAGGGGAAAGGCAGAGGGAAGAAGGGAGAGAATTTGGAACTCAAGGTGTTAGAAAAAAATATTAAAAAATGTTTTAAGTGGAAGTAGAAAAAAAATCAAGCATTACTGAACTTAAAAAAAGATCATAGATTTAGAGTTAGAAGTGACCTTAGAAGCTATCTAGACTAACTCCCTCATTTTAAAAATGAGAAAACTACCTGTTAGAGGTTGTGTAATTTGCCCAAGGTCATGCAGAGATAAGCAAATGAGGCAAGAGGCTAGGATAGTATCATAGCCAACCTGAACAAAAGTTTATATGTTTCTTGAACTCTGTTGCTGAAGCTACTTGCACACGACCTACAGAAACAGAATGACTCTGTACCTTAAGATCAATTCTTCCGGCAAGCAGGGGGATATGACTGACAGTCCCTAGCATCCAGAATTCCTTCTGAGCTTTCAAATCCACACCACTCCCATTAGGTTTTGTCAAGAACCATGGTATTAAATGTAGCTCCAATCACTACCTCAGGGCATGATGATGGTTCAAAGTTCATGAGGAATTTGGGTATCTGGATACAACAAAAAGGGAACCTACTGTAGGGTAGCGATTAAGAGTTGTGCAGGTATGGGCAATGACACCACTCCACCTGGCAGTGGCACAGGGTAACCTATCCTAAAAGCTAGATTTGCTCATCCTGATAGTAGCCACTCCTTCCCCTGAAGGGCTGGGGAAGTTTTCCAGAAGAAGAATTTCCAGAAAGTCAAGGGCTTAAAACATTGGCTGAGATTTTGCATTTGTGATCTCAAGTCCACCAAAGAACACCTCTCCTCTTGATGTAATGACTGATGGACTAAACTTTTTTTTCCCCTGAAAATAAGAGCTTGCCTTAGAGAAAAAGAAGGAAATTAAGCCCACTATTATGTGCCAGGCATTGTGCTGAATACTTTAATATTTTACAAATATTATCTCATTGGACATCCAGTGATTGTCTGATTATTATTACATCTTGGATATTCTAGCTCTCAGATTTTTTTTCAGTCAATATGTGCTATCAGGTGTTTCCTTCTTGGACTGATCTCTGAAATTTATATTTACTTTCAAGATTTGTGGTCCCTTCCTTAAAATAATATACCCTTCATCAGAGGCATCTAGAAGTCCAATGGATAGAGCACTGTGCCTGAAGTCAGGACAACCTGGGTTTGAATTCAGCTAGTGCCAAATGGGCAAGTACTTAGCCTCCATTTGTTGCATTTTTTTCTTCTGCAAAAAGAGGATAATAATAATAATAATAATACCTCCCAAGATTGTTGCAAAAACAAAATGGAATAGTAATTGTAAAATACCCAGCACAGTACCAAGCATATAATAAGTGCCATATAAATGTTAGCTAATAATATTATTATTATTCTACTAATTTTAAGCCTCTAGTCTTTCTTTGCAAGCCCTGAAGGTCCATTTATGGTCCAGTAATTGGTTTCCCTGGTCATGAAAATATACTTAAACCTTCATGTTATAATCTTCAAGATAATCCTATTTTCTAGGAAGTATAGAAAAGGATGGTGTTCCTTTCTGGGAACTGCAAACCAAAGATAAACCAATTATCTACCACAGGAGAAGATATTTTATCTTTTTCCTCTGAAAAATATAAAAAAATATTCCTCCTTCCTAGAACACCCTTCTGCTTACTCTGCCCTTAATCCTTTTCACCTTTCCAAAGAGACTACTTTTATCAAGAGGCAATGTCACTTAATAGCTGGAAAGCCCATCCTTGAAGCCAGAAAACTTGACTAATATATGCTGGTTCTTTGATCCTAGGCATATCATTTAAGATTGTATGACTCTAAGAAGCTGTCTAAGACTATAAGTCACAGAGAAGGTGCTGACCAGCATTAAGAGAAGTTTTTCTTTACCCAGAATTCCCTATTCCAATAAAATATCCAGCCCTGTTAATAATAACAGCTAGCATTTCTATAGCATTTCAAATTTAAGAGATGCTTTACAATTATTAACTCATTTCATCCTAACAACAACCCTAGGAAATAAGGGCTATTACTATCCTTGTTGTATAGATAACAAAACTAAGGGAAACAAAAGTTAAGTGATTTTCCCAGTGTCACATAGCTAGTAAATAACTAAAGTCAGAATTGAACTCAGGTCTCCCTCATGCCAGGTACAGTGCTAGTTATCTATTGTTAATGATATTCCATACTCCAATGGATGTGTGAATGTGTGTGTACCCCTTCAGGCAATGCTGATGACAATCTAGCCATTCCTAGCCACTCTCCAGTTGCTTGTCTGTGTTTTCTAATAAGTCTGTCATAATATAGCTACTGAATAATTTGGGGCCGTCCTTTATCTTCACTTGGCACGTCCTATATTCTGGTAGATCATATGAAGCAGCCATCCTTTACTGTTGCTCTATGACCATCCGGCATGTCTTTTTTTTTTAAATCTGATGACATTTATAGAGAATTTTAAAATTGCTTTCCTCAAAATCCTATAAGATATCTAACAAAGGATTATTATTTCTATTTTACAGAAGAGGAAACACAGAACTCTAAAGTATTTTAACCCTTTTTAGTATTAATTCTAAGTCAAAAGAGTGGCAAAGGTAAAGCAACTGGGGTTAAGTGACTTGCCTAGGGGCACGGAGTTAGGTACTTGCCATATTTGAACCTCTGTCTTCATAGTTCTAGGTCTGGCACTCCATCTGCTGTATTACCTAATGGTGCCAAAACCCTCAAAATTAAAGTGATTTGCCTAGGTCCAGATGACTAGTAAGAGTTAGGACCAGGATTTGAACACAATTCATCACAAATCATTTAGCTACTCCTTTGTGCCAGACATTGTGCTAGGATCTAGGGTTTAAATAAATAAATAAAATGTGAGCTTACATTATACCAGGGGAGAATATATATATATATATATATATATATATATATATATATATATATATATATATATATATAATGATAGGATCTTGCTAAATTTAAATATGGCCTTTTTCCATTATGCCAATCTGATTATGATGCTCATCTTCAGCTAATACAACTAGTAGACTCAGTGAAGAGTATGCTGGACCTGAGTCAGGAAGACCTAAATTCAAGTTCATACTCAGGTGTATGACCTTGGGTAAGTCACTTAAAGTCTGCCTCAGTTTTTTCCATCTGTTAAATGTGGATAATAAGTTCCTGACATCTAATAAGATAATTAAATAAAAAAATGAAAATGAAAAAGCACTCTAACACCCTAAAAGTGCTATACGAATTAGATTAATCCACATTAGATTATAAACTCCTTGAACAACTGTCTTTTAACTTTTTTTATATCCCCATGACTTATCAAAGTACCTGGAATTTAGTAGGCACTTAATAAATGTTTATTGATTGATTGAAATAGATGCTAGCTATAAATATTATTACCCCCACAAAAAATAGTTGTATAATATATGCTATAAGCAAGATATTTTTGGGATTGCAAATGAAAATTTCTTCAATGCATATATATATATATATGTACATATATAAAAAAGATAAATAACAAGACAGAATGAAAAGTACTATTGTTCAGTCATCTTTGAAGTCAAGGCTTCATCTTTGGAACTTTTCCCTCTCACTTTCTAATTATGGAACAATAATCAAATCAATATCATCATAAAGTTGTTACTCCTCAAAAAGGTCCATTATTCTACTCCCCTATGGCTCTGCTCAGCAGCATCATAACTTTCCAAACCAAAATACCCTCTTCTAATCACCACTATCCTCAAGAAAAGCCTGGGATCCACAAATCAAATTTAAAGACCATGCCAAATGTTCATATGGGCCATTTGTGTCCACACTGTTATAGAGCCTTCCATGTTCATATCAGTCTAATCAGTCACAGTAGGACACACAGTACACTGACCGTACTACAGTGGTGTCATTTTGGTCCTCTCTGAATGCAAAGGGCAACAATCCATAAACCAATCAATCCTAAAGGCATTCTCTCCCACATTAGAACATAAGGACTTTGAGCAGAGATTGTCCTCCCTTTTGCATCACCAGAATGTGTATATAGTAAGACTTTAACTAATATTTTATCCATTTATCCAACCATCCATATCTATTTACCCATTCTTACTATCTCAAAATGCCTCTCCTTTCATTTCTCTTAAAACTCAGCTTAAGCTTCCCTTTCTTCAGAAAGCCTTCTCTATACTTCTCAATTACTAGTGGACCCTTCTTCAAAATTACTTTGACTTATCTTGTATGAAATTATATATGTACAAGTCTCCCTTGGTAGATATAAGTCACTTGAGATCAGAAGTCATTTCACTTCTCTCTTTGTACCCCAGAGCATGCACAGTGCCTGGAATATATAGGAATAGGTGTTTAATAAAGGCTTGTTCATACAACACTTCTTCCAAAGTTACCAATCATTTCAATAGGTAAATCTAATAGCTATTTCCCAGTCCTCATCCTTCTTGACCTCTCTGAAGCATGTGACCCTTTTAGCCACTTTTCCTTCCAGACACTATCTTTTCTCTTGGTTTTCATGGCACATATTTCTTGATTATTCTCCAATTTGTCATCTACACAGCTGCCAATGTTTTCTATCCACAGATCTAAAGTACATGTCATCCTCACCTCCATAAACTGCAGTGGTCCCATATAACCTTGAGCATCAAATAACTACTCTTTTTGGCATTTAAAGCCTTTAATAAATTGTACTCTGTCTGCATTTTCAATATTATTGTATATTTTTCCTCCTCCACAGTGCAATCTAGAGGAACTCTTCTTCCTGTGATTTCTCATTAAACAACTTTTTATCTCCTATATTTATATGCCTTTGCACTGGATGCGTCCCATGCCTGGAATGCACTCATTCATTCTTCATCTATGTTTTTAGAGTCTCATTTCCTTTAAAACTCAAGTTAAGCCTTGCATTCTTCACGGTCTTCCTTTTTCTTCTCAGTTACTAGTGGCTGCTCCTTAAAAATTCCTTTCATTTATTTTGCTTATAATTGTATATGTATATGTTGGTTCCATTGGTACATCATGAAAGCAAGGGACATAATGTGTCATCTCCAGATTTATTAAGCATTAGCATGCATGCATCCTACGGGGCTGGGGATATACAGTCAAACTAGTTTCTTTTCACCATCTCAAAGTGCAAAATTCAGAACTGCAGATATAGTGAGAGGTGGGGGGCTGTATATATTGATCTGAGTCTTTTGCATAGACATTGGTTCCATGGGAGATCAGATCATCAAATGAAATAGTATAAAGATAAAAGAGAAGAGAGTCAAGGTCAGAGACTTGAGAGATACAATTAGTAGGTACAATGTGGATGAGGAGCTACATAGTTATGAGCAGTCATATGGGTTGAAGAAGAATCAACAGAGAATAGTATCACAAAAATTAAAAAGAAGTATCAATAAAAAGATATCAATGGCATCAAATAGTAACCAGAAGGAATAGGATTGGGATGGGAGGGGGCATTAGATTTGATAACTGAGAAACCATAAACAACTTTGAAAAGTTTCATTTGAGTAATAGAGTCAGAATCCAGATTTCAAAGGTTTTAAAAGAGAACAAGAGGAAAAGGAGTAGAGGCACCTAACACATAAGGCAATGTCAAGACTTTAGTTAATACAGGAGAGAGAAATACAGGATGATAACTAATGGAGAGAGTGAGATGAAATGAGGCATTCTTTAAGGATGGAGAGCATTTTTTAGATATCAGGAATAAGCTAGTATATGAGAGTCTGAAGATTAAGAAGAGGGTAAGTATGCTTTTAAGGGCAGTATTCTGGAGAAGGTAGGAAGGAATAGGATCAAAGGTGAACATAGAGAAATTGCTGTTAGCAAGAAATTCCAAGTTTACTAAGCACTATGTGCCGCCAGCCTCTGTACTAAATAGTAGTGATATGAAAAAAGTCCATGATTTCAAAGAGTTTAAATATATAAAGAGTCTAATATATCATCTATAATTCACAACCTATAAAATAAATGCAGAGTCCTTGGAGAATATGGTCGTAACAGCTGAGGGAATAAGGAAATGTAAGTAAGAAGTAGCACTTGAGCTGAGTAGGTTTTTTTAAGCCAGGAAGTCTACAAAGCAGAGATTGGGAAAGAATTCCAAATGTAGGGAAACAGAGATAAGAGATCAATTGCTGATAATGTGATGAAATTATGATGAACAGCAAGAGGGCAACTAACCCTGTTCCAAATTCTATCCTGTCAGAAAACTTTATTCAATTGAGGGAACTGGAAGAAAACCTTATTGCAGTGTTTAAACCTAGCCCTGCAATTAAAAGATTGTCTCCCCCTATATTAAGGGTCCAGCCCTAAGCTGATGAATGGGATTAGACCCAATTTGTTGGGCATTTAGCATGCATTGTTTAATGAATCAATATGCTTGAAAGTTCAAACCTTTGTTTCCTCGGTTATTTCATCTTTTACTCATTACACTAGATCATAGATTGTATAAAGAGGAACAAAATGTCAGAAGATCAGGATGGTAGAGATCAGATTATTAAAACCTTTAAATGCCAAATTAAGTACCTTATATCTGATCCTGAAGAAATAGATAGGCATTGTAGTTTATTAAGCAAAAAAGTGGGCAGGGGTGGGGTGGGGAGTGGGAATGAACTTCTTCAAACAAATGTCCTGTTGATCCAGAAAGTCCATATGTCTGAAACAGCATTCAGCACCTCTTTCTAAATCTTTCCCTCTTCTGAACATTCTGATTACTGCTGAGGGTATCATCACCTTCCCTGTCATCCAAGTTCACAACCTCAATGTCAGCCTAAATTCTTCTTTCTTTCCCACTTAACACACCCAGGCAGCTGATGAACTTTAACATTTCTTTCTCTACAGCATTTCTCAAAAATGTCTTCTTTTCTTTGCTCACTAAGTCATAATTCTAAATCTACCACTGCATAATTTCACATGACCATATCTTTCTAGTATTGTTTCACATTATTCCCTTGTATATATCCTATGCCATGACCAAAGGGCACTATTATCTATTCGCTGTTCTGGTTTCAGGCTTTCTTGCCTCTACACCTTTGCTAGGTCCTTTCCCTATAACAGAAATGATACCTCCTTTTTTCCATTTCTGTCTCTTAACTATGTAGTTGTCTTTTAAGACTGAGCTCAAATATCTTTGGGCTTTAAATAAAATCTCACCTGAAACCTCCAACTTTCCACTTGGGAACTTCATCCAACACTGCATATTTCTCATATATATTTATCATGATGTGCTGTATATCAATAATAGTATCTGGCACATGTATTACTGGCCCTGTTTTCAAGATGAGAAAACTGGACCTCAGAGAAGTTAAGTGACATACCCACCATCACACAGTTGTTCAGTATCAGAGCTGGGATTTGAACTTGTCACAGAATCCTAAAACCTCATGATTAGAAAGGACCTGAGAGGTCATTTAGTCCAAACCATACCTAAACAAGAATCCCCCTGTAGTGTATTCAACCAGTGGCTACCCAACTTTGGCTTAAAGATCTGATTGCGAAATCACTGCTTTCTTTAAACTTCACCACAACTATTTGTGTCCTTCTGCACTGTTTGCTAGATTGTAAAGCTCCATGAAGGCAGAGGTCTTGTTTATTTTGCCTTTGCACATAGTAGACACTATATTTATTCAATAATGAGCAGGTGTCCACACTGCAACTCAAAGATAGCAAGGTTGCTTTATAAAGTCATACTAAGGTCTATCTCTTTGCTTTCCCATCATACCAATTTCCAAAATTGGTTGCTTATCCAGCAAGGCTGTCAGCTCAAAACTTTAATAAAATAGAGGAAATATTGCTCTCATATATTTTTAAAGACCTCTAGAGGGGAAAAATGTTCTTGTGCCCTTCCCAGATCCCACCAGTGTTTAATAACCTTCATTCTCAAGCAATTTTTCTTCATATCATTCACCTAAATCTTAGCCATTACTATTTTAAGTTTAGTTAAACAAAGACTTTCTCTTATCCAAAGTCAAATAGACACAGTCTGATGAATTAGCTTTACTTTTCTGAACCATTTCTCAGTGAATACAAGGTCTAGTATATAGATTTGAACTGAATGTACTAGAGTGCTATAGTCCCATTTGGTCCTAAAAGTTCCATCTCAAGCATTTCTGACTATGGATTACAATTTAACATAGAGTAAAATATCAAAGTGATCCGAACAAAAGGCATTGCCAGAGCAACATAAGATGCACTAATGAAAATGGAATAGTATTTTATGAGCTAATGCTTTTTTTAGTGTGCTTATTTTAGATTCCTAGAAAATTCATTTAGCTTCTCAGAAGTCTCTTGTAAAATCTCTTTATCCTTATTTTAGCCCTCATTTAAACCCATCCAAGAGAATAAAGTCATGTGTATGGCTAATTCCAAAAGGATTAGAAAGGGTCCAATCTCATGAGAATGTCTCTCAGACTTAATGCCATTGTAAATGGTAAAAAAGAACTGGTAATGTGGAGAAGTAGGGACATTAATTCATTGCTGGTGGAGTTGTGAACTGATCCAGCCATTCTGGAGGGCAATTTGGAACTTTGCCCAAAGGGCAATAAAAGAATACCTACCCTTTGATCCAGCCATAGCACTGCTGGGTCTGTACCCCAAAGAGATAATGGACAAAAAGACTTGTACAAAAATATTCATAGCTGCGCTCTTTGTGGTGGCCAAAGACTGGAAAACAAGAGGATGCCCTTCAATTGGAGAATGGCTGAACAAATTGTGGGATATGTTGGTGATGGAATACTATTGTGCTAAAAGGAATAATAAAGTAGAGGAATTCCATGGAGACTGGAACAACCTCCAGGAAGTGATGCAGAGCGAGAGGAGCAGAACCAGGAGAACATTGTACACAGAGACTAATACACTGTGGTATAATCGAAGGTGATGGACTTCTCCATTAGTGGCGGTGTAATGTCCCTGAACAATCTGCAGGGATCTAGGAGAAAAAAACATCATTCATAAGCAGGGGATAAACTGTGGGAGTAGAAACACCGAGGAAAAGCAACCGCCTGAATACAGCGGTTGAGGGGACATGACAGAGGAGAGACTCTAAATGAACACTCTAATGCACATAGCAATGGGTTCAAATCAAGAAAACATGTAATGCCCAGTGGATTTACGTGTTGGCTATGGGGCGGGGGAGGAAAAGAAAATGATCTATGTCTTTAATGAATAATGCTTGGAAATGATCAATAAAATATTTAAAAAAAAGAACTGGTAAAGGATGTGCAAGTTCAGAGAGTTGGGCAGCTCTAAGAAGTCATGATTGTCTAGATTTGTGGAAATGAAGTATGAAGCAGCAGAAGTAAAGACCTCCTTTGCTATTTTAAAAAATTAACAGTACTCCCTTCCAAAATGTAAGAGCTATTGGTACTAATTTTAGAAACCTTAAAGAATAGCCAGTGCATTACCAGGCAATGAGTTAGTCTATCCTACTATTGCAATTTCCCAATCATTCATAGCTCAACATTCTAAAGTTGAATGAATAAATTAATTACTTTTATTTTTTAACCCTTACTTTCTCCCTTAGTATCAATTCTAAGAAAGAAGAGTGACAAGGACCAGGCGATGGGGGTTACATCATTTGCCCAGGGTCACACACCTGGAAAGGGCCTGAGGTCCGATTTAAATCTGGGTCCTCTTTACAACAGGCCTGATGATTTATCCACTGCGCTAGCTAGCTGCTCCAATGAACTGCTTTTAAAAGCATTTGTTAAGTATTTATAAATGCCAAGCATTAGGGATACAAATACAGAATTAATTAAGCCCCTTCCTTCAAAGAGCTTACATTCCACTAAGAAGAAGCAACACACATAGAGGAATGGTGTTCAGATGGAGGTATTTTGGTTTGAAAAATAGCAGGGATGGTGAATGGAGTCCTAGAAGCAAGAAAACCAATTTAGTTATGGTTCCAAAAGGGAGGCCGTGTAGTTATTACATTACCCTACAAGAACTGCCTCTAGCCTCCTGCTTCCAAAGAACTCCCAAAGGTTCCGTGACAATAAGCAAGACCAACAGAGGGTGCCTATATATTGGGATGGATTTGATGGTGGTCATTTGCCTCAAGCCCAGAACCTTCTTCTGTAGGAATCTTAGCACTTGAATCAAGTAAAGAGATCCTATAACATGTAAACTTTTAGACAGATTATACAGGAATTCTATAACAAATGCTATGCCTGCTTTTGACCCTGCAGAGCCTGTGACCTTTGAGTGCTCGAAAAGTTGGGTATAGAGACATTAATGCCCTACTTACCCTCCCATTGAAAGGCTAGTTTGGGAAATGGGACTTTTTAACTTTTATTTTCTTCTCACCTGAACCTGGCCAAGGAATTAATAATTTCATTTTCCTTTGGGCTGATGAATCTGTGCCCATTATGATGCAATCCCACTGATTCCTGCTAAAATGTTCCTCAATCAATGGAAAAGCATTTATTAGGCACCTACTATGTGTCAGAGCAGATAGGTGGTGCAGTGGATAGAGTACTGGGCCTAGAGTAAGAAAAGCCCATTTTCCTGAGTTCAAATCTGGTTTCAGATACTTCCTAACTATGTGACCCTGGGCAAGTCACTTCACCCTGTTTGCCTCAGTTTCCTCATCTGAAAAATGAGCTGAAAAAAGGAAGTGGCAAACCATTCCAGGATCTCTGCCAAGAAAATCCCAAATGGGGTCACCGAGAGTCAGACACAGTGCCCAAGCTAGGAGAAAAGGAAACAGTCCCTGTCCTAAAGGATCTTACATTCAATCTACTGTGTCTCCTTGTAACTGAATGTTCGACTGGTTTGTTTTACCTCCTGAAATGATACTAACACACGAAGGAAAAATAAAATACCTTTTCAAAGACTGTCTTTTGCACAGTACCTTTTATTAACTTTTTAAAGGACTTTCTCCTTTCCCATTATTTAATTTGATGCTGTAGTAAGCAAAGAAAGATTGCAAAATGCTTACAATAAGCCTGCCAAATAGGACACGTGTGGAGAAATATGTGACAAGGAAATCACTTTAAAAGACTGATATATATTAATTTAAGGTCGCCAAGGAATTCAGCTATGTAATTCCTAAATGAAAACTCAAGTCAGCCGTCAGCCTTTTATAGAGTTTAATTACAAACAGGAGGAAGAAAGGAATTAGAGAGAGAGAGAGAGAGAGAGAGAGAGAGAGAGAGAGAGAGAGAGAGAGACAGAGAGAGAGAGAGAGAGAGAGAAAGGGGAGAGAAGGGAATAGGGCTTAAATACCCCCTCTGTTTAGGCTGGGCCAAAAGGCCCAAGCCCTTAGATAGCTGGGGCAAAGAAAGGAGATCAGTCCCTATTACTCACGTGACCAAAATGGAGAAACAGTCTCAGAGGCCCCCACCTCCAGCTTCCTTCAGAGCAAGCTTCTCAGAGCACCTCTCCAACCACTCAGAGCCAAAACTCTCCCACCAACCCTCAGTCCTCAGACCCCTCTATCTTTAAGGAAACCATCCAAGTTCCCTCCCCTCAGTTCTCACATCTACCAATCACTGTCCATCATTTTCCCTGTGCCAATGGTGGCTCTAGCTTAACCCAGGACCGCCCAGAGGTCTGTGGCTTTGCACATGTCTGTTGGAGGTCATATTCTCAAATAATTAAATCTTAATCTTTTGCTACAGCCCTTCCTAAATCCTGTTACCCTGAGTAGGGTAGAGATTGGAATAATTAATTTTTGATCTATGCTGCTGCCCTTCCTAAATCCTGTTAGGACTGAGTAGGGTGGAGATTGCAATTTCCAAGATTTGGTTCTGTCATTCCAAGTATCTCCATTGTATCAATTCTAAAATCAATCATGACTCAAAGAAATTCCTGTTCTATGCTTAAGCATAGGTCATAGCCCTTTCCATTGTTCAGCAAAAGGTTTCTGTCCTAAAGTAATCTTAAGAAGGGAGGAGGAGGAACCTCCCTTGTCAATTGGGTTCACATTCCAATAGACTATCACTAAGAAATTTTCCAAGTATGAAATTTCCCAATGGTGAAATTTCCAACATTTATAAGTCTAAGAAATTTTAAGGTTTACAAATATCAATGGGAATATGAGGTAAGGACTCGGGCAAGAAATAGATAAGGAAAAATTATACAACTGTAGCTCTCCAAGTACCAGGGCAGATGCTTATTAGGCATTGGCTCCTTCAAGAAGCAGCAGTAATAACTCCATCTCCTGAGACACCAGTAGCTTCAGCTCTATTGGTACAGAAGTTTTAAATAAAACTGCAATAGAGTTTGAGTAGCAATGACCATCTTTTCAATCATTCGACAAACTTTTATTAACCATCTATTGCATGAAAGACCTCATGATAGTCTTTGGGGATACAAAAGAAAATCAAAAACAGTCTCTGCTTTTTAGAAACTTAAATTCTATTGGAAAGACATACCATTTGAACAAATGAATAAAATATAATTTAAGGGAAAAAAGTAACCCTTAAAACTAGAGATGGACCAAGTCTTCAAGGAAACAAAGGGAGAGGTGAGTATAGAGTGCATTTCAGGAACAGGAAGGCCTCTCCAAAGAAGAAATAAGAGATATAATGTTGAATTCAAGGAATAAAAAAAAGCACTAACTTGCTTAGAACAGATTGTTGAGTTTTGTTGTGTGTGTGTGTGTGTGTGTGTTTTTACCAGACATGACTAGTTGACACGAATCAGCTAGATAATTACTTCTAAATCCTATATTTCTGGGCCTCACAAAGCCCAGAAATATAATGGGCTCTAAATTAATAAGAGCTCACAGTTCTATAGTGCTTTAAGGAACAAAGAGAGAACTAGAATATCTTGGACTTAAAAGAGACCCTAGATATCATATAATCCAATTCTTTAACAGATGAGGAAACAAGTAATTTCCTCAAAGTCAAGCAGCTAGCAAATGCCAGTGCCAACAACCCCCCTGGCATCCCAGAAGATGCATGACTCTTGTTCCACATGATTTCTGGCATCTGGAAGACTGGACTCTGACCCAGAATGAGGTCAAGTCTGTCCAAGCAGGGAAACTGACAAAAAGTGACATCATGGAGTGTATAAGTTAGGGATAGAGGATGCAGCATTTCTTTCTTGGCAAGACAGGGCGAGCTTTTTTTCTAGGCAAGCAGCCAGAGTGAACAGGAGCATGCCATGAGCAGTGAGCTCAGGTTATCTAGTTAAACAGCCATGTGATTATGTGTCCTTTCTTGGCTCCACTTAAATAAATAAATTAAATTAATATTTATGAACTAAATAAATAATAATGAATTACTATACAGTCTCCAGAGAATTTTAATCTGAACAGGTTAAAATAAATGGACATGTTTAGTTTATAGGAAATTAGGACTTAGGAGAGTTGTGATAACTGTCTTCAAAGAATTTAAACTGCTCTACTATTTGAGGAAGGATCAAACTTATTTTATTTGGCCCCAAAGGACAAATCAAAGAGTAAGGAGTGGAAGTTGCAAAGAGATCAATTTAGGGTGCATGTGAGGAAAAACTTTTCAGTACTTATTTTATCTCCTCTCATACTCCTTAAAGTCACTGGTCATAGAGATACAGTCGGATTGCTCTTTTTTCCCCAATGCCACTTTCAGATACTTCTTCCACTTCTATGAGCTAGCAACTTCTGTTCCCTTGGGGTTTACTCTACTCAAATTTGTCAACCACTCCAGATCTCTGTGATGAATATTTACTAGCCCCAGGACATTCTTTTTCTTATTTCATGGGTTTAGTCTCTGGTTCCAAATTCTCTTCATCACAATTCTTGTCCTCATACTAGAGGATTATTACATTCTGGTCAATGTTACTTCAAAATGTCTCATCTAATGAGTTTCCCCCCCCCCACACTCAAATTCCAAGACCTACTTCACTCTTTCATCTCAAATATGCATAGTCATATTCTTTTTTTTTAAATCCTTACCTTCCATCTTAGAATCAATATTGGGTATTGGTTCTAAGGCAGAAGAGTGGTAAGGGCTAGACAATGAGGGTTAAGTGTCTTGCCCAGGGTCACACAGCTAGGATTTATCTGATGAAGCCAGATTGGAACCCAGGACCTCCCATCTCTGGGCCTGACTCTCAATCCACTGAGTCACCCAGCTGCCCCCTGCATAGTCATATTCTTAATCTTTAAATCACTAATAAATCTTCCATTTTCACTTGGTGAAAAGAACTTGAAATTGCTTTATTCCATCATAATGCTCCATTGTCCCATAGGCTTTACTTAACCCTAAATCTAACTTTCTTCCTCATATGAACCTCCAATAACCAGTATTTTCTTAGGCTAATACTTCTGCCCTCTCTACACTTTCTTTATAAATTGCAACTTTTTCTAGAACCAATCCATCCATATACTACCCTTTACTTCCCTTGATCCATTGTTCCTCACATCTTGCCAAACTTGATCCTAGGTTACTCTTATGGGCATTTTCCTTTGCTTCTGCTTGGGTGATATTGAATGAAGCTGGAGGAAGTCACACAGTTGTTTCCTGTGTCCTTTATAACTTTATGTGATCTAATCTCAATTTGACTCTCACCTCAGCAAAGGTAATCACAGGATCATAGAATAAGAGCTAGAAGGGATCTTCTTGTTGTTGTCATTTTCATTTGTGTCCAACTGTTTTTGATGCCATTTGGGGTTTTCTTAGCAAAGATGATGGAATGGTTTGCCATTTCCTTTTCCAGCTCATTTTACATATAGGGAAACTAAGATAAACAAGGTTAAGTAGCTGGACCAGAGTCACATAGCTTGTGTCTGGGGTCAGATTTGTACTCAGGTCTTTCTGATTCCAGGACCAGCACTCTATCCACCATACTACCACCTAGGGTTCTTAGAAGTCATCAGATCCAACTTCCTCATTTTATAGATAAGGAAACTAAGGGTTGAGAGCAACTAAGTGATTTGTCCCTGATCACAAAGCTCATGTCTAAAACAGGATTTGAACTCAGATCTTCATGACTCAAAGCCCAGGACTCTATCCAATGTACCAACTAGATTCCTCCTTTTATCTACATGGCACCCCACAATGACTATTTCAAACCTTTGCTCCTGTCCTTAAATAACCCAGGATATTTCTTTCCTTCACTCTCCAAGCTGAAGAACTCTATACTTTCCAAAGGAAATTTAAACCATTTCTTAAAGAATTACCTCTTACCTCTTCCTTATTTCACAACTTTTCATTCTTATTTCAAATATCCTTCGTACAAAAACTTTTCACTTTGAACTATTCATCTACATTAACACTTTACACTGCATTATCTTCTCCAAGAAATATTTCTCACTGTAGTCCCCACTTTAGTACCTCTACATCTAGGGATTTCTTCTTTCCTGTTTATAAGCATTCCCTAGTCTCCTCCCATTCTTAAAAAAAAAAAACCCTTACTATATCCTTCCATCTCTATAGCATTCTATATCTCTACAAAGTTATCAAAGATCTCTTAATTGACCCAATTAATTATCAGTCCTCACCCTTCTTTGCATCTCTTTGTCATTTCATACTGTTGACCTCCCTCAAAGATTCTCTTTTTCTTAGGCTTTTCATAACATGATCATTTCCAGATTCTCTTTGTTCTTGTCTTACTTTTCTTTTTCAATATCCTTTGCTAATTTACCACACCTATAACACAATCTAACTGTGGTGTACCACCAAGGCTTTGTCCTGGGCTCTGTTTTTTTTTTTACTTTATTCATTTTCTGATTTGGTGACCTCATCATTTGCCATCTGTTCAATTATGATCTCTAAGAATGACTCCCAAATTTAATATCTAGCCCTTTCCTGAGTTACACAGTACTGCATTACAAACTGCTTATATTATATTTTAACCTGAATGACCCATATGAATATCAAATTCAACATATCCAAAACAGAATTTATTATTTTCCCCAAAACCTAATTCTTTTTCATTCTTCCCTTTTCCTGTTTAAAACGCCAACGTGCTTCCCAGGTAGAAAATATTGTTGTCATCCTTGAGTCTTCACTCTTACCCCACAAGATATAACCAGCTGCCAAATAATGTTGTTTAGCTCCTCATTATTTCTCTTTTATATAGCCTCTCTCCCCTCATGTGCCCTCATCACCTCTCAACTGATCTTTTATAGCAACCTCTTATTTGTTCTCCCTAATTCAAGTTTCTTCCTACTCCAATCCATCTTCCACACAAGCGCCAGTTTCCTAAAACAAAGATGTGGCCATGTCACCTCTGTTAAGGAATTATCTCAGTCTCATTGGAAAATCACATACATCAGCAAAGGTCAAAGCTAGATCAAACTGCAAGTAAAAAGATTTTCTAACATGCTGAGGAATCTGCTCTTGATGTTAATTCAGATTTTTGGAGTATAGATTTGGTTTTTATAATCTTACAGGTCTTCTTAGTATACACAGACTATCAGCAGCATTCTGGGGAAACTGTGGATAAAAATGTAAAGCACTGCATAGGAGATGGATGAGTAGAGAAAGAGTGTTATGGGAGAAAAGGGAATATTCAAAAATAAAGTGGCAAAATTTATCATCTGGATATGAAAACATTCCCTATTGAAGGGTTGAAAAAAGTAGGAGACAAAATACTTTTATAATTGTAAATACAATTCTTTTAAGAAAAATTGCAATTCAGTTATCCAAGGTTAACAGTCATTGTAATAACATGGGATCTACTTTACCACATCCTTGCACAGGTTTGGAGACTCTAATATTAAGCTACCAAGTGAGTCAGATATTTCCACATTATTTGTTCTGTAATATTTGTAGGGAAAATGAGTGGGACTTATGAACAGGGGATACAGAAGGTTTTGTAATAGGGAATGGAGGAGTTGAAGGGAAAGAGGGAATATGGTTGCCATTGAGGTAAAAGGAGAGAGATGCCCCTTGCCAAGAGGCAATTTTTGAGAAGTAGGGTTCCTGAGAAATGGGTCACTTATGATAGCCTGAGGGAATGTCTTCTCTATAGAATGATGTTGCATATACCCCAGAGCAGATAAGCACGGACCCTCCTGAGGGACAAGCCTCCCCCCAGACTTAGTCGCCCAGCAAGGGTCTAATAAGGACTGTTTATAGTTGATTGCTGTCTTGAGGTTCAGCTCCCTCTATGTCCTCTGAAACGTTAGTCCTCTTATCTGACTGCGATATTCAAATAAAGATAAATTTTAATAACAAGTTGGATCGGGGTGGTATCAGGGAAGAGGGATTTACCTAGATGAGGTTTTGAGTCTCTCTCAGCTTGTGAGCTGAGGCCAGGCCTCGCAGGCTGGAGGGTTTCCTTTATTCCTGTATATGCTAATCTGTGCTAGTTTTCTTAAATTCAAAGTCTTAGCAGTAGACAGCAAGCAACAAGAAAAGTTCTCACCTTCAGAGCTGGTTAGGCCTGTCTATTTGGGCTGATGCCCCTAAAGACCAGCTTTACAGTCCAAACTACTTCCCTTAAGTTCTTCTGTCTGATGAACACAATCACAAGGATCCAGGTGGAGCACACAGTTGGGACATTCAGAAATAGAGGCACTTCTCTTCAGAGACAGGGAGAGAGACCTTCTACCAGTTCCAGGACCAGGAAGGAAGTGCTCATCACAAGACCAATTGCCACTCCTAGTTGCCCCTTTCCCCCACCAACTGTCAGTCTTGTCAATATCTTTTCTCTAACATTCCACCTGTTGGTTCCAACTCAGTGGCAGACAGTCCAAAACTTGCTTTAGTTTTCCTTTCCACAATTCACCAGTGTCATGAAATGATTATAGTTCCCCTTTTTCCACTATATATCCTTCTTTAATAAACTCTAAGAGTTTCCTAATTACCTCTGGGGTAAACTACTTATCTAACATTTAAAGAAAACATGACCCTTCTTTCATTTTCCAGTCTTTACATACATTACTCCTCCCATGTACTCTCCAGTCTAGCCATACTGGCCTCTTTGCTGTCTCTCATACATGACACTTAATTTCTCAACTCTGTGACTTTGTAGAGATTGTCTTCTCTACTTACAATGCACTGGTTCCTCAAATTAAAAGACTTCTGGCATTAAAAGTCATGGTTTCCTTTAAAATCAAATGCCTTCTCTATAGGAAGCCTTTTCTGATCCTTCTACATAGTAGTGCCTGCCCTCCAAAACTGTTTTATATTAATTTTGTATATATTCTATAAGTATTTATGTATATATATATATATTTTTATATGTTGCTTTTCTATTGTAAATATAAGCTCTTTGAAAGTAGGGATCATTTCATTTTTACCTGTGTCTTCACCACTTATCATAAGATATGGTACCATAGTAAATTTAATAAATGAATGTGAATTGAATCATTGATTGAAAATGGCAGGGAACAAAATTTAGGCTCAATTTAAAGAAAATCCATAATAATTATAACTGTGGAGAAGTAGAATGGACTGCCTAGAGATAACTGAGTGACTATTAAAGAAATGATGGTTTCTCATTTGTTGAAAATATTGTTGAGAGATTTCTTTCCAGGTAAATTAAGTGAGGGCCTCCTTTCCACTCTGAGATTCTATTATATTGTGAGATAACAGAAAATACAAGTCAATGTCAAAGGTAATTAATTTGCCTCCCTTAATTAATTTGCATGTACATTAGAAATATCTGATATTCATTATTCATGTCATTTATGGTTGAAATATTGTGTTTGTGATTTTTTTGGTAAAGTTTTACAAATAACTTCTATTTAATGTTTTGAAGAAGAAAACAGATTTAATGAACTTAGATTATTTTGACTTGCATGGCCTTTCTTGGAACATACTATTCCATTAGTTCAAGAACAACTTGAATTTATAGCATTATATTTCAAATTAATAAAAATTGAGAAACCACAAATTGCTGTAGAGATCTAGGTGATCAGAACTGTGCTAGGGCTAAATCAGACAACCACATTAAGGGAAAAAAAACAGGAAAGCTTCTGCAAAGTTCATTTGGAAGAGGAAAGAATTTTCATATGTCAGTTTATCATTGGGTTGCAAGAAACATGCAAATAAAATATTCTTTCTGGCAATAAATGGGACTGTATCACTTGCTTAACTTAAACATTTGAGAATCATACATTGTTATTTAAAAGCTTTAAGCAGGAGTCATAACATTATTAATGATATTGCAAACACCCGGTGGTTTTCCAAATATGCAACAGCAATGATTAGTTCAGAGATGGGTAAAGGCTATTTTCTCCTTTTGAGCCTAATTGTAGGAATTTTAAGTACAGAACATCTGGTATATGCATATTCCCCATTCATAACAACACCAGAATCCACCAGAGCACTAGAGGATGATAGTAAAAACTAAGGGAAACATTCATTCCCAAGCCATAAGCCCATTCCCATTTCAATATACCTCCATTTGAAGTGCCTATTCTAGTTCACCCAGACTTTGTTCTTCCTGCAGGTCTAAACTATCTTCATTAGCAGCAGCTTGAATTTGCCAAGACCCTCTAAAGATCTTGTCACTGATATATTCCTCCCTCCCTCCGACCTCACCTTTATTTCATCCCTTCATGGCAGATTCTCTGTGCCTTCCAACTTGGCCATTAGCTAAGATGAAGTATACAAGAGATGAAAAGGAAGATGAGGACCAAAGACTAATGCAAAGGAATAGAATAGTTCTGTAAGAAGAGTGGCTAAAAGGGATAAGTCCACAACAAGTTGGGTTTTGCTACATGTGGTAAGAATGACAGAAAGTGCTTGAGGAGTCATGAAGGGAGGTGATTTGGCCTTGTGCATTCGTGATGTATACACTTGGGAGCTGAGGGAAATGGCTAGATGTCTTCAGGGAATGGTCCAAGGGTTAAAAAGCAAAAGAGATCTTTAAATTAAAGAACAAGATTAGACTTTGGAAGTCTTCCAATCCAACTTTCCATAAAGGAACTGTGCTAATGATTAATAATAATAATAATGGAGATGAGATTTTCACTGTACTCTTAATGATAGAGAACACATCTGGAGAATCATCTGTGGTTCTTGAGAGAAGGAAGGAAGGAAGAAGGAAGGCAGGGATTTATTAAGCACCTACTATATTGCAACACTGTGCTAAGTGCTTTACAAATATTTTATTTGATCTTCAGAACAACTGGAAGAATAGGCGATATTATCCCCATTTTACAGCTGAGGAAACTGAAGCAATTAGGGATTAAATGTTCTTGCCTACAGGAAGCATAGAATGGGGCTGCCTTGGTAGGGAAAACCCTATTATTACTGAGAGTATTTAAATAAAGGACAAATAATGACTGCTAGGGAGGAATTCTACATGATATTTCAGGTACCTTCTAACTTTAGTATTCCATGAATCTCTGAGAATCAGTCTAATTACATCATAACAATAATATATAAAATACTTGTGACACAATTTGTTTATGTCTATGAGAAATAACATCTTGGTGCTCCTAAATGTTTTGAATAAAAATTTCTGGATGGTGAGTATTTTAAAACCAAGGATAGGCACATGAAGAAGTGCTCCACATCTCTTATAATCAGAGAGATGCAAATCAAAACAACTCTGAGGTATCACCTCACACCTAGCAGATTGGCTAACATGACAGTTATGGAAAGTAATGAATGCTGGAGGGGATGTGGCAAAGTAGGGACATTAATTCATTGCTGGTGGAGTTGTGAACTGATCCAGCCATTCTGGAGGGCAATTTGGAACTATGCACAAAGGGCGATAAAAGAATGTCTACACTTTGATCCAGCCATAGCACTGCTGGGTCTGTACCCCAAAGAGATAATGGACAAAAAGACTTGTACAAAAATATTCATAGCTGCGCTCTTTGTGGTGGCCAAAAATTGGAAAATGAGGGGATGCCCATCAATTGGGGAATGGCTGAACAAATTGTGGTATATGTTGGTGATGGAATACTATTGTGCTCAAAGGAATAATAAAGTGGAGGAATTCCATGTGAACTGGAACAACCTCCAGGAAGTGATGCAGAGCGAGAGGAGCAGAACCAGGAGAACATTGTACACAGAGACAAACACACTGTGGTATAATCGAATATAATGGACTTCTCCATTAGTGGCGGTGTAATGTCCCTGCACAATCTGCAGGGATCAAGGAGAAAAAAAACACTATCCAAAAGCAGAGGACAAACTGAGGGAGTAGAAACACCAAGGAAAAGCAACTGCCTGACTACAATGGCTGAGGGGACATGACAGAGGAAAGACTCTGAGCGAACACTCTGATGCAAATACTAACAACATGGCAATGGGTTCAAGTCAAGAACACATATGATACCAGTGGAATCACGCTTCGGCCACGGGGGGTGGGAGGGAGGAAAAGAAAATGATCTTTGTCTTTAATGAAAAATGCATGGAAATGATCAAATAAAATACTATAAAAT
Organism: Monodelphis domestica; assembly: GCF_027887165.1. Lineage (NCBI taxonomy): Eukaryota > Metazoa > Chordata > Mammalia > Didelphimorphia > Didelphidae > Monodelphis > Monodelphis domestica. The sequence continues at coordinate 341,978,770 of NC_077228.1, read as the reverse complement.
TAAAAAAAAAAATAAAAGCACTTTAAATTTAAAAAAAAAAAAAACCAAGGATAGGAAGTCAGATAAGTGGCTGACATAAAAGGACAAATGAGTAAAAACAAATAAAAATGTGTGACCTAAAAAGAGAGTAAACAGAACTGCAAACTAAAAAAATGTGAGAATTAGGTTACAATTTACTGTGTACTGAGATTATACAGGGAAGGATTTGGGTTTTGTGTAGCACATCAAACCTGCTGGGTATCAAAAAGCAGAATGATCCCAAGAACATTTTTTCTTCAGAAGACTCAGAAGAGAATGTCATGATCAGTTGCTCAGTTGGAAAAGGACTTGGCAGAAGAATTAGACAATGGTTGATTCTGAAAACAATTGGCCCTTTTATTAAATAAGTTTAAGGGATGTCACTGAAAGGGGAAATCTCAGGCTTTTAGTGGAAACACCTAAGGGAATGGAAGGCAGGGGCACTAAGGGAAAAGGAGTCAAGCAACCCACTAGCCCCCTCAAATTAAATCTGGGACTGGCATTTCCAAGGCAATAGGAAGGGGTAGAAAAAAAAGAGTATGACCATGGATATCTCCAGGAAGCTCTTTGTGCATTGGTAATTAAAGGGGGTGGGCAGTGAGGTGACTCAGTGGATAGAGAGTCATACTTGAAGAAATGAGGTCTTGGGTCCTTTGGGCCTCAGCCACCAAAGCTTAACTTTATAGAGGGCAGTTCCTGAATTTTCCAGCTCAAGGTACTTTCTGTCTGTGGCTCTTCTTGGTCTGAACTCCATGGAATAAGATGTCACCTGAGGTCCATTCCCCAATTCTAGCTCTACTCCCCCAAATCAGCTTTCCACTTTCATTTTGTGCAGTTGTCTTCTCCCATTATAATTTAAGTTCCTTGAGTTCAGTAACTATCTTTCTTTTTCTTATTTGTATCCTCAGCACTCAGAAGAAACACATTTAGAAGGCACTCAATAAATGTTTATCAAGTTGAATTGGAAGAGAGTATCATGACTTTCTTTTAAGTGGCTGCTCCCAGGACTGGGTACATGTTTATAAAAACACATAAATTCTAATTCCTGGGTCCATTTCTAATCTCGAGGTGACTAACCTCTCTACATTTTTATAGATTCTTTAGATTCTGCACCTCTATGCATTTTTAAATGTACTCTTCAGAAAGTCAGCAACATTGACCTCCTTACTTTTTCCCAAATAAGACACTCCATCTCTTGATCCTAGGCATTTTCTACTGTTCTCCATGCCTAGAGGGCTCTCCTTCCTCATCACTGCTCCTAGTTTCCATAGCTACCTTTGCATTCTAGTTAAAATGTATAGTATATGACTGGAGTCATATACTCCTCCTAGTGATCTAGGCTTAGCTTTATCTGACCCTGAGTTTCATCATCTTCACAATGAAGGGATTAGGCTAGGTGAACTTAAACATCTCTTCCAAATCTATGATTCTATCCATTTGTGCTATCCTTCTCCCAGGGATGTTTGCTTTTTAATGTAGGTTGCTTGGTGACCAAAAACTCCAGAAATCCAAAGTAGTAAATCTCTAATACTGAAATTACAGTCATGGGCTAATGAAGGAGATAGTTTAAGTCTGGCAGCCTTTTGAATCCCACACAGGATCCCCAAACAATTTCCCTTCTGCTTTCCTTTATTGTATAAGTTACAATAGCTATGAGATATTAATAAGCTGAAGGAATGTAGATCGAGGACCAAGACAGAAATAAAGGAAAATTCCAAGCCTCATCTCTTCTAATTAGAGTGGTTTGACTGTATCCTAGGAAACCACTAGGGAAAACAAGTGCTTGTGTCGGGTCTTTAAAAATAGGTACCCTACGTGAATGACAGAAAAATTATTTCCTCACAACATAATGAAATTATCTAACACAAAATCCAGTGACTACATATATGGTTTTTTAAAAGCCATAGCTTCTAATGGAGAAATAAATTGGATGACTTTCACAAAGCCAACAGTTGCCTCCTATTCCAGGTGAAGCATAGAGTACTCACATGTATGTGAAAGGTGGAATAAAAGGAAGAATCCATACAAAATAATGGTAAAAGTACATCCTCATAGGCAGCCTGCCTCATTACAAAATGACACAAAACAATCACTTGTGGCCATATATAGACTATGAGCCATGTTATGGATTTAAGGACAGTCTTACCAATAAATAAAATAGGTAGTCATTTACAGTGTGATTTTAGGAATATTCAAAGTCCCTCCTGTCTGAATTCATCCTACCATAGTGCCTGACACAATCATTTTTAGAGTGTCTATTTAGATTTTAAGTTGTTTCCCAAAAGACACTATTGTAAGGGGTAAATTTAGGGGGTTTTGACCAATATATTATCCTTATGGTCACCAGGGATTAATTCAAATCCCAATAAAAATACTCAAGTCGGTTTGGGAATTTTATGGTGGTTTAATTAATATAGAGGGAAGGAATTAAGGAGAGAGAGGAAAAAGAGTATAAGATTTCTCTGGCCTAGTCTGAACCAAGGGGAGTTCAGAGACCTTCCAGCCACGAGGCCTCCTCCGAGATGAGGGGCCTCTTAGGAGGAGAGTGTTTTAGGAAAGGTAAAGGGAAAAAAAAAGAATCAGCCTAAACTCTGAGAGAGCTCAGGGAAGACACCTCACCTGACCCAGCCAAGACACCAAAACACTGCCACAAGCCACATGGACAGTCAAACCCAACGTCTCTGAGAGAGAGAGACTCTGAGCTCCATGCCTCCACCGCCAAAAAGAGCCAGAGCCAGCTCTCTGCAAAAAAGAGCCCAGAGAGAGGAAGTAATGTGAAATATATAGACCGTTTTTTACATCACTTCCTGCATCTCACATGTACTAATGGTAGCTTAAGTTTGACTTAGGACAGCCCAGGGGGGTCTATGAGTTGTTTCTTATTTGTCATTTGCTAGCACATGTCTGTCATAGGCCATCCTTCTCAACACTTAATCCTTAAGTAGGGGTGTATACATTCCTGATTGCTAGACTAATCAGGGTGAAGTAAATCTAAAATTCACACTATTAAAATAGAAATATGTTTTATCGTGGCAACTGATAAATCCTATCATCTCTCTGAAGCTTGCATATGCAACAATGGGTACTGATAATTGGAATTTTTTCCTCATCACAAAGGAAAAATTAAAGCCTTTTCTTTAAACTTGCCATCCTATCTTAAAATTCTCCATCATTGGTGAGGAGAATTCAAGTCATATATATATATATATATATATATATATATATATATATATATATATATATATATATATATGTGTGTATATATATATATATACACATATATATATATATACACATATATGTATATGTATACCCAAAACTTAAGAAAAACAAGTTTCAAAAAATTCAGAAAAAAGGTTCTGCTGTCTGAAACATTAAAAAGGAAGATGGCTGAAGAGAATTTGAAGGTTTAAAAAATAAATAAATCTTAATGCAGAAAACAGAAGGCTGTGATAAAGACCAACCAGACATCACTGGGAATTCTTTGATAAAGTTGATTTTAGAGGTTCACATGCAAATTATAACTTAGGATGAATAAAAAGGTAATACAATCTTTTAAAGAGTGTCAAGAAGGCAAAAACCTAAAGTGCCTGATGAAGATGAAAAAAGTGAGTAACAAAATTAAACAGGATTTTAAATTTTCTTTGCCTAGAACAAAAAGGTAGAACTATTCTTAAAACAAACAAAGGCATGGACATACAAAAGGTAAAACAAATATTCTTATAAGGGAATTGAAATGAAGAATAGGAAATTTAAAAGTAGTAGAGTTCCTAATAATTTTATTTTCAAATAATGTTAGATATTTTTTGTTTTGAATATGCTCCAAACAAACTTACAAACTTATTTACAAAGTACTGTCCTTTGAGAAAATAGATGACTAATTGTTAACATAAAAGAGAAATATATCTATTTTAAATTTGGCAAAGATGCTAAGACTCTTGATCATATTTAACCAGAATTTTATTGTCATTTTGTGTTTAACTTATTTATAATGTTTTGGTTATTATATAATTGTTCTTTGGGTTTTACTTTCTTGATTCTGAATTCTTTATATTCATCAATTCTTCTACTACAGTAATACATTATACTTATCTACCAGAATTTGCTTGCCATTGCTCAATAAATGAACACCAATATTGTTCACAGATTGGGATTATCACAAATTGTGTTGCTATTAATATTTTATGTATCTAAATCTTTTCTTGAAGTCATAAACTTTTTAGGATAAAATCTCAAGAGTTGCATTTAAAAGATAAAAACCATTAACCAAATTAGTCATTGCTCAGCTTCTTACACTCATTCACTCCACATGTTCAATTCATAGCAAAATCTTGTCATTTCTACCTTCATAACAACTCTCTTACATATTTTCTTCTCTGCTCTCATATAACCATCATTATTGTTCAGGTCCCAGTTACCTCTCACCATCAGTATTGCAATATCCTTTTAATTTATCTCCTTCCTTCTGATTGCTTCCCTCTCTGAGCAATTCTGTACTAGCTACCAAAGTGATTTTCCTAAAGGATTAATATAGTGGTTACTTCCTACTCGATAAACCTCAGTGGCTCCTTTGTCCTGACATGAGTAAATGGAAGCTTCCATTTGACATTTAAAGCTTTCTTTTGGCCCCTACATTTTCAGTCTTCTTATAACTTACTCCTTTTCACATATCTTATAATCCTATAATAACAATTTACATTGACCTATTTCCTATTCCTCATATTTCACACTCCATCTCTTGTCTATGTGCCCTTCCTTTGCATGTCCCCAAGCCTGAAATTCTCTGGCTTTCTCCCAAAATTGATACTTATTCCAAATATTTATAATTTTATAAATTAAAATAATTTTATAAAAGACAGGATCATCTTTCTAATCATCTAAGTTTGCAACCTTGGTGCCATTCTCAACTCCTTAGTATCATTTACCTCACATATCCAATCATATGTCAATTCTCATCATTTCAATACCCACAGAAATCTGTCATCTATTCCCTTCTCTCCACTGAATATAGTCACTACCCTATTTCAGAGCCTTATCAACGAGCCCAAACTAGGCCAAGCCTTCTGATTGGTCTGGTTATCTTGTCTCTCCCTGGTCTAATCCATCTTCTGCACAAATGCCATCTGACCATGTCACTCTTCTACTCAATAAACTTGGCTCACTTAAGGATTAAATATAAACTCTTCCATTTGGTATCTAAAGTTCTTTCAATCTGGATCTAATAGACCATTTTATCTTTATTGTATTGTAAATATAAATATTTATATTTATTTTATCTTCATGTATGTCAACCCAAACTGGGCTTTTTAGTGTTCCTCAAGCATTCTACTAATCTTCTATCTTTATTCATCTGTTTTGACTATTCTTTTAAAGCATTCCCTCTTCAACTCTGCACATCCCTAATTTCCCTCAAGGTTGAGCTCAATCTCCACGTTATACAACTCCAGATGAGAAATGAATAGATGTCTGCCCAGGACTCTATATGTAAATAGGATGGTGAAGTAGGAAATGTGCCTAACACTTGCTTGTACCAGAAAAACATCAAACACACTTTGCCTTAAATCAGACCACTTTTGGACAACCAAAAACTTGCAGGTTCCCAGCCTATCCCTGACATCCTGGAATAACTCAACACTCAATGCTCCAAGAAAATAAGAATAGAACCAGTCCAATGCTCTCTAGAAATGTGAAATTCCAGTTCCTAACAAGTAGTCTTAAATCAGTAAGTGAGCTGGAAAAATGAGGGGGGAAGAACCCACCACAAAGACCTATTATGATGACAGGAAAGCTCAAGACCAAAGTCAGACAAAACAGATAACTCTAAAAAATCTACTAGCCAAACCTTAGAGAAAAATAAAGTTTGGATACAAATTTATCTAGAATTCTTGAAAGAGGTGAAGCAAGAGTTGTGGAGGGTGAAAAGGAAGAATTTTAAATGTTTTTAATGAATGAATTTAAAAATTGGAAAATAAATGGGAACTTTGGAAGAAGGAATCAGAAAGGGAAGTAACAACTTAAAATAAGAAGTACAAGATATTAGAATGAACCAAATAGGCATCAATGATTCCACAAGGCAATGAGAAATAAAACAAAGTTAAATGACAACAAATGTAGATGGGAAATGTAAGGTATCTCATAACACACACAACTTATCTGGAAAAGATATTGAGGAGGAAATAATTACAAGTCATTGGACTATCTAAATATCACAACCAGAAAAAAAAAGGTCTAGACATCCCAATTGCAAGAATTTTTAAAAGAAAATTGCCCAGATTACCATGAAGCAGAGGGATAAGTAGGAATGAGAAGAATTTACCAGTCTATTAAGGAAAGAAACCCCAAAATGAAAACTCCCTGGAACATGTTGTTAAAGGGAAAAAATACTCTCAGCAACCAGAAAGAAATAATTGAAGTACTAGGAACTAAAGTCAAGACCACACGATTTAGCAGTCACCATTATAAAGGAGTGGAGATTTTGGAATATAATATTCTAGAAGGCAAAGGAAATGTTCTTGCAGCTAAGAATAAATTACCAGAAAAATAAATAAATAAAATGAAATAAGGAAGAAATGGACCCTTGATGAAATACAGAATTTCAAAGCATTCATGATGAAAAGACTAGAGATGAGTAGAAAACTTTGAAGTTCAAACAGGAGTAAAGAGAAAAAAACACAAATGAACAAGGTTAAGGGATTAAACAAGGATAAACTGTTTATATTCATATATTTGGAGATAATACACGAGCCCCTTTTGAACCCTATCATCATCAGGGAGTCACAGAAATAATCCAATTAGACAAGGTCCAAAATATTCTTCAGTCATGTCTTAATGACCTTAAAAAAAGAACGGAAAGAAAATTGCTCTATGAGGTAGGGGAGAGAAAGGAAGTTGACAGAGCTAATGGGGTACAGATTTTGATATGAATTAAGAAATATATTGTAAAAGTAAGAGCTATTCAGAAATATGTATGTGGTGAGTTTCCCAATACCTGAAGTATTTCAATCATAAAATTTAGAATAGGAAGAGACCTCATAGTAGACAGAATTTAGTCCCTTTTTCATATGAGAAAAATTTGTCTGGAATGGTACAGGTTGTAAATGATAGAGCCCAAGTTCAAACATAGGTCTTCCAATTTTAAACCCAACACCATATCTACAATAACACATTGCCTCAGAGTTGGTTTGCTATCCCCTTGGAATGATAGAAAAAAATTGGCAAATTAGGTAATATGTCCTGTCCAATTCTTAAATCCCTTGATTGTACCTAGGAGAGTAATATATTAAAACACTTAGTAATGATAATTAAATGAACCAATAAATAAATTAGCTGCTATCAGGATCATCTATGAATGTCCTGGGAGAATAAGGTATGAGACTAATAAATGTTACACCTATCATAAGATTTTAGAACCCAAAATTGCTTTGATGATCTTCTTATCCAACTCCTTCATTTTACAGATGAGAAAACTGAAACCCAGAGAATTAAGAAGGAATTTACTTGTCCAAGGTCACACAGCTGATATGCCCAATAAGATTTCAGTGATGCTCATGACAAAGCAACTTATATAGATGGAAATATGGTACCCAAACTACGATTTCATTCCTAAAATAGAATGTGTGCAAGCAGGGAAGACATAAAGCACCTCCAAGGATTCAAATATCTCATCAAATAATGTGGCATGATTGCCATCTGAAAGGGTGTCAGGACTGCCTGATCAAAAATCAGAATGACATGCAGAAATTTGGTGTTGTGTTTTGTTTGTTCACTTGGTTTTAAGCAAAGGCTTGAAGCCAAATTTGAAGAAACTAAAAGGCCCGCAGCACCAGGTGCAATAAATGGTGGCCACAGCTGCAGGTCCACACAGGTCCTTTCCCTAAGCACAGGAGAGGGAAGAGTGCCAACTTTGCAACAATCTCCTGGGCAATACCTCCCTCTCACCCACACAGTTTTAAATATACAAGCTTGAAAATCATTGCAATTTATTCACCAATATCTATTGCAAAGAATAGAGCGCAAGAGGGATGCTACAATATTATAAAAGCTGCAAATTAAATCAGCATATATTTTAATACTCAGTACTTTCTATGTGAAAGGTGAACATAAGGGAGAGAAATGGAAAATAAGGCTTGAGAGTTAAAAGCAAAGGAAGTCAAAGTATTACAGAATAGCCCGATTCCTGATATCTAAACATAATGATTTTTTTTTGAGGAAGAAAGACATTCATGAGACAATGGATAGAACATCACTAAAATATTTTAAAAGATTTGTTTTGAAAGTGGGAGTTATTTCCAAATCAATTATGTGCTTAGCCAAACCTCCATCAACTTGAAGTAAAAAATGAAAATTGAAGATAAATTAGAATTCACTAAAGAATTTACTAAAAATGGGAAGATACAGTATGCATTTGAGGCAAGTCTGAGCTATTCTATTAAAGAAGCCATAAATACCAAAAGATGAGAAATAGAGATATTAAAACAGTATCTCTGTTTCCTAAAAGAACTCAACTTATACAGAAAACTAATTACTCAAAGACACCTAAGTAACCTAGAATCCATCACAGTTAGCAAACAAATAATCTTATTGACAATTAGAGATAAGACAATCAAAGGTAACACTGGCATAGAATATAAGTTATTTTTTATATTCGAAAATATTATTTTCTCTATCTTTAAAAGCATATTCACCCATTTGGGGAATCACAATCCTGTAGGTCAGAATAAGGAAATAGAAGTGGAAACAGAGGCTAGACCATGTCGGAAAGGAGAAATATGAAGGAGGCAAGGAAATTTTAAGGGCATTAAAAGATAAATCATCAAGATATCTGAGAAAGGTGAGGATATCCTATCAAACTCATAAAAAATGGACATTATGACTCCCAAAAAGGATGTATTGATTTACAAACCTTAAAACATATATGAATATTAACAATAATAGCAATATGCCTACCTATTCATTTCTATAAAATCTTTATAAAAATAGTTTACTCTCACATTGAAGGTATCCTGAATTTAAGTATGAGAATAGAACATACAAGTTTTTACATACAAAATAAACTCTTCTCCCCATGAGGCACATGAACATTTATCCTCATGCTCCCTTTTGCTTATTTGAATTCTTTCCAGATCACTTAAATTCAAATGTTTTTCCACATCCCAAATGCAATCTTTCCCCTTACCATGAAACAAGTACACATACTCTGTGGTTACTGACATGCATTCTGTTTAATTAGAATCTGCTCCCCAGAACTCCAGTTCCCAGCATCCCACTTTCATTCTCACATTACATCCTTATGTTTTGGAGATAAAGTTGTGTGTGACCCCACCTCACTCTTCTCTCTTCTCCCACTAGCTTGGTTAGGAAAACTTCTCTTCACTCAGGCTTTTACTTTTCTCTTTTTATTTCCTCTACTTCAAGTGATTATTAATAAATCTTATAAAATATAATACTTGGAGTTATTGGCTATTAATTTTAATCTTACATTTTCTCCTCTTTACTCAGTCATTGGGAAATAATTCTCAATTTTTGGCCCAATTTTTCTTCTCATTTGTAATGATCCTTTTGCTGGAGCTTAGCAATCCTTCCTCACCCTATGATCTTCTTTTCCTTTGAATTTCTCAGTTCTATTAAATATTTTTTTCTCCTAGGTCATTACAGAAAGGTCAGGAACATAGAATATACCAAAGTGTATGAGGGCTTTAGTGTTGAAGGAAAGAAAGGGTGCTGAATGATCTCGGAAAAAGAAGAGGAAGGATTAAAGTACCCTATGCCTCCCTCCAGAGCACACTTTCTGTTCATCAGCAGGTAGACTAACAACTTCATTACCTTCTTGGCTGGGGCTCTTCCTTGCTCTTGAGGAAGGACGGGTTGAGAGGGCAGCCCACGTTAGCAGGGAGCAAGATGGCGCAAAATCAACACATTTAAATCATAGCAGATAAAATGTTTTAAATGCTATCAATGGGAGAAAAGTTCTTGCAAATGTGTTTATATGAGGCTCCTAAGGAAGTTATAACTAAATATAAATGGGGAAATGAGAGAAAAAAATAAAGATTAATATCTAAGAATGTTTTTTTTTTTAATCACTAGAGAAAAGGGACAACTTTCTTGGAACAGATTAGCATTCACTGATCCTTTTATGACAATATAGGTATCCCTTCCATGTAGAGACTTTGCCCTTTATGGTTTCAATATATCACAGCATGGCATAAGATATTAAATGGGAATTTGGAGGGAGATTTGCAGAAGCTGCAGACAATACACAAAAGGTTTAGAAACCCAGACATACATAAAATGTATGTATAGTATCATAATATCACCATATTTTATCTTCCATAAATATACACAATTAAATTTTTGTAGACCCACCTTCCATCTTAGAATCAATACTGTGAACTGGTTCCAAGTCAGAAGAGAAGTAAGGGGTAGCCAATTAAATGACTTACCTAGTGTCACACAGCTAAGAACTGTCTGAGGACCTCTCATCCTTGGGCATAGCTCTCTGCACACTGAGCCACCTAGCTGCCCTCAATTTCTTTTTTAAAGTTAAAGTAAATACAAAGTTAAAGATTGCAAAAAGAATGCAAAAGTCTGCTGATGGCTCACAAAGGAAAGAAATCTTAACACTTGCCTACATATAGCCTATAACCAAATGCTTAACCCAAATTTTACAATATGGTACTGCAGATACCACATAAAAGAAAAAAATAATAAATTTCTTTGGTACAAAGGGAAGGACAAAAAAATTTTACACAGATTTTCCAGATCACAGGCGTGCTGCATCCCTAACCCTCATGATGTGAAAGAGATACCTATATTAAAAATGTGGGGAGGGAGGACTGGAAGAACCATGGTTGCTATTGAAATTTAATTTTTCCATTAATATAATGTGATATATTAATATATTAATATGATATGATATAATATAATTAATATAATAATCACTAACCTTCTGGTGCCTTTTGGTGCTTAAACATCTAGTGTCCAAATCTAGAGTTTAGCTCCACCCATCACTCTTCCTCTTACTATTATGTCTCATTGATTGCATAAATGAAAGAGTCACAGCTGTGAGGAATTGTGCAAATAGAAATTTGATATATCTGAACTACATTTACCCAGCATCCTTTTAAGTTACATTCTCATTTTGCGTCCTGACATTTGGGAGATAAATTTTGCTGAAACCCATACTGCAGGGCTTTTGGGGCTTTTGCTTTGGTAAAGTGCTGCAGATGTGGGTCTCTGGCTCTGTGCTCTGCAAACTTGGTTTAAGGAACCCACTTCTCTCTCACTTTGTTGTTATTAAATACTATAAATTTAAATACTTGGAGTGTTCATTCATTTTAATTCTCACATTTTTAAGTGACAACCACAAAGGGATTTCAGAATTTTAAGTAAGTCGAGGAACCGGATTTTTTTCTCCTGCTGTGGGCTTCTCTCTCCCTTTTCCCCTCTCCCTCTCCCTCCAGGGAACCCCCTTCAGAGCTTACCTGAGCTTATTGCCTGCCATTGCCCACCAAGAGAGACAGGGATTGACTTCTCAGACAATTGAACTAATGAAACTTTTGTAACATTCTGTACCTTCTGTAAATTTTTTTTTGTATTTTCTTCAATGTTTTATTGTTGCTTTACCTACCTCATTTGCACTCACACTAGGGAGCATGGCAAGTTAAAGAGGAAATGAATCTTTTTTTTCAACAAGTATTCTTTATATTTCACACTCTGTGATTGTGAAATATATATATTTTTGATATTTTTCATTATTGGGTTTTTTTGAGCTTTTCTCTCATTTTTTATATTTGAAGCATATATCACCAGTATTGAAAAGATTTTTTAACTTTTTTGATTTTTGCAATAGAATAAGCTAAGATATTCATTTGCCTAGCATACAAATGCATATCCAAAAAAGCTTTGGACTATGGCAACCTGCCACTAATTATTTAAATATTATGAGACTTTTGCTTGATGCATAAGTTTCAATTAAGGAAAAATGGACCACAAAGGAGCATAGAAATTAACTTGCAAAGTGCCACATGAGCACAAAATGTAAAAAACCCAACCAATTCTATAGGGATTGATAACATTCTGTGCAAAGAGTGCAAGGACTTGATAATGTGTGAGACTCAAGGTTGCAGCTGTTTAACATGTGTTAAATGCAGGACTTCCTTATACTACACTCTCTATCAAGTATATAACATCAATTGTCTGGCTCCATAATCTCTGAAAGCTAAGAAAAGGGTCAAAACCAGGGAATGCTATTTCCTATTTGTTTTGAAATCTAATGTTTCTTTTCTATGTTCTTTCATGATGTGACAACTTACTGTAGTCCAGACTGTTAAATTAGGTTACTGAGTGATTGTTGTTGCAGGTTTATGGGACATGGATTGCTACAAGAACCTGTTGTGATTTGTGAAATTTTTCCTTTTTCCTAGAATTTTTCATGTTTTTGATATTCTATATTTCACTCAGAGGTTTTTTAAATTTCTTTGGATTCTTTGATGTTTTTATAACTGATTCATATGCTTTATAACTCGACCATATATCCCTGCATGATTCCTAACTGCATCCCTGTATCCTCCTCGGGGGGAGGGGGGGTGAGGGAATATGTTATTATCCTCCTCAGAGGGAACTATTTTATTGTTCTGAACTTTGACTTGAATTGAGCCTAATTTGGAACAAGAGATTATCTCCCAGAATCCAGAAGGTGAACTTTTTGGATAAGGTACCACAAAGATGCCTGGAGAGACCACATGTTGTACTAAAAAATGCAGAGTGAACTTTGAAATGTGGTAAATTTGAACTATGGGGAGTTGGATGCATTTGTTTTGGAATGTACACTTTTATGCCAAAGGGGACTGCCTCCTAATTGGTTTTTTGTCAATGCACCTAACATTGGGTTTTTTCCCTTTATCTCCAAATTATTGTAATTTCCCTTTAGAAACTGCAATATTGTATATACCTTTAGTTTAAAAATCTTTAAAGTTTTAAGTTAAATATGTTTAAAATGTTCCACTGGGGAGACTGGTCTCCCAAAGGATCACAGGGTGATTGTGCAAATAGAAATTTGATACACTTGAACTACATTTACCCAGAATCCATTTAAGTTACGTCCTCACTTTGCATCCTGATGTTTGGGAGATAAATTTTGCTGAAACCTACACTGTGGGGTTTTGGGGGCTTTTGCTTTGGTAAAGCATTGCAGGTGTGGGTCTCTGGCTCTGTGCTCTGCTTACTTGGCTGAAGAAACCCATTTCTTTCTCACTTTGTTGTTATTAAATCCTATAAATTTAAATACTTGGAGTATTCATTCATTTTTACTCTCCCAAGATAGTTCCTCTAGAGCATACTTTCTCCTCAATACCAGGTAGACTTACAACAGCTTTACCTAAGGATTATAGGAGGATGCCCATGAATTTTCTTCATCCCTGTAGACTTAATACTCAATCGGGGAACAAAGGTTTCTTTAATTGACTCCACATTTTCATTTGGGCAACCTCCATGACTTTCCAATAATAAAATAATAACTAATAATAATAACCATGACTCCTCATATTCTTTAAGTTGTGCAAGGTATTTTCCTCCCTATAGGACACTGTGAGATTGGAAGTCCAAGGATTATCTTCATCTTACAGATAACTAACCAAAAATCATACTGTCAATAAACATGAGAGGGAAAAGATCCACAGACCTTCAAAAGTTCAGATTCCTTTTGTGAACTTTAGATTACTCCACCCTGATTAGTCTAACAAAATAAGAATGTCTACACCCCTACTTAAGTATTAAGTATTGAGAAGGATAGCCTATGGCAAACATGTGCTAGCAAATGACAAATCAGAAACAACTGACAGATCCCTGGCTGTCCTAAGTCAAGCTTAAGCTACCATTGGTATATGTGAGACACAGGAAAGTGATGTAAAAATGGTCTTTATGTTTGGTATCTCTTCCTCTCTCCAGATTCTTTTCACAGAGAGATGGCTCTGGTGGCAGTATGCTGAGTGTCTTGGCATCTTGGTATGGCAGCAGCTATTATCCGGGTTTGGTGATGAGAGTCCTTGATACACTACTGGAGAAGCTTAGTAACCTAGTTCAGGTGAGGCGACTTCTCTGAGCTCTCTCAGAGTTTAGGCTGATTCTTTTCTCCTTTACCTTCCAAAACACTATCCTCTTAGGAAAGCCTCTAATCTTCTGAAAAGACCTCATGGCGGAGGTCCTTGAACTCTCTCTGTCACAGGCCAGATGGGAGAAATCCTATACCCTTTCCCTCGCTCTTCTCCTTAATTCCTCCCTCTATATTAATTAAACCACCATAAAATTTCCAAACTGAATTGGGTATTTTATTTGGGATATCCCCTGGTGACCAATTTAATTAGATTAAGTCACAACCCTAAAATTTCCCCTTACACTTTGTACTTTCCTCTGTACCACACAAAGATTGGAACAATCTTGGCGTTGTTCCTTCTGACAAAATTTCAAAGTCTTCCTAGCTACTCCTATGCCAACCATTAGAAAGATACTAGATTTTGTCCCCAAAGATATGGGAATGAAGCACTAACAAGATTAGTAACAGTGTCTCAACAGCCTTTGATAAAAAAAAATGGAGAGGGAAGTCCTCTTAGTCTAGCTCAACTGGGACCTTCCAGGCACTCCAGTGAGCTTTGGATTGGAATAGAGCAAGAGATAAGGATAGGGGGAAAAAATGAGAGATTACTTGAAAAATTAACAAAAATCCTTCTAACTAAATTAACGTGTAATTTGATATAAAAGTGCACATCGAGAAAGACAATGAAAAATGCTGGAAAACATGGGAAAAATACAATAATAAGACTGGCCCAGAACCACACAGTCAACATATTTCAGGGGCAAAATCTGAAATGATGCAAAGTGAAGGGAGCAGAAATCAGGACAATGCTATATACAGTAACTGCATTAAAGTAAGAAAATCAATTGTGAATGAATTAACTATTATCAGCAATGCAAGAATTCAATACAACTCCAGGAGACTCATAACAAAAACACTATCCACCACCGTAGAAGTAACTGATAAGAGTCTGAATGCATATTCAAGCATATCATTCTTCAGATGTGGGAGATTGCAATCTATAAAAGCAGAAGGATTTCAAGCACATTTTGCTAGGCACTGGGGATACAGAAGGGGAAAAAAATGACAAATTTTTCCCCAACTGGCTTTATATTCTATGTTAGACCAAATATGTTATCATCAATAAATTATCCATTATCAGAGACTGATTTTAGAAATTTCAATGCAATAGATAGATGATATATTGGAATTACCTTTTTTTTTAAAGGAACTCTTTCTTAGAGTAATCTTGTCATAGAGGTCAATTGTTCTATTAAAGAGAATCTTGAAGGAATCAAATGATTTTTTTTCTTTCAAGGAATTTTAAATAATATACATAAGCCTCTGTTGAAGGATATTCCCAGCTTGAATTAAATGGAGTCTCTTAATCTTGTGGGTTTTTTTTTTTATTTTTTAGAATCTCTGTTAGTCTCTGATTTTTTTATTGAAAAATATTTCAAGAATTTACGATGTCATCAGCATGCATCCTTCCTCCATTAATGAAGATAGAAACTCTTTGCAACTTCATAAATTATCTTTGAGGATTTCTACAATAAAAAATAAATTAATAAGTTCATAGCCCTACAGCCAACACACAGAGGAGTCACTAGAAGCCTAATTCAGCTTATCCTTGAACAAGAGATGCACAGCCTATTACTATGCCTAATGTTAAAAACCTTTTGATTTGGCAGAACAATAAGTCTTACTGGTGAACTACATGTGAGATTTAATGCTGCAAGGATTTGTTCTTTGGAATAATAACATTATCCCTTGGATTCTATAGTGATCTCCATAGTGGCAAGAGAATTGGCCACTGAGCAAAGAAGAGTCATTTACTCAATATGCTTTAAGGGAGGGATAATTAACTCCTTTTCCTTTCTATCCCCAGGATATATGGGCTATAACTCCCTATTCTCCACTCTCCTATCAAATCTGAACCATTATCCTCTCATCTCATCTCTCTTCTTCTTTCTCCCCCTCTCTACTCTCTCTCTCTCTCTCTCCATTTTCTCTTTCTGTCTCTGTGTCTGTCTCTGTTGCTGCCTCTCTGTCTTTCTATCTCTCTGTCTGTCTCTGCCTGTCTCTGCCTCTGTCCGCCTCTCCCTGTCTCTGTCTCTGTCGCTGTCTCTGTCTCTGTCTCTCTCTCTGTCTCTCTCTGTCTCTCTCTCTCTGTCTCTCTGTCTCTCTGTCTCTCTCTCTCTCTCTCTCTCTCTCTCTCTCTCTCTCTCTCTCTCTCTCTCTCTCTCTCTCTCTCTCTCTCTCTCTCTCTCTCTCTCTCTCTCTCTCTCTCTCTCTTTCTCTCTCTCTCTCTCTGTCTCTCTCTCTCTCTCTCTCTCCCCCTCTTCCCCTCATTGCAAAAGCCACTCTAACATTTCACGAGATGTAGGGCCTGGGTGAGCTTGGGCTTTGGGCTGCTCTCTCTTTTGCTTTGTTGTTTCTTTCCATGAACATAGATGACCAAATCAAGATAGTGAGATGAACATTTCCAGTTTGGAAAATAACCTCATATGTATAAAAGGTTCTTCCTGAGTCTCTCACTGCGTTTTGAAGGTGCTTCCCTACAACTGCCTCAGAGAAGATGAGTCTGAGCCCTGAACTTTCTATGCTCTAGTATTAATGAAAGTTTTCAGAACTGTGCCTAAATTCTATCTTATTTTCAATCCCATCTTAAATTGTAATAGCCTGGGTAGTCATGATAGCTACTATGTAAGATTGTTTCATGGAAACCTCAAACATCCAGAGCTAAATTTAACTCTTTACTTTGGTCTCTTTGGAGAACTTTTTAACCTCTGTCCTTAAGATTGAGTTTATACACTTATCAGTAGCCATCTATTTAGGAAAGTATGGTAATTTCTTTGTTCTTTAGTACAGTGATGGGTCAAAGAATGTAGCTATGCAGGTTTGTTTGAGATTAGGAAGATAATGTTTTGTCTGACTAGTTCTTTTCTTTCACTGACAATCAAAAACTAGAACAAAGAAATAGAAAGATTGAAAGGAAAGAATCTTGAGGTATTCCTTAGTATTTTTGTGACTAAAAACAAGTTAAGAAAGGATTAACACAATGAAATATATATATAATAAAAATTTTATGCTAATAAATAATTTAGAACACATAGGAAAAACTGTACTTAAAAACTCAGCTAAGAAACAAAAAGCAATGAACACTGAAATAAGATTTTAAAACTAACATTTTCATATTGATTTTTCTGATGTCCGGGGATAGCACCAAGAGCTACATGAAGAATAATTTTACTTTTTAAGGATAAGTGGTCAATGAGTTTATAAATCTGATCACTCTATCCCATCTAAGTTCAAAGTAACTTTATCAAGTGAAAACACATGATTGAATCAATCAATTCAGAAATAAGATAAGTAAGGCTTTATTACATCTATCTGATCAAAGATTTTAGGCTAAAAGTGGAAAGTCCTTAAAGGCTATAGCAGTGAGGGCAAACCTATAGCACATGTGCCAAAAATAGCATGCAGAGCACTCTCTGTGGGTACGTGTGCTGCCCTCCTCCCCCAAGGAATTCATCATTAAAAAGGCATAGAAAGACTCTGGTTGAGCTGCTCCCCTTTCCTGCTCCATTGTGCCTGATGATATTTTTCCCATCCCTTGCCCCTTTGCCAAATACCCCAATAGGAGTACATAGGAAATAAGGTGGGGTATTCACAGGGGGCAGAGCTGGAGGGGAGCAGAGTGCTTGGGCCCCTCCCACCCCCCTCTACACACACACCTCTCATCACCCACCTCTGCCCAGCAGCCCAAGGGGAGTTCTTCCTCCCTCCTCTGTGTATATGGGGGCAGGGCACTCCCAGTACTGGGGGTGGGGTGGCACATAGTCTCTAAAAAGTTCACCATCACTGGGTTACAGAATGAGTGGAAATGATGTTGAAAGGAAGTCTATTTTCATTTTTTTAAAGGCTTGCTCCTGCCTTGAGGGGTTTACATAAAACCAAGAGGTAGGTCAGAATTTAAGAACTGAGTGGCAAGTTAGGAGAAATCAATTTAGCCAAGGGCTGAGAAGGAAACATTTGCATGGGAAGGAAGGGGAGCACCTTATACTTGATCTTGTTCTTCTCCTTCCTTGGCTGCAGAAAGACATCATAAAATTTGGGAAAGTAAAGAAGTTAGACTTATTCATGAGCATATCCTTAGGACAGTAATTGGTAGTGGAAGCATCTGAATTCGGAAAAAAGAGCAAATTAAACAGTTCCAAGAAATCCTATAGAAAAAGCTACAACATGCCCAAGAAAGACTTTCTAGGTTCTCCATGAAGGAGAAAAGGACTTTCAGCCTTTAGAGACTTTACGTTCCTTCCTTGCCATGTGTTCTCTAAGCATGAACCCATTTCCCCAGGACTTTGTATATGTTGGTGGAAGAATATGTCAAATAATTTTTGGAAGACATTTTATGACAACTCTAAAGAGAAAAAAACCTTACAAAAAGCTAATTAAGCTGGCTAAATAATATCAACTGAAAATCATGGGGGAAAGTACACTGGTTGGGCTTCATGAGATACAATATTAGGTCATTTCTAATACCCTTGAGACTAAATGTAGAGCCTTGAATGGATGTAGTAATCATATGGTTGGGAGCCCACATTCCAGTGCAAGTGTGAGTTTGGATAGTAGTTCTAAAACACCACTGCCCTTCAAATCAGCATATATTAAATTCCTATTCAATGCAAAACACTTTGCTAAGGTAACCAGAGGATTAAAAGTCTTTACTCTCAAAGAATTCATATTCTACATGGGGAATTGACAGTACACAAATACCTATAATATAAAATAGAATGTTTTCTGTGTATGGGATAGGAGGAGTTAAAGATAGTGTGAGGGATAGGTGGAAGAATTAATTTCCAGTTTTACTGATTAAGGAAAGTTCCACACTTTCTCCTGGTTTGCCTCCTATATGTCTGACTGCTCCTTCTAAGAATTCTTTGTTAATTCATCATTCACACCAAGGGGAATGTGGGGTGTTCAGAGGAGACTAGCACTTCTGGTGTGAAGACTTGCTGAACCATTTTCAGCTCATTCACCTTCGGTGCCACCTTTCACTCAACTTTCATTTGTGGCTCCAAAAAGATATAGCGTCTCAGTGGTATAGCTCAGCAGATGGACTGAAAGAGGTTGGGGGCAACTGACAGGCCTGAAATCCATTGGTGAGTTAAAGGGATATCTATCCCAAGCATGTGAAGACTTCTCCCAGTGCAATGGGTGGGTAAGAACAATTCATTTGAATGGCCATGAACACTATGGAGCACATAGAGCTTGGCCAGATGCTGAAGATGCCAAATCATCCATTGCATTCTGGACCATTGCCAGTCCTTCTGACTTTTGTCTTGCCACTAGACTTTGATGATTCTGGAAGAGAGAGTGAAATTAATGACTTTCTGTAACTCAGCCTCACTTAAAATCAATTAATCTGAAAGTCAGAACATAACCTCATTATATCATTAGTCCTCTTTGAAAACAAAAGACAAACAGCAATAACAACATTCACATGATGTATTTCCCAAAGTCCTTTCCTGATTCTACTTCTATTCTCCCTCCATATTTTTTCTTGTTAACTTCATCAACCCATAGGGGTTCAACTACCATTTCTATGGAAATTCTGCATGCATGTGCATCTGTGTGTGTGTGTGTTTTTTTCTTTCATACTCTCTCTTGAACTTCTGCCCTGCATCACCAGTTGCTTATTCCAAATGGATTTCTCAGAGACATCTTGAAACTCAATACCTCTAAAACGGAAAATATAATTTTTCTCCCTAAATGCTTCCCTTCTTCCATACCTCCCTATTTATATCAGAGGCATCAGAATCCTTCTAATGTCACCACTTTACAATCTCATCTTTATACTGAACTCCTCACTTTTTCACACCCCACATATCCAATGAGTTGCCAAATCTTATCATTTCTACCCTTATTCCATCATTTTCACCCAAACCTTTCTCTCCACTCACACAGCCACCATAGATCCTCATTAACTCCTGCCTAGATATTTAAACAGCTTCCTAATTGTACCTCTTACCTCAAGTATTTTATCATTTAAGTTTATACCCCACATAATTGGAAAAGTAATTTTACTTAAGCACAGATCAAACCATATGACTCCCACATAATAACCTCTAGTGGTTGCCTAGTATTTCTAGGATAAAATGAAATTAATGAATTTTACCCTTTAAGGTTCTACATAATCTGGCTCCATCCAAAATTTCCAGTCATATTAGACATTATTCTCCTTTCCATAGTCTTTGATTTAATCAAACTGGCTTTCTCTCTGTTCCTCACCAATGACATTTGCCTGGAATGTATTCTATCCTTACTTCCACTTCATAGTGTCTTTCTCTTCTTTTAAAATACAGTTTATACACCAACATCTGCTTAAAATTTTTCCTTATCCCTCCCTCTATATATGCTCTTCTTTCTAATCTATATTGTATTTAACTACTTTGTATATGTTTGCATTTGGTAATCTTATATTTATGCTGCATGTATTATTTTATGTACTTGTATCCCTCATTAGGATGTAAGCTTATTGTGAGTAGGAGTTTCAATTTTGAAGTTGTATCTCATATATTTAGCACAGTTTTGACTCATAGTTGGAGCTTTATAAATACTTGTTGATTTATTACATGAGGAAGAAAGCTGAAAGGATGGGTAGAATTTCAACAAGCTGATATGGGTAATATGGTGTAAGTAAACATGCATAGGCAAGAAAGGGTTGGCTGAATTCAGTGAAATGGTAAGAAATTCATTTGGGATTAAGAGTATTCATTATAGAATAATGAAATATGAGTTTCAAAATATACACACCAAAGGTACATAAACAATAGATAAATGTGATCAGAGAAGTCCCTTAAGAACATATAAGCATGTTTGGAGTATGGAGAAGAGAACTGAATTAATAGAGATTAAGGGACAATGATAGTAGATAAAGACTTTTGAAAAGTCTACTCAAGAGATGAGAAATGGGAATATATTATTATACTATTATAGATAAAATCATAGAACTTGGCAATTGACTGAGTATAGAGAAGGTGGAAGAGGTGGAGGCAATGATAATTTCAAGGTCTCAATTTTCAGCAACTCAGAAAGAGATCATATAGTTTGTATGTAAGTTAGGATGATGGTCAAATTTTGAGGGAAAGATGATTTCAGTTTCAGCAATATTAAGCATGAAGTGACATCATGATACCCAAGAGTAAGTGATGGGTCTAATCTCTGGGAGAAGGTCAGGGTTGAAGCCATAGAGTTGGTAATTATTAAAGAACATTGATAGTCACAGAAATAAGGGAAGTGATTAAGGGTGACACAGAAAAGAAAACTGTATCAAAAATAGAACTTTATTTGAATAAGATCGTAGATCTAGAACTTGAAAGACCTCAGAGGTCATCTGGATCAACTTCCTCATTTTACAGATAAAGAAGCTGAGACACAGAACTATTGTGTTACTAAATATCAGAGAAAGGATTTGAACTGACATCTCAGTATGACTTCAGAACAAGGATTCTTTCCACAATATAATGCTACCTCACTTTAGAGACATCCACATATAAGAAATAGGAGAAATAAGAACTATAAAAGGACAGAGAAAAGGTAGTAATTAATAACACTGCAAACCTGATAGCAAGGGATCAAGACTGAAGAAATAAAGTAGGGCACCAAATTTAAGAAATAAAATTACTAAAGTGCAGCAGTAAAAGTCTAGCTTAGATATGACCATGTGAATCTGTGGTAGACCCAAACAGCTATTTTCTAATTATCTCTATCAACCTGAGTAAATATAGTAAAAATGAATGATTAGGGTTATTCTTATTATTAGGGTTAATCTTATTTCCTAGTCAGCAAAGCCTGAATTAATATCAGAGACTGATGTCTATGTATAGTTTAGTTCTAGAGAGTCTATGTGGCAACCTGTTTAATTCCCAACTTGGGATCTCATGCCCTCAAACTTATTTTGGGGGAGCTGTGCCATAGAACTATATGGGGATGATTCCTTGCAGTATTTGAAGGAGGCAGGCCAAGGATGATTTTTATCAACAATGCAAATAAATTTAGACAAATATAATAACTAAGACCAGGGGACAGATGAGAGTAGTCCATTATCTATTGCCTACCTAGTTGCATTCCTAGCTTTTTTAAGCTGTGAGCTCACCCAATTCCAGTGTACCATCTCAGAACTAGAAAAGCCCTTTGAGATTCTTAATTCACTTTATTCATTTTATAGATGAATAAACTAAGACTCAGAGATCCTGACCCCTTTATTGTCAAATAACCATCTAGGATTAGAGCAGGGATTACAACCTAGGTTTTCTAGATGCCCGCTCCAAAGCACATTCTGCTAAATCAAGCTGTCTCCCCAATGCATAGCTTTTAAAAAATGGACAACTAATAAGGAGCAGCTGGAATAAATTAAAGGCACCAACGAATTGGAAATGAGACATAAGGAATCCTATGGGGAAAATTCACTTCTAAAATGTTTAAATGCACTTGTCTAACATGTTGCTGAAAGCTACAATCTTCCATTTTCCATTAACAATTCCATTAATTTTCCCTTAATGATTGAAATTGGCTGTCTTCTCTCAGGCATGATGCTATAAAACATTTGAAGAAAATGGTCCCATTTTCTCTCATTCTAGAAATATGAAATGTGCAGTGCATTTATGTGTTATGAGAGAATATTAGTGCTGAGAACTCAGGAGATGTTTTCTCCCTGGAAATTTTTGAGTACAGTTCAAAAACCAAATTCATCCATTTCTTTTCAAAAGACCAAGAAGGCTATAGGAGGCAGCTGTCAAAACCTATCATTCTCCAGAAATTTACATTGCACTTACAAAACTGAAAGTCTACATTCTGACCCCACTTCTTACATCATTCCTCCTTTTACCTTTTCTTTGTACTCTTCTGTCTACATAGCTTCCACTGACTTTTCCAAGAGAATCTAAGAAACATAGGGAGAATATGATAGTAACTTTGATGCCTTGTGCCTTAGAGTATTACTGATACCTGTTACATAGTTGTGCTTTTATAATATATGTTTACCAGAGAGCACCTTTCTGTCCATAGATCAGGGTCAAATTACACATTGTATAGAAGTCAAAAATTAAATTTGTATATATTCACCAATAGCTGTTGAGAGCCAAGGTGTTAGCTCAATGAGGCAGGTAGCAAGTATCTATTTTACAGATGAACTAAAGAAGTTTGGAGGGTTTAAATTGCAGCTATCCCTTCCATATCATGGGGGTTTGGGATTCACTGCCTTCCCCCTCAATCCAGAAAAACCACATGAAAAAAAAATTTGGCCCACTCTTTGTACCAGAGAAATTTTATTTTTTTCCTCTTTTTCTTTTATGAGATGTTTACACTACTTTATATGCATTTATAAACAACCAAATTTTTAAGATTGTTCTACATTTCTAGCCTTTGTGTGTCATCTGCTGGCTTTCATGTTCTTTTCACAAACTTTAACTTGGTACTTAGTTTAACTTTTTAAAAATTGTGTACATTTATGGTTTTCAAAGATAAAGTATATTGATATATGATACTATACATATATCTTACACATTTCTGAATTTCTAAACTTTTTCTGTGTGATTTGCTGGTCTTCGTATGTGATCCATCTGTGGCTTTCACAAAACTCCCCCCCAAATTTCTATTTAATTTCTTATGCCCAGACTGCGACATATTAGAATCACAATGGGGAAAGATGCAATTTAGAAGGGATTCTTGTACTTTCTGAAGATGATAGCTGGCAAGTGGTAGCAATTGGACTCAAATCCAGTTCTTCTATTTCTAAGTCCTGTATAAAACATGGAATATTATAGTATATTCTATTCCTGTATTGCATTTTCACTGTATTAAAGTGAAAATGCTTCAAAGCCATTTTTATATTTTTAGAGGCGGCAAGTTAGAGTGCTGGATCTGTAGGCAGGAAAACCTGAATTCAAATCTAACCTCAGATATTTACTAACTGTGATATCCTTGGCAAATCACTTAACCTCTGCCTGCCTCAGTTTTCTCATCAGTAAAACAAGGACAATAATAGCACCTCCTCCCAAGATTGTTGCAAGGAGAAAATTTAATTATATTTTAAAATGCAACATAAATACTATTATTTTATAAGTTAAACTTCCCTTTGGATATCAGACTATTAGAATACTGAATTTGTTTAAATGGCAGATTAAAATAAATACAATCAAAACAATCTTGTAAATATAAGATTAAATATAATAGAGCATAAGCATAAGATTATAATAAAATTAAAAATAATAACCACTAGGATTTCAGCTTCAAAATATTGAACCACTTTCAAAATCCAGAGGGTGGTTTGGAGGTATATTTGGTTTCTAAAGTACCCCTTTCATTCTCTACTCTCCATAGGATTTCTATTCCTACTGGAACTAATACAGTGGGTAAGGCTTTGAATTAAGTGCCAATATCTTCATCCTTCCTACTCCCCATTTCTGATAGAGCACAAATTGCATGTCTAGGCTGCCAAACTAATGCCCACCTTCCCATTCAGGGTCCATTGTCTTTACTGTGCAAACTTCAGTAACATCCAATATCAATATAAGATATTAAAGTGTTCAATGGTGAAAGCAACATATATCAGCCATGGCTTCCTCCCTTCCCTCCACAATAAATTCAGATCTAATATTCTTGCTTGGTCCTTCTTTGCCCTCCTTTCCACTTGTGCCCAGTTTCACTCTCAATAAACTCCCTTTCATTCTAAATTTCTTCTTAACATATTCCTTCCATTGTTTTCTCAAATTTCTCCAGGAAACATCCCATCTTTTGGCACACTTCTCAGAAGTGACAGCTTCTTCTCTAACATTCCTCTGACATACAGGACCAGGACAGGGAATGGGCATAATTCTTGTTCACCACTATAGTTTTCAACTCTCTTCCACCACTATTCAGTAGCCCTCTGTCTTTCTTTAAAGATTGCTCCACCCTGGCCCTATTTTTTGTTATTGTCATTTATGACCCTATACAACATTCTCCTTCCTTCCCAATAAATTAAGGATCTGACTCAGTCTTTTTGTCATCCCAGCCTCTGGTCTTTTGAGGAGTCTAGTCTCCAACCTCCACAAATCTCATGTGGATTTTATCTGCCTTCAATCCACATTAGCCATCCCTAGAAGTAATCAATCCTCACCCCACACCCACCCTCTCTCCCATTCACACCAATCTGAACATCAAAATCTACCCCAGAAGCTCGAATTCCTGGCTATAGCTCTGGCATTATATACATGAAGGAATTTTAAGCCTAGAGATGGAAGGATTAATGCAAAATTTTCTCAAAAGAAAATTATATATTATTCTCCTTTTATGCTGCTCAATCCATTGTTATAAAAATCACTGGAGGGAAGTAAACTACATAGAACTCACACCCTGGAATTAGCACAAATTAAGCAGTATTGCACAGGCTTGTCTTTTGGGTCTGAGCATCTATAAATATAAGAGATATTGCTAGACTCTGTTGGAGAGGGAAGAGATATGACATGTGAAAGGAAACTTCATTTTCTGGATATTTTTCTCCATTCAGATTATTTTTTGCCATTATGCCACTGTCTGTAGTGACATCTGATTTATAGAAAAAAATTGTTGGAGTCTTTTTTTCTCCTTTTTGGGGTTTTTCTTCTGTGATTTTAATTAATATTGGTTAGAAATTCAAGGTTGTGCATGCTGCAAAAACAAAGCTTCACACAGCATATATATAATGATACGTACTTGCTACAACACTATTAAAGAATGACCTCCATTTCACCTGTGTCATTGAAGGCTGGTACAGGGATAGCACACAAGGCATTACAAAGAACACTGCACTACGTTGGACATCAGGAGACATGACTAGTCCACTCTAATCTCTAATGCAAGGATAATAGAATTTGAAGCTGGAAGGAAACTAATCCAATCCCTTTTTTTGGATAGAAGAAACTAAGGCTCAGAAAGGTTAAGTGACTTCCCCCTGATCACAAGGCTTGTAAATCTCCATGGGATTTAAGCCCAGGACTTATGGTTCTAAAGTCCAGCCCTGGATACTTTGCTGTGATTCATCTAACTTACTGTATGACTTTGGAAAAATTAGGTTCCTCTGGACCTCAGTATATTTTCATTTTTTAAACTAAGCTGGTTGGACAAGATAATCTCTAAGTCTGTGATTCTAAATATTAAGGAAGGGCTGTTTCTTTCACCCAGTAGCATTTATGCAGTGGCAGAACAAGCATTAAAGGACAGTTTGGTTGAAGGGGATTATATTACATTGTATTCATCTCCTTAATTTCATTTTTTGACTAACATTTATTAAGACTGATATTTATTAATATATTCATTAAGTATTAATATAAGACTGATATTTATCAAGTATTATTGACTGATAATTATTAAGATAATATATAACCAGCTAAGTGCTATGGAATGGACTCCTTGAGGGTGGGGATAGTTTCATTTTTTTTTTTAATTTTCATACCCAGCCTAGCACCAGGCCTTGAATATAGTAGGGTGCAGTAATAAACTATAACATAGTAGGAAGATACTTAATTTGAAATGACTTTAAACATAGAAAATAAAATGCTCCAAAGTTCCTCATGATTTAGATGGAGGGAGAAAATTATGCATAGAATAAAACAATTAATAGATGATAATTGCACAGAATGAGACAAATGGGAAGCTCTTTTATCACTTTGAGGAGATGGAAACATAAAATAAAATTTAGCAGAGACCACCTCATAGTGCACACTTCAGATTGTTCTCCTTGCTTTCATTTGAATGTTTCAGGAACTGATTCCAGCCATCTGTTCAGTACCTCAACAAGCATTAATTAGGCATTTTCAAAGGGCCAGGAAGGTCTTGGCATTTTGCTATGATGTAGAAATCCTTACTCAGTTTTTTAGGTCCTCCTCCTACTCAATGAGAGTTTTACAGCCTGCACTAGGTTAAAAGCTTCCACCTGAGCATCTATTGCCTTGATTCCTCCTGATGCGAAGTGAGAAATGAGACTATGTCCTTTCCTCCACCTTGTCCCCAGTTTTTGCACTCCCTCTTAACTAAACAAGCTAGTGCCTGGACAACTGGCTTCCATTTCTGCTTTGTATTTTGTTTCCTAAGTGGAGTATCATATATCAACCCATATCTACGTTTGGTAGTGAAATGATGAATTTTGAGGTTTGGAGACCTTGAAACCCATTAGAACTGGCTAATATCAAGGGAATTTTCCACATCAGAGAAAGACTCCTGAAAAGAGAATTGACTTGTGCCTGGACATTTTTTACAGAAAGTATGCACCATTATTTATTTAGACAACACAGAGATGAGGGGTAATGTAAAATGCCTAATTAACAGTTCTTCAAACTGATTTATGTTTTGAACAGTTTTCAGTATTAGCTTTCCAGTAGGATACAATGGCAATTAGAAGTTAATTTACTGAATTTTGGTCATTTTGTTGGTGTTCTCTATTAAGACTTTTATGGGGAAAAAAAGACTTTTATGTTTAGTATTCTTGTCTGTAGGAAGAAACCACCTATACCTTATTTGACTTAGATTGTTCATTGAGTACCTTTATATTTCTTTTTTTTTTTTAAAAGAAACTCTGGATGTGAGTCTACCCCTAAGCTTTAACTTTCTCTCCCAATGGATATAGGCACCTGATCAATAATTTATAATCTTAGTTTCCTGGGGCACTGAGAGATTAAGTGACCCACTTGAGATCATGCAGCCCATAGGTACGAGTCAGAACTTGAAACCAGGTCTTTCTGACACTTAAGCCATTACTCTGACTACCATTTCACAGTGCCAAACATTTATTAAGTATTCATCCTGTTCAAGATACTATACTAGATACTGAGAATACAAAAGTGAAAAGTGATGGTCTCTTCCCTCCGAAAGTTTACAATCAATCCAATTCAGAAAACATTTATTAAATGTCTACTATGTGCAAACCACCAGTGTCAGGTACAGGAAATATAACAAAAAAAATTAAAAATAGTCACCACCTCCAAGGAGCTCACAGTTTGCTGAGTTTGTTCAGTTTATTCAAGCAAAAAACACACAACTCAACAATTTAATTAAGCTAATTTGACATAAGAGAGCACGAACAACAAGAGAAGGTGGTAAGCAAGGCTTCCAATTGGAGCCAACACTGGAGCTGAACCAATCAGATTCTAACATAAGGAGGTGAAGAAGATTTGGAGTACTGAGAAGACATGGAGAAACGAAAATGGAGATGACTAAGATGTAGAGTGTTTGAAACAGAACAATGAGGGAAAGGAAGTCTGAAAATTTTAAATGGAAACAATTTATGAAAGATATTTACATGCCAGGTTGATTAAATTGTTTATGGCAAAAGTGAACCTTTAATGATTCTTGAGCAGGATAATGCCATGGTCAGACCAATATTTTAGGGAATTCATTTCATCCAGCTATGTAGAAAATTAACTGAAGAGAATACACAATCAAGAAAAACAATAGGCTATTGAAATAGTCCAGGTCAGAGGTAACAAAGCAAGAAATGTTATAAAGGCTGAATCTAAAATATTTGGCAACATTCTACCAGATCACAGAATTTCAGAGTTAAAATGTGCCTTAGAAGGCAATATATGGCTTCGATTCCTATCGATAAAATCCATTATTAGCTGAGATACTACCTCACTCCTATCAGACTGGTTAATATGACAAAAAAAAGGAAAGCAATAAATGTTGGAGGACATGTGGGAAAATTAGGACTCTAATGCACTGCTGGTGGAGCTGTGAACTGATACAACCATTTTGGAGAGCAATTTGGAACCATGCCTAAAAAGTCATAACTGTGCATACCCTTTGACTTAGCAATATCACTGCTAGGTTTATTGTTATCCAAATGTGCTTGAAGACATGAAAGGAAATTAATTATTTCCTGGGGCACCTGATTCCACTTTAGAAGAACTATAATGATTAGGAAGATTTTTTTCCTTCAACTAAAGCAAAGTTGGAGGAGTGAGAAAAGAGAAGTATGAAAATAAAATGTGATTTCTTTCCTCTCCCCAACATATAGCATCCCTCTTCATTTAAGATTATTAGAGCTAATATCTGACATCTATAATGGTGAAAATATGACTGAAGTCCCTTTCTTTCTCCCTCCCTCCCTCCCCATTTTACTTTACAAATTCAAGAAAGGCCCTGGCATTTGATTTGGACTCTTTCACATGCCCTTTGAAGTTCTTGGAGGAGGATTCCAGCCAACCACGCCAACAGGGTAGCCTTAAGAAGTTAGCATACCTGAACTCAAATACAGTGGGGAGATTTGGACCTGGCACTTGGTAGGACTATGCCATATAGGAACTGAGCTAAGTTGTTAACCTAATCACTTTCCACTCCCCTGAGACTGAGAGGTAGGAGAGGGCAGGAGATTATATCCCATGTTTTGGAGGAAATGTTTGTATGGTTACTCTTGTTATGAATTTGAAATAAATATTACTTTGCAACGGTTAATTAAGTAGTTAAATAGAATGAGAGTATGGAATTCCTTAAAACTGGAGAAACATCATCAATGGGAAATGGAGCCAAACGCAGAGTTAGACACTCCCAAACCTCCTTAAGAATCCTGGAGAACCCTAGGGGAAGGGTGAGATATACCATCTCCAGACTTTGGACAGTGTGCACCTCAGTGGCACTGTTCTAAACTGTTCTAAACAAAAGGGAAAACAAAGAACTAAACAAAGACTTGGTCAAAGAGTTCCTTTATATCCCATAATGTGATAAAAATACTAATCAGCTGAGGGGGCACAAACAAAAGACACAAATCTAAATGGAGATTTAACAGTGAAATTCCAAATAAGAAGTAGGTCCAACAACAAATCATGGAAACAATGAACAATTGTGTGAAAGAAAATTATAATGAAACATTACCAAAATATATGGAAAACAGTCCTCCTGAGAGAAAATCAGATTTCTACAATCATACATTAACCAGAAAAGGATTAATGAACTGAATATGCATTTTTAACATTAGGAAAACCAACAAATAACTTAGTTGGTGTTCATCCTTCATTGTCATGCATTCTAAGACAGATTAGTCTCATCAGTCCAAGGTCCTTGATTATTGGTCAAAATCAAGCACAAAATAATAGTTTTTGCTTCCTCTACCTTTTGAGGGAAAAATCCATTACCACCTTTTAAAGCAAATGCTACTACTCTTAGTATTATTATCACCATCATCATGGAATATTTGTTAGGTATCCATAATATAGATCTTTTTAAAATATTCTTTACATTCAAGAGCTTGGGTCAAAAGCTAGGCTTTGAAAAGACACCTAGAGACATTGCTTCTTTTTTTTTTTTGCAAATACTAACTCCATGCGAAATAATCTGGACTCAATTTAGCTAACTACAAGCTCTATTAGTCTCTGATGACTTTAAAATTAGAAAACCAATAACCATTTGTGGTGAAATGAGACATGTTCACTTAAGGGGACGTGCAATTATGCAGATGCCCATTCTACAGCTGTTCATAACTATGAGTATCAAAGGAACATCTTGTCAAAAAGTAAAATAGTCAAATAGAGTTGGTTTGCTGGAATAAACCACAAAACAATGCAGTGACATGAAAAGAATACTGAATTTGAAGTGAGAGGGCTTGAATTCAAATCCTGAATCTGTCTGCATGATCTTGGTCAAATCATTTAACCACTCTGGACCTGAGTTTCCTCATCTATAAGGAGTGATTATAAACTTTGAGACTCTTTCATTCAAGAAGAATACCAAAACAATAAATCTGTGTCATTTGTTTTTGGCTCCCCATGCAGACACTGCTTCTGTCCAATGCAAGGAGGCCATTTAGGCCCTTTATGGAAAGATAGGTATTCCATCATCTCCAAACCCTTCAAAGTTTGAAAGTTCTCATCTAAATAAGAAGGAAAGGATACTTATCCAAGACTAAAGCTGGGACCATTCTTTCCCTTCAGGAAGTTACTCTTCATGTGTGTGCTAGAAATCTGTGCTCACTCCCAATTTTGGAATTCAATCTAAAAGTTTAATCCTTTGCCCTTTAACAATATGTCAAAAACCTGAAGACACCTATTACATTCCCTTCTGCCCCAGATCCCCTCTAATCCTTTAACTAAAGCTGACAGACAGACAGACAGACAGACAGATAGATAGATAGATAGATAGATAGATAGATAGATAGATAGATAGATGGATGGATGGATGGATGGATGGATGGATGGATGGATGGATGGATGGATGGATAGATAAATAGATAGATAGATAGATAGATAGATAGATAGATAGATAGATAGATAGATAGATAGATAGATAGATAGATAGATAGATGGATGGATAGAGATTGAGTTACACTACATTTACCTATACACACACACACACAAATACTTGTCCCCTTTTTCTGGATACCCTCTAGCTCGTCTAACCCTTCAAAATATGGGATTAGACACATGTAAAACCCAGTGGAATTGTGCATTGGCTACAGGAAGGGGGATAGGGGAGGGAAAGAATATGATTCTTATAACCAAGGGAAAATGTTCTAAATTGATTAATTAAATAAAATTTTCAAAAAAATGAATATTCAATCCAAGGATAAAGATGCAAAACAGGTCTTAAAATGTCCCTAACATTTTTGTTTTAATATAGAAACAATGATTGTGATAATATTACAGTGTGTTTATTCTCATATTTAACTTCTATCTAGTAAGTGCATAATACTAACCCCATGGAGCTCAAAAAGTAAAATTATGATGATTATAGAAACAAATAATATCAATGAAGAGTTCTGCAACAATAGGGTTAATAAATTAAAATATTTTATCAATCTAAATTAATTTTATTTTTCATCTATTGAGGCAAAAAGAATCAGAGCTCTACCAACTAAAATGTAAGCTCCTTTGGCAATTTGGAACTATGCCCAAATGGCACTAAAAGACTGTCTGCCCTTTGAAACAGGCAAAGAACTGCTGGGTTTATACCCCAAAGAGATAATAAGGGAAAAGACTTTTACAAGAATATTCATAGCTGTACTCTTTGTGGTGGCAAAAAAAAAATTGGAAAATTAGGGGATGCCCTTCAATTGGGGAATGGCTGAACAAATTGTGGTATATGTTGGTGATAGAATACTATTGTGGTGAAAGGAATAATAAACTGGAGGAATTCCATGGGAACTGGAATGACTTCCAGGAATTGATGCAGAGTGAGAGGAGCAGAACCAGGAGAACATTGTATACAGAGATGGATACACTGTGATACAATTGAATGTAATGGACTTCTCTACTAGCAGCAATGCAATGATCCAGGACAATTCTGAGGGATCTATGAGAAAGAACATGTAACCACGTTCAGAGGAAGAATTATGGAATAGAAACACAGAAGAAAAACAACTGTTTGATCATATGGGTTGATGGAAATATGATTGGAGATATAAACTCTAAATGAACATCCTAGTGCAAGCATCAAAAAGATGAAAATAGGTTCTGATCAAGGACACATAAAACCCAGTGGAATTGCACCTTGGCTATGGGAAGAGGTGGGGGGGGGAATAATATGATTCTTGTAACCAAAGAATAATGTTCTAAATTGACTAATTAAATAAAATTTTCAAATAAAAATAAATAAATAAAAATAAAATGTAAGCTCCTTGAGAGTAGGGACTATTGTTTCCTCACTTTGTATTTCCAGTGGTTAGCAGAGTACCTGCCATCTAATAAGATTTTATTAGATATTTGTTGGATGACTGATTTAAAAAAACAATTCTAAAATGGTAACACCTCTGCTCCCAGTGGTAACTGGAATGAAATCTGGAAGGGACCTTGTTTGATTGATTGTTGTCCTTTATCCTTGAAGAGGACCAATGGCATCAATGAGGATACCTTTTGACTCAAAACAAATTGGATTTAAGTGAATCAGATTTGTGCAAAGTCATGGCCATTGGAGAAAATTGTTCTTATCTGCCTATTTTGCCAGGGAAGGTCTTTACATGCTGGGGTAGCCATTCCCTAACTCACTGATAGATTTCTTACCTATTTATTACCCTTAACCTAAGTTAACCCAGCTACCAAGACAGTTTACCAGTGTGTATGGCCTCTGTACATGCTACAGCTTCTAGGAGCCACAGGTGATGGCTGGGCAACAGATGGACACCACAAGAGAAAATCAGTCCAAAAGAGGGATTAACAAACCCTCCCACCAGAGGTACTAGTCTTCCCTGAACACTGAACCTATGGCATATGTAACAGAGCCTGCCAGAGGAAGCTGCTCCCTTCCCCCTCTTCATGCATGCCTGAGGACATTTCTTTCATGACCCACTCCTCCACAGGGCATCCCAATGGTAGCACTTCTTCCATCTCTTGTCTGGTGTAAGGTAGGGGATTCACAGGCATCCTGAGGGTTGCAGTTTGGGCACTTGGTCTCTAAGGTTTCTAAAAGGTTCACCATCACTGCCCTATACATTCTAATAGGAACCTTATTGATCATATAGTCAAATGTAATTTCCTAGATGTAAAAACTGGATCCCTAAAATCTCAGCTCCAGGCTATTTTTAATAACAATTTTAAAAATCTGAAGTTACTTTTTCAAATATTCTGGCTTTGCACATGAAATAATAAATAGAAAGAAAACAACCAGTAAACCATTTCATTTTATTATACTTTTACTTCCATTTGGAAAACTGATACAAAGAAATAAGGTATAAATTGCTGCATATAAATGTAACCAAAGTTCTTCCAGGTATAGCTGACCAAAGGAAAGATTCCAGCTAAGTCAAGCTACAGCTATTCAATCTTAATAACAAGAAATTTGCCAAATTAGGTAAAAGATAAAAGACTGGCAAGAATTTTAAAAGAGAGAGGGGGGGAGGGAGAGAGAGGGAGAGAGAGAGAGAGAGAGAGAGAGAGAGAGAGAGAGAGAGAGAGAGAGAGAGAGAGAGAGAGAGAGAGAGAGAGAGAGAGAGAGAGAGAAATGTAGCAAAAGACTGGACAATTAGAAGCTGGTGCTGAGAATAGAAGGTTCAAGTAGCTGACTCCAGAGCCTAAATAAAGCATGAAAGAGTGCAACATTGCTCTTGGCCTTCTAGTCCCCAAATGTCCTACTCTAGGCTAAAAATAATGGGGAGGACACTGCCATCCTCAAACTCGGCAATTACTTTAATATACACTTATAAGTGGGAAGAAGAAGAGAAAATGTCTAATGCTGTTATTAGTTATCTTTGTTGAATTGTCCTGTAGTAGGACTCAGGCTAAAGGTCAAGGGCTTTCACATCTATTGGCCTATAGCTCATCTGTTGCCCTACTCCAGACCAAGGTATGAGGGCACTTCATTGGTATTGTGTCCCATTCCCCCCTGTGCTCCAGAGGGAACTAACTGTGAGGCATGATTTCTAACATGAATACCACTATTCAGTTTGTTTCATAATGTGATGCTTTTTCCTAAGGATTCCTAAGGGAAAGGGAAGAGAACTTATATGTTCTAAAATATTTATAGTGCTAACATTCTAATTGTGGGAGAAAAAACAATGTACCTTCAGAATCTTAATGTCTTCAGAGTGTACTGAGGGAGTAAAATAAGAAAAATAGATGTCTATATTGTTTCTGTTAAGGTTTTTAAAGGGGAAAGAATAAAAGAACCAGAAAAGAACATGAAGAAAGGGGGGCTCATGAGAAGAGTATGCAAACATAGCTAGAGGGATTGGTTGTTAGATGAACTTCATTCTTATCAAAAAGGGACAAATGATCATTGAATACACACACATCTGCACATACAAAGAATTTAATTTAGAAATACATCAGACTCAAAAAGAAAATAAAGCAGAAGTTGGGGAGTGGGGGTGTCAAGAGGAAGAACACCCAGGAAGGCATAGTCACAAACAAAACCAATGCCCTTATAATAACAGTGGAAATAAAAGGTGAGGAGAAAATATATTAATGTAAAGGAATAGTCTGGTATACTAAAAAACTTCAAAAGAGGCAATGATGCACAGCAAAGTGAATAGAACTAAGAAAATGATATATCTAAGGACATTAATACTGTAAAGAAAAAAAAACTCTCATCAATGCAATGATCAAACATATTTCTAGGGGAAACTATAATGAAGTATGTTACCCACCTCCTGTCAGAGGTGATAGATGCAAGTTGAGGAAAGAGACATATTTTTGGCCATGGTCATTGTGTGTATTCTTTTTGCTTAGCTATGCTTGCATATAACAAGATTTCTTTTTTCTCTCAATTTTCAATGTGGGGCAATGGTTGGCAGGAACAGTAGTAATACCCCCCAAAAAGATGGCCTTTGAAATATTTCTAAATAATACACAGAAAAGAACAAAAGGAAGTTTTTAAGGAAGCATAGAAAAGCATGAAAGCTTTGAAAGGAATACTTAGAAATATGTATATACATATATATATATTACTTTCAAAACCAGAAATATAAAACCATTGAATATACAGGGAAATGTTTTAATCATAACTATGAATGTGATTGAGATAAACCAATTCATGAGATGGAAGAGGGTAGAAGAATATATTAGAAAATAAGCCCTCAACAATGTCATAAATAGAAACCATATGTAGCCTGTATATGTCCTAAGGAACTTTATCTCAGCTCCTATTATTACAGACATGTCTCTGGCTCTAGATTATAGTAGCTGGCATGAAGGAGCTATTATATACATGTTTATTTTCCCCTTCATTCCCCTGAAGCCAGGCTACATCACCCACTCAGAGTTCAAGGGATAACCAGAGTAGCACTGTATAATTCTTTAAAGCTACCAGTTCAATCCCAACCAATATAGTCCCCTCCCCAAACCCCGACCAGAATATCAGTAGAAAACCATTTAGCAATTCAGTCTTAAGTAGATTTTTGAAAAGGGTTTTTACTAAGGTTATCATAAGAAGAATATACAGGGAGTCAAGATGGCAACATAGACTCAGTGAAAGTTCAGACCTCTGAAAACCCTTCCTTACCGATTACAAACTAAATGCTCCAAGGGGACTGAAAATCAAACTTAACAACAAGACAGAGCCAAGGAAACCCTCCTACTTGACTCAATTTAAAAGGTACACCACCCCCAAAAAAAGCTGGAATTTGAGAACACTCTGGTTTAAGAGGAAGGGGGGAGGAAGGTCCCAGGACCCCCACACACACCAAGAGCACTAAGCCTCCAGCAGCATCTGGAACATCTGAGCAGACAAATGCACTGATCTGCAGGGAGTACCTTATGGGAAAAGCTGTGCCAGGCTCAGAGCATGGAACAGAGGCAGTGGGGAAGGAGTTACAGAAGGAGCACAGAGTGGACAGCCTAGTTGCAATAGCAGAGACCCTCCATATTCCTCCCCCCATCCAGGAGGTTTGGGCCTCAGAGCACATCCAGGCCAACCAAGCTAGACGTAATCCCATAAAAAGTATTCAGAGGGCAGGGAAGCTTAAGCTCCAACACCCCTCCCCCACAGACTGCACTGAGAGATTTGCTGACACAACTCCAAGAGGGAAAACTGACATAAAAACCCAAAACCAAAAGAAAAAAATGAGAGGAGCAAGAGCATAGAAAACTGAAGGGAGTAAAGAAGGGGTAAATATGAGTAAACAACAGAAAAAGAAAAAAGAAATTACAATCAGCAGCTTCTATTCAGGAAATGAACAAAGAGCAAACAGAAGAGAGGAGGAGGGAACACCAAGCAATAAAACAGAAAATCCAGCAAATTGTACACAGGCTTTGGAAGAACTCAAAATACAATTTAAAATATCAAGACAGGCTGAAGACAATTGAGAAAAGAACTTAAAAACTAAGATAAGTCAACTGGAAACAGAGGTACTTGAACTAAAATAAGAAAATAGTGTCTTGAGAATCAAAATCAACCATCTTGAAAATGAGGCAAAGGAGATGAAAGATGAGGTAATAAGGATGAAATATGACCTCCAAAGAAAATCAGACCAGAACGAGAAGGATGACCAAAAAGCCAGGGATGAAATCCAGTCTTTAAGAACCAGAATACAACAATTAGAATCAAGTGACTTCATAAGGTAGCAGAACACTAAAAAACAAAATCAAAAAATGAAAAAATTGAGGAAAATACGAAGCATCTCATTCACAAAATGGAAGATTTACAAAATTATTACAGGACAGACAAATTAAACATCATTGGTATACCTGAACTCCACGACAAAAGGAAAAGCCTGGACATAATACTATAGGAAATTATCTAAGAAAACTGCCCTGATACTCTAGAACAGCAGTTCTCAACCTCTCAATTTGTAGCAATGAGAATACATAATGCATATCAAGTATTTATATTCCGAATCATAACTATAGCAAAATTACAGTTTTGAAGTAGCCACTAAAATAATTTTTTGGTTTGGGGTCACTGCAACATGAGGAACTGTATTGCGGGGTCATAGCCTTAGAATGGTTGAGAACCACTGCTCTAGAACATGATGGAAAAGTGGAGATTGAAAGAATCCACAGATCACCTCCTGTACTTAATCCCCAACTGACAACACCCAGGAATGTTATAGCCAAATTCAAGAACTATCTGACCAAGGAAAAAATATTATAAGATGCTAAGAAATCATTCAGATACCATGGAACCACAGTGAGGATAAAACAGGATATGGCTGCATCTACACTGAAGAACCAAAAAACATGGAATATGATATTCTGGAAAGCATGGGAACTGGGTCTACAAACAAGAATCAACTACCCAGCAAAACTGACTATATTCTTACAGGGGAAAGAATGATCATTTAACAAGTATTTGTAAAGAAATGACCAGACCTGAAGAGAAAGTTTGATTCCCAAGCACAGAACTCAAGAGAATCATCAAAAGGTAATTGAAAAAAGAAAAACAAATCAAAACAAACAAAAGAAACAAAACATTTTTAAGAGATCCAATAAGTTAAAATGATATGTATCCCTATAAGAAAAGAGGTCATTGGCAACTCTTAAAATTGTTATTATCACCTGGGCAGCTAGAAGAAGTACACTTAGAGGGAACAGTGATGAACTGCATAGGATGAAATGCCAAGACATAAATATGTATATAAATATATGTATGCATAAATACATATATATGTGTCTATATATATATATAGACACACACACATAACTAGAGCTAAAAAAAGGTCAATACTAAAAGAAATGGGAAAAGAAACTGAAAGGGGTAAATTTATATGTCACAAAGAAGCACATGGCAGAAGGGGGATAACATAAATACACTGGAAAGGTAAAGAGGTTGGAGATAGGAAATACTCAACTCGTATGTGCATTGAAATTGACTCAAAGAGGGAAGAACAATCCAATCCACTGGGGTAGAGAATTGATTTGTACCCTAAAGGGAAGTAGAAGGGTAACAAATGGATTGGTGGGGAGGGATCCAGTACAAGGAAGGGAGAGGGTAGGGGGTAGTTTAAAAAGACTGTAAAGAAAATAAGGAGGGATTTAGAAGGGAGGGGGGTAAAAGGGAAGTAAAATAAGGGTAGGAATTAGAGGGACTGATTAAAAAACAAAAAATTTGTGTAGAAGGAAGTATTAAAAGAAGAAAAGACTGGACGAGGAGTAGAAATCCAAATGCTGAGGAAATACACAACTGGTAATCATGATTCTGAATGTGAATGGAATGATCTCACCCATAAAACATAAGCGAACAGCAGAGCAGATTAGTATCTGAAACCCTACCATATTCTGTCCACAAGAAAAACACATGGGAGGAAGTTAGTAACGCATAGGGTGAAAGTAAGAAGATTTAGCAAAATCTATTGGGCATCAACTGATAAAAAGACAGCAGGAGTCGCAATCATGATATTGGACAAAGCAAAAGTAAAAATAAATCAGTTAAAAGAGATAGGGAAGGTAATTACATCCTTATAAAATGCAGTATAATCTCAATAGACGCAGAAAAAGCATTTGATAAAATACAACACCCATTCCTATTAAAAACACTAGAAAGCATAGGAATAGAAGGGTCATTCCTAAAAATAATAAACAGTATATATCTAAAACCATCAGCTAATACCATCTGCAATGGGGATAAACTAGATGCATTCCCAATAAGATCAGGAGTGAAACAAGGATGCCCATTATCACCTCTAGTATTTGACATTGTACTAGAAACACTAGCAGTAGCAATTAGAGAAGAAAAAGAAATTGAAGGCATCAAAATAGGGAAGGAAGGAGACCAAGTTATCACTCTTTGCAGATGACATGATGGTCTACTTAAAGAATCCTAGAGATTCAACCAAAAAGCTAACTGAAACAATCAACAACTTTAGCAAAGTTGCAGGATACAAAATAAATCCACATAAATCATCAGCTTTTCTATATACCTCCAA
Source organism: Monodelphis domestica (assembly GCF_027887165.1). Classification (NCBI taxonomy): domain Eukaryota; kingdom Metazoa; phylum Chordata; class Mammalia; order Didelphimorphia; family Didelphidae; genus Monodelphis; species Monodelphis domestica. Next base: position 341,939,378 of record NC_077228.1, on the reverse strand, counting down.
CACAGCTCAGCAGCAAGAACTAGAAAGAGAAATCCCATTCAAAATCACCTTAGACAAAATAAAATACCTAGGAATCTACCTCCCGAGACAAACACAGGAACTATATGAACACAACTACAAAACACTCACCACACAACTAAAACTAGACTTGAGCAATTGGAAAAACATTAACTGCTCATGGATAGGATGAGCCAACATAATAAAAATGACCATCCTACCCAAACTTATTTATCTATTTAGTGCCATACTCATTGAACTACCAAAATACTTCTTCACTGATTTAGAAAAAAACATAACAAAATTCATTTGGAACAACAAAAGATCAAGGATATCCAGGGAAATCATGAAAAAAAAAGCACATATGATGGGGGCCTTGCAGTCCCTGACCTTAAACTATATTACAAAGCAGCAGTCATCAAAACAATTTGGTACTGGCTAAGAAACAGAAAGGAAGATCAGTGGAATAGACTGGGGGAAAGCGACCTCAGCAAGACAGTATACGATAAACCCAAAGATCCCAGCTTTTGGGACAAAAATCCACTATTCGATAAAAACTGCTGGGAAAATTGGAAGACAGTGTGGGAGAGACTAGGAATAGATCAACATCTGACACCCTACACCAAGATAAATTCAAAATGGGTGAGTGACTTAAACATAAAGAAGGAAACCATAAGTAAATTGGGTAAACACAGAATAGTATACATGTCAGACCTTTGGGAGGGGAAAGGCTTTAAAACCAAGCAAGACATAGAAAGAATCACAAAATGTAAAATAAATAATTTCGACTACATCAAACTAAAAAGCTTTTGTACAAACAAAACCAATATAACTAAAATCAGAAGGGAAACAACAAATTGGGAAAAAATCTTCATAGAAACCTCTGACAAAGGTTTAATTACTCATATTTATAATGAGCTAAATCAATTGTACAAAAAATCAAGCCATTCTCCAATTGATAAATGGGCAAGGGACATGGATAGGCAGTTCTCAGATAAAGAAATCAAAACTATTAATAAGCACATGAAGAAGTGTTCTAAATCTCTGATAATCAGAGAGATGCAAATCAAAACAACTCTGAGGTATCACCTCACACCTAGCAGATTGGCTAGCATAACAGCAAAGGAAAGTAATGAATGCTGGAGGGGATGTGTCAAAGTAGGGACATTAATTCATTGCTGGTGGAGTTGTGAACTGATCCAACCATTCTGGAGGGCAATTTGGAACTATGCCCAAAGGGCGACAAAAGAATATCTACCCTTTGATCCAGCCATAGCACTACTGGGTCTGTACCCCAAAGAGATAATGGACAAAAAGACCTGTACAAAAATATTCATAGCTGCGCTCTTTGTGGTGGCCAAAAACTGGAAAACAAGGGGATGCCCATCAATTGGGGAATGGCTGAGCAAATTGTGGTATATGTTGGTGATGGAATACTATTGTGCTCAAAGGAATAATAAAGTGGAGGAGTTCCATGGAGACTGGAACAACCTCCAGGAAGTGATGCAGAGCAAGAGGAGCAGAACCAGGAGAACATTGTACACAGAGACTAATACACTGTGGTATAATCGAATGTAATGGACTTCTCCATTAGTGGCGGTGTAATGTCCCTGAACAATTTGCAGGGATCTAGGAGAAAAAAACACTATTCATAAGCAAAGGATAAACTATGGGAGTGGAAACACTGAGGAAAAACAACTGCCTGAATACAGCAGTTGAGGGGACATTACAGAGGAGAGACTCTAAATGAACACTCTAATGCAAATATTATCAACATAGCAATGGGTTCAAATCAATAAAACATGTAATGCTCAGTGGATTTATGCGTTGGCTATGGGGGGTGGGGGGGAGGAAAAAATTATCTATGTCTTTAATGAATAATGCTTGGAAATGATCAAATAAAATATATTTTTAAAAAATTTTTAAAAAGGCAGTATAGACAAAGAGGAAATATCAGTACTCAACATGTATGCACCAAATGGCATAGCATCCAAATTCCTAAAGGAGAAAACTAGTGGAGTTCAAGGATGAAATAGATAGAAAAACTATACTAGTGGGAGACCTGAACCTTCCTCTATCAGAACTAGATAAATCAAACCAAAAAATAAATAAGAAGGAGATAAGAGAAATGAATGAAATCTTAGAAAAATTAGAGTTAGTAGATATATGGAGTAAAATAAATTGGGACAAAAAGGAATATACCTTCTTTTCAGCAGCACATGGTACATTCACAAAAATTGACCATGTATTAGGGCATAAAAACATTGCAAATAAATGCAAAAGAGCAGAAATAATAAATGCAACCTTCTCAGATCATAATGCAATGAAAATAATAATTAGTAAGGGTACATGGAGAGGAAAATCAAAAATTAATTGGAAATTAAACAATGGGATTCTCTAAAATTGATTAGTTAAAGAACAAATAGTAGAAACAACAATTTCATTGAAGAAAATGACAGTGATGAGACATCCTTTCAAAACCTACACGATGCAGCCAAAGCAGTCCTCAGGGGAAATTTATAACCTTGAGTTCATATATTAACAAACTAGAAAGGACAGAGGTCAATGAATTGGACATGCACATTAAAAAACTAGAAAATGAACAAATTAAAAATCCTCAGATGAACTAAATTAGATATCCTGAAAATAAAAAGAGAAATTAGTAAAATTGAAAGTCAAAGAACTATTGATTAAATAAACAGGATCAGAAGCTGATACTTTGAAGAAAAAAAAAAACAAATAAAATAGACAAATTACTTGTCAATCTAATTTAAAAAAGGAAAGAAGAAAACCAAATTGAAAGTATCCAAGATGAAAAGGGAGACCTCACCTCTAATGAAGAGGAAATTAAGGCAATCATTAAAAATTATGAAACCCAATTATGTGGCAACAAATATGGCAATATAGGTGATTTGGGTGGATATTTACAAAAATATAAATTGCCTAGACTAACAGAGGAAGAAATAAATTTCTTAAATAATCCCATATCTGAAAAAGAAATTCAACAAGCCATCAAAGAACTCCCTAAGAAAAAATCCCCAGCTCCAGATGTATTCACAAGTGAATTCTATTAAACATTCAACAAACAACTAATCCCAATACTATAAAAACTATTTGACATAATAAGCAAGGAGGAAGTTCTACCAAATTCCTTTTACAACACAAATATGGTATTGATTCCAAAGCCAGGCATGTCAAAAACAGAAAAAGAAAACTATAGAACAATCTCCTTAATTATTATAGATGCAAAACTCTTAAATAGGATACCAGCAAAAAGACTCCAGCAAGTCATCACAAGGGTTATTCACTAGGATTCATACCAGGAATACAAGGATTGTTCAATATTAGGAAAACCATCCACATAATTGACCATATTAACAAGCAAACCAACAAAAATCACATGATTATCTTAATAGATGCAGAAAATGCCTTTGACAAAATACAACACTCATTCCTACTGAAAACACTAGAAAGCATAGGAATAGAAGGGCCTTTCCTAAAAATAATAAACAGTATATATATCTAAAACCATCAGCAAACATCATCTGCAATGGGGATAAACTAGAAGCCTTCCCAATAGTGAAACAAGTATGTCCATTATCACCTTTATTATTTAACATTGTACTAGAAACACTAGTGTGGCGATTAGAGAAGCAAAAGAAATTGAAGGTATTAAACTTGGCAATGAGGAGACCAAGCTATCACTCTTTGCAGATGATATGATGGTCTACTTAAAGAGTCCTAGAGAATCAACCAAAAACCTAGTCAAAATAATCAACAACTTTAGCAAAGTTGCAGGATACAAAATAAACACACATAAGTCATCAGCATTCTATATATCTCTAACATATCTCAGCAGCAAGAATTAGAAAGAGAAATTCCCATTAAAGTCACCCTAGACAATATAAAATACTTAGGAATCTGTCTGCCAAGTCAAACATGGAACTATATGACCACAACTACAAAACATTCTCCACACAATTAAAACAAGATCTAAACAACTGGAAAAAACATTGATTGCTCATGGGTAGGATGAGCTAACATGATAAAAATGACAATCCTACCCAAATTAATTTACTTATTCAGTGCCATACCCATTTAACTACCAAAAAAATTTTTTTACTGAATTAGAAAAAAAAAAACAACAAAGTTCATTTGGAAGAACAAAAGATCAAGGCTATCCAGGGAAATCATGGGGAAAAAATGCAAAGGAAGGAGGTCTTGCAGTCCCAGATCTCAAACTATACTATAAAGCAGTGATCATCAAAACAATTTAGTACTGGCTAAGAGACAGAGAGGAGGACCAGTGGAATGGACTTGGGGTAAGTGACCTCAGCAAGACAGTCTATGATAAGCCCAAAGATCCCAGCTTTGAGGACCAAAATCCTCTATTTGATTAAAAAAAAATGCTGGGGGGGGGGCAGCTGGGTAGCTCAGTAGATTGAGAGCCAAACCTAGAGATGGGAGGTCCTAGGTTCAAATCTGGCCTCAGACACTTCCCAGCTGTGTAACCCTGGGCAAGTCACTTGACCCCCATTGCCTAGCCCTTACCACTCTTCTGCATTGGAGCCAATACACAGTATTGACTCCAAGATGGAAGCTAAGGGTTTAAAAAAAAAACTGCATCAACATCTCACACCTTATGCCAAGATAAACTCAGAATGGGTGAATGACCTGAATATAAAGAAGGAAAATACAAGCAAATTTGGTGAACACAGTATAGTATACATGTCAAATTTTTGGGAAAGGAAAGACTTTAAAACCAAGCAAGATCTAGAAAAAATCACAAAACGTAAAATCAATAATTTTGATTACATCAAATTAAAAAGGGTTTGTATAAACAAAACCAATGCAACCAAAATTAAAAGGGAAGCAAACAATTGTGAAACAATCTTCATAACAAAAACCTCTGACAAAGGTCTAATTACTCAAGTTTATAAAGAGCTAAATCAATTGTACAAAAAATCAAGCAACTCACCAATTGATAAATGGGCAAGGGACATGAATAGGCAATTTTCAGTTAAAGAAATCAAAACTATTAATAAGCACATGAAAAAGTATTCTAAATCTCTTATAATCAGAAAAATGCAAATCAAAATACCTCACATCTAGCAGATTGGCTAACATGACAGCAAAGGAAAATAATGAATGCTGGAAGGGATGTGGCAAAGTTGGGACATTCATGCATTGCTGGTGGAGTTGTGGATTAATCCAACCATTTTGGAGGGCAATTTGAAACTATGGCCAAAGGGTGCTAAAAGACTGTCTACCCTTTGATCCAGCCATAGCACTGCTGGGTCTGTACCCCAAAGAGATAATAAGGAAAAAGACTTGTACAAGAATATTCATAGCTGCACTCTTTGTGGTGGCAAAAAATTGGAAAATGAGGGGATGCCCTTCAATTGGGGAATGGCTGAACAAATTGTGGTATATGTTGGTGATGGAATACTATTGTGCTCAAAGGAATAATAAACTGGAGGCATTCCACGGGAACTGGAACAACCTCCAGGAATTGTTGCAAAGTGAGAGGAGCAGAACCAGGAGAACATTGTACAGAGAGACAGATAAGCTGTGGTACAACTGAATGTAATGGACTTCTCTATTAATAGCAATGCAATGATATGGGACAATTCTGAGGGATTCATGAGAAAGAACACTATCCACATTCAGAGGAAAAACTGTGGGAGTAGAAATACCGAAGAAAAACAACTGCTTGATTACATGGGTCGAGGGGATATGGTTGGGGATGTAGACTCTAAATGAACATCTTAATGCAAACACCAACAACATGGAAATAGGTTTTGATCAAGGACACATGTAATACACAATGAAATTGCGCATCAGCTGTGGGAAGGGTGGGGTTAAGGGAGGGAGGGAAATAATATAATTCTTGTAACCAAGGAATAATGTTCTAAATTGACTAAATAAATTAACTTAAATTTAAAAAAATAAAATATTTTTTTAAAAATATTTTAAAGAATATACAAAATGTTCCCAAATGCCTGTGATGCATTCTCCCACAAGTATATATAGATCCCAGGGGGAAATGAGTTCAGGTTCTGAAAGCAGTTATGATGAAGAAATAACTCACATTTTCTGGTTCCTATAAGTCTTTTTCTCCTATTTGTGAAATACTCAAGAAGTTCCCCTTAGGCATTATCAGTCTCTTTCCTGAACTACTTTTAGAAGAGCAAATCTTATCCAGTTTTTCCTGGGCTCCAAATCCATATCCTGCTGATCAGATGCTAAAATACTGATAGAGAGATAAGAAGTCCAATATCCTCTGGCTCCTTCAAAGATGGCTGGCAAGTTTCTCTGTCCAAAGATGAGGAGAGGATAATCTGATGCTAAGAGATAACTCCTTCTCTCAACACCACCCAGAAGTGCTCTTTCTCAGGAAGCTTTATTTGGATTGCCATACTTGCACCAATTTCTGAAATGAATCTCTTTTTCAACAAATTTGACCATTAATAGATGAACCATGGAGTAGTCAAATTTCCTCGGTCTATCTATAGTCTTGAATAAAGTTACACTAGTTAATCTTTTGCACTTAGCATAAAGCCTGTGATTAATTGATTCATTTAAGATGTTTTCTCATCCAGTTAAGGTATTAAAGCTAAAATCGTGTGGGATGATTTTGGCTCTACTCCTACACTTTTTTAAAATATAAAGAGTAATATGGAGTTAAAATTAACATTTCAATATAATTTATGATTTCTCAACGGTATACTAAATATGAAGAATAACAACAGTTAATGAAAGACCAAAAATAGAAATGATTAAAAGAGATAAATAAGAAAACTAAATTACGCTTAAAGGCATCAGTGAGAAGGAAACCATACCAATATTAAATATATAGATATGGTTATGTGATTCTTATTATGATACAATCTCAGTACTTAGAATACTTACTGAACTGAAGGAAAATTCAGACATTAAAATTATAATCATTAAGGTTTTAAAATTTTTTCAGGCTTAAACAGATATAACATAAACAAGAAAGAAGTATCTGAATAGAATACTAGAAAATTAGAGAGAGTAGAACTTTCACAATTATCATGAAAACACTAAGGAATACACTTATCTACTTCATTGCATACTTTTACAAAAAAAACTGCATCAGGACATAACTCATGTAGGAAGGTAGAGATGTTAAAAAACATCCTTTATAAACCATTATTCTACTTTTAAAAAATTATTATCCACAAGAAAATCATGATAAAAAAATTAAGAATTAAGTTGAGATTAAATAATTTAATCCTAAGAATTAAACAAATGGAAAGCTAAATGACAGAAAAATAAATAATTTTACTAAAGAAAATTGCAACAATGAGATACTCACTATACCCAAAATTTGTCAGATGCAGCTAAGTCAGTCCTTGAGCTTATGGGGAAAATTATTATATCTCTAAAAACATTAAAAAGAGAAAAGAAAAAGATCAATAAATTGAGCATTTAACTTTTTTAAAAACCAACAAATCAATAGTCCCCAGACAGTGACCAAAATTGAAATTTTGAAGATGAAAGAAGAGGAAAAAAAATCAAAACAAATAAACTTGAAAAAATAAAGAGGGGGCAGCTAGATGACGTAAAAGATTGAGATCCAGACCTAGAGATGAGAGTTACTGAGTTCAGAATCTTCCTAGCTGCATGACATTGGGCAAATCATTTAACCCCAATACATGGTATAGTAAGTAAGGGTTGCTTGTTTGTTTGTTTGTTTGTTTGTTTTTTAGAAATAATAAATACAAAAAAAATAGCTTGTTTTTTAGAAAAAAAAAAGAAAAAATAGCTTGTTTTTAGAAAAGACAAATTCTTAGGTAATTCAGCTAAAATAAAAAAAAAAGAAAAGAACCCCACATTGTCAAAATTAAAAATAGGGAGAATTTATAGATGTGATAAAAAAGAATAGTCAGAAATTTTGTGACCAAGTATATGCCAAAAAAAAAAAAACATGAAAACAAATTGAATTGATGAATAATATTAAGAATCTACTATAGTCAGATTAACAGAATAGAAAATAAATTTTAATATTTATTTTATAATATTATGTAAAATATATTATATAGAAAAATTTCTATTCTAATAAATAGGAAAAAATTGAAAAAATAAAAAGTTCAGGCCAACTATACAAATTTACTTGGTCTATATACCATAAGGAATTATCTGCTCCCTAAAGCTCCTAAAAAAATGAAATTACATTGACCACTGCTAGAGTTCTTTCACAATTGAGTCCATCCTTTTGTGCTAATGAATTCTAACCTGTATCTGATCCCAAATTTTTTCTATAACATATCCAACAAATGGTTATCAAGACATCTATGGCAAGGAAAACTACCAAATCTGAGGAAGCCCTTTCCCTTTTTTGAATGTCTTTCATTTACTTAAAATAAATGCAAATCAACTTATTTATAGCTTTAATATATTACTCATTCTTCTTCCCTCAGAGGTCAAGTAGAAACCTAATATTTCTTTCCTTCAAATTCTTGAAGAAAACTATCTTCCTTTCTTGCCCCTCCGTCCTTAAGGTTTCTCTTCTTCCATTCCTATTGACCTATGGTTTCCTCTATTTCTTCCTTATAAAGCATGATCTCAAGGTTTTTTCCCATTCCAATTATCCTCTTCTTAACATTCTCTATCTTACAAATCTCTTGCCTAAAAAAGGATCATCCAGAAATGAATATAATATTCCGTATTTAGTCTGGCAAAAGCAAACTTCAACATCTCCTACTTTGTTCTGGACCAGAAACATCAAAACTCACAGCCTATGGACTGCCTACAAGGTTCCTGAGTGTAGCCTGAATCAAATGAAAATGAAATTGGGAAATGTTTAATAAAATAAATAAAAATACAACACAGCTATAGATGATGTTAATTTGTAGTTCCCTAAGTCAATATGTAGTCTACCAGCATCTGTTCCTAGTTTGACATTACTGTTCCAGACAACTAGACTTCTCTAAATTCAGCTTAACAATGTGTTAATTCTTTGGCTTCCCTGTCACCCTGTGACCTTACAATAAGCTTGCAGTCCACTAAAATCTTTGGTTTTTCCCTGATAAATTGTTATTTCTCCTGTTATCTTGTAATGAATTTTGTATTTCTCAATTTGCACATAAATTTCGTACATTTTTAACCAAATTTATTCTTTTAAATTTTCAAATCATCCGATTTAGTGGAATATTATAACCCATCAAGATCTTTTGTTATCCTTTGTTATCTTACATAGCAACTGTGCTTGATAGCTTTGTGTCAATAAATTTGATGCACCTCACACCAATTCTTTCATCTAAGTATTTGGTGACAGTATTAAACATCACTAAACTAAGGACCAAATCCCACTTGAGTAAAAACGTCCTTAGATTTGATTACTAAAACAATTCATGATCTTAATCTGCCTAACTGTAGTATAAACTAGCCAATATCTCTCCACTAAGTAGATCATGAAAATGTTTTGCTGAGATCTATGTAATCTACAATTACAATATTCCCGATAGGCTCATCCTACAAAAATGTTATAGTCATCCTATAAAAATATTAAAATGTGGTTAATCTTAAGTAACCTGTTCTTGAAAAGTAATGCTGACAGTTTCTGAAGAATGCTTACTTTTCAATCTATTTACTAGCTAACCATTCCTCTAATAGAACATTTTATAATTTTGGCAGGAAATAAATTGAATTGACCTCTGGTTTTCAGATTCTATTCTCCACTATCTCTTTCTATTCTATCCAGTCAAAACATAATTCTCCTTTGCAGGAAAAAATAAGAACAATAATGATTAAGGAACAAGACATTATATCTTCCTTTCATCTAATGACAATGTGATACCCAGGCTCAGAAGGGTATTCAGTGGTTTCTGGAGGTGATCCGTGATAGACAAACTTGCTTTCCTCTCATACAAATTTTTATCTTATTTTTTCTCTTGAATTTTTATAATAGTCAGCAAATGCCCTGTCATATGAGGAGAAGAAAGACTGTTATATAAGAAAATGGTACCTTCTATTAGTTTTTAATATATGTGTATATTTGTATATGTTACATATATACAAGTGTGCATAGAAATACAAGGTAGCAACATTTTCCCTATTTGGGTCCCTTTCTCCCCTTCTTCCAATATAAAACTCCCTATTTACTGCATCCATTGTGGTATCTTCTAAAATTTGCATGTGCTTCTTTCCTACTCAGTTAAGATGTAAAATAGAACGAGAACTATTTTCAAAGAAATTTTGAAAATATGAGTCCAAATTTTTCCATTCTATCTGAAATTGAGAAAAAAGATCTCACTCTTGCTAAACTATAAATTCCATGATGGCAAGGACAAAATTTTATTTAACTTTTTTCTCAGATTTGGGACTTTGTAGGCATTCAATGAATATTTGTTGGCTGAATGTATAATGGTGGAGATCAATTGTCCATTTTATTAGTTCCAACAGAGGTAGCTCCTCACCAGACCTGGCTGAGAGAGAACTGCTGTGGACTCTAATTCCTGAGCCTATAACTGGCTCTTCCATCCTTTAAAGTTTATAAAATCAGTCCATCTTCAATATAGAGATATTGCAGATTCAGTTCTAGGCTACCACAATGAAGCAAATATTACAATAAAGTAAGTCACATGAATTGTTTAGCTTTCTAATTTATATAAAAGTGGGGTTTACACTATACTGTAGTCAGTGAAATGTGCAATTGTATCATACCTAAAGAAATGTGTATACCTTGATTTTAAATTACTTTTATTACTAAAAAATGTTAACTATCATCTGAACATCCAGCAAGTCATAATTTTTTTGCTGGTGGAGCGTATTGCCTTGATATTGATGGCTGCTAACTAATCAGGGCAGTGGTAGCTAAATGTTGAGATGGCCGTGAGCCATTTCTTAAAATTAGACAATGATGACATTTGCTGCATAAATTGATTCTTCCTTTCACTTGAACACTCTAAGACCATTATAACATTCTTAACTAGTCTAGTTTCAAAAATACTATGATATCTTGTGAAATGGAGAAGTCCAAGGAGAAGGAGAGAGGGAGGGGAAACATATGGTCATTGGAGCAGTCCAAATAGAATACACAAACTATTTATGAATTAAATTTGCAGTGTTGGTACCCCAAAACATTTACGTACAATAATAACATCAAAAATCATAAATCATATTTGACAGTTTAGAACTATGTCCAAAGGGCACTAAAAGTCTGCCCTTTGATCCAGCCATAGGGTTGTACTTCAAAGAGATAATAAGGAAAAAGTCTTGTACAAGTGTATTCATAGCTGCTCTCTTTGTGGGACAAAGAACTGGAAAATGAGAGGATGCCCTTCAATTGGGGAATGGCTGAACAAATTGTGGTATATGTTGGTGATGGAATACTATTGTGCTAAAAGGAATAATAAAGTGGAGGAATTCCATGGAGACTGGAACAACCTCCAGGAAGTGATGCAGAGCAAAAGGAGCAGAACCAGGAAAACATTGTACACAGAGACTGATACACTGTGATACAATTGAATGTAAAGGACTTCTCTACTAGCAGCAATGCAATGATCCAGGACAATTCTGAGGGACTTATGAGAAAGAATGTGCTATCCATATCCAGAGAAAGAACTGTGGGAACAGAAACACAAAAGAAGACAATGGAGCCTTTCCCTTAACCACCTGAGGTAATTAGCTATGACAACTACATTTCCATAGACTAGGACCAAGCTTTTAATTAGTGTTAAATCTACCTATACTACACAGGCTTACTATGCCACATCTTGGAGGCTTACAGAATTTGAACTTCCTCACTCAAAAATTGCCAGGGAGAGATATGGTGCATAATAGTTAGCATGCTCTGAGGTGTGTAAGAGTTAAAATTGGTTTTGGTCAAATTAAAAGTTATAAAAAGTTGTGGTCATCTTTTTAATGCTTAAAATTAAACTGTGAGTATATTAGTAGCTTTAGTAACTATTATAGCAAAGTAGAGATAGTAAAGAGAGGGAAATGTAGGAAGGAGGTAGAAAATATTGCCTAGCTAAATACCCTAAGTCCATATTGTTAAAATTAATTATGGTTGAGACTGAAATATATTAAATAGGTGATCACCAGGGATTTAATTTTTAAATCCCAAAATGAATAAAGTAAATGGAATTTATGGTAGTTTATTTACAATATTTACAATAGAAGAAACATATTAAGGAATGAGAGAGAGAGAGAGAGAGAGAGAGAGAGAGAGAGAGAGAGAGAGAGAGAGAGAGAGAGAGAGAGAGAGAGAGAAACTCTGGCTTCTTGATATAAGTTAGAATTTCTAAGTCCCAGTCAGGGGAAGAGAGTCTCAAGAAGATGGGCCTTACTTGGAGGCTTCATGCCTCCAGAAAGGCAGGGTCACTAAGTTATCTTTTCACAAACCAACAGAGGATAGTCTAAAAGAAGTGTGAGTGTCTGTATTCTGGTTGCTCCTCAAGGGTCTGTCTTCCAGTCGCTCCTCCAATGAATGAATGAATGATTTCCTTCTGCCCTTTGGTCCTCTTTTTAAAGATCTTTTTCTCTTGTGTCCCCTCCCCTAAATTTCACGTCTACCAATCAGAGCAGAGGTTTTTCTCCAGGACTGTCCATTCTTTAGTTCTCACCTTCCTTGGTTAGATTTGATCTTTTGGGGTTACTTAAACACCTCTTTTGGGAAGTTCACCTTTTGTAGTTACTTAACACCTTTTTGTAGTTAAAATCTAAAAATAGATTGTAGCTTACAGAATTGAGCTAAGTATCTTCATTGTTACAATCAGGAGATAACTAAATAAAATCTTCACAAGATCCAAGTGCCTCCACACTGTGAGTGAAAATCTGAATGCAAATCTCACCAGCCCATAAGAGTGTCTCCAGCCAAGTATTTCACCAACCAAAAGAGAGTCTGATGCCACAAAGACTGAGCCTCACCAAAGAGAGTGTTCCACCAAAGACAGGAGATGAGCTGAAAGGCCAGTGTCTCCTGCTTAGGTCTCCTCAACCCAAGCAAGTCACCAAAGCCAAACTCCTCAAGCCGCAAATGCAGAATCACTCTTTCAGCAAGAGCCACCAATGCAGAATCTCCAATGCAGAAGTGCCAATGCAGAAGTGCCAATACAGCACAATGCCTCCAATGCAGAAGAATTACCATTCAGCTCTCTGATCTTGCCTGTTATAAGTCCTTTTCCCATGTCACTTCTTGTCTCTCTGGTTTCTACTTCCTTTCACAGTGGGCTGGTCTACAATATCTCAGAAACCAATCATAGTTTCTTATTTTGCCTAACACTACCCAGGAAGCAGTACCTGTGGGATCCATTTCCTGTCTCTTGAGGGTGAGAACTTCCTTTCTTGTAAAAAGACTTTCAAGTGTCAGAATGAGTAAGTGTGAAAGGAGGGTCACCCCAAGTTCTTGATTGATTAAGTTAAAATAAACAAAGTGAATTTAAATTCTCTTTCACATGTGTAAACCCCCACAGGTCAGCCTATATTTAATAAATATAAAATAAATACTATAAATAATATATTTATGATATATAATATATAATATAAATTAAAAGTTAATACAATAAAATACAAAAAATATAAAAATAAAAATATAAAGAGACTGCTTAATGACTCATTGGATAGAGAGCCAGGGCTGTGATTCTTCCTATATGTATGACCCTGTGCAAGTCAATCATACCAAATTACCTCACTCTTAACACTCTTCTGCCTTGGAACTGATAGTACTAATTCTAAGACAAAAGATATGAGTTTTTAAAATAAAAAATAAATAAATATATACTAAACTACTATATGAAAAGGTCTAACAATTTTCATTAATGGAATTAGGTTCCTTGTGGGTAGGGATCCCAATCACTTAACACTGGCTTATAATAAATATTTAATAAATACTTTTTTTTAACAAAGTGCTTTGTCCCAGGAACAATTCTAAGACAGAAAGGCAAGGTCTAGGTAGATGGGAGTAAGTGGTTTGCCACACAACTAGGTCACACAACTAGGAAGTTTCTGAAGCAATATTTGAACCAAGGACCTCCCAAATCACTCAAACCATTGTTCTACCTAGCTGCCCAATAAGTATTTTTTGAATGAATGATTGCCTTCCTCTATCTGTTAATTCAAACGTGGCTATAAGTTGATTTAAGATATCTTTTAAAAAGAATAATATGGTTTGTAGATAAAAATATATACAGACCTACTTTGACCCTTTCTGAACACTTATATCTGAAGATTGTCAAAACACAATTATTGCTTTGTTTACACAGCACCCTAAGACTAGGCAAAGTTCTTTCTTCAAAAATGTACAGTCAGAAGTGCAATAATTATTAACCCTCATTTAAAAGTGAGAAAACTCTGACTTAGAAAAGGAAGCTGAATTATTCTCAGTTACCCAGCCAGTGACAGAGGCAGAACTCAGGTCCAGATCTTTTGCATTCTATCCACTGCAAAAATAATATCACTTTGAAATTTGCAAGGTTTCTGTTTTGAGCCTCAAAATCATCCTGTGGGATAGGCAGTCTTTATATTATTATCCCCATTTTGCAGATGAGAAAACTGAGAAAAAGAAAAGTTCAGTGAGTTGCCTGGATCACACAGCTACTAAATTCCAGAGACAGAATCTGGACACAGCTCTTGACCTCGTTCTCTCCAGCACTCCATCCCATGCCCAAGATAGATGCTAAAAATCAAAATGAACATGCTGAAACTGATGGAAGGCTCCACCAAATTTCAAAGTGAATGTCTCTGACATTTCATACTAGCAAAAACCTAAATTGTCCATCAACAATCCTAAGATATTTTTCTTTATTGGCAGCAGGTGGCAGAGTGGATAGACCCTTGGACTTGGCATAAGAAAGATCTCCATTAATTCTACATCAGACTTTACCAGCAATATAACTCTCAACAAGTTTTCTCATGTCAGTCTCAGTTTCTTCATTGGAAAACCAGGAAAGATTTAACAACTGTCTTACAGGGTTGTTATGGGTATGAAATGGGGTAATGTACATAAATCACTTTACAAACTTTATTATAGAGATGTTGGCTATTATTATTATATAAACTCATTTGCAACTCCCTGAATATTAAACAGCTATCTTTTCTGTTACAACTCAATTCAACGAGTAAAATAAAAATGAATTACTGGATCCCTATGTCTTCTACTTCCTTCAGGTTAGATGGAGAATGAGATGTAAGTTAATTAACTTGCAGCTGCCTTTAGGTTTTTATAAGGCAGTCTGATTCTTCACATTGTAAGAAGTACATTTCAGTTAGAAGAGGTCAGGAGGAAGACACACAAATTGGCTTCGCTCAGTCATTAAAATCTTTGCCTAGTCTTCAGGACCTGTGATTCCCCCAGTAACTCCATGAATGTGTTCACTTCCTGCTAGGTCAGCTTCCATGGCAGCAGTTCTCATTAACCTTTCTTTTGGGTGTGCCCCTGAGGCATATTCTAGATTGGGTATCAGATGGTTCATTCCTGGCTCTGCTGCCTGACCTTGAGAAAGGTGATTAACCTCCCAATTCCTCGCATTTGGATTGGATATAATGACTTATTCTGCACTTTCATCAGTGTAAAGAACTCAGACTCTTTATTAATGGAGATGGCCATCTTCTCAGCTACTTTTTACAGTCTTGGAGAGTTGACTCAAAGCCTCAAGAGGTTAAGTAACATCCAGGTTAACATAGACCATACAGGTCAGATGGGACAAACCTGAGGAACCGAAATTCTATGAATTTTGACCCTAGATCTCTAGCTGTTACACCACACTGCTTTACCTGGCATTCAAGATGCAAGAGCTCTGCACAGATTGTCCCCAAAGACTCTCTTTCCCAATTCTTTTTTAGGATCCTCATGAGGATATGGACTTTCCAAAGCCTTGGAGAACCCTAATGGATAAATAACAAAGTAAAGCCAACCAAGCTAAAGATAATGGAGCCTTTCCCTTAACCACCTGAGCTAATTAGCTGTGCCAACATATTCATAGACTAGCGCCAAGCTTTTAGTTAGTGTTAAATCTACCTATACTCCTACTCCAAGAAATATCATCCATTACAATTACTTTAAACCCTTCACATCTCTGATTCTCACTTTGGGTGAAGTTTCTTCATTTTGTAGAAGCAACCTCAAATGTCTTAGTTATCAATGAGAAAATCCATGCATCACATGCATTTGTAATAGATGTTACAACCCATATTTAGCTTTGTTAAATTTTACCACCTCTTCCTTCTTTTACTGCAATAGCTTTCCCAGTCATTAGTATGGGCTCCCTTGAGGCAGAATCCTATCTTGAAAAGCACCACCTAAGACTAAAAGTTAATCACCTTCAAATCCTACTGTGATTCCAGTTGTATCCTAGACAAGAGATGTAGAGGTCTAAATTCAGTGATCTGAGCAGATGTAGATAGGCTCCCTGTAGGTACTGTAGTGACTGAGAAATTCTGTACTTTCCTTCTGTTAGCATCAATTATTCTTATTTGATTGTGGATGGCAACATTATTAATGTCTAGAACGTTTGGACAATTCTTTTATCTATATGCCAGGTAAAATTAGGACTTCTCAAACCTGGAATTGGATGAGGGGCAGTGGAAGAAGAGCATTTTATCTTTTATAAAATTTAAGCTAAAAATTAAAAAAAAAGATGAAAGATCCAAAATGATGCTTTGAATATCCACAACCTGGGATTGTTTGGTAGCAGATAGGGCCAAATGGTGAATGAACAATTAATTATTCCATTCCTATAGGAACATTTTACTTCTAACAAATAGCTCCAGTCCTTTTATATTGTTTTAATTGGCATTTCCCTTCAGATTGAAAGAGCAAAATTCCTAGAGGTTATCTCTATATCTTTGAATACTAATATTTATCGAGCCTTGAAATCCTATTTAGAGCATGTTAAATGCCTAAAGAGAATCATTAGTGTACCTATTATTTAATAATATGATGCCTGAGAAAATAATATAATGCCTGAGAATAGTTTCAGTTGATCAGGTAAGCAATGCAGAAGGAAAGTATTTACTTTCATGTTGAAGTTTAATGTTACTGAGGAAATAATTATGCCTTTCAGAAATAAGTTTTGTGGTTTGTGATCTGTATAACCTTGAAGCCAGGACAGATATTTATTTTAACCCAGTGACACAAGCATTCTTCCCCAAATGAGGGTAAGTTATGGGTTCCCTGGTGATGGTTTCAATTTCTTCACTCATATATTCAATAGGGTGGATAAATGAATGAGTGAATAAATTAATGAACTAACAAGCATTTATTAAATGCAAGTCACTTTGCTACCACTGTTGATACAAACACAAGCAAGTAAGACAGTTCACTCTTTTGAGAATGGGAAAAGACACATATACGAGGGAATGATGACTGGAGCATCAGAGAAAAGAGTTGGTCAAAAAAGTCACAAAGAAGCCTATTGGAGTCAAAGTTCATTTACTTGGCATGTACTTTCTAGAGACAGCATGTTGTTTTGAATATTGTTCTCAAAGATAAATTAGGAAGGGGACAAGGGAAGTTTACACATGCAATGGTTTGGCATGAGAATGGCCAAGAAATATTGTGGTGGGTCTGAGTTGGGGCCAGATATGAAGACCTCTCATCCATTAGAAGCTCAGACTCCCAGGAACAAAGATAGAATGGTGGGTCCAAGAGCAAGGATGTCTGAAGTTGATTGAGGAGTAGCATGTTAAGAAAGGCTCTAGTCACAAGGGTAATGGAGATTTTCTCACTCAGAGAACAGTTGTGGGGGGAAAAAACTATACCAGAATTGACAAAATATTTGGTCTTTTCCATGAGTAGCAAATTGATGCTTCAGTCAGAGGAGGGGGTAAAGGAGCAAAGTGTTAGTATTCCCAGATCCTTCTACTCTATATTCTGCTCCACTCCAAGAACTCTAAAAGTAATGAAGTTTCCCTTTCCCCTGTTTGTGTGATCTTGACTCCAACACCCTCCCACATTCCAACATCTTTGTAGCCATTATGGTAAATATGGTCACCACCAAGTCACTGGGGGAAATTTCTTTGGACGCCTCTGTACTAGACAGCTCAGTGAAAGTAAAGTATTGCTCATTTTTGAAGCATTGCTTTTATCCACACTGTGGGCTGAGAGGATAGAAGGACTCATGAATGAACATATGCATTAAACCTACAAGTCCACTCAAATTACCCTTCAAGCAAAGGCACTCTGCTGTTTGACACCATTCAGCTTAGTTTTAGTTTAAATATTTGGTTCTTTTCCTATCTGCCACTTGTAAAAATTGACTGTAAAAGTTAGTATTTCACTCCCAAAAGGTGAAGGTTGCCTTTTGCATGGAAAGACAACATTGATTATTGGTACTAATATTTGGAATATTATCCCACTCTGGTCCTTTGAGGAAAAAAAATTTCTTTTCTGTAGAGGGTTACTTTCAAAAAATATGGGCATAAAAATACAAAACAAATTACCTTCATTTTAAAAGAAATATAAAACATTCTTTTGCCCATTTTTTAATACAAGGGAGCATAAAATTCTCTTTGGTAAGTACAAGTAATAGAAAAATGATGTTTAGTTTTATTTTATCTTCCAAACTATTTTTTGCCAATTTATGAGTAACTTTTTGGTCCCTCTCATTCATATTCAATTCTTTATATAAAGGGGAGGGATGTATGTTTGTACCATGTTGTTTTATTCCATATAGGTTATGTATGGCCACATGGGTTCATCTAACTGCATCGCATGGGAAGGCAAGAATAAACATATCTAACCTCTGTCTCCCTTTCCCTTCTCCAAGAGAAATCTAGACTGCTGCCAAGAGGGGAAGCAAAAGTTTGGGGACAGAAGCTAGCCACTCTGCTCTCCTCTATTGGTCCACTGGGCTTGGATTAAATCTATTTCCTCCCTTAATTTGTTAATCTAGGGGAAGTAATTTTTAGATTCAAGCAGTATTCCTGGCCACCATTCACTAATAGGAAAGGAGACTCTCAAACTATATATACAAGATTGACTTTTCCCACCAGATGCCAGTTCTAGAATGAAGACACATAGCAAATAAATTATTTTATCTAATGCAATAGCAAATAGATAACAACCAGAAATCAGAGGACATATACATATGAAAGTATATACCTGATAATAAACAGATTGAATTAGCTCTCCCTCTATGAGAAGTAGATAACTCAACTCAAGTAAGAGAGTCCCAGTTCTCACCCAAGGAGAAATTCTCTAATGTCTCTAGTGTAGCAAACTGGGGATGGTGACATATTAGAGACTATTACTTTCTCTATGTGTTGGCTTATTCCTAGATGCTTTCTCCCTTTGTGGATCTGAAGAGACGTTGGTATTGCATATCTTCTTTCTCAGCGCTGGAAGACAGGAGAACTTAGTTCTCTCTTTTCAACTGCTCTCCCCAAGGTACAAGGCACTGAATAATAGATCTCCATTAATGAGAAAGTCCTATACTTTGATCCCTTTGAGCTAAAGGCTACACTTACAAAACAATTGTATGCCATTCAGGCTGCCATACTTACCTTCCCTCCCTCCTGGCATGGGATATGTGGGGGCAAGAGTTATTTTCTTCTAATCACTGTAGCCTAACTGTTACAGGACACTCCAAAGCTTGAGATGTCCCTAGTCACAGCTGCCCCTTCTTCTGCTAGTTTCAGCCTCTCATCATTGCCATTCTTATTTTCCCAGAAGCCTGTTTGTGGGGATGTTGCAGCAAGATGAATAGTGGGAAAAGAGGAACATAGATAAGAGGTAAGGAAGAGAAAAAAAGATTCTTGCTGCTTCTGCTAAAATGTAAAGAATGAGAGACTGATAAGTATAAGAAAGTAAGGACTTTCTTTTTTGTTTGTTTTGTTTTTGCTTTTTTACAACCAATACTGAGTACAGCATTGATGAACCTTTGAGAGATCACGTGCCCAACCTGCACCCTCAAGCAACTTCTGAGCCTCCCCACTACATTACCCTAGAAAGCAGAGGGAGGAAGTGCTTGCATTGGGCTTCTGGACAGGGGGACAGGGCATATGAAAGTTATCTTCAGGTACAGTGGAGAAGGAGAATGGAGCAGCCCACTCCAGCACACTGGAGCACACAACAACACAGGGATTCTAGGGTATGACACATACAAAACACCTGATTGAACAGAAGAAGCAGAGAGATTAAGAAGGTGGGAAAGGCATGATCTACCCTTATTTTACCTACCTAATCAATGTGAAGAGTAATATGCAGTGAATCAGTCTGTGAAAAGATAAAGGGCAATTTATTTTTTTAATCTCTTTTTCCTTTTATACTAAATCCCCAGTCTGACATTTACAGAACTCTACAATGTGGATCCCACCTACCTTTCTAGTCTTATTTCACAATATTCTTTCCTCCCACACATACATACTCATGCTCTTCATTCTAGTAAAACTGCCCTATTAGCTATTATGTCTTTCTCCATGCCAAGGATGAACTCCCCCATTACTCAATCCTTTTACTGTAGAATCCCTAGCTTTAGCTCAGGTACCATCTAGTGGAGGCAAACAGGCACAGTGGAAAGGATGATGGATTTGGTACAAAAAGACTTGAATTCAAATCCTAGTTCTGTATTAATGTGATGCCTTGGACAAATTACTAACCCTCTTTCGTAATCTATAAAATAAGAGGGTTGGACTAGATGATCTCTATAGACTCTTCCAGCTTGGAATAATGGAATCTTTCTAGATCTATTGCACCCACTCAACAGTACTAGATCTTTCTTTACTTTTTCTTTACTTAAACATATACAGGTTGCATAGCCCAGAAGATTTAAGTTTTTGGAGAGACAGGACTGTTTTGTTGTTGTATCCCCAGATTTTAGCACAATATTCTTCAGGATGTTGTCATTTAATCAATGCCCATTGAATGACATGTCAGAAAGAGCATTAGATTTGAAATTATGGCAACTGGATTCAAATTCTGACTCTTATCCTTAATATCTATGTGACATTTTACCTCTCTAAACTTTAGTTTCCTCATCAATAAAATGAACTTTCATTCTTTCCAAGAGGGCCAGTGATTGTGTCAAAAAAGAAGAAGCAAAATATTGATTTAATTTTTCTCATCAGTAAATTGAGAGATCTGGATAGATTTCTTTTACTTCTCTAAATCATTTAGATAAATTAGACCTAAAGTTCCAGCAAGAAAGATACGTCTTCCAATTATAAGAATGACAGAGGCAAAGCAAGAGGAGAAAAGAAGCCTACAGGAAGAAAAGACCCTCCATAGACATTCCTGTGAATCAGGGATAGTTGCTTTTGCAAAACTTCTTAGAGTTGAAACTTTTCTCTCAATATTTATATTAAAATTTTTCCCATTTCTCCATATTTATAAGCAATAAAAATACCTTAGAAAATCTCTCAAGATAGATTGCTCTCTAAAAAATAAGAGGAGGGAGACACTTAAATTCTGATTCTGCAGTTGACCAGGATAGAGCAGCATCCTAAGTCAGAAGCAATAACAATTAGCAATAGAATGGGCTTTATACCAGTAAGGGGCCAGGTACCTCCATAGGGGGAACTAGGAGAGAAATCAAGAACCACAAAATCCCAGAATTTGGAGGGACTTTATAATGACTGTAGAACAGTCCTTACTGAACCAGAAATCTCTTCTTCTTCTCTCTTGCCTGAATTCTACGTCTAATTTATCTAAATGATTTAGAGAAGTGGAAGAAATCTACCCAGATAACTCAATTTATTGATGAGAAAAATTAAATCAATGTTTTGCTTCTTCTCTTTTGTCACAATCACTGGCCCTCTTGGATTTGCATACAAATCACCCTATGAAGTTCTGGAAGAAATGTAATATTTAAATGAGATGTAGTTCCTACTTTTAAGGAGTCTATAGGGAACAATATATAAATACACATTATAACAATATAATCATATTTGAGAGTGGCAAAGCAGGGAAATTTTTTTAAAAGCAAGGAATAAGACTTCATCACAGGCAATCAATGAAGATTTTATGCAGGAAATGGTATCTGAGAGTCTTTAAAAGATGAATAGGAATTTAATTCAGGAGCAGCTAGTTCATACAGTGCAAAGTGGAACCAGGAAGATTAATCATCCTGAGTTCAAATCTGGCCTCAGAAACTTAGCTATGTGATACTGAACCCATCACTTAACTTTATTTGTCTCGGTTTCCTCATCTGAAAAATAAGCTGGAGAGGAAATGTTAATACAGTGTCTGCCAAGAAAAACCTAATCAGGTCAAAAAGGGTCAAACATAATTGAAACAATGAAATAATAATAATAATAATAGGAAGTGGATCAGAGCTTGTCCTGTAGAGGGAGAGTTGAAGAGAATGTTTTTGGTTTTGTGGTTTAGAGCAGGTGGGTGGCACAGTAGATAGAGCTCTAGAATTGGAGTCAGGATGACCTGAGTTCAAAACCAGCCTCAGACACTTACTAGCTGTGTGGCAAGTCATTTAACCCTGTTTGCCTCAGTTTCCTCATCTGTAAAATGAGCTGGAGAATGAAATGACAAGTGCATGCCAAAAAAAAAAAAAAGAAAAACCAGGGAAGGATCACAAAGAGTCAGACCCAAATAAAATCACTCAAAAACAATTCTAGTCAAAGAAGAGAAGGGATGATCCCACCATTACCAAGAAAGGGAAAGCTGAGCAAAAAACAGAGGTGGGAGAATACAAAGTATGTTGAGCAGGACTCATTTCTATAAAAATCTATAGCTAAAATTTATTTCTTTGAAACTTGACAAGATGTCATATAGCACTTTCAAAAAATCAATCATTTTTAAAAGCAATTTTTGTCCAACTTTTAAAAATGTTATTTACTTTTTTTACATTACTATTGACTTTAGAATTTGCAGCTATTTGATTTGCTATAGAAGACAAACATATCTTTCCAGGACAAAGACGTGTGAAAAGAAATTAGAAAACCACAGATATACTTTTCTGGGTATCTTTGATGATTTTTTGAAATAGAAATGACTAGCTCTAAATACTTAAATTAGAAGACAATAAACTTGCCAACCTCTTCCCTCAAATTTACTTTAAAAAACAAGAGAAATATACTGAAAATACTAAAAAAATACTTTTTGTATGTACATATTGGTTTAATTAATATATCAGAATTATCAAATATATATCAAAAATATTAATCAATATATATAAAAGTCTTTGGAGGTGAAAACTGAGCTTCCATCCTTTTGTCACAAATTCAAGAAAGACAAAGAGTCAGCTAATGTTGGCCTTTGGTGTAAATTTTAAGCTTTCTATTAGCAATCATTCAATAGGCATTTATGAAGCACTATATGCCAGGCATGATGCTAACCTTGAGGATACAAAGAAAATGAAAAAGAAAAAACAATTGTTGCCCACCGTAAGCTTACATTCTAATGAAAATGGATAAACATCACATGTTGGAAGGAATATATTTCTCTTTACCAATATGACAGGAGGTAGCCTTCTCTTTCAAGGAGAAAAATCCTCTTACCCAACTCTGGAAAATGGATAATATCACAAATCATGTCACCCATGCCAGAGTACTCTTTAAGGTCTGAACAGCCTCCTCTTGAGGTATTTTCCATTAGCCACTTTTAAAGGCGGCTAGTATTGTGTTTTTACAACTACAGGGGAAAAAAAGTTTCTAAAGAAAGAGAGATAGAGAGAGTGAAAGAGAAACAAATAATAAAAGACAAGTAGGAATAGCAGAAACACCAAATATGGTAAAGAGTGGTGGTATAAAACATGAATAAAATATCATATATGAATGAACAGTAACTTAGATGAGAAAATATTCAACATGAGAATAAATAAAATAAATAATTCATAACTTAAGATGCCTATATACAAATACAAAGGTAATGAGAAATCAAGAAGACAAACTCAAATGCATAAAACAAAATTGACTTCAAAGGTATCACTGAAATTTACTGGAATAGTACTTATGTCTGGAATATGGCTTGGGGAATATATGCCTTACTCAAAATGAATCAAATAGATAAAGGGAAAAGAATAGAATTGTATGTTAATAGGTTGTATTCATTCAAGGAAATCTAGGAATTCCAAGGAATAAGGTGGGGGTTAGTGGGGTTAAGCTACCAAAGGGATTTCTTTAGGAACTATACAAAATAACATAAAAATTCATCTGGAATATGAATCTCAAAGATGGCATCCAAGATTATGCATAGAATTAACAATAACATAAGAACAAAAGCCATTTTCCAGTATATAAAAGGTTAAAAGAGAGGAGCAAACTATTTGATCAATAGCCATATGAAAGAAAGCTGAAAATCCCTAATAAAAAGAAAAATGCAATATTGTGGTTTCACTTTATAGGCATATAATTGGCTGATGATAAAATATAGAAACAGTAAATATTTGAAAAGCTGTGATAATATAGATACATGAACACATTATTGTTAAAGCTCAGTATTGCTCCCATAATTCTGGGAAACAACTTAGAATTATCAAACAAGAAATGAGTATTTAAGCAACTGCTATGTTTCCAGCACAATCCTAAATGCTACAAAGATATAACATTACTTGCCCTCAAAGAACTTTAATTTGGAGGGGAGGGGAAGGAATGATATGAACACATCATAAAGTAAACACAAAAAGAGTACAAGGTAAACACAAGATAATTTGTAGGAAGGGAAGCATTTAGAAGCTAGTGGTATTTGAAAGGGCTCATATAAGTCACTTTTGGATGGAGCTTTGAAGGAAACTAAAGATTCTAAGTGGCAGAAGTATAGAGGAAGTTCATTCTAGGTATCAGAGACAATCTGTACAAAGACATGAAGACAGGAAATATGTTATCCGTTATGAGCAATAGCCAAACTAGAATGGAGAGTGTGTGAAGGAGAACAAAATGTAATAATTCCAGAAAAAGTAGGGTGAGAAAGACTTTAAATGCCTAAACAGAAGAGTTTGTATTTTACCCTAGTGCTAATGGGAAGCCATATGAGCTTTCTGAGCAGGGGAGTGACATGATCAGATATGCTTTTTAAAAATATCTCTTTGAGAGTTGTGTGGTAGATATTTTAAAGAACAGAGAGACTCAGGGAAAGGACTCGTTTAGGAGGCAATTGTAATAATCCTAGAGAGAGGTGATGAGGATCTGAACTAGTGTGATGACTAAGTGAGTGAAAAGAAGAGTGTGGAGAGTTCTTATGCTTTTAGCCAGCAATCACAGTCTGATGGGCCCTCAACCACACCCAGATAAATTGACTTTGTATCTAGGGAATAGTTTCTGGCCTATAAGCTCTTGGTGGGTGTGCAACAGTCTCAGTTTCTATTAGGGTTCCAGTATATTTGAGTCTCTAAAATATATCCTGGGAGTGGTATGAAGTACGAATGGAATGTTACTTAAAATATTTCTCTTTTCCATAAAGTTTTATTGTGCCTTTTTTTGTTTTGCTTTGTTAAATTTGATAGAAAGAATAAATTGTAGTATAATAAATGAATAAAATAAAATATATCCTGAGGTCAACAAGCAGTCTCAGATTGTTTCTGTATGAGAGATAAAACTTTGGCTTTTTGCAGGTTTTATCATTACAGATTTCCTTGTACCTAAAAGCTGACCCCCAACCAACAGGGAGGTAGCAAAGAGAGCCCATGCCACCAACTTTTAGAAGAAGTCAGAAAAACAAGGACACAAAACCTTGCTCCCTTGGCCACCATGCCAAGAAGTAGCACACTAAGAGAGACACACAGGGAAATGCCTGTATCTGGGAAAGCTCTGCAGAATCCCAGTACAGCAAAGACTTCCTCAAGCCCTAGAACTCCACCAGGATCTAAGTAATTCTGCAACCAAATATGCTACAAATTTCCACAGAAGTGTCTAGCTGTTTTTGTCAAATCTAAAAAGAAGAACTTAATAAGGATAAGCATAAAGTCTTATGTGAAATACAAAACCAATTTCACAAACATGAGATAGGGGAAACATTCTTTTTTTTATTTGATCAATTTCACCCTTCCCATAGCTGATATGCAATTTCATTGGGTATTACGTGTGTCCTTGATCATACCCTATTTCCATGCTGTTGATGTTTGCACTAGGATGTTTATTTAGGGTCTACATCCCCAATCATATCCATAGGGGAGACATTCTTAGAAATATATTCATCTGAAACAGATCAAGGGATTTTAGTGGACTATAAGCTTAATATAAGACAACAATCT
Organism: Monodelphis domestica; assembly: GCF_027887165.1. Lineage (NCBI taxonomy): Eukaryota > Metazoa > Chordata > Mammalia > Didelphimorphia > Didelphidae > Monodelphis > Monodelphis domestica. The sequence goes on along the minus strand of NC_077228.1, from coordinate 341,913,270 downwards.
GGAAGTCTTACATGGGGTACAGAAATCAATTTCACAAATATAAGATTAAAGAGGCACAGCTAAAAATAAATTCAACTGAAAAAGATCTAGGAGTTTTAGTGGACTGCAAACAATATGAAATAATGATGTGATATGGCAGGCAAGAGGTATAACAGCTTCAGAGTGCATTTAGAAATTTAGTATCCAAGATTAGGAAGATTGGGCTCTGCCTTGGTAAGAACATCTGGAGTATTCTGTTCAATTTGTGGTAAGACATTTTAGAAAGGGCATTGATTAACTGGAGATCATCCAATTGAAAAAGACCAAGATGGTGAAAAACCTTTAAAAAAAAGGTCTCAGGAGAATCTAAAATTAAAAGAACTGTGAAAGCATTTGGCCTAGAAGAAACAAAGCTTAGATTGGGGAAGGTATGGAACATGAGTCATCCTCAAGTATTTCAAAAAACTGTAATGTGAAAGAGGTGTCCAACAGGTTCTCCCAAAAGTCATGGGATAATATCCCAGGATTAATAAATTAAAACTTCACTAACACTTTTGGGACACCCTATATGTTTCTACTTGGTCTCAGAAGGCAAAATAGCTGTAACAGACAGAAGTTGCAGAGGCAAATTAAAGCTTAACATCAGGAGAAATCTCATAATGCTTTTCAAAATTGGAGTAAGCTACCTGAAAAGTTGTGAGATCTGGCTCACTAGAGATCTTCAAGAATAGACTTGTATGGACACTTGCTGCTCCTGTAGCAGAAAGAATGTTTGTTGAAATGTAGTTGGACTAAGTGCAGAGGTGCCTTCCATTGGGATTAAGGGAGCTATCTAATCTGGCTAACCTAAACCTAAATGTACTCAGAGGATTTGGGCTTGTCAGAAACTCACTTTGGTGGATAGATAAAATGGGAGACCATTTTCTCAGTTGGGTCTTAGAAATGATTAGTTTCTGTGGCTTGCCTCTCTAACCAAGCATGAAAGGATGATTGGCAGGAGTTCAGAAGCTTTCTCCAAGCTTGCCTCAGGAGGCCTGTTTCATGGCGTTTAACTGGAGCAGTTGACAAACAGTGGAATTTGGCAACACAACTCTCAAAACTTCTGGATTTTTACAGGGAGGCCCTGATGTTGAATCTGTGCATAGATATTCATAAATCCTATTTTTTCAATGAGAATTAGTAAAGCATAAAGCACGTATGTTACTTGACATATGGCAAAGGTTGAATTATTTCATACTTTCTCAGTCACTGTTTGCTTGTGCAAGTTAATGATCTTATTCACATTTTTAAATTGATTTTTCAGAATCTTGTGAGCATGAACACTGTCATGGCCTTGGAAAGCCAGATCAACTCAAAAAGTTTATTGAAAGCTAGAACTTCCATTTCCATCCAACAAGAATTTTGTAAGCACCTCTTATCTGCCAAATACTCTACTAGGCATGGTGATACAAAGACAAAAAAAATGAAGTAGCCCCTACTTATACTCTACTGAGGGAATCTGACTTTTGACCTCATTATTCAGCTAGAATGAGTTTCTCCAGTTACTAACAATCTCTTAAATGTCAAAACTGATGCTATTTTTTAAATCATTATCTTGACCTCTCTATAGGATCTGACAACTTTTGATTACCTTCTCTATTTTTTGAAGCTGACTTCTAGTTCTCCTATTTGTCTGACTCTACCTTCATCTTCTTTACTGTTTATTTACCCACGTTGTGGTCCCTAGTTGGGACTGTCTCCCAGTGTTCTACCCTAGACTCTTCTCTTTTTTCTCCATATGATCTTATTTGGTGATCCCATCAGCCACAATAGGTTCAATGATCTATTGGCAATGAAGCTAATTGCCAATAATTACTGTAACCATCCCTGGTTAATAACTGTTCTTACTAAAAAATATTTAATTCTGACTGAATAATTCGTCATCAGTGGAAAATACACATTATTGCCCCTTCTAAAACCATCCCTCTTCAAGTTGTCACCCTCTGGCATACCACCTGCTAACACTGGGGATATGACCCCAGAAATTATGGTTACATTTGTATAACAATTAACAATTATATAGTGCTTTAAGATTTGCAGAGCACCTTACTGATATTATGTCATGTTATCTTCATATTAACCATAGGAAGTAAGTAGATCTTACTTTCTTGATTCACTGTTTTGGCAATTTTCTTTTCCTAAAATTGCTCTTAAAGATCTTAATCGTTGGATTTTTGGATCATTATACAATTCCAAGCCCAGATCTCTAGCCATAGAGCTCCACATAACTGCCTCTGTTTTGCACAGTGCCTGACATATAATAAACTCAAGAATTGTTGTAATTAGTAATTGTTAACTGAATAATTGGTAAATTTAGAGCACTGAAGACAAGACAATGTCTTGAGAAGGGAAGGGGCACTAACTGACAAGGTACTCAGAAGAAACTTCTCCCTGGAGTTGTCACCTGAGCTGAACCTTAAAAGAAACTAAAATGGGAAGGTAAGGAGAACGTGCATTCTAGGAATGAGAAACCACTTATGCAGAGGCATAGAACTAGAAGTTATAATGCAATCTGGGAAAACAGAGTGAAAGCCAATTTGGCTAGAATTTGTAAGGTAGTATATGGACATTTTCTGATTTGATGCTCACAATCACCCTGGGAAAGAGGTCCTTTGGGTATTATTTTTTTAGCAGATGATAAAACTGAGGCTCAAAAATGTTAAGTGATTGTCACATAACTAAAGAGTAAATGTCTTAAAGTTTTCCAAATTCTAGTATTCTGTCCACTGTGCAATGCAAACTCCCTTAAATGTGACTTTTATGAAAGTTTGCATTTTATCTAGAGGCAATGGGGAAAAGTTCAATAATAATAACTAGCATGTGTATAGTGCTTCCTCTGTGCCAGGCACTATGCCAAGCACTTTACAAATATCATCTAATTTGATCCTCACAATAACTGTGGGAGGAAGGTATTATTATTATCCCTAATTAACAGATGGGGAAACTGAGGCAGAAGTTGACTTACTCAGGATCATATAGCTAGTATCTGAATTCAGATTTGAATTCAAGTCTTCTTGACTCCAGACCTAGTACTCTATCCACTGCATCACTTAGCTGCCCTAGCTCCAATAGATTTGGAGTTAAAGGAAATGAATTACAATCTTGCCTCTTCCATGTGCTGCTTGTGTAAGTCATCTTAAATAAATTATCTAGCCTCTCTATGTCCTGGTTACCTCATCAGTAAAATGAGAGGATTATTAGGTGACCTTCAAGGTTTCTTCCAACTCTACATGTATGATTTTTGAACACAAGAATGACATCATCAAAATTCTGTTTTATGAAGATTATTTTGGCAACTGTGTGGAGGGTGAATTGGAGAGGAGAGACTTCAGATAAGAAGACCAATTATGACACCATTGAAATAGTCCAGGCAAGAGGTGATGAGAACCTGAACAAAAGTTGTAGTTGCACTTGTGAAGAGAAGAGGACAGACACAAGAGGTTTATGGAGGCAAAATTGGCAAACCTTGGCAACTGATTATACATGAATGTTGAAAGAAAGTGAAGAGTCAGCCTTCAAGGATTTTGTGTAATCAGTGCCCAAGACTAGGAAAAGCACAATAGCACAGCTCAGAATATAAACCCTACCCATGCCTCAAGAAAACAACATGGAAGAATTATACTGACAAGGACCTGAATCCTGTAGCAATAACCTGTACTTCTTGAAGCAATCCCATTCCCCTGTTGGACTATTCTAATTATCTGGAAGATTTTTTTCTCACATTGAGCATAAATCTATCTCTGCAGCTGCTGCCCATAATTGTTCATAGTTCTTCCCTGCAATGCCAAATGCTAAAAAAAAAATCTTATCCCTTTCTCACATTGATGTCTTCAAATGCTTGATGCCAGCTATGATGTAAGTCTTCTTCGTTTAAAATTCCTGACTCCTTCAACCAATACTTCTTTGACATGGTCACCCTCCTCTAGATATTCTCCAATTTGTTAATGTCCTCTTAAAAGGCAGCATCATGAACAAAACAGTTCTTTTTGTGTACTTGGCAGAGCTCCTCTTTCATTCTGAATGCTTTGTCTCTCTTAAAACAACTTGATGTTACATTCACTAAAATTGGTTGTCATATCACATCATCAACTCAAATTAAGCTAGAAGTACATGCTTTTTGCAGAAACTGTTAACTACCTACAACTCCCCATCCTGTATTTATAGCATTATTTTTTTAATCCAAGTATAGAACTTAGCCTTGTTAAATTTCAATCTATGAAATTCAATCCATTTTTCTAGATCTTTGGAATCCCATCTCTCAAATCCACCATATTTGTGGTCCCTATCAACTTTACTTCATATTCATAAGCATGCCATGGTTTGATTCCATGTCCTAGGCTAAATAAGGACACTACTTTATTCTGATAAATTAAGAAAAGCATGCCAAACATGAGTTCAAAATTCTATTCAGAAAAATAATAGTCAGTACAAAAAGTTGGCTTCATAAGCAAGATATTCTGATGGAAGCTACATCCATGGCCAAGGCAAGATCAATAACAGATCAATAACCTGTCCAATCTATCATCTTATCTGCCATCTTGGAGAGGGAAGGGAGGGAGAGAACGTGCTTCTCAAAATGTCAGAAAATAATTATTAAAATTTGTATCTGCATGTAAGTAGGGGAAATAAATTTTAAAAGGTGAGGGGATCTAAAAGACTGAAGTTTTGTATTGTTTATAAAATAGCACCAGTAGCACTGTTTATACATAATGTGAATCTTTAAATTTAATTCTATATTTGCTTATCATGGGGTCCTTAATAACTTTGCCCCCTTGTCTCCTTACAAATTATTAGAGCAATGATTTTCTTGGTCATATAACACCCTGATATAGATTCAATTAGCTCAAGTGAAGTCTCCTAATTCTTAACACAAAATATGTGATCATTCATGTTCATTTTCAAATATAAGCAGGAAAATAGGGAGGACTGCTGAAAGTCCAACCTAAACTGTCCCAACAAGAGACAAGCTAGGTAGCACTGTGCTAGCGGTCATTGATAGCCCCTGCTTAATTCACTTTGTGAAGGACTTGGCAAAAAAATATACACTGGTTGGGGCTTTAATGCTTTAGATAATGAATCTAGTCTTTTTTGCAGTTGTTGGCATGATGTCATTGTGAGCTTTGGTAACCAAATATATCACTGGAATGATATTGAGGAAAGTAATGACCTGAATAGGCCCAGCTTCTTGTGTTAAATGACCCTATGTGAATGATTCCGCCTCAGTCCCAGCTGGGTAATAGCTTTTGAGAAGTCTAATGGCCCTAGGGATCTGGTTGATTTTGTTGGAAAATAAATCCTGGCAATGGTAACTTCAAATCTATGTCCTAAGCAATATTTTATAAATAGTGTCCTTCTCACCCACCACCCCTGAAACAACTATGATAGGCATCCACCCCCCTGAAAGAACTTCATGGACAGCTTAACTTACAAATAGCAAATTTTCATGGAGGAGAACCATAGGGAAGCCATAGGATAGATTTACTCATTCCCCGTGGTGCTTACCTGAAACTACATGGTAGTTTCATAAAACCTATTTTTTCAAAATTTTTTCCAAAAAGTTTCAAAAAAAACAAACCAAGATTTTATGAGCTGGCCTGGAAATCTAAAGTTATAAGACAGTGTTTTAGCCACACACAAAAAAAACCTAAAGTTTTTCTGGCCCAATCTGATTTTAAACAATAGTGTATCATTTCCTAGTCAAACCTCTTTCTTTCTGGTACCCCCATACTCCCATGCTACTCCTTTTCTAGACCCCCTCCAACAGCTGGATCTTCTGTACCTGGACACTTCTTCTAATCTAGAACAAACTAAAATTTCCTTACTTGTGACCTCAGATATGGTAAGGCAACAAGACTTCACTGAGTTGGATTTCTGCTCTTCCTATTAAATATGAGTGGCTCTGATGCAATAGCCATCGTGGCATGACCCTGAGTTGCTCAGAAGATTGAAGGGATGATATTCTCCCCCAAAATTTCCTATCTGCCTCCCAGGTTTTCACAGGTTTTCTCCTCAGTCTGAGGCCCAAGAGTCTTTGTGCTCAGAACCCCCTGAACAGATCTCTTCTGTGCCCTGTCCCAGACCTTTTTAGGGGCTCAGTTCCCACCTTGGTTTGAGGGGTTCAATGAACTGCCCCAGTATCATTCCTTTGTTCTTCCTGCCTTCCCTTCTATGTCCATAGTCTTTGGGACATCCCTTCAACACACCAAATAAAAGGGCCAAATACTGTTAATATTGGCTGATTTTATTTTCTTTGCATGTCCCATCAGGTCCAGCAGCAGCATATGACATATGGTTTCTATGGAAGAAAGCTCTCTGGGTTCCAAAGTTAGACAAAAGAGCTGAGGAATCTACTAAGAGGAATAGCCAAACACGTTGACCACACTCAAAAGGACACAAATAAATTAGTCACAGAATGGTTTTTAAATTAAACCAGTATGATGTAGCAGAGAGGCCAGGACTTGAAGTCAGGAATATCTGGGTTTAAACCATTCTTCAGACATTAACTAACGGTATAACCCTGGACAAATAATTTACTCTGTACCTCGGTTTCATGATCTATAAAACTGGAGGGTGATAGCACCTTTTTCAGAGAGCTGTTGTCAGTTTCAGATGAAATGTTTGTAAAGTGCTTCGCAAATTTTAAAATGCTAGATATAGAAATGTTAGCTATTATTACAAAGCACCGTAGAACCTTAAAGCAGCCGTACCAATATCATCTATTACCAAAAAGATGCTTCTTTTTGACAACCATCAATTCCCTTGCTTGGGGCCAGAAAGAATAGTATTGCAGATGTCTGAAACCAAATGTCCTCCAACAAACCATCAGTTATTATGCCAGGTTACCTGCCTTGAGACATGAGAGAACATTCTCATTTACCCAGTCATGCAAATAGGCAAAAAAAAAAAAAACACTCCCAGTCTACATGTCACCATGGCAGCTTCTGGTAGTAAAATGAGTCTTTGTCCAAATAAAGTTAAGGCACTGAAGTGAAAAGATTTTGAAAAGCTAAAACTAATAAGCTTAAAATCCTGGCATTATCCACTTTACAAACCATATCTATAAATGGCTAGTAATCAAGGAATATTCTCCAGCCTCCAGATTCCTAAGACCCTTCCATTATAAATTTAGAGCTGAAAGAAACCATAGAGGTCCTTGAATCCAACATTTTCATTTTACATAGGAGTAAACTGAGGTCAAGAGGGGGAAAAACAGAGTCACCATCATCATATCTATGCCATGGATAGAGTGTATGAGGGTGAGAGACAGACATATAAAGAAACAGAAAAAAGAGGGAAAAGGGGGAAAAGGAAAGCTAAATAGCTATATACCTTACATAATCATACATACATAATATTGAGGAATGCATTTTCTCATAGAAACAACATACCTGGTAGTCAGGATTTCAGGACAATCACAGAGCCAGAATCCTACAAGAAAGACATCTTCTATTTATCAGTTATACCTGGGTAATTTGTTTTTAAATATTTGCCTTCTTAGAATCAGTATTGATTCCAAGGCAGAAGAGAAATAACGAATAGGTGATGGAGATTAAATGATTTTCCCAGAGTCCCACATCTGAGACCAGATTTTGAACCCAGGAACTCCTGTCTCTAGGCCAGGCTCTCAATCCACTGGCCCCTTACCTGAGTCATTTTTAAGTGAAGCAGCAAAAATGTGTTATTACATGAACTATTCAATTATTTTTTTCGATTTAACTGGATTGCCACCTTTTGGTTAAAAATTGTTTCATGAACTATTCTAAGAAGCTACTCACACTATATCATAACATGTTTTCTTTGGAGTAAAGTTTTTTGAGTACCCAACAACTAACTTATAGATGAACTTCCATAATGCTACTTATTGTACAGTGCTGAATGCTTATGTTATTATTATTTATTTTAATGTTTCCATGATTCCATTGACATTGCCATGTGTATACCTTCCACTAATAAGCATCCCAACCTCCTCTGGAGCTGAGCATATTGTCTTTGGAAGTTGTTTTGGATAACAAATTCATTGCCATGTAGACTTAATAATGATAAGCCTCTTGGAGCTTAACTAGGCCAATCATCTGATGGCAGACATATGGTCTATCACCAGGACTATTCTGAGGAAACTGTGGGAATTAATTGCACCACACTGACTCCATCTTGTGGCTCATTTCTGGAACTCGCTCAGTTCCCTTTCTATTCAATTATGTATCTAGTCCAATTTTTATCTTGTGAAAAAACTTTACTCAATTATGGGAATTTTGAGGAAATTTTATTGCATTTTTTGGAATCAGTTCCTCTGTGCCTGAGAAAGTGAATCACCTTTAACTATTGTTTATAGACCCTTAATTAAGGGTCTAGGTTATGCTAACCAGTAACCCAGTCAGATCCAAAGACTGATGCAGAATTTTCTCACAATTATACATCTCAAGCAGCCCTTACATCCTATCTAAAAACTGGTTCTATACTGAATAGTTACTGTTTCTTTGTTCCTTTGGTAGGAAAAGGACTCATCTTCTTCTGGTTTAATGGAATTACACCTGCTCACTCTCTCACATCCCACTCTTGAATCTCATTCATCCCCCTCTTAACTCAGAAAGCCTCTAAACTTTTCTTCAATTAGAAATCAAATGAACTAACTTTTTTATTCTAGTTTATAACTCCTTGCTATGTTTTCATGCATAAAAATCTGTTTTGTCCTATATTTGGGTCCAGTACCAAGCTGAGAAGACTTGGTCCTGATTTGTTATGTAAATGGCATTCAGTGTTTAATAAATAATATACTTGGAAAATTTGCTTCCTCAGGCATTTCAGATTTCATCCGCCATAGTACTGAAAAACTTTTTAGCTGAATATGATATAATAGAGATTCCATTCCATCAGCAAAGTCTTTGAGAACTTAGAATAACATCCATGTCACAATGACCCACCAGAGAAGAAGTTTTATGAAGGTGTCATTATTATCATCACTATTGCTATTAAGATAACATTCTTGGGATGGGGAGCAAGGTTAAAACATAGAAGATCATGCAGAATTTGAAGGGAACATGGAATTACAACTGCTATTTCTGAATGATTTAAAATGAAATTTATGAGAGTAGAATTTATGGCCTGTTTAGCAAAAATAATTGGAAGAATAAAAATCTTATAATCTGCAATGTCATCTCACCAAAGAAACAAAAGAGAGAATAATAAAATTGGATGAAGGATAATTTAGAAAAAGAAAAGCAAAAAAGAATACTAACATTAAAGAAAATATGCTTACTATTCAGGCAAAACATACTTATCTCAAAGATAGAATGTATAAAACCAATTTATGGATTATAGATGTCCTAAAAGAAAAAAAAGGATAAAAAAAATTTAACCATACAGTTCAGATATAATACAAGAGAACTACCTAGAACTTCTGGAAATAGAGAATGAAATTCCAGTTGAAATAATTCCTAAATTACCACCATAGAATCCTAAGGTTGCAAATTTCAAGAAACATTGTAAAATTTACTAATTCATTCTAGAAATAATAAGTTCGGCAGGCAATCAGGCAAAAGTCTTTCAAATATAAAGGAAATTCAAATAACAGAAGACTGTTCTCTCATGAGAAAACATAGGAGGGAAGGGAATAATGTATTCTGAAGAGAAATGGAGCTCAGCTCAGAATGACTTATCCTGAAAACTTGAGCTTAAACATAAATGAAAAAAGATGGATGTTCAATAATAAAGAATATTTTAAACATTCTTGAAAGAATATCAGACCTGAAAAGATTATTTGCTTCTCAGATGTAGACAACTGAAACACAGGAGTGAATGAATGTGGCAGCCAAGGATAGCAAGTGCAACAGAATGACAAAAGCAAAGAGGCCAGTAAGAGACTTCTTTCTAAATGTACATAAAGAGAAAAGGATAAATGCAGAAGTCAGGTAGAGATAATGGTAAAGAAGTAGTCCTAAGGCATTATAGCACAAAGCTGCAACACACCACTTATAGATGAATCAATGATTTTTCTTGGTAGTACATTTTGAAATGGTTGGGGGTGAATAAAATGGAAGGAGGAGAACAAGAGGATAGAAGTAAGTGCATGGTGTACACATATAAAATCAAGGTTTGCAATGAAAGAAAGATGATCCTAGTGGTCTCAGGAAGAGAACTTACAGCAGAGTGATTGAGGAAGTGGCAAGAAGAATTGAAAAGGAGAGTGGGAAAGATGGGAAGAGGGATGTAGGTTTCTATGGGTGAAGAGAGATATTCCATGAAGGGAAATGGGACCTGGTACTGGCTATGGTCTGGGAGATTTGGTACTTGAAAAGATAATTTCCTTCCTTGGAAGGAAGATATTTGGATATCCTGGGGGCAACTGGCAACTGGGAGAGTAAAAGAGCAAAGACCCAAAGGGAGGAAATTTTGATGCAAAAAAGGGGAAAGAAATTAGCAAGGGGAAAGTATAGGTCAGTAGAGAACTGCAAAAACAGGGGCATACTCAGGAAGAAAGGGTCCTAAAATGGGCTACTATCTTTTTAGTTACTTGCAGAAATTGGCCTTGTTCTGGGATTGAGGGATAAAGGAAAAGGAGAATCCTCTGGGCAATCTCCACAAGGTAGTGGCAGTAACTACCAAAAGCAGGGAGCCCAGAATAGATATGTTGAAAGTTATAATCCTAAGAAGAATACAGACAATGATGAAATACAGACTATATTATGTCACTGGCTATTTAAAAAAAAAACATCCTATATTGGTTAAAAATAGAGAAATGAATGAGTAGAAGAGATAAGAGAGAATCAGAAACAATAGAACTCAAAAGCCTACTGTTTGATTAAGTGAAAAATAGAAACGACCTCAGGGAGGAAAAACTCCTTATTTGATTAAAAAAAAAAACTCCAGAGAAAACTGGAAATCAATCTGGCAGATATTAAGTTTAGATAAATACCTTAACTACATTACTGAATGGCAAACCTATATCACACATGCCAACAATGGCACACAGAGTGCTCTCTGTGGGCACATGTGCCACCCTACCCACCCCACCCCCAGAGTTCATTACTAGAAAGACAGAAGGCTCAGGTAGAGCTGCTTCCTTCCCCTTCTCCACTATGCCTCATAACATTTTTTCACATCACCCACCCCTCTGCCCAGCAGCACATTAAGAACACATGCTCCCCTCCCCCTCTCCACTTGGGCTGAGGACATTCCTCACTTCACCCACCCCTCTACCCAGCAGTCCAAACAAAAGTTCACAGAGGATAAGGTGGGTGGCTCACAGGTGGCAGAGCTGGAGGAGAGCAGAGTGCTTAGGCCACTCCCCTATTCCTCTCCACCCAGGCTGAAGACTTTCCTCACTTCACTCACCCCTCTGCCCAGTAGCCCAGTGGGAACACTTTCTCCATCCCCTATGTGGGGTAAGGGTGGGGCACTATAAAATCTAAAATTATAATCTCTTATAATAAAAATATTATATTCGTGTGGTTTATTAAATGATCTTTAGAAATCAATGAATAAAGAGGATACAAAATAAATACCACATGCCCATGACTGGTTAGCCATTTTTAGTCATCCCCACTCACCACCATCACTGCTGATTCTAAGAAGTGGGAAGCATTACTGCCAGTTAAATACCAATAACATGATCTCACCAATGTGGAGAATTCTGGGAAATACCAAGGACTTCTGGGGAATTAAGTCAAAGGTTCAAAATCTCCATTTATACATCCCCCCTGAGACCCGCAGAAGATTAGTCTCTCCAGTGGGTTTTGCAAACATACCAGCTATGAAATTACAATAATTTGAGGATAAGAGGAAAAGAGAACAAAACCAATAATTGCTAGGCACATTGTCAAAAATCCAGTTAGGGGGCAGTCCACTTTGGCATAAGAGTATACATACAAAATAAATGCATTTAAACTCCACACTGTTCAAATCACATCCCAAAGTTCACGCTGCATCTTCTGGTGCAGCTTGTGGTCTGTGGAGGCATCTTCATGGTGTCCTCTCCAAACAGTTCACTTTCTGGATTTGGAGAGGTATCATGTTTCTTAACCTAAAATTACTCTCAAAAGGAATTTAAACTTTTCAATTTAAAATAATAATAATTATACAGCACCAAGTTTGGGGGGAGGACAGGAAATGGCATGTGGTCAGGGGGAAAGGCATGGCACACAGTCTCTAAAAGGTTCACCATTATTGCTTCAGACCATATTCCATGACATTCTAGATGCCTTAGTATTAGATAAAGATCGTGCTGCAAAAGATTAGAAGAGAAACAGATCATGTAACTCTCACAGCTATGGGTAATAGATGGATTCTTCACAAGAGATACAGGCAAGCTAAGTAGCTCAGGAGACTGAGAGCCAGGCTTTAGAGATGGGTTCAAATCTAACTAACCTCAGAAATCTTCTGTGTGACCCTGGGCAATCACTTAACCCTACTTGTCTAGCTCTTACTGCTCTCCCTCCTTGGAACCAATACTTAATATTGATTCTAAGATGGAAGAAAAGGCTTGTTGTTGTTATTTTAAGATAGAGGCAATTACAAAAGATAAAATAGGTAACTGATTACTTTAAATTGAAAATATGCACAAAGGCCATTAATGCATCTAGAGTAAGAAGGAATATAATTAGAGGCAAGGAGAATCTTCATCTTTATAAATTTCTCTGATACGTTTTTGCCATCTAAGTTATATAAACAATATAAATAACTTCCGGTTAAGATGGCGGCTTAGAGAAAGCTGAAGTTCAGATCTCCGGAAAACCCTTCCCGACCGATCTCAAACTAGAAGCTCCTAAGGCGCCGAAATTCAAAACGATCAACAGCACAGACCCTGGGAACCCTCCTCCTGGACCTGGACCCGGTTCAAAAGGTACGGCTCCCCTTAAAAGCCAGAACCCGAGATCCCTCGGACCTCAGGGGTAGGAGCGCAGAGTCCAAGGCTCCCGGAAGCGGCAGCCGCGCCGGGCTCAGAGAGCAGGGTCTGAGGAACAACAACCCTCAGGGTCTTCTACCCAAGTCCCAGTCCGGGTGAAAGTTACTGCCTGGGGCCTCCGCTGCAAAGCCGGTCCGGGTGAAAGTTACTGCCTGGGGCCTCCGCTGCAGAGAGCTGGTCAAAACAACAGCAACCCTCAGGGCGGGCAAGACAGCCTCACAGGCTGGATCCTGCTATCCAAGTCTCAGTGAAAGTCTGTGCTCTCGGGGCTTGGGGAAGCGGCAGCCCATCCCCCCGCAGGCCGACGAAACAGCCTCACGGCCAGGGATTCTGAAGGCAACTTCCGGAAATCGAGCCAGGGGGAGAGTGTGGCTTCGTGGTCCGACCCTTCCATTCCAGTTCCAGTGAGGCATATTCAGTTTAACCCAGGGAAAGCTCATAGAACCATCTGCCCAGGACTGCCTCTGAACACCAGACAGAGACAAGAAAAGCCAATCCTCCACGTTCAGAGATGACAAACTCTACAGAAGCACAGAAGCCCCAAAATACCAAGAAAAATAAGAAGAAAGGGGCGACTCTGGACACATTCTATGGAGCCAAAATACAAAATACAGAGCAGATAGAAGAAGATATACAAGAAAATTCTCCAAAATCTCCCAAAGGAAATAGAAACTCTCCACAAACCCATGAAGAATTTGAATCAGAAAGGACCAAAAAGATGGAAGCCCTCTGGGAGGAAAAGTGGGAAATGATGCAAAAGAAATTCACGCATCTACAAAACCAGTTTGACCAAACTGTAAAAGAAAACCAGGCTTTAAAGCAAGAACTAATAAAGCAAAGCCAAAACACCAAGAAATTAGAAGAGAACATAAAATATCTCACCGACAAGGTGATAGATCTGGAAAACAGGGGGAGAAGAGAAAATTTAAGAATAATTGGACTCCCAGAAAAGCCAGAAATAAACACCAAACTGGACATGGTGATACAAGATATAATCAAAGAAAATTGCCCAGAGATTCTAGAACAAGGGGGCAATACATCCACTGACAGAGCTCACAGAACACCTTCTACACTAAACCCCCAAAAGACAACTCCCAGGAATGTAATTGCCAAATTCCAAAGCTATCAAACAAAAGAAAAAATCCTACAGGAAGCCAGAAAAAGACAATTTAGATATAAAGGAATGCCAATCAGGGTCACACAAGACCTTGCAAGTTCTACGCTGAATGATCGTAAGGCATGGAACATGATCTTCAGAAAGGCAAGAGAGCTGGGTCTCCAACCAAGAATCAGCTACCCAGCAAAACTGACTATATACTTCCAAGGGAAAGTATGGGCATTCAACAAAATAGAAGACTTCCAACTTTTTGCAAAGAAAAGACCAGAGCTCTGTGGAAAGTTTGATACCGAAAATCAAAGAGCAAGGAATACCTGAAAAGGTAAATATTAAGGAAAGGGGAAAAATGTTATCTTCTTTTACTCAAACTCTCTTCTATAAGGACTACATTTATATCAACCTATGTATACTAATATGTGGGGAAAATGTAATGTATAAATAGGGGGTAAAGAAAGACCAAATAGAATAATGGTTCTCACACAAAGATTCACAGGGGAAGGGGAGGGGAAGAAAACTCCTATAAGAAGGAGAGGAAGAGAGGGGGGGGTTTACTTAAACCTCAATCTCAGGGAAATCAACTCTGAGAGGGAAAAACATCCAGATCCATTGGGATCTTGAATTCTATCTTACCCAACAAGGGTAAGGAGAAGGGAAAACCAAGGGGGGGAGGGGGAGAGGGAGAACAAAAAGGGAGGGAAAGAGAGGGGGGAGGGGGAGGGAACAAAAAGGGAGGGACTAAAAAGGGAAACATCAAGGGAGGGGACAAGGGGGACTGATTCAAAGTAAATCACTGGACTAAAAGGTAGAGCCGAAGAAGAAAAGGTTAGAATTAGGGAAGGCAATCAAAATGCCAGGGAGTCCACAAATGACAATCATAACTTTGAACGTGAATGGGATGAACTCACCCATAAAACGTAGACGAATAGCTGAATGGATTAGAATCCAAAACCCTACCATATGTTGTCTTCAAGAAACACACATGAGGCGGGTTGACACCCACAAGGTCAGAATTAAAGGATGGAGTAAGACCTTCTGGGCCTCAACTGATAGAAAGAAGGCAGGAGTGGTAATCATGATATCTGATAAAGCCAATGCAAAAATAGACCTGATCAAAAGGGATAGGGAAGGTAATTATATTTTGTTAAAAGGGACTCTAGACAATGAGGAAATATCATTAATCAACATGTATGCACCAAATAATATAGCACCCAAATTTCTAATGGAGAAACTAGGAGAATTGAAGGAAGAAATAGACAATAAAACCATACTAGTGGGAGACTTAAACCAACCATTATCAAATTTAGATAAATCAAATCAAAAAATAAATAAGAAAGAGGTAAAAGAAGTGAATGAAATCTTAGAAAAATTAGAATTAATAGACATATGGAGAAAAATAAATAGGGATAAAAAGGAATACACCTTCTTCTCAGCACCACATGGCACATTCACAAAAATTGACCATACATTAGGTCACAGAAACATAGCACACAAATGCAAAAAAGCAGAAATAATGAATGCAGCCTTCTCAGATCACAAGGCAATAAAAATAATGATTAGTAATGGTACATGGAAAACCAAATCTAAAACCAATTGGAAATTAAACAATATGATACTCCAAAACCGTTTAGCTAAAGAAGAAATCATAGAAACAATTAATAATTTCATCAAGGAAAATGACAATGGCGAAACATCCTTTCAAACCTTTTGGGATGCAGCCAAAGCGGTAATCAGAGGCAAATTCATATCCCTGAAAGCTCATATTAACAAACAAGGGAGAGCAGAGATCAATCAATTGGAAATGCAATTGAAAAAACTCGAAAGCGATCAAATTAAAAACCCCCAGCAGAAAACCAAATTAGAAATCCTAAAAATTAAGGGAGAAATTAATAAAATCGAAAGTGATAGAACTATTGATTTAATAAATAAGACAAGAAGCTGGTACTTTGAAAAAACAAACAAAATAGACAAAGTACTGGTCAATCTAATTAAAAAAAGGAAGGAAGAAAAGCAAATTCACAGCATTAAAGATGAAAAGGGGGACAGCACCTCCAATGAGGAGGAAATTAAGGCAATCATTAGAAATTACTTTGCCCAATTATATGGCAATAAATACACCAATTTAGGAGAAATGGATGAATATATACAAAAATACAAACTGCCTAGACTAACAGAAGAGGAAATAGAATTCTTAAATAATCCCATATCAGAAATTGAAATCCATCAAGCCATCAAAGAACTTCCTAAGAAAAAATCCCCAGGGCCTGATGGATTCACCTGTGAATTCTATCAAACATTCAGAGAACAGTTAACCCCAATACTATACAAACTATTTGACATAATAAGCAAAGAGGGAGTTCTACCAAACTCCTTTTACGACACAAACATGGTACTGATTCCAAAACCAGGCAGGTCAAAAACAGAGAAAGAAAACTATAGACCAATCTCCCTAATGAATATAGATGCAAAAATTTTAAATAGGATACTAGCAAAAAGACTCCAGCAAGTGATCAGAAGGATCATTCACCATGATCAAGTAGGATTCATACCAGGGATGCAGGGCTGGTTCAACATTAGGAAAACCATCCACATAATTAACCACATCAACAAGCAAACTAGCAAGAACCACATGATTATCTCAATAGATGCAGAAAAAGCCTTTGATAAAATACAACATCCATTCCTATTAAAAACACTAGAAAGCATAGGAATAGAAGGGTCATTCCTAAAAATAATAAACAGTATATATCTAAAACCAACAGCTAATATCATCTGCAATGGGGATAAACTAGATGCATTCCCAATAAGATCAGGAGTGAAACAAGGATGCCCATTATCACCTCTACTATTTGACATTGTACTAGAAACACTAGCAGTAGCAATTAGAGAAGATAAAGAAATTGAAGGCATCAGAATAGGCAAGGAGGAGACCAAGTTATCACTCTTTGCGGATGACATGATGGTCTACTTAAAGAATCCTAGAGATTCAACCAAAAAGCTAATTGAAATAATCAACAACTTTAGCAAAGTTGCAGGATACAAAATAAACCCACATAAATCATCAGCTTTTCTATATATCTCCAACACAGCTCAGCAGCAAGAACTAGAAAGAGAAATCCCATTCAAAATCACCTTAGACAAAATAAAATACCTAGGAATCTATCTCCCAAGACAAACACAGGAACTATATGAACACAACTACAAAACACTTGCCACACAACTAAAACTAGACTTGAACAATTGGAAAAACATTAACTGCTCATGGATAGGACGAGCCAATATAATAAAAATGACCATCCTACCCAAACTTATTTATCTATTTAGTGCCATACCCATTGAACTACCAAAATACTTCTTCACTGATTTAGAAAAAACCATAACAAAGTTCATTTGGAAGAACAAAAGATCAAGGATATCCAGGGAAATAATGAAAAAAAACACATATGATGGGGGCCTTGCAGTCCCAGACCTCAAACTATATTACAAAGCAGCAGTCATCAAAACAATTTGGTACTGGCTAAGAAACAGAAAGGAAGATCAGTGGAATAGACTGGGGGAAAGCGACCTCAGCAAGACAGTATACGATAAACCCAAAGATCCCAGCTTTTGGGACAAAAATCCACTATTCGATAAAAACTGCTGGGAAAATTGGAAGACAGTGTGGGAGAGACTAGGAATAGATCAACACCTCACACCCTACACCAAGATAAATTCAAAATGGGTGAGTGACTTAAACATAAAGAAGGAAACCATAAGTAAATTGGGTAAACACAGAATAGTATACATGTCAGACCTTTGGGAGGGGAAAGGCTTTAAAACCAAGCAAGATATAGAAAGAATCACAAAATGTAAAATAAATAATTTTGACTACATCAAACTAAAAAGCTTTTGTACAAACAAAACCAATATAACTAAAATCAGAAGGGAAACAACAAATTGGGAAAAAATCTTCATAGAAACCTCTGACAAAGGTTTAATTACTCATATTTATAATGAGCTAAATCAATTGTACAAAAAACCAAGCCATTCTCCAATTGATAAATGGGCAAGGGAAATGGATAGGCAGTTCTCAGATAAAGAAATCAAAACTATTAACAAGCACATGAAGAAGTGTTCTACATCTCTTATAATCAGAGAGATGCAAATCAAAACAACTCTGAGGTATCACCTCACACCTAGCAGATTGGCTAACATAACAGCAAAGGAAAGTAATGAATGCTGGAGGGGATGTGGCAAAATAGGGACATTAATTCATTGCTGGTGGAGCTGTGAACTGATCCAACCATTCTGGAGGGCAATTTGGAACTATGCCCAAAGGGTGCTAAAAGAATATCTACCCTTTGACCCAGCCATAGCACTGCTGGGTCTGTACCCCAAAGAGATAATGGACACAAAGACTTGTACAAAAATATTCATAGCTGCGCTCTTTGTGGTGGCCCAAAACTGGAAAACGAGGGGGTGCCCATCAATTGGGGAATGGCTGAACAAACTGTGGTATATGTTGGTGATGGAATACTATTGTGCTCAAAGGAATAATAAAGTGGAGAAGTTCCATGGAGACTGGAACAACCTCCAGGAAGTGATGCAGAGCGAGAGGAGCAGAACCAGGAGAACATTGTACACAGAGACTAATACACTGTGGTATAATCGAACGTAATGGACTTCTCCATTAGGGGCGGTGTAATGTCCCTGAACAACTTTCAGGGATCCAGGAGAAAAAAAACACCATTCATAAGCAAAGGATAAACTATGGGAGTGGAAACACCGAGAAAAAGCAACTGCCTGAATACAGAGGTTGAGGGGACATGACAGAGGACAGACTTTAAATGAACACTCTAATGCAAATACTATCAACAAAGCAATGAGTTCAAATCAAGAAAACATCTAATGCCCAGTGGACTTACGCGTCGGCTATGGGGGGTGGGGGGGAGGAAAAGAAAATGATCTATGTCTTTAACGAATAATGCTTGGAAATGATCAAATAAAATATATTTAAAAAAAAAATAAAATAAACAATATAAATACATACATATGTGATTAATATTCATTCCCCAGGAGATAAGTGGTTAAAGGATATAAACAGTTCTCAAAAGAATTAAAAAGCATTCACAACCACAATAAAGAATGTTTCCAATCATTAGTAATAAGAGAAATATATATCCAAATAACCCTGAGATTTAATCTCACACTCAGCAAATTGACAAAAATAGCAAAACTCAGTGTTGGAAGAATTGATCCTGAAACTTCTGACAGTATCAGATTTAGTGGAAGAACCAAGAATAGAAACCCCTTTTCCAGAATGTCTCCCAGTCCTTTCCATTTCATAAAGTCACATCAAAGCAAGAAGGTTGTTGATGTCTCAGAATGAGGTCAGAGATTAGTCACATGCATTATGTTATTTTTCAAAGGAGAATATCACACTAAAGTGGTGCTATGAAATGGTACAACTATTTAGGGGGGGGGGGCGGGGTGATTGGCATTGTGCTAATATATTGACTAAAATATCTATACCTTTTGAAACAGAGACTCCATTACTGGGCTTACATTCCAAGAAAAGCTTTAACCTGAAGGAAGTTCTCAAATAAACAAAATATCTGTGAGCACTTTTTGTGGTATTAAGCACTTAGAACAAAGCAGGCATACATCATTTGGGTACTTACTAAAGAAAATGTGATACATGGATATAATAAAATGTTATGGTGCTACAAGAAATGACATTGATGAATACAGAGAAGCATGGGAGAATGTACATGAATTGATGTAACATGAAGAAAATAGAGCCAAGAAAATCATATACACAATAACTACAATGATTAAGTGAAAAAAAAAACAAACATATGCCAAGAAATCAAAAGTGAATGTAACAAAATTATAAAGATCAAACATGACTAGAATGAAGAAATATGAGAGGACAGAACCAACCTGTCCTACATGAAGATTGGTGATCCACAGGTATAGCCCATTGAGCATGTCTTTGGACTTTTATTCATTATATAAATCAGTTGTGCTGATTTTTTCCCTCTTTAAAAATATGCTACTTGTCTTAACCAGATGGCTCTTTGAGGATAAAGAGATAGAGAAGGAAGGATACCAAGGATAACTATAATGATATAAGAAACAGAGGAGACCTCAATAAAAATTTTAATATACTTGAGAAATATTTGATAAAATAAATAAAAATACAATAGAACATAGATAATGTGATCAGAGAGAATGGACCAGGGAGAAATGTCACAGGGTAACTTGAACAGTATTAGTGCATAATTGTGAATGGCATATGTAGGGCAGTGTCATTGAAGGAAATGTTTGATTCCTATATAACTCAATTTCCCCAACTTTAAAAATAAAATAGTTGGACACGTTATTTAAGTTCCTTTACAGGTTATCCTAGGCACTATTATTTTCAGACATCAACTAAGAAATAATACTAATATTATTTCTGGTCCTAAGTAAAATGGGGGGGGGGGTGTGAATGTTAGTTTTCCCCAAAAGGAAATGGCTCTGTTTCCTTTTAGGAAAAAAAAAACAATATCTATTGTAGGTGGGTAGGGACAGGCACAAGAAATGGAATCAGGGTAGTAGGAAGCGTTCCTATCTTATGGATATCTGAAGACCACTGGAATAAATGTATCTTGCTGAATAGACACACTTCCATATGAAGATGGAGATGATCTCTCCTAAAGAAGCCAAGATCACTGTATCCTTGTTAAACATCCTTGCTATGTTTGAGCTATCCCACTTTTTGTTAACCATTCAATGACTTATAAGTGCCACATTTTGTCCCAAAATCAAACCTGAATTAACAAGTTACCAATGTCAGCCGTATCACTAACCTTGGCTGTTTTGAAAATGGAATACCTAGGGTAGGCTATGATGAACAGCAGGATAATTAGGATAAGGGTTCTAGGTTTAAGAATGGAAATAATCTTAAATATCTTTTATCCAATTTTCACATTTTACAGATAAGGGAAATGAGTCTCAGAGAAGGAACAAGTCCTTTCATAGGCACAAATTTTATATAGTGCTTTAAGATTAATAAACTGCTTTACAAATATAATTTCATTTTATCTTCACAGCAATCTTTAGATATAGGTACCACAACTACCCCTTTTTACAGATGAGAAAATTGAAGCAGGCAAAGATTAAGAGATTTGTCTAGGGTCATACAAGTAGTAAGTATCTGAACCAAGATTTCAACTCAGATCTTATTTATTCCAGGTCCAGTATTCTATGTTCTGTGCACTAGGGGCCACTGTTAATACCAGGACGGGTAAGATAGAACCAATGGTATTTCATGTAAATGTGTATACTGGCATACTTTTCATATATACCATCTAAGAATGCCAGTGCATAGCTTATATAAATGACAGAGCTCCTGAGGGTAGCATGGAGCCTAGTTACTCAAATTCAAATCTATGTCTCCTTGCCTTGAACCATGCTAGGTAACCTGTAGCCTGGCACATACATGACAAGGATTGTCCATCCTAGTTAAATAATAAGCTACTATCTCCAAAAGCAGCCCATTACATTTTTGGACAATTCTAATTATTAGGTCTTTTGCAGCTCCCAGATTCTGTCATTCACTATCACCCCTTAAATGTAAGTAGCATTAGTGCATAATTATCCAATCTATTTTTCCCCTTCAACTTGATTTTGTTTCTCTAGTTACTTCTCATTTCATCCTTAATTTCAGTCAGAGGCTTTCTGTTTTGCTTTTCTAAATTCCAAACTGCTTTCCCCTGTGTGTATCATTGCTGTTTTTAATTTCTATATATTTAGAAATGTTAAATAAGCTAATGGGGATTCAGGTGAAGAATCTGAAGCAAAAACTCACTTTTCAGGGATTCCTGATAAATTGGATACTGGGTCCTTCTCTATCCCCAAGCAAAGAAATTTTACTGGTCTTGAGCTGGTTTGAGGAATTAATTTATTTTCAATAACATTAATCAAAATGCTTACAAAATGTCACCCTAAGACATTAGAATATTAAAACTCCTGAAATCCCTGAAAGGTATGAGAACTTGCTGCAACCCATCAGATGTGGCCATTTATACTGTGAAATGTCAATGTTTGATTTAGCAACCAATTAAAAGGTCCGCAGATGAAAAGATGATATTGGAGTTTCCAAAAATATTAGAGCTAGAAGAAACCATTGAGATAGTCTAGTTTAATTTTACAGATAAGGAAAGTCAGACCCAGAGAGATGGCAGCTTATATAATGTTACATGGGTAGCTAATGGCAGAGCCAAGACTAAAACGCAAATCTCCTGATTCCCCATTCATTGCTTTTTCCACTGCAACATGCTAGAATCCCAAACACAAAGGTCAAATTAGGTCAGGTCAGGTGATTTCCCAAGTCTCTTCCCACTCTAAATTCTATCATCCTATGATGTCACTAAATAGTAGAGTATGAGTTAGTACAATAAGAATCCTTTGCTTTTTGTATCATGGACCTGTCCGGCTATCTGATGAAACCTATGGACTCCTTAGAATGGTGTTTTGAAATAACTGAAAGAAATGCAAACTTTTAGCTATTCTTTTCCTACTCAAGCTCAAGGACTGCCTTGAAATCCACCCCTGGGTCTATGGAACCCAATTTAAGAACTCCATATCATAGAGAATAATATAAAGTCTGTCTAGCTTTCATCATGCTGTTTCTAGCACACATGCTTGTGCTAGTTGGTACTTCAATAATATTCAATAATGCAGCTGATACTGATACTGATGTTGGTAAGAACAACGCATCTCCAGAGTCTTCCTGACTTTTGAAACTAGCTAGTAAGTAGGGAAAACAAATGGAATAAAGACTGAAAGTCTTGTAAGCTTGGCAGTCCCTGAACTTCCAGTATGCTAGAGGGATTAAGAGGTGGTGGCCATGGGTGAAGAAGCAGACTTAAAAGCATCATGGTAGCAAAAAGTGGGGACTAATATATAAAAGCAATGGGGAGGGAGGTACAGTAGTCACCACTGGCTCTTGATAATAATCTCATTGGAATCTCTATGCTACTTTCCATAAATTGCAGAGATAGGGTGTCATGCTATTTCTAAGAGAAACAAAACCTTCCCTGTTCTTCTACACATGAAATAACTGTGTTGATTTTCCCAACTTGGTGGGGCTCACAAATGGCAGTTCCCATCCCCTGCTGAAGACAACTATGTGAGGGGAAGGCAAAGAAATATGGAAAGCTTTATACTTCAACTGTATCCTCACCTTATGTAAATGTCATAATCATAAAAATGATGGAATGAAAACAATATTTTGTCAGGCATGGCACAGTTACAGATCCTGCCTTCCATTCATGGCTGACTAATTAATTGAAATTTTCTAGTTGACTGAACATTACAGTCATAGTCAAAGAAAATACAGGAAGCAAGTATTAAATAGGAATGGATATTCCTCATAATTCTGCTGCTAATGATGGGTGCTTTGTTTTGTTTTATTAAATTATCATTCTTTATCAAGATATTTGCTAATACAAAATCTAGCAGCACCATGTGGGAACACAGAGTAAAGTTGTAATGTGTCAATTGATTGCCTGATAAATCTTTTGAAGGTTCTTTGTTTCACCAGAGACCAAAATATTTTCATTATTGTTATACTGAAATTTTAACTCTTTAAGGGCAGGAATTGTTTTTATTTCTATTTGTATCTCTAATGGTTAGTAATGTGCCTACCACTTAGTAAACCTCCATAAATTCTTGCCAAATGTTGCCATTTTTTGTCTTATACATAGGAATAGATGTACAAAAATAAAGCCAAATACCCAAGAACAGAGATTAGATATGAATCTCCATATGTTCATTTACTCATTTAATATATATTTATTAACTACATAATATTTCCAATGCACTAGAGTCTTTATGGGACCCAAAGAGTTCTTCCTGGACACCAATTGTTGCACCAAGATTAGTGAAGAGAAAGGAACCTAAGAGGAGAATTGTTTCTGTTTGTCCCAGCATTGGTGAAAAGAATCAATGGATATATGTTTATCAGAGAAGAAACATAAGCATTTCACTAAGCCCCATTTAATGTGCCACTGTAAAGGATAATTATTTGTTCATCAAAACAAATACCCTAATGCCTGGATTCTAGATGTTATAAACATGAAAATGTTGGCTGAGCTTCATTGCTTATGATGAAATAAACTGTGAAATTTTATCATACTGTATTGTGGAAAAATAATAGGATCAGTACAATTTGATTTATTTTTTATAGTTATGACTATAAGAAATTACTGAGCTTCCAATCAGTCTATATGTCAGCACCAGTGGAGATAACTTTAAAACATTCTGCTATGGTCAAAGCAGAACTAAAGAATAATTGAGTCCTGACACATGTTCAGAACAAGATAAACTTATTTTAAGCAGCAGCAATTTTCAGAGTTAGGGAGATACATAGGGTTTATGAACCTAATTTATTGTTAATTTGGAGAAGGGAGAGAACTAGTATTTTAAGCAACTTCTAAATGTCAGCTTGAGGAAAGATGAAGACAGAAGTCAGCTATGTTCTAACGCTTAATTTTTAGCTACCAAGGTGCCTCAGAGAATACACTATACAGAAATAAACTGGTTTTCCTCCCCAAGATTAGGTAAGAATAGCTAATTGCAATTAAATTCTTAAAGAAGAACTAAAGCTAGAATTCTGAGAGACCACATCTCCAAAGGAAAACAGACAAGTTTAGCAAGAGTAGGAAGGAGGGTACTTCAATTACCTCCACTCCCACTCCATAAATGCTATTAAACCTGTAGCAATCATTCTTGATCCTGAGCTACACGTCCATTCCCCTCTTCTCTCTTTCACAAGCCCCAGGGCTTGCCCAACAATGCTTCATGGCTGCCACTCTTCCTTCCACCCAGATTCCAGTCCATCAAGGCATTCTGTAGGAAGGAAAGGCAGCTTTCCATTCTAACCCTTCATTTCCATCTCTCAAAAGAACATACAATTTTTCAGATTTTCTGAAAGTTTTAATCACTGGTAACTGCAGAAAAACAGATGGGGACTTAAATTAACAAATAATAGGAGAGATTTGAAAATCCTCAAAACCTACAAGCTTTATATATTTGGTTTTCATATATTTAAATATTTATGGATATGGTTTTCACTGAGTACATATAAAATTAAAGTTTACTATTGGCCATTAATGGACTTAAGGGTAGGGGGAAATTTTTTACAAAGTTAATGTTTCTTGGTTTTAGGCAGCAAGGAAGCATAGTAAATAACACTAGACTTGGAATCTGTAGTAACTAAGTCAAATCCTGCTCTAGATACCAGCTGGATATCACTGATCAAGTCATTTTGCCTCTCAGCCTTGGTTTCTTCTCTTTTATAATACAGATAATAGTCCCTACCTCTGGAAGCTGTTTTTCAAGATTAAATGAGATCATTTATGAAAAGAGCTTTGCCAATTTTAAAGTGCTACATACATTTAAGCTATTAGTATTGTTTTGAGAGGATTTCATTAGGGAAGAGGTTACTGAGAAGTGATAGTGGGATTTTTATAAGTAAAATATATTGTTAAAAAGAATCAAGCCTGAAGTAGGCATCTAAGCAGAAATCTAATTCATCTAATGCTAATTACCCTTCGCTTCCTGGTTGAGCTTTGGTCATTAACTAATATTCTTAGAAAAAATGAATCATCTAAGTCAGTTGGCAACAACCATTCTATCATAATTGGACCCCCTCTCATAGCTCCTGAATTCCAACATCATTTCAAATGTATAACTCACGAGGTAGATTTTAGATAAGTACTCAGTGCCCTGGCTAAGATGAGACAAGTACAAAGGATCTGGCATGTTCAGAAATGGACCCCTTTGAACTCAATCATTTGTCCATCTGTTACCCTCTGTAATTTGACTACTGAATTCAAATAGAATGTTGTAAATTTTACAAACTGAAAATTGTTAAAACTGATTACAAGAAAGAATACAGCAATAGGTCAGAAGGCAAATAATTCCCTTATTGAGTTTTTAGTATGAAATAGGATGAGAGTAGGGTCTTAAAGGCAATAATCATGACTCAGAAGAAGAGGAAATAGAGTCTGAGTTGTTTCCCAGACCTTTCTGCTTTATCCAAGCATCCAGGATCACAACACAGTCAAACTGCCACTTTTGTAAAAGCTAAGACAAAGCTGGCAGAAAGAAATATTTATAAAACTTGTACGTGTGACCATTTTTCAAATGTTAGATCATTTATTGTTTCCCTTCATTGGTAAATATTCTTTTAAAATCAAGAGACAGGATTTATGTTTCTCCAAGCTCCAATTCATACCTGTGAAAGGGCACAGGTAATTTTGTTAGATCAGCTGTCACTCTGTCAGTTTCCATAAATATTGTTTGTCACTAAGATACACAGCAGACTAAATTCTGAGGATCATTTATACAACTACATGGATCCAGTGTCAATCAGCAATTAAAAGTCCTAAGAGGTATGTTTAGGAAGGCATTAACAAAATGGAAAACATATCAAATGGTTGGAACATGGAAGAAAATGGCAATTCTGATTAAAGGAGTAGCAAGCAGATAACAAAAAGATATCAGAAAGAGAAGAGGTAAGGGCAGCTAGTTAGCTCAGTGGATATTGAGTGAGGTCTAGAGACTGGGGTCCTGGGTACAAATCTAGCCTTAAACATTTCCTAGCTGGGTGACCCTGGGCAAACTACTTAACTCTAAATGCCTAGTGTTTCTTGTTCTTCTGCCTATGACATAAGGAAAGGATTTTTTAAAAGAGAGAACAAGTCTCAGTGAAACTAAGGGTTAGAAATCTCTGAGGGTTAAAAAGAAAAATCACTGTCTACAAATGTCAGAAGCTGATGGAAACAAAAAAGAGGAGAGAATGATAGCCAAGTTTACATGGTATACAACAAATAATGAATAGAATCAGAAGAATGATAAATTAATAGTAGCAACTTCCTAGTAGCAAGAACTGGGAGCACATAAAACAATCTTTCTAGGGCAGTGGTTCTTAACCTGACATTCCAAGACATCCAAGATTAAATCCAAGATTTATTCATAAAATTTAGAGGGCCTATGAATTTGGATAAGAAAAAATATATTCTTTCTTTGCATTAACCTCTAACACTAAACTTTAGCATTTTCAAAACCATGATTTAAAATATATATATATGCATATATATATATATATATATATAATTCTATAGTGTCCATAGGCTTTGTCAGACTGACAAAAGGTCCCATGACACACATGACACAAAAAAAATTAAGAACCCCTGCTCCAGGGAACTGGAATAGTAGTAAGTGAAATGGATTTGTAGTCTGGAGGAAATGGTCTCAGATCTTGACTCAGAAATATTTATCTTATAACCCTAAGCAAGTCATTAACCTTTCTGAGCCTTGATATTTCATTGGCACAAAAGGAAAAAGCAGGGATAATACACTTGCATTATTTGCTAAAAAGGTTTGATGGGAGGAAAGTCAGGCTCCAGCCTCCTTTTCCAGGCTCATCTCACATTATGTCCATTCACAGACTCTATGATCACCAGTCAAACCAGCCTACTTGTGTTCCTTACACATGATATTTCAATCTCCAAGTCTTTGCACAGTCTGACCCCCATTCCTATTATGTCCTTCCCCCTCATCTTCCTTTCTTATAACCCCCAGCTAAAAATTCAAAGTTCATCTTATATGTCACCTCTTCCAAGAAGTCTTCCCTGATCTATTTGCCAATGCTTTCTCCTTCTTGAAATTATCTCATATTTATCTATGCAAATATTACAAATGTTTCCCCTGTAAAAACTGAGCTCCTTGAGGGAAAGAGTTTTGTCTTCTTTCTAACTTTACAAGCTAGGCACCTAACATAGAGCCTTACACATTTTGGGGGACAAAGTGATGAAAAAAGGGAGAAAATGCTCACTACTATCTTATTCTTTTTGTTGTTGTTGTTCAGACCTGTGATTACATTTACATAAATAACTCCCAATAAGGATCCTTTCACTACCAATGAAATTATAGTCTTAAAGATTTACCTGGAACAGGAAGAGGAAATGACTTGCCTAGAGTCTTATAGCTAGAATGTGTTAGAAACAGGTCTTGAACCCAGATCATCCTTTCTGACTCCAAGAACAGCTCTCATTCTGCCTTGTGTAAAGCAGAGGCTTTGCCTAGCAAATGCTTGTTTGCATTTAATTGAAGGAACTTTGTAAACTGCAAGTACTATGGCAATCTTGTTTTCCTTGTTATATCATGGGGACAGCGTGCTAGTGGTCTGACTAGTGGACGTGGGAGTCTGAAGACCTGTGATCTTCCTAAGTGTGACATCCAGGCAAGTCACTTAACCTCTTTGACACTGTTTTCTCATCTGTAAAATGGTGTGACTATTTGCTACCTAGGCTATTACTGTGGGAGGGGGGAACACTATGACAAGTGTTTATCACAATAATGTCTTACATGGCTATACAAAACACATAAAGGGCTTCCTGGAGAATAGTTTTTCATTGACAACAAACAGATTACATGATTTGAAAGGTCTTCTTCCTCCATCTATTCCCAAATACTTGTGAAAAGGCATGTTGATATAGATAAACTGATGCAACATTAAGTAACAGAACCAGAAAAACAATATCTATAATAACAACAGAAATACACATGAAAAGAACAACACCATGCCGTAGAAACTGAACACCATAAAATTATGACTGGGGCATCTAGATGGCTCGGTGGATAGAAAGCCAAGCCTGCAGATGAGAGATCCTGGGTTCGAATCTGGCCTCCAAGCTATGTGACCTTCAGGAAGTCACTTAACCCCAGTTGCCTAGCCCTTACTGCTCTTATGTCTTGAAACTGGTATTTAGTATTGATTCTAGAACAGAAGGTAAGGGTTATTTTTTTAAGTTATAATTACTAAGTTTGGCCTCAAAGAAGAGATATAAAAAGACACCTCTCCGCATCTTCTTTATACAGGCTATGGGCTATGGGAGTAGAACATTATTTAATGTTGGATTTTTTTTATATATTTGTTTTGTTGAACTTTTTTTTTATTCTTTGCTATAAAGGATAGTTCTCTGATAAAAGGGAAAAGAGAAGTATACATCAGGAAATGAAGATGACATGATAACAAAAACATCCTTAAAATATCATAATTTTTTAAATGAAGTTTAGATATGCCATCTAGCATATTCTTACTGCAAAATATTGGAAACTAGTTCAGTACAAATTTATTTCTTCTTAACTTAAATAGAGTCAGAAAATTTGGTTCCCATTCATGATGTCAATTTGCTAGATGATCATTTTTATTTTGACAGTAATAATGCAAATGGCTAAAAGCAATTGACTAATTATCTCATTAACAAGAAAAACTACACTCCATCCAAAGCAGAGAAGATAGACATATTTCATAATTACAAAAATCTCTTATTAAATAAAGGCATATGGAAAATACAAATTGCATTGCTGAAATTAATATTCTTTTTACCCACACTACAGTATTTATTATTGCATGGAATCATTAAGGAGTAATTACCATTTCAAGTATGGCATCATTTAAGTGTTTATTATGTATATTGTATAGGATGTGAGAATTCATACTTCTGTACTCAAAAGGCCAGAGTCACATTCATGTTCTTATACCTCAATGTTTTATTAAGATAATCCTTAGGAGGAAAGAAGCCACTCATTAATCCTCCAAAAGAATTTGTAAAAAATACGTACTGTCAGATTAGCCAAATATCCTTCCATAAAAGAATGGAATGGGTATTCAGATATAATCTATCCAGACTATAATAGAATAATTGATTCAATACTATGTAACACAGCACTCATTCCCAGGCAGACTATCTACATGATGTATGTGTCTCATTCAACAAGACCTCCTCACATCCCTCTCAATTCTATTGTATCTTACCTGCGTGATCTTAGAAAAAATCTCTTAACCTCTCTGGGCCTCAGTTTATTCACATGTATAGTATAGGATTAAAGTTCTGCAGGTCTAGAAATTCTAATATAAATGTAATGTATTGAATCAAAATTCTACAGTCTATAAAATCGAATATAAGAAGTGAAATTTGATGCCATCAGTAATCACTGAAATAAGTTATATTTTTACAATTTATTTTTATAACTATCGTATATAGAAGTTTACATATAAAACCAACTTATAATCTTGTACTATGGATTGGCTTGGAATTCACTTCACGCAGTATATGTGAAAATGCATCTGCTATCTTTATGCTAAAAGCTATTCCATGAAGTGTGTGCAGAGTGACTTTGGTTGCTTTCTGCTGCTTACATGTAGTTCAGTTCTGTAGGACTCAACTGTCTCTCTCACTCTTTCTTCCCCTCCCATCCTTTTCCCTAGCCTCCATTTCTCTTCTCTTCTTTTCTCTTCTCTCCTCACTCTCACTTGTAGCTCTCTCTTTGGGGCTTTTCCTTAAGGGATGCCTTCCTTTACCCTGGGAGTGCGGTGTCTTTAAATACTTATCAAAGGGTACTTATTCTGTCTGGGTGGGCTCAGTCCTGGGTCTTGTACACAAAGCTTGCCTCTTCTGACTTGTATTCCTGAACATAGAATACCACATACTATCCTGATAGCTCTGTGTAGTGGTCATCTTGTCAGTTCAAGAGCTAAAGAAGACCTGGGACCTCAATCAGTGCCAGCATCACTTAAAAGTAATTCCAAGAAAGTATTATTGCCCTCCCTGGAGAAAAAAAAACACAGAAGGAAAATAAACCCAATTCAGAAAAGAGAAAAGTGGCTCCCACACCATCTGGGTCTTCAAACCCAGGCAAAGCTTTGAAACTTGGGGCCAAAGGAGGAAGAGTGGACACTTCATGGACAATTAATGTGGTCCTTGAGAGAATTATTTGGACAGCAGAGAGCCAAAGTGGAGTCAAATGCCAATTCAACAATCAGACAATATTCAACAACGAGACACTCTGCTTGGCATTCAAAGACCTTAATAAGCTATCCCCCTTCTACTTTTCAAGTCTTCTATCACCTTAGCCTCTGCCACATGCTCTTTGGTCCTGTGGCACTGGCCTCATTATTCCATGAACAAGCCACTGTATCTCTTGGCTCTGGGAATTCTCTGGCTATCTGCTATACCTAAAATGTTCTCCCTCCTTATCTCCACCTACTGACTTCATTGAATTCCTACAAGTCCCAGATAAAATCCCATCTTTTATAAGAAACATTTCCTAATCCCTTATAATTCTACTATCTTCTCTCTCTTATTTCCAAGTTACCCTACATTGAGCTTGTGTATATGTCTGTGTATATATGTGTGTGTGTGTGTGTGTGTGTGTGTGTTTCTTTGTTCCTTCCAATCCTTCATTGGATTGTGAATTCCTTGAGTCCAGGGACTATCTTTTGTCTCTTTTGGAATCTCCAGTGCTTATCACATTGTCTAGCATATAGTAGGCACTTAAATGTTTACTGATTGATTGATGTTTTGCTATCTTAATTATCAATCTCCTGGGACAATATAATAATGATATTAGACTTGGAGTCAAGAAAATATGACATCACATCTTGCCTCAGACACTAGCTACAATATTTAAGCTCTCCCAGCCTCAGTTTCCTCATCTGTAATTTAGGAAGAAAAATAACAGGTTTATTGTGTTACATGAAATAATATGTTTAAGGTTCTTTGCAAAGATAAGTGTATAATATAAATGTTAGCTATTATTATTACAATTTTTTGTTATGTGGAATTACATGCTGGTAGGGGAAGGGGAAAGTACTCAAGGGGATTTGAGCAATGTAAAATAAAGGATATCAATAAAGTATTTTAAATTAGTTATTGTTATATCAAACTTCATTCATTGCTCATGCTTTCTTATAGGCCTATAATGTTATACATTTCTTCTTTGGAAGGAAATAATTATCTTATACTTGATTTCTGTTGTACATTGAGAACATTTCTATTCCACCCCCTCTTGGGGTGACCAAATGTAAGCTTTAAGCCACTATCCTAGGCCTTCAGGGTGGAGTAGAATGAAGAGACAAAGACTTTGAAAAAAAAATAATGACCCCTCTCTTTAGGGGCCAGGTTTTACAAGGACTGAAAACATGAGTGAATAGGCCAAAACTAAGAGGACTCCAAGAGAAGAAAGGGGGATAGAGGAGGATTGAGAAGCTCAGTCAGACTTGAGCAGTCATAAATTGGTATAAGTAGAGTTTGGCTCTGGAAGGGTTTTCTTTATTCAAAAGTGACTGAGTAGGCAAAACAGGCTAAAATAATGTTACATGTTGATTTTGATTACCTTAAATACACTCCAAAATACTTATAATTGCATTTTTGTAATAAAAAAGAATTTGAAACAAAATAGATGTTAATTGATTGGAGAATGGATGGCTTTTAAAAATCTGGAATGGGAACATAATGGATTATTAATGAGCTATAAGAAATAATGAATATGATGACAGAGAAGCATTGGGAAACATGAATTAATGCTAACTGAAGTAAACAAACAATATGCAGCATTAGTATAATCACAAAAATGTAAAGAATAACAACAGCAAAAGCAATTGAAATAATGTGAATTTACATAAATAAAGTTTAACTTCAATGAAAAAAATATAAGGAACCATCTCTCCTGTACAGAATTGTAGGACTGAGGGTGAGATATGATACAATATCAAGGTCCTTCATTGTATAGGATAGGTTTTCCTGAACTTTTTCCTTTTTAATTCCCTCTTATTAAAGGTGATTCTCAGGGTTTGGAGCTGGAGAAGGATTTACTGGGAAACTTAGATAAAAAAGCAGAAGATATCAATAAAAATTATTTTAAATAAAATATATACTTATAGAAGCAATATATATATATTTACATATATTTCTAGAAACATATATAATTTTATATACATACACATAATACTTATATGAGGAAATACCAAAAAATTGAGTGGAAACATTATGCAAATCATTTTCGTAAAAATCAACAGAAATAGAAAGAGTAGTGTGTTTATCATAGAAATACACTACAGATTACTTGGATAGAAGAGAGAATTAAATGAGAAGTATGAACATTAAATTATT
The DNA here is from genome assembly GCF_027887165.1 of Monodelphis domestica. Taxonomy (NCBI): domain Eukaryota; kingdom Metazoa; phylum Chordata; class Mammalia; order Didelphimorphia; family Didelphidae; genus Monodelphis; species Monodelphis domestica. Next base: position 341,880,245 of record NC_077228.1, on the reverse strand, counting down.
CTTATTTTGGAGGTCACAGGAATTGTTAAGATTTTCCTGTCTGTAATATTTCCTATATTTAATAACAAATGCTCTCTTAATGTATCATTTTATGGCAAGTTGTCACCATACCAAGAAGGAAACAATTCACACATAACGTATGTAGAGCAATGACATTTATTGAAAAGAATTCTTTACAATCAGTAATAATCTCGGGTGGGCTGTGGATGGAATCACCGTGGCTCCTTGGGTCTACATGTTGAAGTGAGTATCAAAACAGATTGACTCTCTAAGCAACTCAGAAACCTATAGCCATAGATCATATTGTGGGAAGTGTCAGCTGCCCACGTAGCTAACCAGGCTTACAATAACACAAAATGAATCATGATTCAAGCAGCACTCCAGACACTTAGTAGCAGTGCAGAGGGGTGAGAGGTAGCAGCATGCACCAAAGGTGGCTCATCAGCTTTAATTTTTTATGTAGGAAAATGTCCCAGATCTGATATATGACACATGGGTTATTCAGTTTTCTAGTTTCTAAGTATTCTAGGTCAATGATTGACTAAATGAGATGGCAGGTGTAGGATTAGGAAATCTTATCTTTCTTTCCTCTATTCAGAATGCATACATCTATGCTGTATAGCAGTAGTGTCAAACTGAAATAGAAATGGGAGCCACTAATCCATATATAAGCATCCTCTGGCCTTTATCTTGAAACTAAGCAATCATTAGGAATTCAATTTTCCTAATAGTATTCTCTTCTTTCTAAATAACTTGACCACTGCCAAGAGAATAGCTCTGAGCCATATTCTACCAAGTAAAGCCAATAAGGCCTTTGCTTAAGGAGTTTACAGAATTCCCTTGATATATTTTCTAGCAAACTATTTTAATCCATTTACAAAAGAAGAATAGCATTTCTAGCTTACAAAAATCCTTGGTAACAACCCTCTTCTTAATAACAATAACTAGCATTTATATTGTGCATTCAGGTTTGGAAAGCACTTTACAAATATACCATTTTATCTTGGCATAATGAGGAAACTGAAGAAAAGAGAAGTTAAGTGCTTCTGGGTCAGTAGTTGACAAAAGACATACAGCAAGTAAGTGACTAAAGCCAATTTGAATTCAGGTCTTCTTGACTCCATATCCAGAGTTTTACCCACTTTGCCACCTAGATGTCTCATGATATACATTCAATGAAAAGAGGTAATGCAATTACAAACCACCCATTATGGAATACATTTCTGTAGTTATAATTCAGTAGTTCATAAGCTTGGAAGCTTAGTGGTGGAATAAAGTGTTGAGCCTGGAGTCACAAAGACCTGAGTTCAAATTCAGATTTAGACACTTATAACAACAACTTAATGACAACATTAAACTTCAACAGGTGAGGAAATGACAAGAACTATTCCTCTCTTGATTTTGATGAATAAGGAGAAATGGGTTGCTAAAATGACAGAAACCTTAAGAAGCTACTCTTCTACCAAATAAATGATAGAGAATGACAGGGAATGGTCTGTCCAGCACCATCATGTAATCTGGAAAAAAGAAAAAAAATTTAGAAAAAAGAAAAGGTTGATGACAGGAGCCAATATGGTGGAGTAGAAGCAGGAAAGCTCAAAACCACCATGAAAATCCTTTCCAATCAATCATAAAATAATGCCACAAAACAAATATAGGAGTGAAAGAACAAGGAAATAATGTAAAACAACACTGAAGAGGAGGAAAACCTAAAAGGTAGGCAGAGAACAACTAGGGCACTGGAGTGAGAGGGAAGCACAGATAGCAGGAGCCTACAGCAAGGAGGGAGGAGCATGGCAAGAGTAAGCCACACACCCTACACTCCAAATATGCTATGCCAGGTTCTGAACCTGTACCCAAGCTAATATCCAGATCTTGAGAAACTGCCTGGGAAAATAGAGGTCCAAGCCAACTCACACCCCTTGAAATGCCAAGTATATCTGCTTCAAAGTCCATCAATTTCCATCCCAGGGCAGCCTGTGCCAAACCAGCCTGATCTGTGTGAGCCCAGAGCAAAGCCAGAAGTCCCATCTGGACATATGATGAGGACATAGATTCCAGTTTGGGGTAGTTGGTAAACCCAAAGCTGAGCCTTCAGATCCTCTTGCCAAAAACTCAAGATGGAGTCCCAGGGCAGAGCAATCAGCTGTGTGCCTGACCATATCAAGCCTAGAGTGAGACCAAAAGCTTTATCCAAGTCTTAGACTAGAATTTGAACTGTGCCTGATCTGATCAAGCCTGATGTGAGACCAAATACCTACACCTAAATCTGAGGTGAGAATTTCAGCCATCAGCAGTCTCAAGGATTGAATCAGGTGTGGGAGGAATCCCTCAGTGGCCCCAGGTCTCAGGCCATCATACCATCTTAGAAAAACTGAAACTGGCAGAAGCCTAGAAATAAAGCTAAGGAAGTCAAGGAAGGACTGAAGTAAGAGGGTACCTTAAACTCTCACAGAACAGAGCCTACCTATATATTTAAAAACAAAAGGTTGGGAAAATGAGCAGACAACGAAAAAAGCATCTAACTCTAAAGAATTTTTATGGAGACAAAGAGCAATGTACAGACACAGAAGGAGACAGTGAAAACAAAGCAAATACAATGTCCAAAAGAAAAATATGAATTGGAAACAGATTCTGAAAGAGCTCAAAAAGGACTTCAAAGACCAATTAAGAGAAGCAGAGGAAAATGGGAAAGAGGGGAAAAAAGCAATGCAAGAAGCTCAAAAGCTGACAGAGGAAAATAATTTCTTAAAAATTTGAATTCAGCAACTACAAGCAATGATTTCATGAGATCAAGAAACAATAAAACAAAATCAAAAGAATTTTTAAAAATAGAAGAAAACATGAAATACCTCACTGAAAAAACAACTGACCTAGAAAAATAGATCCAGAAGAGACAATTTAAGAATTATTGAACTACTTGAAAGTCATGAAAAAAAAGGTTTGACATCATAATACAAGAAATTATCAAAGAAAATTGCCCAAGTATTCTTGAACAAGAAAATAAAATAGAAATTGAAAGAATCCACAGATCACCTTCAGAAAGAAAACTTCAAACAACTTCTAGGAATATAATAGCTAAATTCAAGAGCACCCAAGCTAAGGAGAAAATATTGCAAGCAGCCAGAAAGAAACAATTCAAGTACCATGGAGCTACAATCAGGATCACACAAGACTTAGCAACTTCTACATTAAAGGATCAAACGGCATGGAATATGATATTCCAGAAGGCAAAAGATTTAGGTTTATAAGTCACCAGTTTATAAGTTTATAAGGTATATAGTCACCAATCCAGCAAAATTGAGTATATTCTTTCAGGAGGAAAAATGGTCACTCAATAAGGTAGAAGATTTTCAAGCATTCCAGATGGAAAAAACCAGACCTAAACAAAAAAATTTGAAGTCGAAATATGAGACCCAAGAGAAGGCTAAAAAGGTAAATAAGAAAGAGAAAATGTAAGGGACTCAATAGTATCAAACTGTATGTCTTCTTACATGGAAAGAGGATGTTCATAATTCTTAAACATTATTCTTAGTAGCAGAGCAGATGGAAGGAGTATACTTAGATAGAGGGTGGGACAGTAAGCTAATTATGATGATATGATATGTAAAAAAAATCAAGGTGTGAAAAAGAGGATTGCATTGAGAGAAAAGAGAAGGGAGAAATGGAATGGAGTAAATTATGTAACATTAGGAGGCATGAAAAATTATTACAAGGGAGAGGAAGATAAGGATAATGATAGGCAATGCTTAAACTTTACTCTCATGGTTCAGGAGGGAATAACATGCTCATTGGAGTATAAAATTCTACCTTACCCTACAGAGAATTAGAAGGGAAATAAAATAAGGGAATGGGGCAGTGATTGAAGGGAGGGAGGAAAAAGTGGAGGGGGTGATAAAAAAAAGGCAAAACACTGGTGAGGAGGAACAGAGTGAAAGGAGAAAGAGCAGGATCAAAAGATGGAAGGAAATATACAGTTAGAAATCATAACTGTGAATGTGAAAGGGGTGAACTCACTTATAAAATGGAAGCAGATAGCAGAGAGTATTAAAAACCAGAATCCTACTACATGTTGTTTATAAGACACATTTGAGGAAGGGCAACACACAAAGAGTAAAGTCTGAAACAGAATTTATTATGTACTATCTAAAGTAGGAAAAACATGAGTAGCAATATTAATCTCAGACAAAGGTAAAGTAATTATTGATCTGATTAAAAGAGATAAGGAATGAAATTAGATCTTGCTAAAAGGTACTATGAACAATGAAGTAATATCAATACTAAGCATATATGCACCAGATATAGCATCCAGATTTCTAAAGAATAAGCTAAAGGAGCTAAGGAGGAACTACATTGTAAAATTATACCAGTGGGGGACCTTAACCTTCCCCTATTATCAGAACTCAACCAAAAAAATAAATAAGAAAGAAGGGAAATGAATGAAATTTTAGAAAAATTAGAATCAATAGATATCTGGAGAACATTGAATATGGATAAAAAGGAATATACCTTCTTTTTAGTAGCACATGGTACATATACAAAGACTGACCACGTACTAAGGCATAAATATTTTACAAACAAATTCAGAATAGCAGAAATAATAAATGCAACTTTTTTCATATCACAGTGTGATCAAAATTATAATTAGTAAAGGTTCATAAAAAGGCAAATTAAAAATTAATTGGAAACTAAATAATCTAATTCTTCAAAACTGGTGGGTTAAAGAACAAATCATAGAAACTATTACTAATTTCATTGAAGAAAATGACAATGAGGAGACAACATATCAAAATTTATGGAATACAACAAAAGCAGTCTCAGGGGGAAATTTTATATCCCTTAGTGCCTATATAAACAAAATAGAGAGGGAGGAGAACAATAATTTGGGCAGGCAACTAAAAAAATTAGAAAAAGAACAAATTAAAAATTCCCAGATAAAGACTAAATTAGAAATCCTAAAAACCAAAGGAAAACTTAATAAAAATGAAAGTAAAAGAATTATTGAACTAATAAATAAGAGTAGGAGTTGATTCTTTGGGGAAAAAACCTATAAAATAAAGTATTGGTGAATCTAATTTTAAAAAATAAGGAAGAGAATCAAATTATCAGCATCAAAAATGAAAATGGGGATTTCACCTCTAATGAAGAGGAAATTAAGAAAATTATTAGGAGTTATTTTGCCCAATTATATGACAATCTATGTTAAATGGGCAAATATTTACAAAAATGTAAATAGTCTAGATTAACAAAAGAGAAAATAGAATACTTAAATAATTCCATATCAGAAAAAGAAATTGAACATGCCATCAATGAACTCCTTAAAAAAAATCCCCAGGGCCAGATGGATTCACAAGTGAATTCTATTAAATAAAGAACAACCAATGCCCCCAAATCCACAAACTATTTTGCATAATAAGCAAAGAAGGAATCTTACCAAATTCATTTCATGACACTAATATGGTACTGACACCTAAGCCAGGAAGACCAAAAACAGAGAAAGAAAACTATAGACCAATCCCCTTAATGAATATAGATGCAAAAACCTTAAATAAAATACTAGCAGAAAGACTACAGCAAGTTATCACAAGGATTATTCACTATGACCAGGTAGGATTTATACTAGGAATGCAAGGCTGGTTTAATATTAGGAAAACCATACACATAATTGACCATATCACTAATCAAACAGAAATCACATGATAATCTCAATAGATGCAGAAAAAGCCTTCAAAAAAATATAGCACCCATTCCTATTGAAAACACTAGAAAGTTTAGAAATAAAAGGGTCTTTCCTCAAAATGATACGTAGTGTTTATTTAAAGTCATCAGCAAGTGTCATCTGCAATGAAGATAAGGTAAAAGCCTTCCCAATAAGATCAGGAGTTAAGCAAGGATGCCTATTATCACCACTATTATTTAATATTATACTAGAAATGCTAGCAGTAGCAATTTGAGAAGGAAAAGAAATTGAAAGGATTAAAGTAGGCAATGAAGAAACCAAACTATCACTCTTTGCAGTTTTTATGATGGCATGCTAAGATAATCCTAGAAAATCAACTAAAAAGCTGGTGGAAATATTCAAAAACTTTAAAAGTTGCAGGATACAAAATGAACCCACATAGTAGTAGTAGTAGTAGTCTCTCAGTGATTGAGAATGACTATGATCTATCTTTGTGCACAAACCCACATAAGTCATCAGCATTTCTATATATTTCCAACACATCTCAACAGCAAGAGTTTTAAAGAGAAACTCCATTTAAAAACACTCTAGACAATAAAAAATATTTGGGAATCTATCTGCTCAGACAAACACAGGAATTATATGAACACAATTACAAAATACTTTCTACACAAATGAAACTAGATCTAAACAATTAAAAAATATTAATTGCTCACAGGTAGGATGAACTAGTATAATAAAAATGACAATCCTACCTAAACTAATTTACTTTTCTAGTGCTATACCTATCAAACTACCAAAAAACTATTTTATAGAATTAGAAAAAATAATAGCAAAATTCATCTGGAAGAACAAAAGATCAAGAATATCAAGGGAACTAGTGAAAAAAAATTTTGAAAGATGATGACCTAGCAGTACCAGATCTTAAACTGTATTATAAAACAGTGATAATCAAAACAGTCTGGTATTGACTAAGAGATAGAATGGAGGATCAATGGAATAGATTAGGGATAAATTACCTCAAGCAATCTAGTGTTCGATAAACCCAAAGATCTCCACTTTTGGGATAAGAACCTACTATTTGACAAAAACTGCTGGGAAAATTAGAAAACAGTATGGCAAAAATTGGATTTAGCTCAATATCTCTCACCCTATACCAAGATAAGTTCAAAATGGGTATACAATTTAAATATAAAGAGTAATGTTATAAGTGAATTGGGTGAATGTGGAATAGTATGCCTGTGAGATCTTTTGGGAAGGGAAGAGTTTAAGACCAAGCAAGAGAAAGAGAACATTACAAGGTGCAAAATGAATCATTTTGATTATGTTAAATTAAAAAGGGTTTGTCCAAATAAAGCCAATGCAACCAAAATTAGAAGGGAAGCAATAAACTGGGAAACGAATTTTATAACAAGATTTTCTGACAAATATCTAATTTCTCAAATATCCAAAGAACTAAATCAAATTCACAAGAAATCAAATCATTTCCCAATTTACAAATGGTCAAGGAATATGAGTAGGAAGTTTTCAGATGAAGAAATCAAAATTATTAATAATCATATGAAAAATGTTCTAAATCCTTCCTGATTCAAGAAATGCAAATCAAAGCAAACTATGCTCAAAGAATTTTAAAAGAATCCATGTCCTTTTATCCAGCAATATCACTACTAGGTTTGTATCTCAAATAATTTTTTAAAATGGGAAAGGCATGGAGACTGGAACAACCTCCAGGAAGTGATGCAGAGCGAGAGGAGCAGAACTAGGAGAATATTGAACACAGAGCCTAATACACTGTGGTATAATCGAACGTAATGGACTTCTCCATTAGTGGCGGTGTAATGTCCCTGAACAATTTGCAGGGATCTAGGAGAAAAAAACACCATTCATAAGCAAAGGATAAACTATGGGAGTGGAAACGCCAAGAAAAAGCAACTGCCTGAATACAGGGGTTGAGGGGACATGACAGAGGATGGACTCTAAATGAACACTCTAATGCAAATACTATCAACAAAGCAATGGGTTCAAATCAAGAAAACATCTAATGCCCAGTGGATTTACGCGTCGGCTATGGGGGGTGGGGGGGAGGAAAAGAAAATGATCTATGTCTTTAACGAATAATGCTTGGAAATGATCAAATAAAATATATTTAAAAATGGGAAAGGATTTGTTTGTACAAAAATATTTATAGCTGTACTTTTTGTGTTGGCAAAAAATTGGAAAATGAGGGGAATGACTGAACAAATTGTAGTATGTGTTGGTGATAGAATAACATTGGTTATAAGGAATGATGAACTGCTTGATTTCTATGAGAACTGGAAAGACCTACCTGAACTGATGCAGAGTAAAATAGGCAGAACCAGGATAACATTAAACCAGTAACTGAAACATTGTCAGATGATCAAATGTAATTGACTACTATTAAAAGCAATGCTATGATCCAGAACAATTCTGAGGGACTTGTGAGAAAGAATGTTATCCACTTCTAGAAAAAGAAATATGAGAGTAGAAATCCAGAAGCAAATATATAATTAATCACTTGTTTGTATGGGTATATGTCTTAGGGTTTAGTTTTTAAATATTATTACAAAAATGAATAATATGGAAATGGGATTTGAGCAATAACATATGTATAACCCAGTGGAATTGCTTGTCAACTCCAGGAGGAAAGAGAGAAGAGGAGAGGGAAACAACAAGAATAATGTAACCATGGAAAATTTTTTAAAATTAAAAAGAACAAGAAAAAATGCAACAGGTTTTATGAGCACTGATCATCAAACTAGGCCCTCATTAATGTGGGGGAGAGTAATACATCTACTTGGATAGCCTCTAATCTCTCAACAACACTGACTCATTATTTCCTCCAGAATGATATTACTTAGTCCTTTGCTTGGTAGTTCTGGTACGACTAACTGTGGCTACCAATGCTGCTGGAAGCTAATAAGCAATCATGCTTGTTGCCAGCTAAAAATAAAGGAAAGAACAAGATGAAAATAAACATATTTAGAGATGGTGTCCCAGGAATTCAAATGAAGTGAAATACCCATCAGATTTAGATTCTCATTCAAAGATTATTTTGAAGTTCCTGGTTCAATAACTCAATTCAACTCAGTAAACACTGTAACAACAACTCAAGTCAGAATACTTGAATTCTAACCCTTTCCAATACTTACTGTGTGACATGTTATGAGTTACATGCCCTTCTTGAGACTCAGTTTCTCCATTTACAAAATGAGAATGATAATATCTGTAAAGTTTAGTAGACAATATTGAATAATAGTGCTTTACTTCATAAGGATTTTTGTTATAAGATCGAAGTATTCAGTTTTTAAAATATTATCTATGTGTCTATTATTAGGTTGGTGAAATAAATAGTGTAGGTCAAATTGGTTCATTTTTTTTTTAATTTGGTTCAGTCATGTTTCAGCAAAAAAATTTATTTTGGTTTCAGTTGGTTTTCAGTAAATTAATGCTGTTCGTTCTACTTTTTATTTCTTTCAAGACTTTTTAAATGGAAATGGGTTCTGATCAAAGACACAAGTAATACCCAATGAAATTGCACTTTGGCTGTGGGAAGGGTGGGTAGAGGGGAGGGAGGGAAATAATGTGATTTTTGTAACCAAGGAATAATATTCTAAATTGACTAAATAAACTAATTCAAGTGGAAAAAAGACTTTTTAAAACTGATTAACTTAATTAAACTTCATACTTGAGTAAAGGAAATTCATGGACTCTAAATTATATATATATATATATATATATATATATATATATGGTCAGAAAGAATAACTCTGAAAGGAGAAGAATCTCATTAGTGTCCAAGTTAAGCATAGAATATTTCTTATTGTAAAACAAATTGCAGCTTAGTGATTACCCTTTCTTCCAACAAGAATCATTTACAAAATAATTATCAGGAAGTTTTTGTCCTTAAATATTTAATCTTCCACAACTAAATAGACACTATAGATGTTATTATCTATATTTTGTTGCTGTTGTTCAGTAATTTCAGTCATGTATAAATTTGGGGTTTCCTTGGCAAAGATACTGAATGGTTTCCTGTTTCCTTCTCCAGGACATTTTACAGATGCAGAACTGAGGCAAATAGAATTAAATTATTTTCCCAGGGTCACACAGCTAGTAAGTGTCTAGATTTGAACTCAAGAAGATGTTTTCCTGATTCCAAGTCCAGTACTCTTTATACTGTACTATCTAGCTGCCCCCAAAATAGGTACTTTTTTGTTAATATTGTTTTTATTTAGTCATGTCTAGCTCTTTATGAACCCATTCATTGAGTTTTCATTGAAGGATACTGGAGTTATTGGCCATTTCCCTCCCCAATGGATCCTTTTGGCAGGAAAACAGAGGTTAAGTGGCTTACCCAGGGGCATCCAGCTAGAACAAGACTGAAGCCAGATTTTTTTTAACTCTGGTCTTCCTGACTCTGATCTCAGCACTCTGTCCATTAAACCACATAGCTCCTTCCATTTTATAAATTAGGAAAATGAAGCTCTAAGAAGTTAAGACCCAGAATCTTACAGATCTAAAGAGACAATCTTCAAAAGGTCTCCCTAATTTTGTATACAGCACTCAATTCCCTATACCATGTTTTCCTCCAGATGTGCGCATCTGTTGTGACTTTGGAGATCCTTAAGTTAAGCTCCTACAATTTATAAATGAAAAAACTGGACTCAGAGGCTATGTGGCTTTGGGGATACAGAACTAAATTTGGAATTTGAAAAACCTGTATTCAAATCCTTCTTCAAAATTTACTGTCACCTTGGGCAGATCAGTGCCTCAATTTCCTCATTTGTAACACAAGGAGTTAGAATCAATGAACTCTAGGATCCTTTCTACCTCTCAATCATATACTTTTATGGTCTTTTGGCCCTGGGGAAATTACTAGACTACTATAAACTATATACTGATATATTGAGATATATATATATATATATATATATATATATATATATATATATATATATATATAAACTACAAACTGCTATAAACAACTCCCTAGAACTTCTCTACTGTCATCTTGTAGATAGATCAGTGTTGGTGAAATGGAGTTTCCACACCAGGAGCTCCCTGTGGGGATAACATCACAGACCCTTCACCTTTTATGGCCCAATCATTATACTAGATACTATGGGGACTACATTGGCTGAGAGACAAGGTCAATTAATGCAATATTCTGTCTCTTATTGGGTTCCATAACAAAGAGCATTATAATGGAAAAATGTGATTGTCCTTCTAGACCTTTACTTCAAAGTTATGAAACACCTCCTCCCTCAAAATCCCAGGTTCCCACTATGGATCATCCATTAATTTCTTTACAAAAATATTCAGATAAATCTGTAAACTCATTGATATGTCTGTGTCCTCCAATATTTCATATATCAAGATTGATTTTGCATCCATTTTGCTCATCCTCTTATTCATGTACTTCAAATAGTTTGTGCCAGGACCAAGCCCCAGGATGTTGAGCTTCCTTGAGCTCTCCTGACATCTTGAGGATATTAATTGGGTTTTCCATTGTATATCTCTCATTCTTGACACATGTCTTTTTTTAAATTATACATTTTGATAGGATCCTTTATATCATTTCTTCTTTGTGATGTCTTCCTTTTATGGGTTACAGATAACATTTGGGTGATCCTTGACTTCAATTCTCTGGATACTACAGTGTTCCATGACTTTCAATTAAATAACATGGGAAGAATGTTAGTATTGAAAGAATGAGTTTTCATTTCAGAGAAAAACTTGGGGAAAATTAAAAGAACTTTGGAAAATTGAGAACAATTTCCCAAAAGCAATCCTCATAGATGACTTTCCCCATGACTACCATTTTTGGAAGGAAGTAAGGGGTTTCTATCTCTCCGTGCTTCTCCTCACTTTCTCTGAACTCTAGCCCTTCCTCTTCAAACACATTGATTGGCTCCACATGGATACCTTTCCTACCCTACCTGACTCCAATTTTTAGTATATGTATTGGCTTCTTCCATTAGAATGAGTTACTTAAAGGCAAAAGCTATCTGGCTTGCTTGCATTTGTATACCAAGTACTTTGCAGAGTTCTTGGTACAAAATAAACAGTTTTAAAGTGTTTTATCTAGCTGTCTCCCTGTGAAACTCTGGGCACGGTTCAAAGTCCATTTGCAGTGTCTACCTGAGATATTTTGAGAAACTCTATAGGTTACAACTACTTGTCATAATCTGGACAATATGTAGTCCTTGTTACTTCAAATTCTTTTGCCTAGAATAGCTTTCTTCCTTGCTTCCAACTCTCATAATCCAAGTCAATTCAAATTCCACTGACTCAAGGAGGTTTTTCTCAGTATTTTTAGCTGCTTTTGCCTTTCCTTTTAAAGCAACTTTCTATATACTCTGTATTTATCTTGTTAACTTTTTAAATATGTTGTCTCTCCCATTATTGGGTAATTTTCTTAAAGTTACAGAATGTTTTTATTGCCTTTTTCTGGACCTTATTTGGTTCCATTGTCTTCCTTTAAGTATGATAATTCAATTTAAGTCAGGAAACATTTATTAAATGTTTATACAGTGATAAGCCATACTTCCTGTCCTCAAGGAACTTACCCTCTAGATGAAGGATGCCATGGTCACAGCACAATAGAGAAGAAAGAACCCCCCTGGCTCTAGAGTCAGAGATCTGAGTTCCAATCTAACTTCAGAACCTATTTGTGTGACCTGAAACAAGTCACTTAAGCTCACTGGGCCTAAATTTCCCTATGATAAAATAAGGGAGGGGAACTAGATGACATCTGAGGTTTCTTCCAGGCCTTGTCGTATAAGGTCCTATGTATACAAGAGTGAGCAAATGTGTGAGATAAAAACAAACACCCACCCCAGTCAAATTTTAAAATCCTGGAGTCAGAAAGTGAGAATAGAAGAGACAGAAGTTTATTTCTTCTTTCTCATGAGAAAAAGAAAATTCCCCAGTGGCAAATGCAAGGCATGGACACAGATACAAACATTATAGAGGTTCCTAACATGAGACTCCCCCTTCCCTCCTCTATTCCTCCCCCTCCCCCCCCCACCCCCCCCCCCCCGGGGACCAGGATTTATAATCCAGGCCCAGCGTGTCTAACCCAATCAAAAAACAGCAAGATACATAGCAGGAGCTCATCACTAGCCTGTACTTAGGAGAGGTGACGTTTAAGAGTGTCTCCCTAAATTTTCAAGGGCATGAATCGATAATGAGGCAGTCACACTGAAAGATCTATGGTTTCTCCTATCTCTTGAAATGTTGTACTTGGGCCTCCCAACCTCCAAAATCCTGCCTCCTAAATCTAAGAAGACCTTGAAACTAAAACAGACTTACTTACGCATCCCATTCTTAATTGGGAGTACAAGCTAGATGCTTTATCTTAAGGAGGACACACTTAATTTTATCTCATTCACAAGTATACAAGAGAGAATTGAGGGTAGAGACTGTTGTTTTTTGTTTTGTTTTTGTCATTTTGTCTTTGTATCCTCAGTGCCTAGTACACCAGGAGCTTTATAATTTTTTCAAATTAAATTTAAATTAGAGAGGTATCAGAGATTCAAAAGTACTATAGAGTAGAGGATTTTCCATATTGGGAATTTCCTATGTTGTTGAAAAAACAGGTCTGATGAGGAAAGGACAGAAGGAAAGGAGGGAAGGAAGGAAGGAAGGAAGGAAGGAAGGAAGGAAGGAAGGAAGGAAGGAAGGAAGGAAGGAAGGAAGGAAGGAAGGAAGGAAGGAAGGAAGGAAGGAAGGAAGGAAGGAAGGAAGGAAGGAAGGAAGGAAGGAAAGAAGGAAGGAAGGAAGGAAGGAAGGGAGGGAGGGAGGGAGAGAAGAAAGGAGAGGAGGAAAAACAGAGAGGGAAGGGAGAGAATAAAAAAGGGAGGGAAGGAAGGAAGAAGGAAGGAAAGAAAAGTGGGAAGGAAGGAAGAAGGAAAGAAAGGAGGAAGAAAGGGAGGGGAAAGGTTTAGGGACACAGGAATCACCTTAAAACTACACATAGTATTAAGAATATGGTTTTATAAAAGAGTACAACAATTATGACATAATGGGACAGGGTCTGGAAAATAGACCTTTGTTTCCCACAAAGGTAGGGAAGAGTTGGAAAAAGCGGATTCCAGAAAGCTAATACCCAAATCAATATAACCAAACAAATCCACCAATTTGTTCAGTAGAATTGAGCAAAAATCAAGGAAAGGAACTAGAAAAATAAGGAAGTGTATACATGAGAGAAGAGACAGCTAGGAAAGAACAAAATTAAATTCTCTAAGTAAATATTTGGGAGTAAGATTAGTGATTAAAAGGATTTAAAGATACGGGAATTTGGTTGTCTTTAATCCAGAGGACTCTATGGATACCAAAGTTTTCTTATTTGACCAGCAAAGGGGTTTCTTATTCATTCATATTTAGAAATACCTGAGACTTTGATGTATCTAAAAATCTAATAATATCTAATCACTTGGCTAGAATCCTAAGATTTATTTTTCATAACCCTAACTTTTTCATAAATGGAGTTACTTGATTTTTCTGGATCAGCAGATTTAAGGATCTTATACTGAAATGTTTAGAGTACTCAAATTTTCCAATATCTACTATTCAGTAGAATACTGAACACTTTTTGAAGGAATTTTTGTTAACATGAATTTGCCCCATTTTTATTATTAGCATGAGAAAAATGGAAATTTCTTCTTTTAGCTCAACTAGCCTTCAAAGTACCTAGGAATGAGAAAGACAATTTATTCTACCAGGCAAGAGATGTGCCTAATGTTTTGCTTCCATATTGACACAATCTTCCCCTTTAGTGATCTAGGTTGTTTTTTTTTAAATAAACTTGATTACTCTTGCAGCAATCTGAAAAATTCTATGTAGTTCCTCACTTAATAAAAAATAATTAGGATGCATGTGATGTGCCCTAATTATACAATGGACAACATTTGTTAACCAGTGCTTATGGATTTTCATTTTATCCTGAAATCAACTGAGCTGTAAGAGAGCAATGTTCACTTAACGTCCATGATAAATTATTTTCATTCAAAAACCTGTCAAATATATTAAAAAATTTCAATACAATGTTGCCATCGATTAATTTGCAAAACCAAAAATCTTGCCTCACCCCAAATTTAACAATGTACCCTTCATATACAATCAAATGATCACTTTTAACTACATCTGTTGTTTCATTTATTTGCCACACAAAATAGGAAAATTTCAGTTTCTTAATTAATTGAAAGCAAAAGTCTTCAAACAGTAAGAAATTCTGCTTTCTGTTATATTATTTATTTTACAACTAGAACCATTCAAACATGCTTTGCATATGATTCATCATGCATCATTTCAAACATATCAATAATTGCAGGCAGCACTATTTCACCTATTAAAAAAGACTCTTTACACACAGTAGTTCTGTAAATAATGTAAAACATCATTTTGATGCTACAGCTATGATTTTTGAAAGTTTGCTTTTGCTTATTAAAAGGATATAATTGGGGGCAGCTGGGCAGCACAATTAAGATTAAGAGCCAGGTGTAGAGACAGGAGGTCCTGGGTTCAAATCTAGCTTCAGACACTTCCTAGCTGTGTGACCCTGGGCAAGTCACTTAACCCCCATTACCTAGCCCTTACCACTCTTATGCCTTGGAACCAATACATAGCATTGATTCTAAGGTGGAAGGTAAGGGTTTTTTTTTAAAAAGCATATAATTTTCCTTCCTAATTTTCCTATCTTGCCAACATATTCTGCATTTACTCCTTAAAGATATTTCAATTGCTTAGGGCATGTCTTATTGAAGTTAAATTATCTATACAAAGCCAACAAAACAGTCTTTTCTGTCTGTCAACAACAATACTTATGAATCTCAATAATAAATGGTAGATTTTATTCTTTAGGTTCAACTCTTACTTTTTGTTTCTGTATTTCTACTACTTAAGCTATTTCTATGGTCTTTGTTTATAATCGTTCCAACTGTTACTGTGGATTTTTTAAAATCAATTTTGTATTTATATATCCTAAAAGAATATAATTCTGCATTCAAAAAACAGACAACTAAATTTTATTTTTGAGTATTTCAAATTACCATCCATAACTCTTCTTGAATGATTTCAATTTTTTTAAAGTTTCATGATTTCTTTTGAAAATCAAGATGTGTTGTTCAAGGAAATAATAGTGGGAAAGAGTGGGTATTGTGGTATTTTAAAATTGTATACAGACAGTTTTGAATTTATGCCCTTCATATTAAACTACAGCAAGCATTATGTTGACACAGGTCACTTCTACAATGAACCTACATCAGTTGATGGTGAAGGTAGCAGACTATAAATGCATTGAGATTCAATATATGTCTACTCAGATTTGACCTTGTTTGCACATAATACATTAGTGGCTGGAATGCACTGAATGTTACTTGGAAGGAATTCATCATATTATTTTTGCTTTTATTGACTTTTATTTGAACTTCTGTTTTCATCGAAAAAAGGATTATTATTCATGAGTTGTACATGAAAATATTCAATCCTTTCATGTTACTTAATTCCCCTACTCCCAGTAAGATTTGACCAATGGTTTAATGACATATATCAGCTCTGAAAAACCAGTTGTTAAATTTTCAGCATAAGCATTTATACCTCAAAAATAAGCAAATACTACAATCCAGGAATTGATTTATTGTTTTAACAATTGTATAGATAATAAAATGAAAAGAAACTATCAATAGTAAAGATTAAAGTTTAAAATAAGTCATGTGTAATTTTTTCCCAGAGATCCTGTTGTTAAACATTTACCAGCATACCTTTCAGCAAGATCCACAGTTTAAAAATGGTTCAGTATCTTATCATGCACATTATCTGCACTTCAGCAACATAAATACTATAATTAAATTCTTTTTAATGTACCTGGGAAAAAATTATAATGCTACTTTCAGGAATCTGGGTATGGGAAGAGTACCTTTCCATTATTTTCTCCATTTAATTTTTATTTTCTCCATTTCTCTCCTTCCTTGCCCTAGAATATTCTTATAATATACCCAAAAAGTAGCTATGCTATATGTATTGTGGGTCTTCCTCAAAGTAGTTCCTTTAAAGCTATACTCAGATTCAAGGTCCTCTTTCAATTAGCATATTCTTAAAATCCTAATTCATGACTCCACATTTGGGACTTTCTTTTACTAGCCCCAAAG
Source organism: Monodelphis domestica (assembly GCF_027887165.1). Lineage (NCBI taxonomy): Eukaryota > Metazoa > Chordata > Mammalia > Didelphimorphia > Didelphidae > Monodelphis > Monodelphis domestica. Next base: position 341,863,394 of record NC_077228.1, on the reverse strand, counting down.
CTAACTCATTTAAACAGTAAGATAAATAATAAGGGGGGACACAGAGGTAAATGCTCCCTATAAAAATATACATCTTCTCACTGATTCCCATTCTACCAATAAGAGAAGAGAATTCATGCTTCTAGGTTTTTTGGGGGTTTTTTTGTGCAAGTATGACTACTTTTTAAAGTTTCTATTTGTTGCCTCTTTCTTTCTGACTGGACTACTTAAGTTTCCATCTCCTATTTCTCCTCTGAATTGCTACAGCTTTGCTTCTAACTTAGTATTTACACATTTTACAACCCACTGCCTCATGTTTTTTTCTGCTTTTTTATGCATCATACCCACAGCTACACTCATCCCAATAGCTCTTTTTGCTCGTTTAGCTTATTCCTTAGCAAAAATTCACAAGATCATAGATTTAGCCCAAGAAGGGACCTCAGAGGTTATCTAGAGCAACAGATGAGAAAACTGAGACCCAGAAGGTTACCCAAGGTTGCGCACCTAGTAAGTGACAAATACAGGATTCAAGCCCTATCTCCAAATCAGATGCTTACTCCAAGTCTGACACTCTCCCCTGCATCACACTGTCTCTTATATGTACTTGAATTTGTGTTTCAGGTGAGTACTCTTCTTTTAATTCCCATTATACTGCTGGCCCCACCATCTCCAGTGCCATGAAAATTATCTTGGTGCTTCATTAAACCATGTTGGAAAGGCAAGTGGGCTATCTCCTCCTGTATTCATGAATTTATTCCCAAATAGCTATGTCCTTATAATCTGTGTTTCCTTAAAATACAAACTACAGTTTTTACAAGAATTTTTTAAAAAATTGATACATATAATATCAAATATGTGATGGGGATTCAAAACCACATTGGGTGATATTTTCAAAGAATAATTTATAATGTCCCCCAATTCCATAGTATAGTTCTAATTTTTCCTCCCTGAATGCATTAACTTTTACTTACCCATCCTGAAATTCCCCTGCCACTATTTAACCAATAGACAAACATTTACTGAGCAAGTGTGTCTAGTACTGTGCTTGGCATATAAGTAATGCTATCTAGAAGACCAGATCCTTCATGCTCATGGTACAGGATTAATATTGTTATTCAGTCATTTTCAGTCATGTTGGATTCATCAATGACCCCTTTTGAGGTTTACTTGGCAGAGACACTAGAGTTTTAGCCATTTCCTTCTCCAGATCATTTTACAGATGAGAAAACTGAGGCAAACAGGGTTAAACAACTTGCCTAGGATTACACAGATAGTAAGAGTCTACAGCCTAATTTAAACTCAGATCTTCCTGATTCCAGGCTTGGTGCTCTATTCACTGTGCCACCCAGCTGCCCAGTGGGGTGGTACATGCAGATAAAAACAATTAGAGTTCCTGATAAATATCAATGAATGTTGACTCTGATTCTAAAGGAACTTTACCAATCCCACTCCCATCAGCCATGCTGGGTGCTGTATTGGTTGTTTGTTTTATCATTTGTCAGAGGCTCCAGCTGCCTTTATCTTTCTCAGTACGAATCTCTAAATCTATAAACCACCCAGGTTTTGGTCCAGACTCTATTGCATTCTAGATATATACAGAGAATGAACCTCTATATTCCCAGGCCAGACAGGCAGTGACCCAATGGGTGTTTAACTTCCCTATATGAGTAAGTATACCCATGGCATTTTTCTACTATGCCATAGAACCTGTAGTTAAAACAACCAACTATGAGGCTTTGTTTATGATCCCTGAAATCCCAAAACCTGACTAGCACATAGATGAAACAAAAGAAATATAAGCTATGTTCCCTCCCCTCCATCATTTAATCTTTTTGAGAAGCTGATTTTAAAATATCTTTTTAATAGCAGTAAGATTATATAGCAGGACACTGAAGGATATTTCTCTGTGAGCAAGATCTTCAGCTTGCAGCCACAAACATCTTTAGGGAATATAGAAACTAAGTGAATCTTAAAAGAACCGTTTCCCTTCACAATGGAGGGGAAACAATCAATCATAAGAAACAAGCAATGAAGTGAGCAATCATGAGAACTGATTGCTGATTAATTAGTTTTGAATTTAAGAACAATATAAAGTGATCAATCTTAGCAGTTTCAGATCTGTTGGCTTCACTACTTGTGAGTAAGGAGTTGTCAAATGCAGTAGAAAATAAGGTCATGTTGTGGGTTTTGTTCTAGTTCAAACGTGACTCCAATTCAAAGGCATCATAAAAGCTAAATCCTAGGTTGTCTCTTAGCTCAAAGTAAGTCAACCACTGTTACTGACAAGGACATTTTAGCCCAACCATACATGTTTGGAGGAGCTGCTTTTCAATGGTGGGTCTAAGGCAGGCATTAACATTACATTAACCTGTATGAAAAGATAGAAAACATTTGTTGTATCCACATTCTTCTTTTAGCTCTTACTTTCCATCTTAGAAACAATACTAAATATTGGTTCTGAAACAAAAGAGCGGTAAGGGCTAGATAATTAGAGTTAAGTGATTTATCCAGGGTCACACAGCTAGGAAGCTTCTAAGACCAGATTTGAACCTAAGACCTCCCCATCTCTAGGTCTCACTCTCTATCCACTGAGCCACCCAGCTGCTCCTGCCTACACATTGAAAAAGTGACCCAAGGTTGTCTCGCAGACTTCTCCAAATCACTATAATTAAGAACTCAACTTCTCATTGGCTATTATTGCCTTTCAAAAAATTATTGAATCAATTAGCAAGCCTAATATGAGGCTCAAATTTTAAAAGGACATATAAAAGCCACTGTGCAAATCTCAAAAATTATATTTTTATCATTAAAGGAAAAATATACACATACACTCTCTATTCCAGTCAAACTGATCTTGGGGCTCCTCATTATAGCATTCCATGTTTCCAATACTTTTACCTCAGCTGTCCCTCATGCCTCAAACGAACTCCCTCCTCCATCATACCTTTTAGAAAATTTCATTTCTGTCAAAGCTCAACTCAAGTGCCATCATCTACTACTATTTCTACTGTACCCTCCTCATTACATTTGGGAGAAGAGTATACATACATACACATATACAAATATATACATATATATACATATATGTTTATATGCATAAACATATATGTATATATGTGTATACACTGAAATACAAGGATAGGGATTAGACTGTGATTTCATTGGAAATTTCATTGGAACCCTGGAGAGAAGAAATTCCTTTCGTCATGACTTCCTCTGGTCAATGTAAAAGTTAAAATTAAATCTCAATAATAATATTATATTTTAAGAGATTTATTAATGATCATTAGAAATCAAGGAATAAAGAAGATACAAAATAAAGACCACATGCCCGTGGCTGGTTAGCCATTTTTTAGTCAACCCCACTCACCACCATCAATGCTGATTCTACATCCCAGTGCAGGAGTCTCCAAAGCCCATGCCCTTTATCCTCTGTCTACAGGAAGTACTTAATGACAGGAAGTCAGTGGGCTCTTGGGATATGTAGTTCTTTTTTAGGGTAACAGTTTTTCAATCATACATCACTGACTAAGGGACATGGAGGGAAGAATGAGTTTTCAGATTTCGAGTCAGAAGGACTGATAACCAAGCCCATATTAAGTTTGAATACAAAAGGATTGATGCCTCTCTCCCCAAAGTAGTGACTGTAGGAGAAACTCAACAATGGGAGGAAACTACATGACCAGAGGAATGTTCTAGGTGAGAAGGCAACTGAGACATGGTAGCAAAGGATAGTTGGGTCTTACCAGTGGTGTAGTTTGCCAAAGCATCACATCCCTCTCCATGTGTGCCCTCCTACCTCATGCATGCCTGCTTTCATAATAAATCACATTTATATAGGACTTTGAGTTTTGCAAAGAATTTCCTAAAAGAAAAAATAACTGAGTCTAGATAAGGTAGTTTATACCTGTAAATCCTTGCCACTGGGCAGGTCTGAAGCTAGTGCATTGCTTGAACTCAGGAGTTTTGAATTGCAGAGGTTTAAGATTTGGTCATCTGAATTAAATTAATCACAAATATGGTGAACCCCTAAGAGTGAGACTCCAGCTGGAAAACCCTCACAGTAGGATACTAACTTTCCCTGAACCCCTTGTTCATCCCCGTTCCTAACTTACAGAAAAAGAAACAAACTCAGAGAGGCACTGCCTCTCTCACCTCTCTCATAGGAATGTTGTAAAAGAAGCTGCTTTGACAACTGTAAAACATTAAGTGTAGATCACAGGATCTGGCACTGAAAAAGACTTTAAAGATCATCTAGTCCTATCTTTCTCTGTCTCTGTCTGTTTTGCCATCTTCTCCACTTCCTCTCTCTTTCTTCACTCCTCTCTTCTCTATCTCATTGTCTTCCCTCCTCTCCCCACTCACAACCTCCTCCTTTTATTTAGGAAGGAAACTAAGACCCAGAAAGAAATGACTTCTTCATGTTAATACAGCTTCTTAGCAGCAGAGCTGGAATTACAACTCGAGACCTCAGTCTCCAGTGCCTGTCGAATGTATCACATATAGATGTAAATTGTTCTGAAATAAAGTGTCAGAAACCATCAATTAAAAAAAAAAAAACCTTTGCCTCATGGCCCATGAGAAACTTGGACCATTACGAATACCTGATAAAGAACAAAGGTGCTTTTTTTCCATGCAAAGCAAACAGATGAGACAACGTAGCAACAGATGCTAGAGAGAAGAAAAAAAAACTGTTCAAACAGAGCAGGTTCTTTTTGTGTAAAACATGTGGGCCTTATTATAGATCATCATAGCCAATGAATGGTCGGCTAGGGTACTGGAAAGATTTCAAGTTCTGCAAATGAATAAATTATAGATATTTGTTTCAATCCCTGGTACATGGTTAGAGCTGATAGAGTTTGGATTCCTGATCAAATGGGACAATAATCTTTAATCTCAGAAGAAGGTTAAGCAATACTTTTGTCCAGGGTCTGAGAAATTCTCCTACCATTATTTGTGGGAGAATATTGAACTTTGAATCTGGGAGATTTGGCCATTTACTAGCCCTGTGGCTGTAAGAAAGTCACAATCAGTTAAAGCCTGTTTCCTCATCTAGAATGGTGAGATAATGAGAATTTCAATACCTCCTTCACAAGGTTGATGTGAATGAAGCTTTGGAAAGTGTGATGTAAATGTTTACTATTCTTACCTGGAATAGTTTGGCTTATTGCTTATTTTGGCTTATTTTCCTGTCAACTACTTTGGAATCCTATTATCATTCTCATTCTATTCAGGGCTACCTCTTGTGTTTTTTCTCTTTTTCCTTCACTTTCCTCCCTCTGTTTTCTCTTTCTCTTTCTCCCTTTGTCTTTCCTTTATTTCCTCTTTCTCCCTACTTTCTGCCTCACTCTCCACTCCTCTCTATTCCCCTCTCTTTTCCCTCCTTCCCTTCTACACTCTCTTGCCCCCTCTCTCTTTCTCCTTCATTTGTTCTCTTCTTCCTCTCTCCAGCTTTCTCCCACTCTCTACCTTTCTTTCATCTTCTTTCCCTTACTTTATCTTTCTCTTCCCCTTCTTCCTTCTATCCCAATTTTCACTTGTATTCTCCTCCTCTCTCTTTCCTTCACTCCTCCATCTCTCCCCTTCTCTTTTTTCCTCTCTCTGCCTATCTGTTTCTATCTTTGTGTTTATGTCCCTGTCTCTGTCTATATCTCTGTTCCATGTTTCTCCATCTCTTCTTCCTCTCTCCATGTTTCTCTCTTTCTCTCTCTGTCTTTTCACTCCTCTCTTCCCCTCTTCTCTTTCTCCTTGTCTTCCCTCCTGTCCCTACTCTCAACTAAATGAGAGTTCTTGAAACTAAAACTAAATTTTAAAGTAGATCTTCAATTCAGCAAATATTTGCTGTAAGCCTACTGAGTTCAAGGTATTTTGCTAAGTGCTACAGGGGAAATAAAAATGAGTAAAGAATATAGAGAGATTTGTCTTTAAACATCTTTTCATCTCTGATTTTGGCCTTTACCTCTGCTCTTTCTGTGCCTTACCTCCATTTCCTCTGCTAAGGTTAGTCAGGGTCTTTTATTCCTATAACCCACATCAGTATTTCTTTCTTTTCATTGAAATAATCTCTAGAGATGTCCTGACTTCTTATTCCACTCCACTCCTCAAAATTTACTTGTCCTGAATTTCATTCCCTCAGACCCCTGTCCTCTATTAAGGAACTAATAGACAAATCTGATGCTGAGTGTAAATGGATGAAAGCTAATAGGACCTTTGAACAAAAGGAAGACTAACATTGTGATTTTCAGACCACATGACTGGTCCAGTAATAGAACTATTTTGGGTCAAGGTTTACTTTTCAGATAAGCATCTTTCTCCTTGTCTTACCATGAAACAGCCCTGCCAGAGATTCACCACCCAACACCCACCAAAAAAAAAAAAAAAACAACCAAAAACATTGTTAACCCTGAACTTCCTTGTATCTGAGCTATGATCTTGTCACATCTTTCCTCTGCTACTAGTATACACAGCAAAAAAAAAAAAGGCAAAAATGGAGGTACTCATGATGTTAAAGGTGAAGTGATAAGTATAGGAGGGAGTATTTTTATAAGCATCAGCTGTCAGCCATCAACCATAGGAAGAAATTGATTGACAAGGGAAGCTGGGATGTATGTTAGATCAACACACATGCAGGGAGGAGGGTTTTTAAGAGCCAAGATGTCTTGGAGAACAGCCTTGGTCTCTGAACACTCCTCTGAATAATGATAAGAATTGTGACCTCCCTTACATTTCCACAACTCAAAAGATTTATAATTCTCCAGCACATATAGGGGTCTTGCTACTGATATTGAAGACTGCTGTTCTTGTTCTAACTTTCCCAACTCTTCTTCCTCTCTTCATTTTGGGAACCTCTAAGGTAATAATTACCATTTAGTGCTTCATGAATCCCTTGGAGGTCCATGGTGATGTTACAAGTGGGTTGAATTAAAATTTATTTAATGGTACCTTAAGCAGCAAATAATTATAAAGAATATTATGGGTAGGAAGAAGGAAGGGAAGGGAATAAGTTTTTATTAAGTAGCTACTATGTGCCAGGAATTGAGCTAAACACTTTTACAAATATTGCCTCATTTAATCCTCACAATAACCATGTGAAACAAATGTGATTATTATTCCCATTTTACAATGAGGTCACTGAGGTAGACAGTAACTTGAAAACAGCTAGGTTGTACACTGGATCTGAAGTCAAAAAGACCTGAATTCAAATCTTGTTTTAGATACAGTGTACTTACCAATTGTGTGACCCTGAGCAAATCACTTAACCTCTATCTACCTCAGTTCTCTCAATGGTAATATAGAAAGGAAGTAAGGGATAGAGTAAATTTCACGGATTAGTTTTAAGAGGAAAAGAAGAGAATTTGGATACAAGCCCTGGGGGAAAAAATTCTGGGGTTTGACTGTTTTAACTGTCACTCCTGTTTTGACTGAGCTGGAAGGAGGTCTTTGCTCTAGCATTTTCCCTTGGAAATCCTAATCTTGTGGAAAGGTTAGTGATTCCTTGGTTTGAGAGTTTGCCTTGGAGTGGACTGCTTTTTCCCTGAAATACAGAGACTATCTGCCTTGGATCCATCTGTCAGAAATCCACTTGGCTAAGGTAATCCCAAGGGTTTATCACCTGGGACTCTGGGTTACCTAATGAAGTCAACCCCAGGCTTTAGCTAAGGACATGAATACACGTGTGAGTCCTTCCTCTTTATCCTTTTGATAATCCATATTAAGTAGGTTAGTTTATAGTCACATACCTGAGTTTTTTCTTGGTCTTAGACAGAGATAAGGAGTTTAGAGTAGCTTGAGTGAATTCTCAAGAAGATGAAATAATTCACCACAAGGTGAAAGAGAGTAGGTGGAGATTAGATCTAGTTTTAGGAACCTACCTATCATTTCTCTTTTACTCCTGTTATAAAAAAATAAAACTTCTTTCTAGAGACAAGGGATTTTGTGCTTTACTGGCCCTGAAGAGGTCCCTAGGTGGGTGTTTATCATCTCCCATCCATCTAGGAAGGATTTTAAGTAAAATGGGTATAATAATAGCATCTTCCCCTACTATTGGTGTGAGGATCAAATGAGATAATATTTATAAAGCATTTAGCACAGTGGCTGGCAAATAATCGGCATTTAATCAAGACTTGTGTCCCTTCTTCCTTACTCAGGGTCACCCAGCTAGTATCTGAAGTCAGATTTCAATTCAGGTTTTCTTAATTCCAGTTAGTATATTAAATTACCCTAGGAGTTTGCCATATTCTTTTTGTTGTCAAAGGGAGATCAAGGAACATCAAAATAAATAAATAAAATAATGTTAGGCAGCCTTGCACCAAAGCCATGACCTTTGTAGTAATGGATTCTTGGGATGATGGGGATTTGGGGCCATGAAAAGAGTTGGAATTCATAAGATTCCTGCCACTTATTGATGAATTCTAAAGTTAAAAGTGATTGATTTTTTGTCAATAAGATCATTGTGGGGGGATTTACTTTTTGTCACTTTACCATGGGCTCCAAACAACAGAACTGATGAACTGAGCTGGGAAAGGAATCTTGAGATAATTCATTTTGTGAACTGCCACAACCACCTGTGGTAATATAATTGCTAGTATTTATATAGCTCTTTAAGGTTTGTGAAGTGCTTTACATATGTTATCTCATTTAATCTTTAAGCCAAACCTGAGAGGCAAGTGTTATTCTCTCTGTTTTATGAAAAAATTGAGACAGACAAAAGCTAGATGATTTGTACAGGATCATACAGCTTACTAAGTGTATTAGAATGAATTTGAACTCAGAACTTCCTGACTAAGTCCAACACTCTATGCACTGTGGCCCCTACCTTTTTAGGTGAATATGCAAATTTTGTTTGCAAATATACAAATGACCATTTACAAGATTTCTTATAAAACTAAGAGTTTAGATACAAATTATTTTGTCCTAAATAGTGAGTCTAGGAAATTGTATAAAGTATATTGGAAATCTGCTGCTTAATCATTCTTGGAATATAATTAATGTGTAGCATCAGGTTGCTGTCAGGCTGATCAGAATTAACTATAAGGAACCAGGAGGAAGATGAAAACCTTTATCCTTCCTGCTATTGGTTTCCAATCAGAATAACTATGATACCCATCAACATGACTTGAAGATATAATAGAGCATGAAAAATACAATATAATCGTATTTAATTCTATTAATAATATACTATGTTAGATATAATATATACAAATGAATTTAAGGATATGTATACATATGTGTATTTGCATATGCATAAGCATTTTCATTAACAAGAGAAAGAAGAGATGAATTAAGCATGAAAATTAAAAATAAAACTTAAAAATGCAATAAACATATAAAGCACAAAAATATACAAATTTAGAAATTCTGGAACAAAAGAATTTTAAACAAACTAGTTGGAAAATGAAACTAAAAGTTCATTTTTTGAAAATACTAATAAAATAAACCAACCATCATCTCATTTTATTTCTTTCAAATGAAAGATGAAAACCAAATCAATATAGTAGACAATTTAAAAGAATTCACTCAGATGAAAAGAACAATAATTTTCAGAAAATTCATGACCAAATACATGGCCAAAACAACCTGAAACATTAAGCAAAACAAATGAACATTTACAAAAATATAATATACTCATATTAATTGAACAGGAAATATAAAATGTAATAATCCAATCTTGGAAATAGACATTAAAGAAGCCATATTTGAACTCCCAAAGAAAATGAACCCAGGCCTAGCTACTATTTCTAGCAAACATTGAAAAAGCAATTAACTCCAGGAATACACAAATTATTCAAAATAATGAGATAGAAGGTATACATTTTCAGATGTGACCAGTGTGCTAGTTTGTTTTGCTTGACTATATTTATTTTTAATAAGAAAGTGTTTGTGTTGTTTAATAATGTTTAATAAGGAAGAATTTGGTGTTGGAATGGGAGGGGCAGGTGGGAAGTAAAAGTGATATAAAATAAGAGCTTCAAAAAATATTTTTTAAGTCTCTGATGAAAGGATATTAGTCAGATAATAAGGAAGAAAACATCATAAAGTCTCATTAATCTTTTCCATTCATGCTGCCATCATTGCCTAGAGTTTCTGGAGTTCTTCTGAAATAGTCTTCAGAGGAAGTTTATTAATCATGCAAAAAAAACTAGTCAAAATACTTGATTTGCATTTTATACATGCTATTTTTTTTACCTAGAATCTCATAAGGACAGGAGTCTATTAATCAATAATTTACCCTACCGTCACCTATAGTAGCTAAAAAAAAATACTGACTCTGTTACCTTTATCAGATAAAAAGGTTTCTATTGAATCTACCAGAAGCATTAAACTAATGTGCATCCTATGGACCTCCTATATAACATCAAGTTAGTTCTGAACCAAGCATTCTAGTTCCCATGGCAACTCAGGCAAAAGAGCAGTTACAGCCAAGTCCCTGCAAGGGAATCACTTGGGGATGAGAATAGTCTTCTGTTTCCCCCATCCCTGGAGCAAAGGATGACTTTTTGATCTTCAGAGGGTCAGTGGCTTTATATTCTCATTGTCATCTTAGCTGTGTGTGGAGTGGAATCTTGGGGTCTGCACCCCAAAGTCACTCTAATGAACAGACAGGAGATTTAGATAAGATGCTGGCAGAGAAAATGCAGCCTTTATTAGGACGGGGAGAGGACAGGAGCACTGCTCAGAGTGGTTGCCCCAAAGCAATGTCCAGTGATATACACATGAAGTCAGAATTTATAGGAAATTAACCCAATGCTCCTCTTTTTTGTCCCCACCACCTGTGTGCAACACAGTGTTTGTGTATGCTATATTTTCTTTATCTTGTCCTGACCTCCTAAAGTTTCCCAGTGTTCTGAAACTCATGGGAACGTTCCTCAAGTTTGCAATTTCTAGGTTGAGTCAGAATTTAGACATGTCGAAAGTCATTTAGGTTGAAACATTTGGGACAGTGAGTCAAAATTATAGCTGTAAGTTTTAGGACTTTTTCCACAGGAATATGAAAAAGGAAAGAAAAGGGGGGTTGTCTACATTAGAAAAGAGTGAATTCAAGATGTATATTTTTATATTTATATATCATTTATATATAAATTTTATATGTATGTACATATAAATTTTATATTTATATAGTTTATATTATATATATAATCTAAAGCTGCTTGGGGAGGGGGGTTTCTCTTCAGTGTTCTTCCATCATCAATTATCAATTGATATCAATTAGCCAGTCAGGTTTGACTAGCTTTTAGAAATGGATATTTATTAAGATGATATAAGAACAGTTGATACAAACATTCCATCTTCTTTCAAAGTCTGTGACACCCTTTCCTACAAGTATATATAGAGTCCAGGGTTAATAAATATCCATTTCTAAAAGCTAATCAAGCCTGACTGGCTAATTGGTATCAATTGATAATTGATGATGGAAGAACACTGATGAGGGTTCATGGGCTATAAAATTAGAAGTCCATCATCTCAGACCTTTCAGACCATAAGCTTAAGAAGAAAATATGGAACCTTTCTCTAGAGTTCCAGAGCAAGCACCAGAGACACCAGAATAGGTGATTCAATGGAATGAATCTCTTCTTTCCCAAGACTTTATTCCATTCATTCTGAATTTCTCTAAAAGTCAATTGCTCAGATTTGCCACTATGGTTGGTGTCTTGCCACTTCTCTTTGGCACCAGAAGCACAAACCTCCTATAATAGATCATCCTCCCTACAAGCATTGTCCAGAAAACTAGCTGCCATCAAATATGTGTACATACACATGAACACATATCTTTATGTGTGTTTACATCCAGGGATGGATAGGGTTTGTTGGGTATACATAGATGCAAGGCAAAGAGGAAGGACAGCCTAGAAACAATCTTCAAAGTAGACTTGGAGCCACATTTTTCAGCATTTAACATCTCTTCACTCAGAACTTATATGATGCTGATGATGAGATTGCTGTCATTGCTTCCCCTACCCTTTTTTCCCAAGAAGGAGATGTCATTGCGGAGAGGAAATTCTTTTAATCACCAAAGAAGTTTTACAGTTTGTACCTAGGGGGATGGAGGAATGGGCAGAAAGAGAAATTAGTGTTTCTGTAGAGCCAGATACCATACTTTTTTTAAACAAATATCTCATTTGATTTTCATCAAAAACTGCAAAATAGGTACAATAAAATTCTCATAGTTGAAGAAACTGAGGCAGAGGTTAAATGACTTGCCCAGGGTTGCATATCCATATATCCAATAAGTACCTAAGGTCAGATTAGAACTTGGGTCTTCCTGATACTAGGCCCAAAGCCAACAAAATGCCTCTGTATATTGAGGTATATATACATACACATATAAATTCATAATAAAAAATATACACATATATGTGCATATACCCATGTGTGTATATGTATCCGTGTGTACACACATAAATTAATATACATACCCATGTATGTGTGTTGATGCCTGTAGATGGCATGTGTGCGTTGTTCAAACATGCATGTATGTGTGTGTATAGAGAGTGGTATATATGTAGAGGAAAGGAGCAGAGACAGAGAGAGGGAGGAAGATAGAGAAAGGAAGACAGAGAGACAGAGAGACAGAGAGACAGAAACAGAAAGAGGGAGGAAGACACAGAGAGAGAGACAGAGAGAGGGAGGAAAACAGAGAGACAAAGAGACAGGTAGACAGAGACAGGGAGGGGAGGGAGGAAGACGAAGAAGACAAAGAAGGCGAAGAAGATGAAGAAGACGAAGGAAGAAGGAGGAGAAGGAGAAGGAGGAGGAGAAGAAGAAAGGGGAAAGGGGAAACAAAGAGAAGGAGGAGAAGGAGAAAGGAAGAAGGAAGAAAGAGGAGGAGAAGAAGGAGGAGTATGCAGGTGTGCATATGTGCATGTGTGTATGTATATAAGGAGAAGGAGAAGAAGGAAGGAGGAAGGAAGAAGGAAGAAGGAACAAAGGAACAAAGGAAGAAGGAAGAAGGAAGGAGAAGGAGAAGAAGAAGGAGGAGTATGCAGGTGTGCATATGTGCATGTGTGTATGTATATAAGGAGAAGGAGAAGAAGGAAGGAGGAAGGAAGAAGGAAGAAAGGAAGAAAGGAAGAAGGAAGAATGAAGGAAGAAGGAAGGAGAAGAAGGAGAAGAAGGAGGAGGAGTATGCAGGTGTGCATATGTGCATGTGTGTATGTATATACCTCTAAGAGCCCCTTCTTTATAAATTCTAATATTTTTTCTTTAACTGATGCTTTATGTAGGTTTCTGGTTCAGACCCTTAGACAACTGCCCAAGGGAGCTCTTATCATTGTGTTCCTGGAAAAGTAGATTACCTTGATGCAGGGCGTGTTGGTCTATATTAATTAGTAGTGTACTAATAGGGGTCAGGAACTAAAATTTGAAAGGTCTAAGAGAGAGAGGGGACAGATAAAGAAAGCACTACTTCCTCTCTTAGGTAGAGCTACACAAGGAAGGTGAGAGGTTTGATCAAGGTCCAGAGCTGAGAGGTAAGGAGGAAATCACCTTCAGTCTCTGGTTTCTGGCTTCTTCCCTTGGTAGATATTATCCTGATCCCCTTAGCACATTAGATGAATAAGATAGTCAGTCCCTTCTAAGTAACAAGATCTGTTTATTCTTTAGAGTACTTAGGAATGATAATGTTTCGGGTAGAGGAAAATTGGGAATCCCTAATTGCTATTTTAACCTAAATTCCTCTCAGGGGTTGAGGGCTCAGGTCTGGGAACCTGAGTCCCTGGTGATATTATGGAGTCGGGCTGTTGGATCTTCCTGATCTAGAAGGATGTACAGTTGTACAAAAGGGCAATTGCAAATCTTCTTGGGTCTCTTCTGTTCCCCACAGGGAATAAGTCTCTATCCACTACTGAGGAATGGATGGCTAATCTGATTTTCTTCAGATAAATGAGAGACCACAACAGGTTGAGCTCAGAAAGATGCTTCTCTCTTGTCAAGTCCAAAAGAGAAAAGAATCCCCTCTCCAACTGCTCATCTGCTTTTCTTGGCTAGAGGTTCTAGCCCCATCCCCCATTGACAGCAAAATTCCATTCTCTTTCTTCCTGGTGTTTTTACAAACCAAGTCCTTGCAATGCAGTCTATAATTCTCTCATCCACAGTAGGTAGCAGAAAGAAGTGAGGAAACTCCTCAGTTTATCAGATTGCTAGGTGTGTGTTGTTAGCCCCAGACTAGGCCAACTTGCTCCTTTAGCTCTGTCCGAACCTTCTCCTGATTCTCTTATCAATTTCTCTATCACCCAAAGAAAATGACTGCAGTATATTCCCAGAGGATTTTTTTTAAGAATATGCTACTTTGAAAATTGTTTGAAAACAGACATTTCAAAAAAATGCTTTGAGAATTAGAGCATGACTGGAGTAAGTATTCCGGCTCCCAGGTGACTATTTTGGAGCGTATAATACTCATTTGGACGTATAAGTCATGATAGATTTTTTTTAAAACAGACGCTATTTTATAGTTTTATCTTGTGTTGTTGACAGTCTTAGGTTCTTAAAAACACCTTTCAATTGAAACTGGCAGCTCCTGTGCCAAAATGTAAGCGATTTAGAAAATGCTCTAACTCCGGTCTAGTTAAACACCTCAGGGACTCAGTTGGTTTTGTCTGACAGGGACTTTTTCCTTACAAAGATTGTTTCTTTCTTTCTGGAACAACATGCCCTAAACTCCTAATATTCACACAATGCATTTTCTTCTTTTCCCATTTGTAATATGCTTGCAATATAGGTCAAATGGGGGGGAAGCAATTGTTTTGACATATAAGATTAAGGACAAAGAAATAAGCATAATGATTATGTCTTTACTTTTCAAATTAATTAAGACAAGGTGGAGGGATCGATCCGCAGGTATGGAACTTTTGCATATTTTAGATTTTTATGTATTGATAAGTTTTACTGAATGTTTTTCTTCTTTTTATTTAAAACATCATTGCTATAAGGCATAATTCTAGAAGGAACTCAGAAAAATTTAGATGACAAAAATAAAGATATCAATAAAAAAATCTGTTTTTTAAAAAAGAGTAAATAATACTTTGAAGGTTTGTAATCCTTTTAATTCCACTAAACTATCACCTACTATTTCACTGTATCATTACAATTGACTCTTTTTCACAGATGGGGAAACCAAGGCACACCAACGTCAATGACACAGCTGAAACAAGAATTTAGACACCATGAGGAAAATAGGAAATGTTGGTGCTACCAACACTACAAATACTGCCCATGAAGAAAAAGGCAGAGGGCAGGGCTATTACTCCTCCTATAATATAATTAAGGCATCCAGAAGCTAAAATCAAACATGTCAAAACATGATTTTGATACATTCCATTCTTTTCATTACCTGCTCTCCCTCCCTCTTTCTCCTTAAATCCAGACAATTTACTTGCTTGGGGCCATAAACTTTTCTTGGTTTCAGACTCAATTTTTAGATTCATCTTCCTGTCAGTCAATTCACCCGCCAGGTAAAATCCTGATTCTCCTGCTTACAAAGACTCAAAAATGTTCCCCATACCCTCTCAGCCCTACCTTCCCCTCCGCTCTCACTCCCATTGGACAAGGAGCTGCTCAGTACTTTGATTCTTGGTAGATGCATAAATACCTCATTATGGAATATTCCTTCCACTTGTGTAAAGAAAAAGCCTTCAAGAGTTCTTGTCCTGTATTATTTTCTATCAAACATTAAGCATTTACTAAGCACTTACTATGTGTCAGACACTGTGCTGGGTGTTGGAGAGGAAACAAAGAAAATCTGAGCATTTTCCTGTGAATCTTTTTTGCCCAATGCACTAGAAGTCTTCTTCATTGGTAAGGAGGGATTAGGGAGAGACGGGACAACATAGCACTTGGACAGTATTTGCCATCTTTCTCTCTTACGATATGGCCAGCCCACAGTTCCTACATGCTCCTGAGAATGTCTTTTTTCTACTTCTCTCATATAGCATTATTAACATATTGCAATCTACTTATGTTTACTATGTGTCTACTCTGGAAGCTAACCAAATCCTTGTTTTGCCAGTTTCACAGAAAAGGCAAAAGAATGGAGATGATATTGATTTTACCCTCTAGGTTGTCCGTCACTTTCAACCATCGGAGATCATGCTATTTATGAGCCAGAATGTTGTAGAATCATTAGGCAGAAACTAGTATGATCCCAGAGGTTTGCTGACCCCCTGGCCAGCAGGGGTAGGTCCAGGGTCTGCCTTTAGAACTTCTTCCTATTCTGTTTGTTTGTCTCAATCCAGATAGGATATGCAAAAATTCTTCTCTGGAATTTGCCAACCAGTTCCCTTTATAAACACCCAGGCTCACAAAGCATCAAACATGTACACAGTAAAGGACAAAGAGCTTGCATGCGAGTCCAAAAGAAAGTCAAAAGAGATGCCCCAATCCAATGGAGCTTGGTTTCCTCTACCCAGAGATTTCTACAACACCTCTAATTCAAAGCACCTTCCTTGGAAGAGCTCCAAAGAGGGAGAAGGTTAGACTTTGCTAATCTACCTCAGGCTCCACTCGGCAGGTGCGCAATGGTCCCCTCCCACTACCCTCAATTTCCAGAAGTCAATTCCTAGTTCCCTCTATGTTCTAGATCTCTTAAAGAAGAGACCAATGCAGTTTTTATACTGATAGCTTAATGGACAGTAGTAGAACTTTCTTATTCTCTGGGGGTCAAAATGCTCCCCATGGTATTTGATATTGTCTCACTTTTTACCACTAGGTAGAATAATATAAAATACTGAAAGATTTTTTTCAGGTGGCCCTGGAACTAAAATCTACCTCACCCTGTGCCATATTTTTACATATTTTCTTCCCTCATTAAAACTAAACTTGTTGAGGACAGGGACTATCTTCCTTTTTGCTATTTTCTACTTCTTTTATTTCTATTTTCTATCCTTTGCTTTCTATTTTTATAAATAAATGCTTATTACGTGCCTTCCACCTTCATCTGGAGCAGTTGATCTAGATTATGCATATTTACCTTGCAAGGCTTCTTGAAGAAGTATATCTTTCCCAGTATATCTACTGCTTTCCTGGGGTGGTAATCCTAGATTCTATTCCAAAATATCTATTTCTACAGCTCCTGGATTATTGTATGGCTCCTACGTGATGAACTTATGGGAGGACATAAAACAATAATTCCATACAAATCAGATAAAGATTAGAACACATAAGTGGCAGTGATAAAGAAAATATCCACATCCATGAGAGTACAGATCTGTTGATGTAATTATATGTTGATTATCTCCACTGAAGGCAAGCTCCTATCCTTTGGCTATTCCCTCCAGTGGTATAGATCAAAACATACCCACACATACCCCTCCTGTGAAACTCTTGTTCGTGTCATCCTAAAACTCCAACAAAGGGATTCAACTCAAAATGCAGGGGGCTTTCAATCCTTCCACCGGGCATCAAGATGAAACACTCTGGTTGTCCACATGTCATCCTTTACCATGTGACAGTCTCATCTCCTTTTGCTTTCAGATATTTCCATGATCGAATCTTTTATTCTTCATTATAGGTATTATATGCACACACCATGTTCCTTTCTATTTTTTTTGAAGTTTCTTTCCCCCCTACATTCCCATTGCTTTGTACAAATTTTCCACTTAATGTTTATTGAATTCAATCAAAATTCGTTTGACCTGACCTGAATTAAAACATAGTAGAGATGAAATATTATTACAATATTTTCACATTTGTTCTATGGTAATTAATATATATAGGATTTTGTTTTCTATCTCCTCTTTTAATTGCTCTTCTTTTGGCATATTTCTTTGTGTTTTGAAGTGGGGAGGGAAGGTTAGATGAAGGTTGTGGACAAAAGAAATGGATCAGCAATATCTGTTAACTCGTATACTGAGTATAGCACAAACTGTCAGTAAAAGAGAGTTTCTATTTCTTCATTTTACATAGTTACTGTTCCTCAGTGAGCACTTGGCCTTCCTTCTACAACTAAGTCAATGTCTCCATCCTAAAGTCCTAAGAATGATAACCTCTATTGCTTGTAGCTTCTTTGACATGTTGACTCTTTTCCTCTCTCTTCCTTCTGGGCTCAATTCTCAGGTTCCTAGTTGACTAAGACTTGCTTTATCCTGCTAACATCCTAAAGCACAATCCTAACCATCTCACTCCTTGGGTCAATAATTTTCAGTAGCTGCCTTAGAGACCCTTAGGAAGAATAGGATCTTTGAGATGAAATCAAAGTCCTCTGCCTGACATTTAAATCCCTCTACAGCTTGACTCCAGCTTACCTTTCTAGAATTATTTTATACTACTGTCCTTCATGTACAAGATGATCCAGCCATATTGTTTCCTTACTTTTCCTCATACATGGTATTCCATCTCTTGTTCCCATGCCGTTGTGCAGGCTCTCCCTTATGTATGCAATGCTCTCCTCCCTTACTTCCTCTTTTGGGAACCCTTAGCTCCCCTCAAAAGTCAAAGAAAGTACAAACTCCTGCTATTTTAGTCATTCCAGTCATATTTGAGTCTTCTTAACATCATCTTGGGGTTTTCTTGGGAAAGATACTGACATGGTTTGCCATTTCTTTCTCCAGCTCATTCTTATAGAAGAGGAACTGAGGCAAACAGGGTTAAGTGATTTTCCAAGGAACATACACTTAGCGTCTAAGGATGAATTTGAACTCATGAAGATATCTACTGCCCTCTGCCCTCAGTTTCCTGCATGAGTCCTTACCTGATTCCCCTTCAGTTGCAAGTGCCTCCATCTTGGAATTCTCTAATATTTTCTTAATGTATATCTTGCATGAACTTGTATGTAGACATGCTGCTTCCCTGAAGGAATATAAGCTTCTTGGGTACAGGAACTGTTTCATTTTTTGTCCTTGTATCAACAGCCCTAGCATGGTATCTGGAACATAGCAGACAATAAATGTTTTGATCAGTTAATAACAGATTAATTCAGTTCATCTCTATCCCTGGGGTCATATACAGCCACTAAATCTAAATTTTGCATCCTCTTCTCCCAAAACATAGACATGGCAAAGTCTATATATCTACATGTGTGGCTAAATCTAAATTTGTGGGTAAATCTAAAATTGCATCCTCTTCTCCCAAAACATAGACATGGCAAAGTATATATATATATATATATATATATATATATATATATATATATATATATATATATATATAATATATATATATGCAAGTGTGGCTATATGTATGTTGGAAGAAAATAAAGTTGATTTCACATATGGCTCAAGTGGATTCTATTTATATGCCTTGTCCTATCAACTAATACTTTGCTCTAACTAGTTTGCTTTTAATTATTTAATTTATAATAAATGATCCTATGCCATTTGACTTCAGGAACACACTGACATCATTTAAAGTTACACAACAGAAAATTGAAGAACAATTTATAACTCAAACTGAGGGACAAAAACTCTCAAATGGGCTTTGTTCTCTTTAAATCCCAAGCATCCTTCAGAGGTTGCTCATTCAATCTCATGGCCTGAATTTATTTGCATAGACCCCACAAAGATATTAGACATTTGTCCAAAATTTCTGATTACAACCTTCTAGCTAGGTCTAGTGGCAGATTATAGATGGCTCACTTAGGAACAAAGATGACTCATTAATTTCATTTATTGCTGCTAAATATAAAGGAATAGGATTTTGCTTCATGTGGATATAAAAAATAACACTCACTCAAATGGACTCAGACAAAGCTGTCTCATACAGTGCTTAATATGCAGCTTGTCATGCTGAGAATACATATCGCAGACCTTGGGCCAACTGCTGGGGATCTGATTTAATCTGCTAATAAAGGGGAGCATAATAGAATCTCCAGAGATCTCCAAAGTTAATAGACCATGAGATATTGAAGACTGTCAAGTGGAAAGGAAAGCCCACTGTAAGTTAGAAATGATGACTAGTCAGCTGACCTGGTCAAGTAATGATAGTTGTTTGTACTTGTATGGGATTCTAAATAGCTCTACATATAACCTTATTTTATTTTCACAACCATTTCTACCTCCACAACAACATCTCTTGAATCTGAACTTTTCTATGTCCTTACATACAGCTACCTACCACTTTAGTTAGGTCTTTACCACCTAGGACCTAAGACAGTGATGGCGAGCCTTTTAGAGACTGAGTGCCCAAATGGCAACCTTCACACCACATGTGAGCCCCGCCCCCCACCTTATCCCAGACAGGGAAGGGAGGAAGCATTCCCATTGGGCTACTGGGCAGAGGGGCAAGAGATGGGAGAAATGTCCTCAGGCATGTGCAGAGACAGGGAAGGGAGCAGCCCCTTATGGCATGTGCCAACACAAGTGTAATAGATTCACCATCATGGACCTATGGTATTTCAATGGTCTAACTGGTTTCCCTCCTCCAAGTCTCTCTTGACTCCCAACTGTCCTCTAATCAACTGTCCATGATTTTCCTTTAGCTCAAATATGACTATATCACTTCTCTGCTCAAGAAACTATAGTGGTTCCCTTTTGCCTCTAAAATAAGATATCAAATCCTCTATTTGACTTTTAAATCCCTGACCCAAATGTTTCTTTCCAGCTTCATTATATATTACTTTCCCTCCCTACTCTATATTTAACCAAATTAGCTAAATCTTTCTTCCTATCTTATAACTTTCTTTGTGCCTTTGTTGTAGCCATTCTCATGCCTAGAAGGTACTCCTTCCTCATTTCTACCTCACAAAATCCCTTCTTCCTTCAGAATTTTCTCAGAGGTTACCTCTTATATAAATCTAACCTGATTTCTGCCCTCCAAATTCTAGTATTCCCTCTCCCAAACTACATTATATTTAAACACTTTGCATTTATTCTCTATTCTATACATACTTGTGGGTACGCACATCTGTTGTTTCTAAGAAATGTAAGCTGTTGAGAATAAAAATTACTTCATTCTTTGTCTATTTCTTAGGTGTTTAGCATGGAACTGATAATGCAGTAAGCCTCTAGTAAGTGGTTTTTTGTTTTTTGTTTTTGTTAAATAACCAATTTTGTGTCTGCAGAAATGGTCTTTGCTAGTAATAGAGCATTTTAGGGACAGCTAAGTGGCACTGTGTATAAATAGCCAGGCCAAGTCAAGAAGACCTGAATTCAAATCTGGCCACAGACACTTCCTAGCTGAGTGACCCTGGACAATTTACTTAACCCCACCTGCCTAGCCCTTATCACTCTTCTCTCTTGAAACTAATATTTAGTGTTGATTCTAAAAAAAGAAGGTAAGGATCTTTAAGAGCATTGTACAAAGTCAATACAAGTAAAGAGAAAAGGTTTCCTTATAGATGATGGGTTTTTCAGATCCTTCTACTTACTCATTCCATTGTACTAGTTGTATTAAATTCAAGGGCTTTAAAGAGCCCCCTGTAATAGAATAGATCATCTGTGTGACACTATTTCTTGTAATAACTAGGTACTCTGGCTTGTGACTAGATAGCTGCTAGTAGAGGGACACCTGAGGACTGTCTGTTTGCAATGGGGATAGAAGTACTTTGAGAGATACTGAGAGATGCTGCTACAGGGGAATGCTCTGGGTTTGCCTACTGATCTCTAATTGATGGCTAATGGATCAATATTTTTCTCCTACCCTCTTCCTCCTTCACTCCCTCCCTTAACCACCCACTTCTTGAAGCCTTTGGCTTCCTCCCTCCCCCCTGAGTGGACTACAAAGATACCCTTTTTTCTTTCTCAGGTAAGGGGTTTATTGCAAAACAACAGGATAGGAAACTGAGGTAAGAGGGATGATGGTTTCCCTAATCTATAATGAGAGATAGGAGGAATTTGGGAAATCAGTCCAGTCACAGTTGTGACTCCAACACAGCCAGAGAGATGGAGAACAACTGTTTAAAGTCTTTCCTTTTTCAATTCACAAAACCAGCAAGGTCTCTCAGCTTAACTCCATAAACCCCCCTCAAGGGTCCTTCAGCCTGGGACAGAAGCTAATAATATTAGTTCTCAGCTTCTTCCCCCTTCAGCCAGGCTTGCCTCCTTTGGTCAGAAAAATAAGAAAGAGCCAAAATCTCCTTTCTTGGTCAGTCACCCCCAGAGAAAGACAGAATCAGTTCCTCTCCCCCTGGTCAGCTTCAATTGCCTTCTCCTGGGAACATTCCATTTGGAATCTTCACCTTGATTTTGCAGATCAGGTCCTTCACCTTGGTCTTCATGCCTGGATTGTCCTGCACATCCTCTCTCTCTTCATTTCTCTTCCACACCCCTCAAGAAAATCTATGACTATTCAAAAGAGATACTTCAGTTTGGGATGATTCACAGACGTCTGGTAATTCACATAGGAAATCCAAGTGGAAGAAGGATGAATTTCAGATTATAAAATGAAATTTGATAGTTACCCACTGATTTAAGTCAATCAGTACAACTATTTTGAATAAATACTACACATGGATAATAGTATGTTAAGTATAGAATAGGAGGGATGACTGGATTGTTTTTTGGTAAATATACATTTTCATAGATCCTAAGGTTCTCTCCATTATCAACACCAATGTTTTCAACACCAGTACTCTCATAATGACATTATATGCCCAAGAATCAAAGGGCATGTCAGAAAAATATAAATTTGAGGTTAACCAAAAGCAAGTTTGATAAATGACTGTATATTGGCAAAAATGAATTCTTCCTAAGAAGCACCATGAAAGACATCTTTGAGGAAACAAATAAGTGAAAAGAAAATTGGACATTTGACAAGAGCTGCAGAGGTAGTAGATGGACAGCTACACAAAATCTGTAAAAAAGTAAAAGACATAAAGAAGTCTCTAGGGCAAATCAAACTATCGATTTTCAAGATATCTTAGAGAGAAGAAAACATCACATGTGGGGAAGAGGAGATGTATTTACCAGGGGGAAAAAAGTAATTGACAAAATTGGAATAATAAACTACCCATAAGTCTGCTTTCCCATTTGTGCACAATCTTAATCAGAAAAACACACAAATACACAATGGCATATTTAGTGAAAATATGAGAAAGAAATAAGCAGACTTGTCATACAGTTGACTAGAAGACACAGAGAGTATATACTCTTACTAATGACTTTTTTGTTGCCATTAAAAAAAAGCTTTCCAGTTATTGAAACAAAATTCTTCTTTAAAAACTATTCCTCATTAAGAAAACATACACGTGTTCAGGTATATGTACTTACACATTTGTGTGTGTGTGTGTGTGTGTGTGTGTATATATACATACATATATATAGCTATAGCTAAATATATGAAATTCTGTGGAAAGTGGCCTTGGGTAAGGATCTTCTGATTACTGATATCAAGAGAAGAATAGGGGAAGCAGGTTTGCTCAGTGGATGGAGAACCAGGCCTACAGACTGGAGATCCTGGGTTCAAATTTGGTCTCAGACACTTTTAAGCTATGAAACCCTGGGCAAGTCACTTAACCCCCATTGCCTAGCCTTTACCACTATTCTGTGTTGGAACCAGTAATCAATATTGATTCTAAGAAAGAAGGTAAGGGTTTTGGGTTTTTTTTAAAGAGAGAGAAGCATTCCATACAGGTGTGCTCACCAATTGGGTTGGCCATTGCCATAGAGAATATCTAGTGTAGAGTCCAAAAGGAAGAGGGATTCCTCACACATGGTAGCATCTGTCAGATTGTCCATCTTACAGATGGCATTGTGCTGGCTGCATCAAGCCTAGAAACACTGCAGTCTCCTAAGGGATATTAGTAATAACTCAAGAGGGTTTGATCTAACTACCCATTCAGGAAAAACCAAGTAAATTGAGAATACCCCTAGAATTGGTCTGCCAGTACATATATTATAGACAGACACTTTAGACTAACAATGAACTAGGCCTAGAATTGAATAGGAGGAAAAGGAGGGATAGTGAGATTGCCTTTAATATAATATTCTGTTTGTAGTATTTTTAATAACCCCAAATCTCTCCCTAAAATAAAGGCTCATATTTTTATATTCATATACTTCTGGTTATAATGCAATATGAAATACTAAACTCTCCAAAGGAATAAAATTGCAAGTCACTCAAAGAAGAATGGATAAAAGCATGTTGCATCTAAGTAGGCTGCAACATATTACCAAAGCAGAATTCTCCAGGTGAAATTCAATAAAAGATATCATCAAAAAGAAATATAAGGGGCAGCTAGGGAGTTCAGGAGATTGAGATCCTGGCCTAGAAAAAAGGATGACCTGGGTTCAATCTGGCCTCAGATACTTCCTAGCTGTGTGACCCTGGGCAAGTCACTTCACCCCCATTGCCTACCCTTACCGCTCTTCTGCCTTGGAAGCAATTCACAGTTTTTTTTAGGCTAAGACAGAAGATAAGGATGTAAAAAATAATGAAAAATATAACCAGAAAAGGAAGTAAGAAAACAAATAATGAGAGGATAACCAAATGATAAGATAGTGGTTTCTTGATAACCATGCTATGTCAAGATAACACAAGGAAAGACACTACATATTCAATGGACCTCCAAGGAGGAGGTCCCCCATTATAGATGGTAAATATGACTAACACTGGGTGATAATCCTCTACGATAAACATTATTGGAAAATCTGTCACCAGTGAGATCCAAGACCCATCAAAATAGTAAAAAAAGAGTTTTAGGATGAAGAACTGGGTTACTATCTCTCAGAGTTCTGCTCAACAGTTTGAAATCAGAGGTATCTGCCTGGTCAAAATCTGCCTGTAAAAAGGAAATGAGCCACAATGCATTATCAACAAGATTTGCATATTTCTGTACTTTTTCATATTTAAAACCTTAGAAGTGCATCTCCTTCTTTAAGAGATGTTCAGGCTTCAGTGCATCTCATAATTCTCTCAGCTACTTAAGATTGGATAATGTTTATATTCACTAAACTTAACCAAGTGTGAAACTATTTTAATAAGATCTCCTGCATTAATCCTTTTCTCCTCATCCCAACAATGTAATTGAGGTTAGAGATGGAGAGTATGCTAGTTGCCTATGCATCTTAAGTTCCATATAAAATATATTAGCATGCACATGTGTGTGTGTATGTGGAGAGAAAGGGAGGAAGGAAGGAGGGAGAGGGAGAGAGAGAAGGAGTGTAAGGATGATATTACAATATAAGTATTGTTTTATTAGTTTAGAGATAAGAAGTAAAGTGATTGGCTTGAGAAAGAGCTGAAAGAGCGTGTTGATTTCAGATGTTGACAGTCATAATCATTTTTCTGTGTCAATTACTCTCTCTCTAGCAGTTGGCAGAGACACACACTCAGAGACTCTCACTCAGGGCTGGAGGAGGTAACATCTTTGCCTCTCTCTCTGTCTAAGAGAAAGATCTGAAGGAGCTCAGTGTTTTCCTTTCCCAACATGGAAACACTATTGGCTATCTATTGCAGTTTTTATAGATTGATTTAACTCTGAAAAGACCAAAGAAAAACCTGGTCTTTGGTTTGGACTATGAATCTGTTAAGCCTCAGAGTCCTAACTTGATTTTTGTTGAGACTCAACCAGCTAGCCTTCGCTATTTTATAATTTGAAGGTATTAAGAATTATAAGGATAATAGTGGTAGTTTTATTTAAAAAGTATAAATGTGTACTAGTCCGATCAGGGAGGAGTAGTGTAGCCTGCGAAACACAGGAGAAGTGGTTCTTTGCAGAACCTGTGGGTTTATTTGGGTGGATTTAGAATCCCTTAGAATTAGAAATCCTTTTTTGTCCTTATATATTTCAATAAATATTTTATTTTATAATGCCATTTTTATTTTTATAGGAGAGAGGGAGATAGAGACATAGAGACAGACAGAGAGACAGAGAGAGCAAGCAATGCCTTTTACCATGATGTTGATATGTTAGAACAGATATCTAAATCCTTTTTCTGTTCATCATGTAAGCTCTCCTAACAGGTATATGTATACCTGTGTTGAAAGAGACCTTGTGAAAGTATGAAGCTAAGGATGAAGGACATAAAAAATTGTAAAGTACTACATAAATGTGAACTATTGTAGGTTTCATCAGTTACATATATATATAACTGATGAAACCTACTATATATATATATGTAAATATATATATATATCCTTCACTAATACATATTTTAAACAATCCACAGCTTCCCCTTCAATGCAGTTTGTCTTTCTCTTTCCATAGAGGATCTACCTAATGTCTACTACCACTGGAGACCTTTGTTGGCATACTTTCTATTTTGAGGATACCAATGTAACATTTGGACTGTCCCTCGCACTCAATATATAAGTAATTGAATTCCTCTCACTTAAAAAGTATAAAATTCTTTTTTTTACCTCTTCCTATGTTATTGAATAAGCCTCGGGTACAGTGAATGGGTGAGAGGGTTTTATTTAACTGTTTTTTCTCAGAGGAGGGCTCAATTTGGAGAATGGAGAGGGGAGAGGAATACCTGGAAATTGTGATGTGAAAACAAAATCATCAAATAAACTTTTTTTAAGCAAGTGGTTTAAAAAAATACAAGAAGCCAACTTCCCCCACCCTTCTTTCCAGAGATTATAGATGATGAATGTAGAACACTGCATATAACCTCAGACTTTTTTTGATGTTAGTTAATTTTAATGAACTGTTTTCTTTTTCTATTCTGTTAAAAGAGATTATTCCCTGGCAGGAAACGAGGAAGAATATATTGGGAAATTTGGGTGATATAGAAACAAATTATAGCAATAAAAACTCATTTTGAAAAAACACAATAGAATTTATTCATATTGTTCAAATAGTTACTATATTGTAGCTATAGAAGAACTGGAAAAGTACTGATGGGTTAGTGGTTCTGAATCAGAAGTCAGAGATCAGGGGAATTGGAATGCTTTATTAATGATTTCCATGTTTTCTCTGTTAAATCAAGATAATTAAGCAGATGTAGATTCTCTTCCCAAACTATTCTATATATAAGGACAGGGAAGATATTTGGCTTTTCCTAACAACACTGACCAATACTGTGGCATCTCTAAAATAAATAATTATGTGTCCCTAATTGTTTGCCAGGCTCTTTTCTTCTTCAATTGGTCTCTGTCTCCACACAGCTAAGATTGTGCCTGCATCCTAAGGAATGGATTTTCTATAAAACCGTTACATTCTGCTTGAGTGACATGTATAGATAGATTATTCCCCCTTTTAGAAGAGAGCAATAGAATTTGCTACCAGTGATTGGTCATGCCCCCCCCCAATGCAGCAAATTTCCCATTTAAGATAAAAGAGCATACAGTATCCTAGGGAAAATCTGTGATGTATTATGAATGCCAAGCATTTTTTCTTAGGGTTATAGATGGTTTAGACATCATTTTGAGCCTGTCAGAATATCACTTACCATTTGAGCTAGATTCAAGTTTAGGAGTCAATCATTTTTGTTAGAGTTTTCATAACCCTGTATCAGTCCCTTCTGTTGGAGAGCTAAAAATCCAATTTAGTTTTGCAGTAAAAGGAGATCTGGTTAATAGAAGATGATATTCACAGAAACTATAACTTGTGCCATACCATACTGCCTCAAACCTGTTCCAGGAACCCACAGATAGAAGAACCAGAAAGACTTTACAGAGGAAGTACAGTACAATGGCAAAATGACCTAGATTCAAATCCTACCTCTAGTGTTTATGATGTTTTGAATTTGAGCAAGTCATAATTTCTCTAAGCCTCAAGCTCCTCATCTATAAATTGAGGATGTAAAACTAAATGAATATCTTCTGAAGCCCCTTTCTATATCTATGAACCATAGTCTAGGGGCTTTTTTTTTTTGATCCTCTTTAGGACTTAGTAAAGCCCTTGTAAAAGGAAAGGGATATAAGGATTACCATCGACAGAGAATGAGTCACGGAAAGATAAAGGGACAGAGTACAGGAGAGACAGCTGGTTGGCTGAGCAAATAAAGTGCTGATCCTGGAATAGGGAAGACATAAATTAAAATCTGACTTCTCACATTTATTATCTATATGACCCTGGTCAAGTCACTTAATCTCAGTTTACCTCAGTTTCCTCAGCTATAAAATAGGGATAATGATTGCATCTATCTCCCAAAGTTGTTGTGAGCAGCAAATGAGATAATTTATACAAAGCACTTAGCACAATGCCTGGCATATATATTGGGTGCTTTAATAATATTAGATACTTTTATTATTATTAACAAAACAAATCACTCTTTCTTTAGAGGGGTCTTATACTGAGTTCTCACCAGTGATTTTACTAAGTAGTATAACAGTCATATTACCTAAGGCAAGTTCCCTGAATTTCCATCTTCCCATTCTCCTTTATATTCTCTTTTTCTTTCTCTCTCAGTTTGTAGTTTTATTCAAATCAATTCAATTATTTTAACAGGGTTCCTAGACGGGTTAAAGGAATACTATAGATAATAGTATGTCTGAATGTCAGCTCAGTATTTATCAGTCTTTCACAATACCCTTGTGGACAAGATGTAAAAATATGGGATAGATGATAGTACAATGAAATAGATATACAATTAAATGACTGACCAAAACCAAAGAGTGGTGATAAATGGATCACAGTCAACTTGGCAGGAGGTCCTTTCATAAAATACTGCAAAATTTGTATCAACATTCTTCTACTCAAAATATTTACTAATGGTTGTGATAAAGGCAGAGATGAAGTTTTGCCAGTTATGGGAATGACATGAATCTGAGTAGAATATATTGAATGACAGCTAGGATTTGAGAAAATCTCAATAAGTCAAAAGGATGTGCTAAAGCTGAAAAAAATGTGAAATGTAGAATAGAGTAAATTAGAGATTCATGTACATTTTAAATACATGTAAATATAATCAAAGGATAAACAGAAAATCATACTTTTTTGTTTTTTTAATTAACTAAAAATGATATAGAGTTAATTGTGGACCATGGGTACAATACAAGTTAATAGTAACATATAGTACCCAAAAAACATTAATTCAATCTTTGGCTATATTATAGAAACATGGGCTCTAGAGCAAGGGAAATAATAATGACACTGAAGTCTGTCTTGCTCAGGCCGCCTCTGAAATATCATATCATCAACATGTGCCACAATTTAATTGACATACCCACAATTTCCAATTCTTTGCCACCATGAAAAAGGAGCTATATATATATAGTTTTTACAAGTAGGTCCTTTCCCCTTTTTTATTATCTCTTTGGAATAGACCCAGTGATGGCATTACCAGATCATAGTTTTATAGCCCTTTGGGTATAGTTCCAAATTGCCCTCCAGAATGCCCTCCACAACTCCACCAACAATACATTAATGTCCCAATTTTGCCTCATCCCCTACAACATTTACCACTTTCCTTTACTGTCACATTAGCCAATCTGATATGTGTGAGGTGTTACCTCAGTATTGTTTTAATTTGCATGTCTCTAATCAAGAGGGATTTAGAACATTTTTTCATATGATCATTGATGACTTTGACTTCATCTGAGAATTGCTTTTTCACATCTTTTAACCATTTGTCAACTAGGAAATGGATTATATTCTTATAAATTTGACTTAGTTCTGTATAAATTTGAGAAATTAGACCTTTTTCAGAAATATTTGTTATAAAAAAAATTTTCCCAGTTTGCTATTCCCCTTCTAATCTTGGTTAGATTAATTTATTTGTACAAAGGCTTTTTAAATTTACTATAATAAAAATTATCCATTTTACATCTTATAATACTCTTTTTTATTGGGCATAAAGTATTCCCCTCTACAAAGATCTTCCAGGTAAACCAGTCAGTGTTTCTCTAATTTAGATATGGTATCACTCTTTATATCTAAATCATATACCTTTTACCTTACAGGGTGTGAGATTTTGATCTATACCTAGCTTCTGCCATGCTGTTTTCTAACTTTCCCAGCAGTTTTTGTTAGGGTGAGTACTTATTTTAAAAGCTGGGATCTTTGGGTTTATCAAACCCAAATGCTAAGGTCATTTACTCCTGAATATTGGGTATCTTTTCTGCTTCATTGATCTCCCAGTCTATTCCTTAGTCCATACAAGATAGTTTTGATGATTGGTGTTTACCAATTAGTGTTTACCAGTTTGAGATCTGTACTGTTAGGCCTCCTTCCTTCACATTTTTTTTCATTAGTTTCCTTGTTATACTTGACCTTTTGTTCTTCTGTTGTTCCAGATGAATTTTACTATTTTTTTCTAGTTCTATAAAATAAATTATTTGGTAGTTTGCTTGGTATGGCACTGAATAAATTAATTTAGGTAGAATTGTCATTTTATCATATTAGTTTGGTTTACCTATGAGCAATTGATATTTTTCCAGTTCTTTAGATTTGACATTATTTGTATGAAAGGGTTTTATAATTGAGTTCATATAAATCCTGTGTTTGCTTTGGCAAGTGTATTCGCAGGTATTTTATATTATTTAGAGTTATTTTAACTGGAATTTCTCTAACTCTTGCTGTTGGATTTTGTTGGTAATATATAGAAATGCTGATGATTTATTTTGTATCCTGCAACTTTTGTTAAAGTTATCATTTCAAGGAGTTTTTTAGTTGATTCTCTAAGAATATCATATCATCTGAGAAGAGAGAAAATTTAGTTTCTTTGTTGCCTACTTTAATTCCTTCAATTTATTTTTCTTTTCTTATTGCTAAAACTAGTGTTTCTAGTACCATATTAAATAATAGTGGTGATAACAAGCATCCTTGCTTCACTCCTGATCTTCTTGGGAAGGCTTCTAATTTCCTCTTTTACTAATCTGGACAATTTTTATTTTTGTAAATATTCATCCATTTGCTTAGATTGTCAGATTTATTGGCATATAATTGAGCAAAATTGCTCCTAATGATTGTTTTAGTTTCCTCTTAATTGGTGTTGAATTTACCCTATTTATTATTGATACCACTTATTTGATTTTCTTCTTTCCTTTTTTCAATCAAATTAACCAACAATCTATCTATTTTGTTTTTTCATAAAACCAACACTTTGTTTATTAGTTCAATGGTTCTCTTACTTTCAATTTTATTAATTAGTCCTTCAGTTTTTAGTATGTCCAATATAACCTTTAAATGATAATTTTTAATTTGTTCTTTTTCTAGTTTTTTTAGTTGCATGCCCAATTCATTGCTCTGCATTTTCTCTTTTTTGTTGATAGAAGCATTTAAAGATATAAATTTTCCCCTAGGTACTGCTTTGGCTATATGCTATAAGTTCTTACATGTTATCTCTTCATTGTCATTCTCATTTATAAAATTACTGTTTCTTTAATTTGTTCTTTGTCCCATCCTTTTTTTGAATTAAATTATTTAGTCTACAATTAATTTTTTATTTATCTTTCCATGGAGATTCATTTTTGTTATGCATTTATTATTTCTGCTTTTCTGATTTTGGTTACAAAGTTTTATGCCCTAATATATGGTTATTTTTTGTGTAGGAGTCATGTACTACTGAAAAGAACATATATTCCCTTCTATTGCCATTCAATTCTTTACAGAGCCCTATTAGTTCTAACTTTTCTAAAATTTCATTCACTTCCTTTGCTTCTTTCTCATTTATTTTTTGTTTTGATTTATCTAGATCCGAAAGGGGGAAGTTGAGGTCTCCCACTAGTATAGTTTTATTGTCTGTTTCTTCCTGAAGCTCATTTAATTTCTCCTTTAGAATTTTACAGTCTCTACTATTTGGTGCATATAGGTTTAGTATTGATATTACATTGTTGATTATAGTATCCTTTAACAAGATGTAATTCCCTTCCTTATCACTTTTAATAGGATCTATTTTTGTTTTAGCTTTGTCTGAGATCATGACATCTACTCCTGCTTTTCTTAGTTTAGATGATGCACAATAAATTCTGCTCCAGCCCCTTACCTTTACTCTGTGTGTGTCACCCTACCTCAAATGTGTTTCTTGTATACAATGTATAATAGAATTCTGGTTTTTAATCCATTCTATACTATCCATCCACTTCTGTTTTATTGGTGAGTTCATCCCATTCAGTTCTGATTACCAACTGTGCATTCCCCTTCATCTTATTTTCCCCTTTTGATCCTGTTCTTTTTCCTTTCACTCTGTTCCTCCTCATCAATGTTTTTCTTTTATTATCTTCCCTTCTTCCCCCTTCCACCTATTACCAACCCCCTTCCCTTGTCTTATACCCCTTCTACTTCTCTATTAGGTAAGATAAGATTTTATAACCCAAAGAGGGTGGTTGTTATTCCCTCTCTGAGCCAGTTACATTGAGAGTAATGTTTAAGTACTTCCCATCACCACCCTCATTCTCCCTTCTACTGTAATACTTTTCCAAAACTCTATGTTAGATAATTTACCACATTCCAGCTCTGCCTTTCCTTTTCTCTCAGTGCAATTCTCCTGTTCACTTCTTGATTTTTTTACATATTATATCATCCTTCTGACTAGCTCTACTACTATGAATTTTAAAGAATTAAAAATATCCTCTTTTCATGTAGAAATTTTAAAAAATTACAAATATCCTCTTTTCATTTAGGAATACATACAGTTTGACCTTATTCAGTCCCTTAAACTCTTTCTTATTTACTTTTTAGACTTCTGTTGGGTCTTGTGTTTGGACTTTAAATTTTCAGGTCTGGTCTTTTCCTCAAGAATGAGTGTTTAGGGGGAAGCTGGGTAGCTCAGTGGATTGAGAGTCAGGCCTAGAGATGGGAGGTCCTGGGTTCAAATCTTGATTTTCTGGCTATCCTACTGTCTTTTATCTGAGAATGATTTTGTTATATCATGTTAAGAATGAAAAGAGAGGAAAATAGAAATGCACTGGGGGAGGGAAGAGGGAAAGAAAGGGTTGGGGGAAATTATCTCACATAGTAAAAAATTATCTCACAAAGTAAAAAAAAAAGTCTACATAAGTAGACATCTATACAAAGAGTAGTGAGTAAAAGGAAGCATCTCTCACTTGAAACTCATTCTCATCCAACCTGATCAAAAGAAGGCAGAATACACACAGAAATACATTTCACTTAACAGGAAAATAGGAGGGAAAGAGAATAAGTGGGAAGGAGGAATTAGGAGGATAGATTAAAGGAGGGATTAGACCTAAACAAAACAATCTCTAAGGATGTACAAAAATATTTAGAACTCTGTTTGTGGTGACAAAGGGTAGGAACATGAGGGGAAGCCCATAAACTGGGAGATGAATGAACAAATTATGGAATATAAATATGTTTGTACTGAACTCATCAGCGTAATGATCAATCAGGATTCCATGCTTTAATAATAAAGCACCCTACCCAGAGAAGGTGAAGGATTCGGAATGCAAACGAGAAAAAAAGGGTTTTGGACATGGTCAATGTGGAAATTTATTTTGATTGACTAGACAAGTTCATAACGAATTCTGTTTTTCTTATGTTCTCATGCAGAGGGGTTTGGGAGGGTGAAAAGGTAGATCTTAGCTGTTTAAAACAGTTTTTAAAAATACTAATGCCCTCCTCCAAAATTTAAAGCCTGCTATTCTATTAACTCATTGATCTATGCTCCTATTTTCTAAAAATATACCCAGACTCTTAAAAGTTATTCTATGTGTTGATCTTATTCTTATTTCTTGGGTCATGAGTAAAGAAACTATATAGACAAGGCACTCTTAAGAGATAGACTTCATTTTGCCACATTTATGCATGAGGAGGGTTCATGAATGGAAATAAAGCACAAATGAATAGACAATTTTCTTAGTAGATTGAGGCTTGATCCAAGATTCTAATTAGATAAATTCACATGGACCACACTTTCCCCATATTCACGAGGTTAGCAACTGTCACTCACTTAGAGGCAGAGCAGGGGCCAAAGAAAATGACAATAAAAAAAATTTAAGTAGATTAGGCTCCTTCCCAGCACCACCTGGTGTTCGATGGAGTGAACAATTTTTTTGTGTGTGTGTGAGCATAGAATTGCCAAAATCGAGTAATTGAGCAGACTATCCCCTGGGGAGAGTGGAAGGGAGTTAAATAGATAACCGAGAGTTGACAGCATTTGTCTCTAAATGATACTCAAACTAATGTGGCAAATTTCTTTCTATTTTCCAGATGTGGAACCAAAATGCAAGGTCAAGCAGTAGCTGAGGAGTGGGCAACAGCTTCAAGAATCTAATTCCTACTCCCTTGCTTCTGACTTTGTTCTATAGAATCTATTAGAAGAAATAGCCAATTTTTATTAGCAGCATTGTGGAGGCAGTGAGTGATGCTAAAAGAAAAAAAAAGAGTATCAGTGAAAGACACCCTTTTTGTGTCCATTTGTTCTGCCAGAGTAAAAACAAGTAGGCACATAAATGATACAAAAGGAAGTGCCCAAAAGTTCAGAGGAGATACAGACAAGAAGGATAGTGTTGGTTTTATCACATTGGGTTTGATAGAGCCTTTTTTAATGCTTTGCATGATAGAATAATGGTTTCATGTGTAACTTTTATTTTTTTGTCCTGGAAATAAGTGCATTCACAATCAAGTTCATAATTTAAAGATATTTAGTTATCATTTATAAATATAAATCTATTGATTTTGTTAATTTTATTAATATTTTCTTTTTGAGATGTTTATTATTTTTATTCGTTCAAGTGACCCCCCCAACCACAAAGATCCCCATGACTTCATTCTACTCTAAATCATGTCTGCTCAGAATATCTTGGGAATGGCATGATGAACTGAATCAAAGAAAATGTAATTTAGGGAGTGAGGTTAATGTGCAGAAATCTTAGTGGGTCAATTTGGGCTCTGAGGCCAGAGCACCTATTTTCCTAGTGGGCTTTTCCTTAATCCTGCATTAGCCTTGTGGCTAAGACATCAATTCCTATTAGTTTTGATTCTGGCAGACCAAATGGACATTTTTAATTTCCCCAGCTCTCTCCAGCATGTTTGGCTGGTGAAGACTGTCTAGAATTGACAAGAGGGAAATTTAATCGCTAGAGAAATCTAACTTGCAGTCTGCAAACAAAAGTGTAATCAGAAAAGGAGTGGGATAACTTCCTAAACAATACAGACATATTAAATCTGAATTTCAAAATTGCAGTTATTAGAAAAACAGAAAGTGGAAGATAAAAAGGAAAATGAGAGAAGGAAGGAAAATAGGTATCTTCCTTAAAACTCTCAAAGCATTTTACACATACTGTAAACTCTCTGCGAGGTAGGATGGGTGGTACAATGGATAGAACACTGGGCTTGGAATCATGAAGACTTATCTTCCTGAGTTCAAATCCAGCCATAGACACTTGGTAGCTATGTAACCATAGGACTGTAAGGGTAATTTTAGGGTTGTGACAATCTAAATTAATTTGGTTGCCAGAGAAAATCCCAAATAAAATACCCAATTCAGTTTGGAAGTTTGTGGTGATTTTAATATAGAGGGAAGGGATTAAGGAGAAGAGAGAGAGTGTATAGGATTCCTCCTGCCTGGCATTTGCCAGGGGGAGTTCAAAGACCTCCACCCCGAGGTCTTTGAAGATTAGAGGCTTTCCTAAGAGGATAGTGTTTGGAAGGTAAAGGAGAAAAGAATCAGCCTAAACTCCAAAAAAGCTCAGTGAAGATGCCTCACCTGAACTAGGCTACTAAACTTCTCCCAGTACAGTATCAAGGAAAACTCACCACCAAACCTGGACAATAGCTTTCACCACGCCAAGATGCTGAAACGCTCAGCAAGCTGCTGCCAGAACCACCTCTCCGCAGAAAGAGGCCAGAGAGAGGAAGTGATGCGAAATATATAGATGGTTTTTACATCACTTTCCTGCATCTCACAGGTACCAAAGGTAGCTTAAGCTTGACTTATGACACCCCAGGGGTCTGTCAGTTGTTTCTGATTTGTCATTTGCTAGCTCATGTCTGTCATAGGCCATCCTCCTAAATACTTAATCCTTAAGTATGGGTGTAGACATTCCTGTTTTTGTTAGACTAAGTAGGGTGGAGTAATCTAAAGTTCACAGGTCACAACCCTGTTTACCTCAGTTTCCTCATCTGTAAAATGAACTGGAGTAGAAAATAGCAAACCAGTCCACTATCTTTGCCAAGAAAATCCCAAATGGTGTCACAAAGGGTTGGACATGACTGAAATGACTGAATGACAAAAATTCTCTTCATCTAAGGAATAGAGGAATGCAATGAAGCTGGCAATTCAAAATTATAGACTTCGAAAGCCATGTGCATTTGTCCAAAGTATACATTCTGTGATTCTTTCTCCTAAATGAATTTTATTTCCTTGCAATTTTCTTTGAATCAAAATAAAGTTAAGAATGAAACAGGATGACCCAAAGAAGAAATAAGAAAAGTCAGTTCCTTACACATACTGCTGAGCATCAGCTGCCAAGTTTATCCAATGAGGCAAAACCATTCTGACTCATACCCAGCAGGGATATGGGGGAGGGATGTCATTGGACCATTAGAATTGAAATAAACTACCATTAAAAGATTTCTAAACAACTGGAAATTACCCCCTCTCACTTAACATTGGCCTTCTCAGTCTGTCCTACCCTAGGACTATATTGTCTCCACCAAGATTCTCTTTATCCAGGCAGTGACTTCTAGAAAAAGGCAAGAATGTTCAACTTTCCTTCCACCCAGGATCCAACCTACCTTTTTCATCCCATTGCCATGTTGATGTTTAAGAACAAGAGGAAGAGGCCCTGAAGAGAGCTGGAAAAGAGCACCTGGGCTCTGTAATAAAGAGAGAAAAAGGGAAGCTTGGAGTGATTTTGATTTATTCAATATTTGTGAGATTCATTATTAAATATGCCCTTTCCCCAGAAGTAGTATGTTATCTACAACTTCCTGCATTTGGCCTTATTTGAGGTCATATGTTCTTTTGTCCAAGAGAAGGTCTATAACTAGCATTTTTTTGTACTTAGGACAAATAGCACAGGATTCGCCCAGAATAAATTCAGATGAAGAGGGTGTGGTAGAAGGATGGCCCCTATGACAGATCTCAAGACATCATGAGGATGAGGAGTCAGATGCCTAGAATGGAAGAGGAGTATGGACCAGGCCATGGAGAAGCTCATGAGGGAGGAAGCCAGAGGGAGGAAACTCCATTTTAACTAAGACATTTAGCTAAGACATTGCTAAGCTCATATCTTCTAGCTGTGCTAAAGGAACACAAATGATTTTAGTGCCCTCCAAATTTTGGCACACTGGAGAAACGTCCTAATTAGATTTCTACTGAATAGATGTTTAGTAGATGCCTAAATAGATGCCTTCGGGCATCCTTTCTCACCTTGTGAATGTACTGGGTCTATTTCCCATCCTTTTTCTTCTTCCTTTATTCCCCCCTGGGTCTTCTCCTGCCTGTATGTACCTCCCCATCTACCTCTCTGGCCAGCTCTGGAAAAAATGGTCAGCTAAGTATAAGAGAGGGAAGGCAAAAAATATACCTCTATAAATAAGGGAGGAGGCCATACAGCCAACAAGACATGAAAGAATTAGAAATGTTGAGCCATTGAATACAAATGATTTAACTTCAGGTTTTTTGTCTATAAAATGAGAAGTAAATATTTCTATGGAACCTATTATGTACCAGATA
This sequence comes from Monodelphis domestica, assembly GCF_027887165.1. Taxonomy (NCBI): domain Eukaryota; kingdom Metazoa; phylum Chordata; class Mammalia; order Didelphimorphia; family Didelphidae; genus Monodelphis; species Monodelphis domestica. The sequence goes on along the minus strand of NC_077228.1, from coordinate 341,826,024 downwards.
CTGTGCTAAGCATCCTTTGAAATAGGTGATTTTATTATCTCCATTTTAGAGTTGAGATAACTGAGGTAAACAGAGGTTAAATGACTTGCCTAGGGTCTCACAGCTGGTAGGAGGTATCTGCAACCAGAGTTGAACTCAGATCTTCTTGATTCCAGTCCCAGTGCCCTATCCACTGAACTACTGCCTGCCTGTGATGGAGAATAACACTATTTGTTTCATCTACCTCACTAGGTTGCAGCTTCCTAAATTCCAAAGATTAATAAACATATTCTCTATTTCTTATGGAATTTTAAAACCAAATTTATAATTTACAAGGAACTCTATTGAAGAAACTTCATCTACCAATGCAGGTCAGATCCTGCTTTACAACTTATACCCTGATATCACAAAGAGGTTGAGGGACTTGTCTAGAGTTGCATAGACAGTATATGTCAGAGACAGGCTAGAACTCAGCTGTTCCTTTGCATCCCATAACCTGGCACATAGTAGGCACTTAAATGCTTATTGAGTGGATGATTCCCGATTCGGACAACTGGTCTCCATTTGCTATACCATTCCGCATCTCACAGGACTCTTCAAGTCAGTGCAATTTTATATCATGGAGGAGAAAATCCATGGTGGAAGATATGATCTCTACTTTCAAATGTTTGAAGAATTGGAGAATAGCAATTAATTTCTGTTGCTTTGGCCCTAGAGGGAACAAGCTACAAGGGAATGGATATCTAATGAATTTGAGAAAATACCTCTTTTTTTCCCCCAAGTATATAGTAATCAATTTATTAGCCAACAAAGGTCTTTTTCATCTTGAATACAGTTCTCTGACAGTTCATTATTTAGCCTTCCCTTGGACAACAAAAGAGAGCCCTGATTGGTGAATACTTGCTGAGGAGGTGGGCTACTATTTTCTAGTCCTTCTCTGATTACTTCATGGTGGTGGGTGGAGTCATATGAGGATTGAGGCCTGGTCATAGAATTCTTTTTTGTCACCATTTTTATATATAAAAACAATACATATGATTTGTTATAAATTTGGGTTATAATAAACATGCCCATCCAAGAGAAACAAATTCTCACATAATCTATATCCAAAAATATATCTCATTCTTTTATTCCCCTTTCTTCCACTCCTTCCCAAGAAGGCAAGTAACTTTATATAGGTTGGATATATATCATATGATATATATTTCCCTGTTTATCATGCTGCGAAGGTACATGTTGCTTACACAAGAGAAAAATTCATGAAGGAAAAAAATAAAGAATGGTATATATCAATCTGCATTCAGATTCCTTCTATAGCAGTGGCTACCATTTATCAACATGAGTCCTTTGGAAGCGTCTTGCATCCTTGCCTTGTTGATAATAGTTAAGCCATTCACAGTTGATTATACGTTATTGTCGTTACTGTATATAACATTCTCCTGAAATAAATAAATAAATCTTTTCAGGGTTTTTCATGCTAATCCCGTTGATCACTTCTTATGGCACAATAGTATTTCATTACAATAATAGACCACAACTTGTTCCCCAGGTGGTCATCCCTTCAGTTTCCAATTCTTTGCCACTGCAAAAAGAGTTGCCATGTTTTAGAACATATAGTACCATTTACTGTACTTAATTCTAACCATTAGCTTAGTAGGGAGAGATGTTCAAATATGGAATGGGACACCTCCAAAGAGAGTAAGATCTGTCACTGAAGGTCTTCAAGTAGTAGTCGGATGACCATTTTGCTATTCTAAAGAAATGAGTTATCCAAAGCTAAGATTCCAATGTTCCTTTATAGTTCCATGGGGTTTCTGTGACCCCACTACAACTTGAGATATGGCCCTTGGTAAGATCCAGCCAAAGAAAATCTGCTGTCCATACCTCTTGACTATAGTTCCAAAATGTGAAATAAACATTCCCACCACTAGGGCTATATAAGGTAAGAGAACCTGTCCTTTGGATTGCCCGTATATTGCCCCTCGAGTTCCTATCTGCTTAATAACTAGGCATCCCTAACAATCAATGTGTGCAATAACTATGGTTTTTATTGCTGTGTCAAGTCTGAAAGCTTAAGTAAACTCTATTTGATCATGTAAAGCTCACTTGCCATTCAATGACTTAGATTACTTCCAGGAGAAAAGGGGAAGAAAGAAGGAAGACTGAGCAAGTCAGAGAGCATCGGTTTACCTGGATTTGGGGTTACTCAGATGATGGTGGTTGAGAAAAGTCTTTAGCAGCTCTGATAGTCTCAGGTTCAGCAAACATGGATCCAAGTTGCCACAACCTTCTGCCATAGTTCATCTCTAGTATCAGCCTTTTCCATCAGTCAAAGGTTTCAAAACAGAACAGCATTTTCTTTATCTTCAACTTGTTCTTAGCATCACATGTACCTAAGAGAGAATGGTAGAAAGAACACTAGCATTTGAAGTGAGAAGATCTGGGTTCAAGTGACAGAACTTCCATTTACTACAAGAGCAACTCATTTCACCTCTCTGAGCTTCAAGTATTATTGTCCCCAAACTAAGGGGTCTGCCAACTTTTCAGGATTCCTATGATAGACTTGAGGGGCAGCTAGGTATCCCAGTGGATAGTGCACTGGGCTTGCAAGCAGGTAGTCTCATCTTCCAAAGTTTAAATATGGTCTCAGATACTTACTGTGTAACCCTTGGCAAGTCACTTAACCTGCTTGCCTCAGTTTCCTCATCTATAAATTAAGCTGGAGAAGGAAATAGCAAGCTACTCTGGTAATTTTGCCAAGAAAACCCCAAAAGGAGGTATTAGGAGTCAGACATGATTGAACGATAAGATAGACATGAAGAGGTTAGAGCTGAATGCTAAGACAGAGTGGAAGTGAATTAATATCTCTACCCCATGGTTATAAGAGACCTTTCTGAGCTTTTCTTGACTTTAGTAATAGATGGAGTAAAATGGACCAGGTAAAGATGCTGGCCCCAAGGTGTTCATGACAAGGTGTAGAATGAAGTTCATGCATATTTAGAAAACAGGCAGTGAGGGTGTGATTTGAGTAACTGTGTAAAAACCAAAGAAATTATACTTTATTTGGCCTCACAGTTTGGGTTAAGTCAAAGAGACCTGGTTTTAGGGATTCACTGGAAATTGGTACTTGGGAAATTAGTACAAACAAGAGCTTTAATATTAGGTAGCACAACAAGCAGGCAAACATAAACCCCACACTATATGGCAAAACAAATAGGGGTTCAAAACCACAGATGCAAAAAACTCACCTGGTTTGAAGGAGAAGAAATACCTGAATTTATACCTTCTAAGCTAGGGTTCAGGTTGTTGTTGAGTGATTTTGGACTCTTCATGGCCCTATTTGAGGTTTTCTTGGCAATGGTTTTCTTTTTCCTTCTTGAGCTCATTCTAGCAATGAGAAAATAGACAACCAGGACTAACTTGCTTGCCCGGATAGTGTCTGGATCCAGATTTGAACTCAGGAAGACAAGAATTTCCAGCTATAGTCCCAGCACTCTACCCATTGCACCACCTATCTAGGATTCAGGTAGGAGACTAATATACCCTTAAAAATAGGTGTGGTTGAAAACAAATAATTGATGCCAGATGGAGAAAGGAACATCCCTAACCAGACCCAGATGTGGTAGAGAAGTTTGGGGTGGAGGGTGAGGAGTGTCATTTATTTCTATCAGGTTCAGGTAGAGAGAGTCTCCTCATGGGGACCAAAAATTGGAAGAGGTCTTGAGTTGGCTAGCAAAGGCAGCAAAAAGAAGTGGCAGATAGCCTACGGCAGTCAGCCAGGAATTGTTTCCAATCCAAAACTCTGAGCATTAACTGATTGATCCAGGTTTAAAATAGGTCACAAAGAGGAAACAACAAAACCATTTTTGACTAGATGCTTTATGGACTTCAGGACCACTTAGGCTACGTAATTCCATATTAGAGTCCTATCAGAAGCATGCCATTGAACAATGTAAAAATTATACTTATTACAGACTAATTAGTTAATGTGACTGAGTATAGTTTTAAAAAAAGAGAGTTAAATTGCTGTGTTACCTTCTTAATTTGTTGGTGTATTTTCCAGTATGAATCCCTCAGGTAGTAGGAGCCTCTTTATACCCATCACTAGAGAGGTTGGAGTGACCCATCCCTCAGAGAGTAATTGGGAATTATGTTGTATATAAGGCACCTAGGGGGCAGCTGGGTAGCTCAGTGGATTGAGAGCCAGGCCTAGAGATGGGAGGTCCTAGGTTCAAATCTGGCCTCAGACACTTCCTAGCTGTGTGACCCTGGGCAAGTCACTTGACCCCCATTGCCTAGCCCTTACCACTCTTCTGCCTTGGGACCAATACCCAGTATTGATTCCAAGATGGAAGGTAAGGATTTAAATAAAAAGAATAATAAAAAAATAAAAGTAGGCACCTAGCCTATGCTCAAGCAAGATTAGTAGTGCACTAGGTCTTAGTATCAAGCCCCAGCCAGAATCTTAGTAGGCTTGCTTTTGTTCAGTCATTTTTTGGTCAAATCTGACTTTCTGTGACCTTATTTGGGGTTTTCTTGGCAAACATTCTGGAGCAATTTATCATTTCCTTCTCCAGCTAATTTTACAGAGAAGGAAACTGAAGCAAACAGGGTTTAATGATTTGCCCAGAGTAATACAGCTAATTAAGTGTATGATACTGGATTTGAACTCAAGTCTTTCTAACTCTATGTCCAGCATTTTATCCACTGAGCTATCTAGCTGCCCATAGTATTCTAGTACTGTTGCAGGAGAACAAGTTTTCTTGTGGAAGAGCTAATGCTGGTTCTTGCTGAAATAATTGCAGCTTCAACTAAGGCAAGAAAGTATTTATTCAAGAACAGATACAGATAGTGTGACCAGAACCATGGAAAAGCCTCAGGGCAACAGAAATGCCACAATTCTTCTCAATTTCATGTTTTCTGTATTTTTTTGTTATGTCTGGGGTATTGTCCTCCTATGAATTGTCCACCCTCCCTTGGATTGCATTCCAGAGAAAGTGGGCAAAGAGTGAGAAAGAAGATCCCCAGTGCTCCTGGGTAGTAATTCCTCCCATGCCCTGGCAGACATTCAAGATTTTTTTCACCTTCAAACTCTTATCAAAAGGCAAAAGGTTACAATAATCTATAAGTTAGTTCTGATGATGTCCCTTCCTTGACCTTCAACTAGGAGCAGCTTGGGAAACTCCGAGATTCTAATATCTACTAACTAATAAAAAGCAGATCTAAAAGCATTATTAGGGGGGGGAAAGGATTTCAAAACACTTCTAAGATTTTAAAGCACCATTTCCCACTACCAGCCTTCATTGGTACCATGAAAATAAAGCCTTTTCATGAAAAAATAGACCTGAATCACCTGATTCTGATTCCTGATTCCTCAGTCATCTCACACAAGAAAGTAAATGCCTGAGAGAGGTGCATAAGAAATAGAAGGTGGCAGGGGTAGCAGTCATAGATCACAAATTTAAACCTAGAAGAGCTTGTAGCAATCATCTAGTCAGATTCCTCCATTTTACAGATGAGGAAACTGAGTCCCAGAGCAGTTAAGCTACATACAGGCCAAGAAGCAGAACAAGGATTTGAATCCAGGTCCTCTAACTCTAAATTCAGTGTCCGATCTATCCAATGATGAGGATAGCTAGGTGGCACAATAGACAGAGTGCCAAATCTGGAGTTAGGAAGACAAGTTCCAATCTGGTCTCAAAAACTTACTAGCTGTGTGACCTGGCAAGTCATTTAACCTATTTGCCTCAGTTCCTCATCTATAAAATGTTTTGGAGAAGGAAATGGCAAACCACTCTAGTATGTTTGCCAAGAAAACCCCAAAACAGGTCATGAAGTCAGACAACTGAAAACAACTAAATGACAACAATAACAAATCTATCCTATGAGCAACCCAAAGCTTGAGATTACATCTGTGCTGTGAATGAAGAACTGAAAAGTGCTATATCAAGGTGAGCCATTTATTGCCCCCATAATAAAGCTCACCACAAAAAGAGAAACTTTAATCCCAAACGCCTGTCACAAAATCACTTGTTTTTCAATGATGTTTTGTGGTTGATTGGCACATAACCAAGAATGAAACTGTACTTGCAATACAATTTAATATTATTGACAATGTAATTATTGGACTAATTGTTACCTGGAAGTTGGAGTCCCTTTAACCCTTAAGTTTCAATGAAATTGAATCACCTGTAGATGTGATAATTATATCTCTAGCATTAGATCTGAACAGGGCTCTGAAAGAACTAATTAATAAGCATGTCAGCCCTGTGGTGTGAGGTAAAGAGACTGGGAAAGATACTGTACCCTTTCTCTACCAGAAGGCAGGCTACTTGTCCTGGCAACATTTTGAGTTTATAGTATACATTGGTTCTTCTCTGCCCACCTAGGATACTCCTGTGGCAGTTATCTTCCAATCTAATGTAGGACCTTGCTTTTCACAGAGTGAATTCTCAATAAATATTTAAGTAGAATTTACATTTAGGAAAAAAAAAGAATTTACATTTAGTAGAATATAAGTTCTTTGAGGTCAGGAATTGTTTTCTTTCTGTTAACCTCTAATGTAATGCCTGAAGGCATTGAATAATGCTTGCTGGAGTAAATTGATAAATTTCCCAGAAAAGGTGAAAGAAAGAAAAAAGAGAGCAAGATTTCATTTGTCATTTTTGGTAACAGAACATTGAAGTTCATTTTATTTTAAAGAGATGCTGAAACATCATCATTTTCTTCTTAGCCATTATGTATTGTATGGAGTTTAATGAGTATTAAATCATCTGAAAGCAAGTGGAAAGCATCTTTTTATTGAGCTACAGTGATAATCTCACCAACTGCTAACTCTCAGTGAATGTTGCAAACACCAGAGAAAATGGAGCCAAGTTTTGCTATGCATTTCACAGCAATAGAACCCAAGGCAACGTGCTGCAAAATGGGATGTGTAGATGCCCTTGAAGCCTGTGACATTTTGATATCTGATTTCCCACAGAAGGCTCACCTTAATGTTTCCATCATATACAAGAAAAAATAACAACATATGCCACCAGCTCTTCCAAATACTAATGTATGCTATAAAGATCAGACCAGTGAGCTCCCCAGCAAAAAAAAAAAAAAGGAGAGATCCCAAATTGAAAAGATTGGCTTACCACCTGGGAGATTTTTGAGGCTAGAGACAGGAACATGATCATAAAGCTGTTATGAGGTAGAGGGGAGGGGAGGGGACCTCAAATCATGATGTTTTTCATACTTGGAGCAGATGAAATTAATGGCCACTGAATCAGAGATCTGAGATTTTGTGCCAAGAATCCTTCAATCAAAGAAAATCGCATACAAGATTATGTAAAGAAACAAATATTTATAGATAAAATTTATCTCTGATTTAGAAAATAGTATTAGACTGTTGCCTGAGTTTGGGTGTGGTTACATGTTTGAACCAGGTACACAAAGGTAACAAGTACAGAGATAGAATCCTAATGTAGGTTTTCCAGACTCAAAACCTACTGCTCTTTGCCTGACACTGCTACACAGAAAAATAAATATGTGATAACTGAATAACTAGAGAACATTTACTGTACATTTACTCTAAGATGGGGAGGGGCAAATGGATTCTTCAAACAGGAAAAAAAAAAAAGACCAGAGGCATCTAGGAGGCATTGTGAATAGAATAACAGACTTGGAACCCCCCCCAAAAAAAATGACAGAAACATACCTTAGATATTTACTGGCTGTATAACAAACACTGTGCAAGTTGCCTAACCTCTGTCAGACTCAGTTTCCTCATCTACAAAGTGAGGATAATAATAGCACCTACCTCACGAGGTTGTTGTTGTGAGGATCACATGAGACATTATATATAAATCACCCTACAAGCCCCATATAAACACTAGCTATTAATTATTGATTTGATGAATCCAAAGATTGAGTTTGCTGTATGAATGAATACTAATTGCCAACTTCATCTTGAAGATACTCCAGAGTAAAGCGAACAATCTCAAGGGTTACCACAAAAATACCCAAATTGCGATTTACTTTAATTCACACTAATTAAAAATATGTATGTGACACAGCACCTTGGGCATGGAGAGGGTTGGGGAAATACTGTGATATCAAATAAACAGGAGGGTGTCAATTCTAAAAAAGTTGGAAATTATAGTCAAGGTAGTTTGTTTGTCTTTTAATAATTCAGTGGGAAGAATCCAAAACACTTTCATCACGACATACAAGAGTAATGATTAGGCTGGAAAAGAAAAAGAAAAAACTGATATAAATGCATGCTGTCCTGATAAGGACCTGTAAAGAGATTGCACATCCCCAATGCTACTGTGAGCTTCACATAGGGGGCTACTTTAATACAACATGGTAGTAAATGAACGAGACTTGGGCCCAGTTTACTGCTCTGGAATAGAGCAGCTACCTTAGAGCAAAGTCACATTAACCATTTCAGAAAATGTTCACTCAGCCCAGCTAGCGTCCTTATCTATCATTTTCTTTCAGGTTCAACTACAGATATTTGATTCAACTAATTGAGAACCCATTAGATCTTTCCACAGGAGTGTATGAAGATTTCTAAATACAAATTAAAGAAAAATAAGAGGGTAGAACTCCAAGGATACTTTCTCAATTCCTAAGGAAACTCGTTCCCGTTTTGGTCTCAACCCATGATTTCATTGGTGCAAGGAGCTCCTTGTAGGGAGACTTTCTCCCAATATAGATCTCCCAATATAGATCTGCTTGGCAATTACAGTCTTAAAAAGTTATTTGTGACACTAAGAATTTAGGCAACTTGCCTAAGGCCACACAGCCAAAGTATCAGAGACAAAACTTGAACTTGGGTCTTTCTGATTCTGTTACCAGGTCTTTCCTCACTATACTATGCTGTCGCTTCTATAACAGCTCATTTAAAACACGAAGGAATGTTTTCCACAATAATTATTGACCTAAACTAGGGTTGTTTCATATGGGGCTTGGATAGGGTGGGGGGACAGCAGGGAGAGGTTTTTGAAGAGGACTCTTTCAGGCAAGGAGATGACTTGATCAACAGGATTGGTTTCATGACCATCCACATTTTGAATCATAGTTTTTTAAAAGTTATTATTACAAAGTCCACTAGATTAGAGCTTTAAAAAAGACAATGGACCAAATCTCATTTTAGTAAACTGTTCAATTATTTGTTATGAATTCATAGAATGCTTGAGCAAAAAGAGAACTTAGAGGTTATTTGATCCATTATTCTGATGACAAAACTGAGACTCAAAGATCATACAAGAATTTAGAACAAGAGCAGGACTAGAACTCTCTCAGTCCTATTCCAATATTTCCATGGATAATAACATTTGGGAACCATAGATTTAGACCTTAGAGGTCATCAGGTCCAACCCTCTCATTTTACAGATGAGGAAACTGAAACAGATTAATTGACTTCCCGCATCAAACAGCTAGTTAGTGTTTGAGAGATCTGAGTTGATGTGTAGGCTGACTCCAGACTCATCATTCTACTCACTGTGCAACCTCGCTATCTCATATGACAGGAATTCAAAAAGAGGAGGAAATTATTTCTTAAAGGCATATCTTACTGCATCTTGAATCCTGAAAATATTGTGGAAAATGTACCCAGAAAGTAAGTTAAAGTTCAGATAAATATAAAACTAGAAGATCTGATGGGTTTGAATCTTGACTCTACTATTAATTAACTGAGTAGCCTTTGGATAAAAGATTTCCCCTCTCAGTGCTTCAGCAACAAAGTATGTACTACATGTTATCTAGAGGCAAGAGAGAGCTGCACTGATAATACAGGCTTTCCATTTCTTTGTTTGTGATGTCTTTAAGTCAAAGAGACTTTCCTTCAGTGTTTATTTCCTGGAGGTGGGAAGTTAGTGGACAAAGTTATGGAGGAATAAATCTCCAGTTGATCTGAACTTTCAAATAGGGAACTGAGGAAAGGACTTATTTCATTAATATCCCAATTTTTTCTCAATGTTCTAAAAAGGATTTTTAAAAATTTCCCCTAGACATCAAAGCTTCCCCTTACTTTTCAGACTCTCCTAACAGGAGACTTCCACCTCAACAAATTACCCTTCAATTAGCTGCACAATTGTTAGATGAAAACATCAATGAGAACAATTTTATTAAGACTCTTGAATAAAATTTCTTCCTCTTCTGTCTGGGCTGCTCTTGAAGCCAAGAAACACTTTTATTTTTGATGTCCTGTCATTGAGCAAGCAGACTCTCCTGGAGCTTTCCTTCTCCTCACTTGCAATACAAGAAATGGTAGACTGTCTGACCTAGCAAGAACAACTGACTGGTTAGAAAATTCTTTGTAAATGCACAGGGATGAGCAGTAGACCCTTTCTCTATTCTGCTCATCAAAAAAGGGGGGGGGGCGATGATCAAACCACTTTCCAATAAATTTATCATAGCTTCCTCCCTCAGAGCATAAACCCTCATCCTTTTTGAATTCTCCAGTCAATTCACATCTCCTTTCTCTTTTCTTCCAGAATCCCTAGAACTCTTCTGATAACTTGGGTTTCTGGAGCTCAGATGAGAAATTAAAGGTATGTGCTTCTGGCTTAAATGGGATCTGACGGCAAAGGGAACCAAAGCCAGGGAGCTTTCCTTCAATCCACAAGAAGTATTAATATATGTTTTTCCTTCAGCTGACTTTAATTTCCTCCCCATGGTTGGGTTTATCTGGGCCTTTTTGTTCCTTATTCTTTTAGAGCTCTCTTCTCTGCCACTTACATTCAGGTAGCATCCTCCTATGCCACGTGGTTCCCTGATGACAAACACATCTGCTCTTCATGTGATGCTAAACCTGCCTGAAACAAGAAGCAATGTCATTATAAGCAGATTTATTCCAAACAAGACATAATTACTTCATTCACTGCTGCACAGCTGGACAGGCTGCCTCCTAATTACTTCTTTACCAGCAAGCCTCTCACGGGGGAATCTTTGCAATTCTCTTTCTGCTTGATACACTACAGGTCAGAAGCACAATTTAATTGATGATAAAAAAACAAAGCCTTTTTGACCATACACCTCTGATGACTATTTATTCTGTGTGATTTCCCCCAAGTTTTGGCAGGGGTCTTAAAAAAGATCAGAAGTAAGAAAATCTTGAGATGACACAAGAAACTATTCATTGCAATGCCTTTTATATGGGAAGCTTAAATTATATCACTTTGGTTTTTTTGAAGCAAAATCTAAGTAGGGACTCCAAATCTATGATCCATGAATAGTGTGTGTGTGTGTGTGTGTGTGTGTGTGTGTGTGTGTGTAAAGACAAACTGTATTTCAATAAAACTGGTTTCCTTTGTAATCTCATATATTTTATTTCTTGCATGTAAAAACCTGATTCTGAGAAGGGATCCATAGGCTTCACCAAGGTTGCCAAAGAGATCCATGACCCAAAAAAGGTAAGAATTCCTAGTCCAAAGGGTAGATATTGGGGTCAGTCAAAACACTGGTTGGGTAGTCCGGAAGCCTCTAATTTACTTCCTTCTCAGATAAGAAGGATTCATTCTGTGATGTTAATTAAAGCACTTACTCTTTTTCCACACCAGTTTCTAGTGCACAAAATCTGAAAAATAATATGTGCCTCATAGGGATGTTTTTGTTTGCTGAGCACCTGGAAGTCCAGAGACTAAAAGAACTGTGTCAATAAAAAATGTCATTATTGACTGCCTGTGTATTGCTCCATAGGATTTAGTTTTATTTGGACTATAATTTCAGAAGAGGGGTGCTCTATTTTCCCCATAGTGTCTCTTTAAAATTACATGGAACACCTGTAAGAGAGCTTTTTTATTGCCATTCAACAGTCTCCAAAATAGTACTTCCTACCTTCTGTGATTCTCCTGCTGTTTGTCTTTAAAACAACTTCACCTCAGGTCAATGTTGGTGAACCTTTTAGAGAACATGTGCTCAAACTTCAACTTCAAGCCACCTGTGAGCCCCCCACATCATCCCAGAGAGAAAAGGAAGGAAGTGCTCACCAGGGTTCATGCTACATTTTTGGCAACACAGCCTTAGGTTTTATCTTCCTCCATTATAGTTCTTTCTAGGCTCAGTCACAAAGCTATGTATACCCATTAAATGGATCTCCCAAAGAGATCAGAGATAAGGGGAAAGGACCTACCTGTACCGTAATATTTTATCAGCTCTTTTTCTGCTGACTAAGAATTGGATATTGAGGGGATATCCTTCACTAAGGGAATGTATAAACAAGTTATGGCATATGGCTGTAAAGAAATATTATTGCTTCATAAGGAATAATAAACAGTATTAGTTCAGAAAAACTTGGAAAGATGTATATGAACTGATGCAAAGTGAAGTAAGCAGATGTATACAATATGTATATATGTATACAATAACAGAAATACTGTGCAGTGATCAACCCTGAAGGACTAAACCATTATCAGTTAAGATAAACCACAAGGGACTCATGATGAAAATGCTCTCCACAAAGAAGGAACTTTTGGATTCTGAGCTCTAACTAATGGAGAAATACCTTAGATGAGATGGTGAGAGGACTCTTCTCCTAAAAGTTTCCACTTCTAAGAATCCCAGTAAAAGGTGTTAAGGCATGGGGGGAGTGGGGAAGAGTTGAGATAGTGGAAGTAGCTGGTTTCATTACCTGCTAAATAAAGTTATAAGGTTTACTCCAAGATCCCAATCTGAGAAGTGGAGATTCCTGACCTATGCCAACTGAAGCACAGAGCACTAAAATAAGTTGCCTAGAGTCACACAGTCAGGAAATGGAAATCTGGGATTATAACCCAGGTTTCATCTTATGGTTCAGTGTTTTTTGCCTTTATAATTTTATTGATTCCTTTTAAAGAAAAAATACTATCACTTCCAATAATTTATGACAAAAGAAACAAGTTAAACAAACCCAACACATCAATCATATTGGATTACATATACGATATTCCAGATTTGTAGTTCTACCATTCCACCATCTCCTGATCAAGAAGAAAAAATAAGTCTTGCCATCATTCTTCTGTATTTAAGATAAGTTATGCTATTAATCTGAATTCTAATTTGTTTTGTGTTGTCTCCCTCTCCAAAATTCTTTCCATTAACTTCACTGCTTCTTATCCTTTTAGTTGTTATTTTGTTTGTTTGTTTGTTTTTGGAGCAGGAGACCATTTTGGAATCAGCAATAGGACCTTCCACATTATAAGCTCTTGGTACCATGTAAAGTAAAAGATACCTTACATAATTTGTCTCTCAGTATTCAGCTAAAACCTAGATTATATCTATTTGATTTCTATGCTTTTCACAGTTCTTAAGCAATGTAGTCTCCATTTCATCCCCAGTCTGTGAAAAGCTAATAAATGTTTGCTGATTTAATTACATTAGCTCTCCAGACCCCATATTGATCTGTCTTTATGACATTTATTTAAATGCTAATCAATGCAGTGAGTTAAATTATATTAGCTTTATCTATTTGATTTTTTCATCACTTTTTAAAATTTCTCACAAACTCCAGTTTTACCTGACTTTTTTAAAAAGTGAGCCTTTCTTGACCACTTTCAATCATCATGAGAACAAAGAAAACACATAATGTAGACTCACAACACTGAAGAAAGTCCTGTCTCTATTCAGTGACCCTTTGGTCTTAAGGGAAGAAAGGACCTAAGAACCTGAGGCTTGTGCCCAAGTATAAAACTTTATATTTATTGATTGAAGGAAATGAGCAGGTTTAGCCTGAGGAAAAAAATACTCAACAGAGATGGGCTAGTCCTGTCTTCAAAGATTTGAAGTACTGTGGCATGAAAAAGGAAGTAGCCTCTTTTATTCCTACTTATATGCTCCTGAACAGATCTGGAGAAAATCACAAACCTATGTCAATTGGGTCCACTATAAATTTATTTTATCTAACTGAGATTGAGCCTTCATTGTAAAAACCAAACAATCCTACTCTTCCCTACTCATTTCTACTCCCCACAGTGATTGTTTTAAACTTGCTCTTTTTTCCTCAAGCTTCCCAAGACACCTCCTGCCCAGCTATCACAACTCACTTGAAGGTTCTTATATGAAAACTGAGATAGTTGGGGATGGAGAGTTCCTTTAGTGAAGTATGAGATGACAAGAGGTCTGAAGAACCTGAAACCATTTAAGAGCTCCTCTTTTTTCCAATCCTCTCCATCTCACAACTCTGACAGCATCCTCTACTATCTCCTTTTTCATTTCAATTCCCGATTGATCCCACTTTGATTCTCACTCTCTAATCTTCTTTCCCTCATGATCTACTAGTTCCCTCCTTGCTGCCCACAAACCTAACCATGTCTCCCTCGATCTTAAAAAAAAATCCTAACTAGGTTCTACCATCTCTTCTAATTATTATCTTATACCTCTACTCTCCTCAGCAAAATGTTAAGAAGCTGTCTACCTTAGATGCTTCTACTTTCTCTACTTTCTCTTCTCTCATCATCTTCTACACCTTCTGCAATCTGACTTTTGAACTCATCATTCAACTAATACTTTTTATACAGTAACCAACAATCTTTATTGACAAATATAAATTTTCTTAATCTAAATATCAAATCCAATAACATTTTATAGTAATGATTATCTCTTTCTTGATACTCTATTCTCTCTACATTTTCATGATGCTACTCTCTTTGTTCTTTTCTTACTGGTGTGACCACTCTTTCCTAGCTTGTTTGGATTTTGTTGTTTTGGGTTTTTTTTTTTTTGCTGAATTTTCATATATGTCACCATCACCAGGATCTGTCCAGGGTTGTCTTTTCTCTATATACTGTCTCATTATCTTGATGACTTCATCAGTTCCCAAATGTCCAATTATCATCTCAATGCTGAGTTTTCTCAGATTTATATATTCATCCACATTAGACTCTACTACCATATCATTAACTATATATTGGACATTTCCAAGTAGATGCCCTATAGATATCTCAAACACAACATGACTAAATGATCGCTCATTATCTTTCATTTTTCCCCAAACCCCCTCCATTCTGAATTTCTTCTTTTCTGTAAAAAGCACCACTACCCTTTCAGTCCCTCACATTCACAACCTTAGTATCATCCTCCCCTCCTCATTCTCACTCATCTAATAAATTGACAATTTCTAAATTATTTCTTAATCTTATAATTTATTACCACCACATCTCTGGCATATGACCCCTACTCTTCACTCACATAGCCATCGCCATAGTTCTTGGGACAGCTGGGTGGCACAGTGCCTGGAGTTGAAAAGACCTAATCTATCAAATCTATCCTCTCTCTCACTGGCTATGTAAACCTGGAGTAGGTGCTTAACTTCTGTTTCTTCATCTATAAAAGAATAATAATAGCCCCATCTTCCAGGGTTATTTTAAGGATCCAATGTGATATTAATTGCCTGGCACATGGTATTTTCTATACAAATGTTAACAATTATTATTTTCATTGTCCTCTTTTCCTTTCACCTAAATTATTTCAGTAGCCTTCTAATTGGTTTCCCTATCTCAAATCTCTAGTCTGCTCCAATTCAATCTCCATTTAGCCTTTAGGGGATTCCTCTAATGCACAGATCTGACTCTAATATCTCCTATTGAATAATCTTTAGTGGCTCCCCATTATCTATAGAAATCAAATATAAACTCCTTTGTTTGGCATTTTAAATCCTTCTTGGTCTAACTAGGAGATAGCTACCAGCACCCCCTATCATATTGACTGGAATAATTCTTTCCCTCAAAAGGTATCAAAATTGTGTGTGTGTGTGTGTGTGTATGTGTGTGTGTGTGTGTAATTGATCAGTTCAGAGAAATTGGTTTCCTAGTTTCCTGAAATATGATCAGTTGCCATGACTTCTTGGTGACTTGAATACAAGAAAGAAAAAAATAAAAGAACTTTAGGTAAGCCTGACACTTTGGACAGCAGAACCAGAAACAAGATTAACACTAAGAAGCTATGATCAACTGAGTAGCCATCCCTTTCTATACCTAAGTCAATTTCCTTTCAATAACTGCTAAATGTTCTACAAATGGATATCCCATCTTCATTCTTTTATTTTTGTGATTTATCATTGTCTGATCTGAGTCCTAAAGTCTTTCAAAATTGTATTTCTTATGTTAATGGGTTTTGTTTGTTCTAGTTCTACTCTCTCTGCTCTGGACTATTTATAAGTATTCTTCCTAATTTCCTCTAAAATTGTTTATTTCATCATTGCTTAAGGTACAATGATATTCCATTACATGCATAAAAGGGCATTCCTTTAGTTTCTAATTTTGACCCACTATGAAAAGAATTCCCATAAATACTTCCATACATATAGACTCTTTTCTTCTTTGATTGCTATGGCATTATAGGCCTAATTATGTTATAGCTGAATCAAAGGATATAGAGAGTTTGGCAAATTTATGACTTGAAATTCCTTTCCAGAATGGCTGGACTGATTCACAGCTCCACTAACAGTAAATTAAAATACTTCCTGTTACCCACCAATATCTATCATTTTCCTCTTTGCCATCTTTTAGTCTGATAAGTATAAAATAGAACCACAAAGTTGCTTTAATTTACATTTCTCTAATTACTAGTAATTTGAAGAATTTTCTCATATGGTTGTTAAAAGTTTATAGTTCTTCCTTTTAAAACTGCTTATTCATATCCTTTTACCATCTACCAACTAGCAAATGACTCAGTCTTACAAATTTGAATCAGTTCCTTGTATATGAAGACTGTATCAGAAAAAAATTTGTAAGGATTTTCTCCAGTTATCTGTTTACCTTCTAATTTTTACTATACCAGATTACTTTATGTAAAAAATCTTATTTTATATAATCAAAATTTTCTATTCTATTTTGTGTCATCCTATTATTTGTTTAATAATTAATTCTTCTAGCATGCGTAGATATAAGACAATTTCTTCCTTGCTACTTCAGTTTGTTTAGGAAGTGATTTTTTTCATATCTAAGTCACATATCCACTTGAAGCTTATCTTTGTATATGGCATGTGGTATTGGTCTAAACATAAGTTCCTGCCAGGTTGCTTTCCAGTTTTCTCAGCAGTTTTTTTTTTAGTTAATTACTGAATTCTTTCCTCATTAAGGAGGGTCCTTTGTGTTTACTGAACATGTTACTATATTTGTTTATGATGGGACCTTTTATATCTAGGTCTTCTACCCATTTGGAGCTTACCATATAGTATATGATGTGAGGCACTGCTCTAAACCTAATTTCTGCCAGATTGCTTTTAACATTCCAATAAGTTTTGGTCAAATAGTGATGCCTTCTCCCCATAACTTGGATCTTTGCCTTTATCAAACACTATGATAATCTTTTCCCTAGCTGCCCTCTCATTTTTTTAACTAATAACAAATAGGATTACTGTGTTGGGGTATAGTTTGAGATCTAGTACTTATAAACTGCCTTCCTTCTAATTTTTTCTTCATACCTTTGAGACTCTTAACTTTCTGTTCCTTCATATGAAAAGCATAGCCTTTTTGTCCTACTCTTCCCCCTTGTCCCTACAGGCACAAAGAACATCTCAGGTTGGTAAAGTTCGTATTAGTTCCTTGGAGTAGAGAAGGTGGTTCAAATTTCACCTGTGACACTTACTAGCTGTGGGACTTGGGAAACATTATTTAATCTCACAAAGCTTTCAGTTTTCCCACTTCTAAGATAGAGATAGGAATAATATCGATAGTAAATGCCTCATGGGATGGCAGTGAGATTCTAATGTGATAACGTCCACAAAGTGCTTTTTGAAGTCTCTAACACAAACTCTACTTGCAGACAAGGTAACTAAAACTTCCCTTGAACTTCCTACCTAAATTTTCATCTTCTCTTGTCTAGGATGAAGTCCCCACATCACTTCCTGGCTATCTCCACCCATGGCCAGCCACTAAAAACTTCCCTTTTCCTGTGTTGTCTTCTTTCACTGGAATGTTTGCTTCTTGCTTACTTGGACTTTTATCCGATATTTAGTACAGCATCTGACACATAATAAGTGCTTAATAAATGCTTTATCTACCCATTTCTCTCCCTTTCAAACATCAGAGTTAAATCTTAATGACCTGACAAAGTACCCCAAAATGCTCCCTGGCTGCTGATTCTACACTTATATGTAGAATTATAGATATAGAATTATATATACATTTACATTTATGCAAATCTGATAAGACTAAGTTGCTTCCACCCACCACCTACTTTGCCCATCTTCCAGCAGCAATCAAAGTCATCAGATGCCCAAGTCCTTGGAGATAGAAGAGAAAGATATGAGTCCCAGCTCTGACTGGGCTAGCTAGCCCTCCCACACTGTGCCTGGGTAATGAATCAGGTCCTGACTGATATGAGACCTCTGACAATTCACAGGATTCAGTTTCCTCATCTATAGAAGAAGAGAAGGATGAGATCATCTCTGAGATTCTCTTTTTCTCACGATCTCTGATGATAAGTGTATATTCCCAGAGAATAGATCAGCTAGGGGTGGAGATAGAGAGGAACAAATAAGTGAAGCAACCACAGAGCATCATGAACAGCTATGGAATAGACAGCCTAGGTTTGTATTGTATACAAATAGGCAATGAGCCATGGTTGGAAAATTATTAGCTTACAAAAAGTAAAATTCCCTTTTTATATTACAGGAAAATTCTCAATGGCTAAGAACATTAGTTCTCAATGTATAATCCATGGACCCCTCAGGATCCAAAAACACTCTCAAGGGTCCTCAAGACCAAAACTATTTTCATAATAATACTAAGATGTTATTTGCCAATTAAAGCACCCCTCCTTTTTCCATCTACATATCTCTTTGAGACCAGATTTTCTTCATACCCTTCAACCAAAACAGCATATTGCAACAGATTGAAGGTAGAAACAGATATGAGAATCCAGCTGTCTTATATAAAGCCAGATATTAGAGAGATTTGCAAAAATGTGTAAAACAATGTCACTTTTCTCTCATTTTGTTTTGCTTAGGAAAATAAAAATTATTTTTAATTTTAAATTTTATGTATTCATTTACATGAATATGTAGTGGTTTATTATTGGTTTGTTAGTGAACTTTTTTTAAAAACCCTTACCTTCCATCTTGGAATCAATACTGGGTGTTGTTTCCAAGGCAGAAGCTTGGTGAGGGCTAGGCAATGGGGTTTAAGTGACTTGCCCAGGGTTACACAGCTAGGAAGTGTCTGAGGCCAGATTTGAACCTAGGACCTCCCATCTCTGGGCCTGGCTCTCATCCACTGAGATACCCAGCTGCCTCTTTTAGTGAACTTTTAAAAATTTTTATCAGTTTTAATTTCTAGTATGGCAAATTAAACAAAACCTCTTTGGGATCCCCATTAACTTTTAAATGTGTAAAGAAGTCCTGAGACCAAAATGATTAAGAACTAAGAGATTTGATGGATGTAATTCCTAAGTCAAAAGAAAATAAGAAGTCATGTTTGGTTAGTAAACCTGCCACCTTCATGAATGTGTGGACATAAATCTACTGTTCATTTGCAGTTTCCTTATCTGAGATTTCCCTATTCCCCAAGAATATAGTTATGGGAAAAGTTTGCGAATACTGCTCTTATCCTTGATTTTTAGGGGTTCTCATATTTATATGCTTTGAGAAATTTGCTGTCTTTACTACAAAACCATTGAGATAACATAACATTTTAAGTGTTTGTGTCTGACACACCCGTAATGCAAGATAGACTTTGTTTTATATAGTAGATGCTTGGAAAGACAACATATTAGAATGGAAAGAGCATTATACTTGGAAGTCCAGAGAATAGAGGTAAAGTCCAACTTCTGATGCTTACTTAGCTTGAGAGAACTTGAGTAAGTTAATCTCTCTGGACCTCATTTTCCTCATTTTTCACATGAGGCTAGTTGTACTGTCAACCTTGAAAAACATCATGACAGAGAGAAGAGAGAGCAAAGCTTGGGGTCGGAAAGACCTCCATGCAAGGGTCACCCCTGACATGCTAGCCGTTTGACCCTGGGCAAGTCACTTCATCTCAGTATTATGGTCAGCTCTCTAAGACTCTAAGTTACTGAGTAGGTACTAATCAACATTGTTAGCTTACACTCCTTCTGTAGTGACAATCAATTGGAAACTGAGGGCAGTCCACCAATTGGGCGATGACTGACCAAGATGTGGTATATGGTTGTAATGGAAAACTATTGCACCATGATAAATGATGAACAGGATGAGTTCAGAAATACCTGGAAAGAATTATATGAACTGCTGCAAAATGAAGTGAACAGAAAGAGGAGAATACTGTATATAGTAATGGAAATATTGTATGATGAGCAACGGTGAAGGACTAAACTATCATAAGCAAAAGAAAGTTCCAAGATAACCCCAAAGGCCTGATGATAAATAAACACTATCCACAGCCAAAGAAGGAACTATTGAAATCTAAATGCAGTTCAAAGCACATCATCCTTCACTTTATTTCCTTCATGAGTTTTTTTATTGTATGTGTTACATGTGTTTTCAGTCATAACATGAGGAATATAAAAACGTATGTCACACAAAAACATTATTGTAACCCACATCAGACTTTACTGACAGAGGAAGTGGAGAATACGGAGGGAGAGAATCTGAATCACCAAATGTCAGAAAACAATTGTCAAAAATTGTTTATACAGGTGATTGAAAAAAAGAAAATTCAAGAAAAAAGAAAAATATACTGTTAGTTTACAATACTTGCAATAAAAAACTTTTCTTAAGTTCAATGAAAGCTCCATATCCAAGAGACTTTGGAAGAATATTCTTAAACCAAAGGAATTTTTTTTATTGTATTTGGCCAATGAATCTGCACCCTCATGGTGCTAAATACATGAGCTAAATAAACACTTTGTTTTTGCAATTTCCTTAACCCAAGATCACTTAAGCACCAAAGAATGTAGATATAGGAAATGCCTGCACAGACCTCACCAAATATTCCCTGCATGAATAAATCTTAAGCAAATACTAATCTGTTGTATTGAAGAAAACAGTAGATGTTTGTGTGTTATTAAGCAGTACAGTGAGTTCCTCCACAAAACTCCTAACAGTTCTAGAAAAAGTACCAGATCAAATCCAGATGGGAAAATCCAAGAAAAAGCAAAGTGAGTTGCTTTTCATCTCATATCTACATAGGGAGACAGATAGGTTTGCAAACACTGGAAGTGGGGACTGAGCAAGAATATGATTGTGTGAGACACTGCAGTACCTAGGGAGGAGACTATATAAGCCAGAGAAAGAGGTGGTCCCAGATCCATACGAGGGTTTTGTTCCTAAGAAAAAACTGGTGCCATCTGGCAGCTTTGTTATCTGTTACCCAATTCTGGGTCACAAAAGCAAGCTGAAAAGGTGTGGCTTCACCCCAATGAGCAGAGCATGTACTCATTTTCAGCTTTAACCCTCTTAGTCAGCCTGCAGAGGAATAACCAGGACAGGAATTCTAGAAAGAAAAGCTTTCAGTTCTTCCACTTTGAGGCAACAGAGCTTCCTGGCTAATTGATAATGACTGAGTTATAGCATCAGTCTACTCTTGGTCAGATCTAACCCCACATCAGGAATGTACAGAATTCAGAATAAGGAGTCTCAGCAATTAAATTTTCCCCTTCGACAAACCATTTGGGGAACAATAAAACCTAACAGATCCCAGCCTGAGATATCCCAAGATACTGAGACTCAATACCTCTCAGAAAATAGTAAGAGGATTAACCCAAGACTTCCCTCCTGGGATAGAGGTTTAAACCCTAGAACTGGAGTTACAGTCTGGGAAATTGCTGGAACCTCAGCCACAGTTGGGGAGGAGCTCCAGGAGATGTTCTGGAATCTTGGCAGAGCAAGAGAGAAGCAGTTAGCTCTTTCAATCCTGAGACAGTCTAAGGAAAGGGCTGGTCAAGACTTTGCTCCTGAGGCAAGACATATCCTTCTCCTAGTGTTTGGACACCCTTCCTCCCATGGATTCCCAACTGAAATGGCCAGTTTGAGAAGACACCAAGCAGCTGACAAGATCACCTCACAGCTGCTGGTGCCCTGGGTCTGGATGGTGCAAAGGGGGGAGGAAGGGGGCAGCCCAGGGCCATCTAAACCTGAATCTCTCAGAGGCCCAAGGCTGCCAAGGCCTGGGTTGAGGAGGGAGGTAAGGGGAGCTAGAAGAGGGACTGCCTTTCCCTCTTTCCTCACAAAAACCCTCCCCGCAGTCATTTCCCTGTGTTATTCCCAAATTGATCAGTTAGAATAAACTGTTAGAAGAAACTGGCTCTAGTGCGAGGGTAACTCTCTCTCTCTCTGAGGAAAGACTTTAGCAGTAGAGGGAAGTCAAAAGGCAGTTTGGGGTTGAGCAGCCATAGCTGAGGGAAGGCTGAAGGGGGAACTACTCACTCCCCCTCTCCTCTCCCTGGTTTAAACAGCAGCTGTCTCCCCTGAACCCTGCTTTGAGAGGGGAAGTCTCTACTCTACCTCCCTCTCCCTCTTTACCACAAGACTAACCCTCTATTATACTCCAAGAGTTTATAAAGCCCAACCTTAACATTAAGTTTAAATCATGAAGTAGACTGGAAGAATAAGCAAACAAAAAAGAATCCCACCATAAAAAGCTACTATTGTGAAAAGGATTGAAGAATAAGAAAAAGAAAATTACTCCAAAACACATAGTGACAAAATTTCAAAGAAGAACATTACTGGGGACTCAAATTCAACTAGAATTCTGGGGGAGATGACTCAAGAACTTTTCAAAAACTTTAATTTTTTTTTAATTAAATGAGAATGCTAAGGGGAAATTTTTGAAAAGTAATAACTATGGAAAATTCAAAAAATGAATTAACAGCTTGACACAAAAAGTACAAAACTTCTCCCAAGCAACAAACACACTGAAAATTAGAATGTACCAAAAGAAGCAAATGATTTCATGAAGCAACAAGAAATATTTTGCAAACCATTACTTTCTGTTTTAGTGTTAATTCTAGGACAGAAGAGCATCAAGGGCAATCAGGGTCTCATGATGGTTTGCCCACACAGCTAGAAAGTGTCTAATGCCAGATTTGAACCTAGTTCCTCCAAACTCCAGGCCTAATACTATCCACTGTGGTACCTAGCTACTCCCACAACAAAATATTTTATTAAAACAAAATCAAAAGACTGGAAAAATAGGAGAAAACTTAAAATATCTAGCAGAAACAAATGTCCTGGAAAACAGATTAAGAAGAAAAAAATTAAGAATCTTTGGACCACCTGAATACCATGACCAAAAAGGGGGTGAGGGAGGAAGATTAAACATCATATTTGAAGAAATCTTAAAAGAAAACTATCTAGATCTCTTAGCACCAGTGGACAAAGTAGAAATAGGAAGTCATCTCCTGAAAGACAGTCCAAACAAAAACTCCCAGGAATATCATAGTTAAAATCCAGAGCTTCAAAGTCAAAGAAAAAATAATTCAAGCTAATAGAAAGAAATTATTCAAGTACCAAGAAGCCACAATAAGAACTAGGCAATTGAGCAACTACCACTCTAAAAGAGCTGGTAACTTGAAATACAACATTCTGGAAGGCAATAGATTAACAACCAAGATTAATTTATTCAGAAAAACACTAAGTAAAATCCTAGAGGGGAGAGTACAATGAAACCTTTAATTGAATAAGGGATATCGAAGCATTCTTGATAAAAAGACCAGGGTTGTATAGAAATTTTCAAGTTCAAGCATAGGGATTAAGAGAAACATAAAAAGGTAAATACGAATAAATAATCCTAAAGGACCAAACAAAAATAAACTGCTTTTATTCAAATATGATGTAACAATACATGTGTCATCTCTGAACCAAATCATCATCAGAATCATAGAGAAACTCTAATTAAACAAGGTCTGGAGAGCGTTTGTTGTTCTTGATCTTAAGAGAAGTAAGAGAGAAGTGGAATACAAGAGAGGAGTAGGAGAAACAAAGGTTTGGAAAGTTTATCTCACCTAATAAGAATGTGCCAATAGATATCTTTGCAAAGAAGGAGAAAGGGATGGAGTGACATTTCAAATTGATATTTGAACCTCACTATAAGGAGAAAAGAAAATACAAACATACATACACACACTTGCATACAATTGGATAAAGAAATATATTTTATTCAACAGAGAAATCAAAGGAAAAAGTAGAGAAGGAGGAATTTGATTAAGGAGGATAAATTAGATTAAGGGGGGGGATTAGTCCTAAGCAAAATAAATTCTAACTAAGGATGTACAAAAATATTTATAGCTCTTCTTTTGGGGTAGTAAAGAATGAGAAGCTGATGGCATGCCCAACAATTGGGAAATGGATGAACAAGTTGTGATAGTACATAAATATGTTGGAATATCATTGAGCTGAAAGAAATGATGAATGGGATGACTTCAAAGAAACCTGGAAAGACTAATATGAACTGATGCAGAGTAAAGTGAACAGAGCCAAGAGAACAATTTATGTGCTGAAAACATTATAATAAAGACAAACAACTTGGAGAGAATTAGATACTCTTGATCACCATAATAACCAACCAGAGTTCCAGAGGACTAATGATTAAATATGGAACCCCTTCCTTCCTGATAAAGAGGTGAAAGACTCATAATAAGGAATGAAGTATATACTTTTTTGGACATGACCAATTTGGAAATTTGTTTTGTTTGACTATACGTTTTATAACAGAGGTTTTGTTTTTCTTGTGTTTTCTATAATGGGAGAGAGAAAGAAAAGGCAGGGTTTTGCTGATTACATATATATATATATATATATATATATATATATATATATATATATATATATATCGCACCAATACTTAGTATTGATTCTAAGATGGAAGGTAAGGGTTAAAGAAAAAGAATTCAACTACTCTTCACCAAACTCTCCCTCCCATATACCTGTCAATAATGGAGTGAGGTTCCATGTGAATTAATGCAGTCCTCTTCATTGAAAGTCTGAAAGAAGAAGCTGAATGACCACTTCTTTGTAGTAACGTCGTTGTGTTTCAGTCATGCCAAACTCTTCCTGGCTCCATTTTGGGTTTCCTTGGCAAAGATACTGGAGTGGTTTGCCATTCCCTTCCCCAGCTCATTTTTTACTGAGGAACTGAGGCAAACAGGATTAAGTGATAAGCCTTGGATCATACAGCTATCAAGTGCTTGAGAGTAGATTTGAACTTGGGAAGATGAGATTTCTTGGCATCAGGCTTAGCATTCTTTCCACTGTGCTACCTAACTTCCCCTTATGTTACAATTGGGATTCTTTTTTAGGGATTGGTTAGACTAGAAGACACTGAGGTCTATTCCAATTCTAAAATCCTATTATTCTATGATGGATAAGTTGATTTGGGGAAGGGAGAATTAGGGAATTCTTTTTTTTCTCCTCCCACTTACCTTATTACATACATAATGTCAACATGGCTAGACTTTTCCAAGTTAAATAAGCTTCTGCATTCTTTTATTTTTAATAATATGTTTCCCTGTTACACAGAAAGACAATAATATTCTTTTCTTAAGTTCCAGGAGGTAGCTAATTGGCTCAGTGAGCCAGACCTAGAGAGGGAAGTCTTGAGTTCGAATGTGATACTTTCTAGCTGTGTGACCATGGGCAAATCACTCAATCCCCACTGCCTAGCTCTTACCACTCTTTACCTAAGATGGCAGGGATGGGTTTTAAAAAATGAGTACAAAATTTTCTCCCTTCCTCCACCTGCTTTTCCCCTCTGCTTTCCCTGAGATGGAAAACAATCTGATATAGATTTTTCAGGAAACTTCCATATTCTTTAAATGATCAGAAGTTGGGAAAAGTGGAGGAGGCTGAGACATGCTGTTTAATAGTACAGGTCTTCAGATCAGCACTCTCAAATTTCTGAGACTTCAAAACAAATCATTGGTAGAAAGTGCAGAAGGATCTGTCTAAGAGATTGGAACTGTTGTTACACTCCTCCGCAAATCTAAATAAATCCTTTCCATCTGTCCAGGTGACTGAGTGGTCAGGCAGTCAGTTCACTGTCACAATTTTAGAAAGTTCAAATCCAATCCCACTGGATTGTCAAATCTATTTTCTGGGTTGGTAGCTGTACTAGGAGCATTTTCAGAAATCAGTATTGTGGATAAATGAAGAGATCAAGACAATTATATAGAAACAAAGAAAAAGAAGCAGGGAAAAATGATAGAGCATAATGAAAGCATTGTCACTTTTGGAATGCACCAAATATCTGGGAATGAACTTGATATCATTTAGGAAAATAACACAGTATATACAGCACAGGATTTGGAATCAGAAGAACCTGAGTTTTAACTCTGACTCAGCTACTTACTAGCTATGTTTCTGGGTAAATCACTTGATCTCTCTCAGACTCAGTTTCCTTACCTGTAAAATAGAGATATAATAGCACCTGTCTCAAAAGATTTTAAAGGAAAAAATGATATAATATGTGTAAACTGATTTATAAACCTTAAAGTCTTATATGAATGCTAGCCATTACTAAGAATCTAGAATTCTGGGTTATCTTTTTTTTTAACCTTTATGTTCTGTCTTAGAATGAACACACTAAGTATCAATGGTATTAAGTATCAACTAGGTATCACGTATCTAATATGTATTAAGCACTGGAGATACAAAAAAAAAAGGCAAAAGATAGATCCTAATCTCTGGAGTTCACAGTCTAATAGGGAGACAACATGTAAACCATTATGTGCACTATAGTTTCCCGAACCCACGAGAAGCTACAAGGTAGGAAGATAGAAAAAGGATAGAAGTTTTGGATACTGCAAGGGGCATGGCGGAGCCAAGTTAAAGATATGAGATGGCAGAAATGAGTCAGAAAACCAGGCCTCATTGATTATAATGGAGCCACAACAAAACTCTGATCAGTGGACTTCTCAGAAGGCTAATTGCTGTCCAAAGATCCAAATTTAATACCACACAGGTCGGAGACATGATAGAGAAAAGAGAGGTTCCAGGTGAGAGAGATAGAGAAGGAAAGGAATTAAAGATGGAGCTTGGCCAGAGGCCAAGGCCAAGCTCCAGCAAGGACAGGCATCAGTGAGAGCTGAGATCCAAGAGAGCAAGAGGGCGGAGATTGCTGTGGCTCTGTTTTTAATGTCTTTGATATGCAAATATACACGATACATAGGGATGGTTATCATTGGTTAACGACAAGGTATAGGTGTGGTTTATCTTAGCCAGGTGAACACAAAGAAACCTGTTTTCCCGCCTCACCTGGGGGAAGCTGGGGTCAAGGGTCAGAGGCATTCCTAGCCATGCACAAGATTGAGCATGCTCTCTTCTAAGCTACTCTGTACATTCTAACTGTTTCCCTTGTCCCAAGGTAGGGATGGACTGCTACATGCACACAAAAGGAATATCAATATGACAGAGAGACTACCGGAGGACCTATCTTTACATGACCAAGACATTCCATGTAAATTGGAAATTGCACATAAGAGTCAACCCCATTATTTAATAAGTATTTCTTATATAAACATACCTAGGTATTTTATGACTTTTCTTGGACTCATCAGAGCTACCAGCATCACTACTCTTGTACCTTGGGGCCATTATTGTTAACTAAAATATCATTAATGAAACAAAGGAAAGCACTGCTCTGAAGGAGACATGACTTGTTACAAGAGAGAACTCTGGACAAAGACTGACACAAAAGGACTGATGGGTGAGCTAATGTTTGGGACAAAGTGATGTAATGATTCACACTCATGTTTCTCAGAGCCAGAGTGAGAATGACTGGGCAAACTGTTGTGAGACTTAATACCACTTGGGAGAAATGGTGTAGATTTAGCATATGACTACAATTTTTTATTTTACATATTTTTCTGCCTTTATTTTTGATTGCTAACCAATCATATATACCTAAATTTGCATAATTAAGTTCACCTAAAATGAGATCCTTCTGTAGATGACAATAGATATGGGGGATAGCTAGTCCGAGGACTAGCTATCCCCCATATCTATTCTACCTTTTTTTGAGTCTGAAGTTCTGTGAATTTAGTACTTTAGACTGGTTAGCCTGTCCTAACTTTGGTAGAATATGTGTTTTATGCAGAATCCAGATTTTATGCTTTATTCTTTTCTTTCTTTATTCCTTCTTCTAAAAAATTTTTTTTGAAATTAAACTAAAAATCCCTATTTTGCCAGATTAGAAGTGAAAAAGTCACTTCTAGACCTAGTCACACTCAGATTGGTATAGGAACTTTGACTTGCCTCATTTCCATCTTGGGTCAGCTTACCCCTCCTTGGGCAGCCTAGTGGCCCATTGGGGATCATCTTATAGATGCTAGACTTCATGTGAACACTCACTGAAATTCAGAATTCCCAAGGTTAAGTTATCCACTAGTGTTAGTTTCTTCTGAGAGAAAGGGTTAAGGGGACACACTGTCATGCTCAATATATGCTTTATTTTCTTAGCTGAGCTCAACTTGGATTTGAATACTGCTTTGCCACTTATGACTTAAGTGACCTTGAACAGGCATGTCACTTAGCCCTTCTAGTCCAAAATTTTCTCATCTGCAAAATGAAGAGGTTGGACTAGATGGCATCTGAGGTCCTTTCCCTCTCTCCATCAATGATCCTACTAAAAACAAAACCTCAATACTTTGTAAGCAACAATAAGGTAACTAGTATAGATAAAACTATAATCCTAGATGCTTCCAATATGAATTTTTATTTAATTTTTTCTCTTTTTGGTCTTGCTACTGGCCCAAATCTTTCTACTTTCACTACTATGGAAGTTAACTTTGAGGCAATTCTCAAGAATTATAATCAATTTTGTTTAATTCACCATGAAGGAATAGGTATCAATCTTTCCTTTAATGCTGAAAAACTTAACCCTTAAAATAAGTGACAAGAAATTATGTCTCAAATGTGAATTTTTATTTAACTTTTTTTCCTTTTTGTTGTCTTTCTACTTGGAAATTAACTTTGAGATAATTCTCAAAGCACACTCTTGATTATGACTCAGGAATCATACTCTCATTTGTTTAATTCACTAGGTCTGAATCCATGTTCATTTTCCCTTTCATGCTGGGAGGACCTAGTTGAGGTCATCATCACCTCTCATCTATACAACTAAGATTCTAAATGTTCTTCCTGCCTCTGGCTATTCTCTTTCCTAATCCAGCCTCCACACAGCTCCCAAACTGATACACCGAAAGTATAGGTATGGTCATATGAGCCTCAGTGGCTCCCTCTCTTCTGTTTGGTATTTAAAGTCCTTAATTTGGCTCCAAACTCTCTCTCTATCTCTCTCTCTCTCTCTCTCTCTCTCTCTCTCTCTCTCTCTCTCTCTCTCTCTCTCTCTCTCTCTCTCTCTCTCTCTCAGCTTCTTTTACATTACTCCCCATTACATACCATATGTCCCAGTCAAACTGAACTATTTGATGTTCTCTAAATTTAGAATTAATATCCCACCTTCATGCCTTGACCTAAGCTGTCCTCCATGTCTAGAATTCTTTCACTCCTCCCCACTGCCTGCTGAAATCTCTAGCTCCCTTCAAAGTTTGGTTCAAACCCTGACTATTAGACGAAACCTTTTCTGATTTTCCCAAGTCATTCTTGTTCATCCTTTCCCTAAAATTAGTATATATTTTTATTTATCTTTAAACATGGTGTTTCCTCACCCATAAAATCCTTTGCGAGGATGAAATGTTTTTATTTTTTGTCTAGAAGACCATATGGGGCATAATAATTGTTTAATAAAAGCTTGTTAAAATGAATTTAATTGAATTTAAATGAATCTTTTTGTTAAAATTGTTTAAATGAATTGAATATCTATTTTGTGTGTCCAGTACATGGGAAATACAAATGTGGTATAAAGCATGGCCCCTATAGTTTATTCTCCACCTGAGCAGACCAAAATTACATCACCTTCAGATACACATTACACCATATAATCACTGAGATCCATTCCATTGCAATAATTCTATTATTCAATGAGCTAAGAAACACTGGATACTTCTAGCAAACCTCAGGATTGAGTCAGCCAAGTTGGCCCATTAAAAATAATTTTTAATAAACATTTTCATGTTTACAATAACAAAACCAGTCTGCCCATTATATTGACCTTGTTAAAAAATAACCTCACTGTACCTTCTCCTTGTCAAAGCCAATCTGGAATGTGCTCATGGCTAAGCACATTTAGAGAATACATCAATAAGCTTGGAAACATCCAGAGGACAATCATGAGCATGGTGAAGGGCCTTGGGGAATAGCTGAAGAAACTAGTAAATATTTCACCAGAAGAAGACTAACTGAGACATGGTAACTGTCTTTGAGTACTTGAGAAGCTGTCACGTCAAAGCAGGATTAAACTTGTTCTACTTGGCCCCAGAGGGAAGATCCAGGAACAAAGGCAAATTTGGATTTATAGGAAAACTTTTCTAACAGGATGCAACTTCCAAAAGTAGGATGAGCTACCTCAGGGTATGATTGACTCCTTCTATTTTTTTTATAAAGTTTATAAAGCACTTTATAAAGTTTATAAAGCACTTACTATGTTCCAGGCTCAGTGTTAAGCACTTTATAATTCTCTCATTTGACCCTCAGTAAAAAAAACAAAACAAAAACTGGGATGTAGACATTATTGTTATCCCCAATTTATAGTTGAGGAAACTGAGGCAGACAGAAAGTTAGTGACAGGATCAAGGTCATACTGGTCAAGCTGGTAAGTATCTGAATCTGGATTTAAATACATCTTCTTGACCGCTGGCTCCATATTCTTTCCACTTTCCTAGCAAGAGGTCTTCAAACAAGAGCTAGTTCT
The DNA here is from genome assembly GCF_027887165.1 of Monodelphis domestica. Taxonomy (NCBI): domain Eukaryota; kingdom Metazoa; phylum Chordata; class Mammalia; order Didelphimorphia; family Didelphidae; genus Monodelphis; species Monodelphis domestica. The sequence continues at coordinate 341,795,353 of NC_077228.1, read as the reverse complement.
CGTTAGGATTGTAGAAGGGGTGCTTGCTCAGGGATGGCTTGGACTAAATGAATGTTGAGGTTTCTTCTGCTGCTGAAATTCTATAATCTGGAATCAGACTACCTCCCATCCCCATGGGTGGAGAAGAAAGACAAATGGCCCTACTTTGCTTCCCTAGGATGACCTAGGGACACGGTGTGCAGCATCGCCTAGATCCACAACCATCCTTACCATGACCATTCCCCACACTCGTGTCCATACACATCTTCAGGCTTCCTCACTCCCTTCTCACCTATACCTAAAACCTTCCACACAGTCATAGCCTTCGTCACCAAACACACACACACACACACACACACACACACACACACACACACACACACACAGTCTTCCACTCCACCACTAACACACACACACAGCCTTTTCTCTGGGACGTGATGTGGTCCAGCAGAAGCCCTGGCTCTCCTCTGATGCTTACCTTGAGTAAATCACTTCCCTTCCCTCTATCTCATGTTCTTCATCTATAAAAATGGTTGTCTGAGAAGACCTCATAGGTATCTTTCCTCTGGATGGCACAGTGGATAGAGTGTTGGACCTGATGTTGGAAAGATGAGTTCAAATACACCTTCTGAATACTAACTAGCTGGTATGACCCTGGGCAAATCCTTTAAAGTTCTGTTTATTTCAGTTTCCTCATCTCTAAAATGGGAATATTAAAAGCACCTACTTCCCAGGGTTCTTATGAGGATAAAAGGAGATCATAATTGTAAAGTGCTTTGTAAACCTTAAAGCATGACATAAATGCTAGCTATTATTATGATTCCAGGTGTGTAATTAGAAATCTTGTACCCTGGGACTTCATTTCTCAGCACCCCACTCTCTTCCTGTCAGTACATACTGATCTAGGCAGGATATACATTCTGTGTAGTTCCACCTTTCTCTCTCTTCTCTTCCTGACATGGCTTTGGTGTGGTGGTTCTTTTATTTGTTTTTTCTTTGAAATTTTTATTTAATTTGATGATTTAGAATATTTTTCCAAGGTTACAAGATTCATGTTCTTTCCCTCCCTTCCCCCACTCCCTTCCCATATCTGATGGTAATTCCACTGGGTTTAACATGTGTCATTGATCAAGATCTACTTCCATATTATTAATATTTGCACTACAGTGATCATTCGGAGTCTACTTTACCAGTCATAGCCCCATTGACCCATCTGGTCAAGCAGTTGTTTTTCTTCTTGGTTTCTTTTCCCACAGTTCTTCCTCTGCATGTGGATAGCTTTCTTTCTCGTATGTCCCTCTGAATTGTCCTGGATCATTGCATTGCTGCTAGTAGAGAAGTCCATTACATTCGATTATGCCACAGTATATCAGTCTCTGTGTACATTGTTCTCTTGGTTCTGGGGAGCAGTTCTTTTAAACAGGCAAGGAGAGCTTAGGCACGTGGTTTTATTTTGTTAAATAATTACCTTTTTATTCCTTTACTTCAAGTGATTATTAATAAATCTTATAAAAATATAATACTTGGAGTATTTGAATATTAATTTTATTTTTAATTGAAATTTTTCTTTAATTAATTAAACATATTTTTCTTTGATTACATGATTCATGTTCTCCCCCTTCCCTCAACCCCTTTCTTGCATAACCTATGCAATTTCACTGGGTTTTACTTGTGTAAAGTAAAGATCAAGACCTATTTTGGATATTAATTTTAATCTTACACAGAACTAGATCTGTGACTGACCAGCTAGCCATTAAAACATACCTAGGGGCAGCTGGGTAGCTCAGTTGATAGAGTTCCAAACCTAGAAATGAGAGATAATGGGTTCAAATCTGATTTTAAACATTTCATAGCTGTGTGACTGTGGGCAAGTCATTTAATCCCAGTTGCCTAGCCCTTACTGCTCTTCTGCCTTAGAAATGAAACTGAGCATTGATTCTAAGACAGAAGGTAAAGGTTTAAAAAAATGCATAGTTTTCTCTGCCACAACTAACACTGTCTTCCCTGCCTCTGCTGACACAAATATACACAAAGTTTTTTCTACTTCCACATACATATCAGCAAGTCCTGCTCTACTGCCATGAACACATACAGCCTACTTTCCTCACCACCAGCTCCACTCAAGCACACATATACACTACCTTTTGCTCCATCACTATTCCATATTTTTCTTGTTTTTTTAGTTGCTAGATAATGGTTTTAATTTCTTTGGAACAATACTGTTTGATGCTAAATGCTTATAAAGCACCCAGAGTGGTAGACATAATTAGGGAATTAATATTACTCCCATCTGTTCAACCATATAAAAAGCAACTTCAGAACATTTCCAGAAATCCACAATTTAAAAGGTACGGGGAGAGACCACTAATTAAACTAGAATTTCCTAGTCAAGCACTCGTAATTCAAGTATCAGAATCTCCCACACATGTATAGAGGTCAGAGTATAGTCCAAGAATATATATATATACATACACACACACACACACACACACACACACACACACACACACACACACACACACACACACACATACAGATATACACATACTCTTTAGGATTACTAAAGTCACCAGTTCTATTCTTATGCCACCTTATATTGCCCTAACTTATCAGCAAAGGAAATGTTGCCTGCTGGGCATTTCACATAGAATCTCCTTGATAATCTCTCACTGGAGCATCCCCTTTCTAGCACGGCTTTAAATGCTATCCTCTTCTACGTGGAGGCTCTCCAGAATGTCTAGCATTTCCCCCATGAACAGTACAATTGGTTTTATTTCATAATTCTTCTCTAAGACAGACTCACTAATTGATTACCATCTTAAGCCATATGTATTTTGCCTTAATTATTATGAATTCATCCTAGCCATTTTGTTCCTCTTTGGAACTGAAATGAATAATGGGGAAACATAAGCTTTTAGCACCACCATCTGGAAGCATGGGGCTTTCAAGCAAGAGAGGATACAACTTCTTGCTCATTAGACGCGGAGACAACATTGAGATTAGGGGAAGAACAACCAAGGAATATCATTCAACCACAATCATGCTGTCTATAATTTAGAAAATTCAAAGGAGCTAAAGCTGTGTGATTTCATGTACTGTTGGACCTTGGGACACTGAAGCCAAAATCAATTCATTATTCCCTTATCACTGAGGATTTCTCAATCTTTACTGTGTTCTTCTTTCATACCTGTTTTCTCATCTAAATAAATTCTGACCCAGCTGGGAATAAAGTAGTTGCTCAGGTAAGAGACAGGAAAACATCCAGAAAGCCCTATCTCTTTATTTCCCAATTAAATTTGCAAATAATCATATGGCTTGATTACTGACTATTCTAGCTTCATATATTTCTGGTTTTTTTAATACTTTCCTTCACAGCTTTTTCCTGTCAGGTCTATGGCTTCTAAGAATGATATATAAAAACAAAAAATATTGGTGGTTTACTATAAAACTATTAAGATATGGTAAAATCTCAGAGACCTAGCCCTTAATTAAAAGGTTGTAAGAGACATTATCGCGGCAGAGTGGTGGCGTAGAGGCAGCAAACATTCAGACCTCTGAAAACCCTTCCTTACTAATTACAAACTAAATGCTCCCAGGAGTCTGAAAATCAAACCTAACAACAAGACAGAGCAAAGGAACCCTCCTGCTGGATTCAACTTAAAAAGTATGCCCCCCCCCCAAAAAAAGCCTGAATTCAAAACACTTGGATTTAAAGGGAAGGAAGAAGGAAGGTCCCAGGCCCCACCCCCACCTAGAGTGTTAAGCCTCCAGTGGCAGCTGGAAACTCTGGGTGGGCAAAGGTGCTGTTCTGGAAGGATTACCTTGCAGGCAAAGCTGTGCCAGGCTCACAGCATCGAACACAGGTAGTATGGAAGCATATAGAGAAATATTCAGAGCACAGAGTGGGCAGCAGTTGCAGCAGCAGAGACACTCCATATTGCCCCCCCTCCTTCCTGAGGTTTTGGCCTCAGGGAGCATCTAGCAACCAAGCTAGACTTAATCCCATCAAAGCCTTCAGAGGGCAGGGAAGCTCAAGCTCCAACACTGCTCCCCCACAGACTGCTGGACTTAATCCCATCAAAGTCTCCAATGAACAGGGAAGCTCAAGTTCCAACACCCCTCCCCCACAGGCTGCACTAAGAGATTTACTGACAAAACTCCAAGGTTGAAGATTGAAAGAAAAGTCCAAAACCACGCAAAAAATGAGAGGAGCAAGAGCTCAGGCAACTACAGGGAGTAAAGAAGGTGTAAATATGAGCAAACAACAGAAAAAGAAAAAAGAAATTAAAATTGACAGCTTCAATACAGGCAATGAACAAAGAGCAAATGGAGCAGAGAAGGAGGAGGGAGCACCAAGCAAAAAAAAACAGAAAACACAGTGAATTTGGATACAGGCTCTAGAAGAACTCAAAATACAATTCAAAACACAATTAGGAAAGGTTGAAGACACTGGAAAAAAAAAACTTAACAACTAAGATAAGCCATCTGGAAACACAAGCACTTGAACTAAAACAAGAAAATAGTGTCTTGAAAGCCAAAATCAACCAGCTTGAAAATGAGGCAAAGGAGATGAATTATGAGGCAAGGAAACTGAAAAATTAGGTAAAGGAGATGAAAGATGAGGCAAAGAGAATGAAAGATGAACTCCAAAGAAAATCAGACCAGAAGGAGAAGGATAACCAAAAATCCAGGGATGAAATCCAGTCTTTAAGAGCCAGAATATAGCAACTAGAATCAAGTGATTTCACAAGGCAGCAAGACACTATAAAACAAAATCAAAAGAATGAAAAAATTGAGGAAAGTATGAAGCACCTCATTCACAAAACAGAAGATTTAGAAAATTGTTCCAGGAGAGACAACTTAAGAATCATTGGTCTACAAGAAGACCATGATAAAAGAAAAGGCCTGGACATCATACTACAGGAAATTGTCCAAAGAAACTGCCCCAATATTCTAGAACAAGAGTGAAAAGTGGAGATTGAAAGAATCCACAGATCACCTCCTGTACTTAATCCCAAACTGACAACACCCAGGAATGTTATAGCCAAATTCAAGAATTATCAGACCAAGGAAAAAATATTACAAGCTGCTAAGAAAAAGCCATTCAGATACCATGGAACCACAGTGAGGATAACACAGGATCTGGCTGCATCTACACTGAAGGACCAAAAGGCATGGAATGTGATAATCTAGAAAGCAAGGGAACTAGGTCTACAGCCAAGAATCAACTACCCAGCAAAACTGACTATATTCTTACAGGGGAAAGTATGTTCATTTAACAAAATAGAAGAATTCCAAGCATTTGTAAAGAAAAGACCAGACCTGAACAGAAAATTTGAGGTTCAAGCACAGAACTCAAGAGAATCATCAAAAGGAAATTTTAAATGAGGGGGAAAAGAAAAAAAAAAACCTTTTTTAAGAGACACAATAAGTTAAAATGATATGTATCTCTATAAGAAAAGAAGTTATTGGTAACTCTTAAAAATTGTTATCACCTGGGCAGCTAGAAGAATTACACTTAGAGTGAACAGTGACAAACTGCATAGGATGAAATGCCAAGACAAAAATATGTATATAGATATATGTATGCATAAATACATATATGTGTGTGTGTGTGTATATATATACATATATATATATACACACATATATATACAACTAGAGCTAAAAATAAGAGGTTACTACTAAAAGAAATGGGAGAAGAAACAAAAGGGGGTAGATTTATATGTCACAAAGAAGCTCATAGCAGGAGGGGGGAGAACATTGACACACCAGAAGTGTAAAGAGGTTGGAGATAGGAAATACTCAACTCTTACATGCATTGAAATTGACTCAAAGAAGGAAGAACAATCCAATCCATTGGGGAAGAGAATTAATTTGTACCCTAAGTAGAAGGGTAACAAACAGACTGGTGGGGAGGGAAGCAGTACAAGGGAGAGGGTGGGGATAGTTTAAAAAGACTGTAAAGAAAATAAGGGGGGAATGAGAAGGGATGGGGTAGAAAGGGAAGGAAAATAAGGGTGGGAATTAGGGGAACTGATTAAAAACAAAACACTGATGTAGAAGGAAATAGTGAAAGAAGAAAAGGCAGGACTAGGAGTAGAAATCAAAATGCTGGGAAATACACAGCTGGCAATCATAACTCTGAATGTGAATGAAATGAACTCACCCATAAAATGCAAGTGAATAACAGAGTGGATTAGCATCCAAAACCCTACCATATGCTGTCTGCAGGAAACACACATGGGGAAGGTAGATTTGCATAGGGTAAAAGTAAGAGGACGGAGTCAAATCTATTGGGCATTAACTGATAAAAAGAAGGCAGGACTCACAATCATAATATCTGACAAAGTCAAAGTAAAAATAAATCTAGTTAAAAGAGATACAGAAGGTAATTACATCCTGATAAAAGGCAGTATAGACAATGAGGAAATATCAGCACTCAACCTGTATGCACCAAATGGCATAGCATTCTAATTTCTAAAGAAGAAACTAGAGGAGCTCAAGGAAGAAAAAGATAGAAAAACTATACTAGTGGAAGAACTGAACCTTCCTCTATCAGTACTAGATAAATCAAACCACAAAATAAATAAGAAAGATAAGAGAAGTGAATGAAATCTTAGAAAAATTAGAGTTAGTAGATATGTGGAGAAAAATAAATAGGGACAAAAAGGAATACACCTTCTTTTCAGAAGTACATGGTACACTCACAAAGACTGACCATATATTAGGGCATAAAAACATTGCAAACAAGTGCAAAAGAGCAGAAATAATAAGTGCAACCTTCTCAGATCACAATGCAATGAAGATAATAATTAGTAAGGGTACATGGAGAGGTAAATAAAAAAATAATTGGAAATTAAACAATACGATTCTCCATAATCGGTTAGTTAAAGAAGAAAGCATAGAAAAATAACTTCATTGAAAAAAATAACAGTGATGAAACATCCTTTCAAAATCTACGTGATACAGTCAAAGCAGTAGTATTAGTAGTAGTCTCTCAGTAACCGAGGATGACGATTGTCTTTGTGCGTTTTCATCTACCATAGATGAGTGTGCACAAAGACACTTGTGCGTGAAGGAGATTTAAGTGGAAAAGTCGATGCACAGAGACAGTCCCACTCTCTCGGCATTGGAAGCCTGGGTCCAGTGGCACAAAAAGTCGTTACACCTGGAGACTGCCTCAGCTGCATTGGATGGCCATGTTGTCTTTTGTGCTCCAACACACCCTAAGCACTCCACAGTGCTTTGCTGCATCGCCATCTCAGCCACTGAACCTTCTTATTGGTTTCTTCCATCTGTTCAGCCGAAGCAGTCTTCACATGCTGGGTGAGCAAAGCCTTAGTTCACCAGGGGTCGACAACCCAATGGCTACCCTCACAAGGTTTAGCCAGCCTGTCAAAGCCATTGCCCGGGGTGTGGCCGCTGCCACATGCTAGTAGCTACTGGGAGCCACAAGTGAGAGCTGGGTGTCAGTCAAAGCAGTACACAGGGGGAAATTTATATGCTTGAGTTCATATATTAGCAAACTAGAGAGGGCAGAGGTCAATGAATTGGGCATGCAAATTTAAAAACTAGACAGTGAACAAATTAAAAATCCTCAGATGAAGGTCAAATTAGAGTTCCTAAAACTCAAAGAAGAAATTAATAAAATTGAAAGTCAAAGAATTATTGATTTAATAAATAAGACTAAAAGCTGGTACTTTGAAAAAACAAATACAATAGACAAAGTACTGGTCAATCTAATTAAATAAAGGAAAGAAGAAAACCAAATTGATAGTATCCAATATGAAAAGGGAGACCTCACCTCTAATGAAGAGGAAATTAAGGCAATCATTTAAAACTATTATGCCCAATTATATGGCAACAAATATGGCAATCTAGGTGATATGGATGAATATTAACAAAAATATAAATTGCCTAGACTAACAGAGGAAGAAATAGACTATCTAAACAACCACATATCAGAAAAAGAAATTAACAAGCCATCAAAGAACTCCCTAAGAAAAGATCCCCAGATCCAGATCAATTCACAAATGAATTCTACCAAACATTCAAAGAACAACTAATCCCAATATTATACAAACTATTTGACAGAATAAGCAAAGAAGGAGTTCTACCATATTCCTTTTATGACACAAATATGGTACTGATTCCAAAGCCAGGCAGGTCAAAAACAGAGAAAGAAAACTATAGACCAATCTCCTTAATGAATATAGATGCAAAAATCTTAAATAGGATACCAGCAAAAAGACTCCAGCAAGTCATCATGAGGGTTATTCACTATGACCAGGCAGGATTCATACTAGTAATGCAAGGATGGTTCAATATTGGGAAAACCATCCACATAATTGACCATATTAACAAGCAAACCAACAAAAATCACATGATTATCTCAATAGATGCAGAAAAAGTCTTTGACAAAATACAGCACTCATTCCTATTGAATACACTAGAAAGTATAGGAATAGAAGGGCCTTTCCTAAAAAGAATAAACAGTATATATCTTAAACCATCAGCAAACATCATCTGCAATGGGGACAAACTAGAAGTCTTCCCAATAAGATCAGGAGTGAAACAAGGATGCCCATTATCACCTCTATTATTTAACATTGTATTAGAAATACTAGCAGTAGCAATTAGAGAAGAAAAAGAAATTGAAGGTATTAAAATAGGTAATGAGGAGACTAAGCTGTCACTCTTTGCAGATGATATGATATTCTACTTAAGGAACCCCAAAGAATCAACCAAAAAGCTAATTGAAATAATCAACAACTTTAGCAAAGTTGCAGGATACAAAATAAACCTACATAAGTTGTCAGCATTTCTATATGTCTCCAACACATCTCAGCAGTAAGAATTAGAGAGACAAATTCCATTTAAAATCACAGTAGACAGTATAAAATACTTAGGAATCTATCTGCCGAGACAAACACAGGAACTATGAACACAACTACAAAACACTCCACATAATTAAAACTAGATCTAAACAATTGGAAAAACATTGATTGCTCATGGGTGGGATGAGCTAACATAATAAAAATTACCATCCTACCCAAATTAATTTACTTATTTAGTGCCATACCCATTGAACTACCAAAAAACTTTTACTGAATTAGAAAAAACCATAACAAAGTTCATTTGGAAGAACAAAGGATCAAGGATATCCAGGGAAATCATGAAAAAAATGCAAAGAAAGGAGGCCTTGCAGTCCCAGATCTCAAACTATACTATATAGCAATGGTCATCAAAACAATTTGGTGCTGGCTAAGAAACAGAAAGGAGGATCAGTGGAACAGACTTGGGATAAGTGACCTCAGCAAGATGGCCTATGATAAGCCCAAAGATCCCAGCTTTTGGGACAAAAATCCACTATTTGATAAAAACTGCTGGGAAAATTAGAAGACAGTATGGGAGAGATTAGGTTTGGATCAACATCTCACACCCTACACCAAGAATGGGTGAATGACTTGAATATAAAGAAGGAAACTATAAGCAAATTAGGTAAACACAGAATAGTATATATGTCAGATCTTTGGGAAAGGAAAGACTTTAAAACCAAACAAGAGCTAGAAAAAATCGCAAAATGTAAAATCAAGAATTTTGATTACATCAAATTAAAAAGGTTTTGTACAAACAAAACTAATGCAAACAAAATTAGAAGGGAAGCAACAAATTGGGGGGAAAATGTAACAAAAAACTGACAAAAGTCTAATTACTCAAATAAATCTAAATAAAGCTAAATCACTTGTACAAAAAAATCAAGCCATTCCCCAATTGATAAATGAGCAAGGGACATGAATAGGCATTTTTCAGATAAAGAAATCAAAACTATCAACAAGCACCTCCCCCTTATAATGACTAAAATAAATTTATCTTTCTAGGTTTTTCTTGATTCTTATGTTTGCATTTCAAAATCCTAGTCAGTACTGATGTTTTTATCAGACATGCTTGAAAATCTTCTACTCCACTAAAGATCCATTTTTTTCTTATAGGATTATACTCAGCTTTTCAGAATAAAGTATTCTTGGTTGTAAAAAAAAAAAAGGTGGTAAGAGAGGTGCAAAGAGAGGAAGACGATCCCATTGAAAAATTCACTATGATCAGTGGACATTCTGTGGAAAGGGGGATTAGTTGGAGAGAATGGAAGGATTAAAAATAGTGTCACATTTACTATTAATTTACTTTCAAGCTCCTGGGAACACTTAGGCTGGAATCTCTTGGAAGTGAACATACATGTCATTCTTCAAATAATGTTTCCATTGCTATTTATAATGTTCTCTTGGTTCCATTTATTTCACTCTTCATAATTTCATGTAGATCTTTCCATTTTTTTAAATTAACCTGCTCATCATTTCTTATGACACAGTCGTATTCTACCATGATCATATACCACAACCTGTTTAGGCATTCCCCTATTGATGGACATTCCCTCGATTTCCAGTTCTTTGCCACCACAAAAAGAGCTGCTATAAATATCTTATAACATATAGGTTCATTTCTTGGAATCTCTAGCTCCCTGTAAGGCTGACTTCAAATGCAACCTTATTCTGAATTTCCTTCCTCTAGAGGAATGTGAGCTGCTTGAGGGCAGGAATTATCTCACTTTAATTTTATATCCCCAGCATCTACCACAGTACCTGGGGAATAAATGATAATAAATGCTTTTTGGTTCATTGACTGATTGGCAATGATTTGGGCAAAACATAGTAAACAAAATCATCCTCCCTCTTCAAATCCTCTCTCTTCTATTTCAGCGTCTCCATCCACATTTGCTGATTGACAAATTATTTAATTTTTTTTTGTTTCTAGAAGAGATCATAGGAATAAAAAAATATAAGAATTAATTTTTCTCATTTGAAATTTTGATTGATCTAGGAAACAGATTTTAATTGTCAACCAACCAGAATGCATCTGATTGACTTCCTTTTTATTATGTTCCCATGAAATCCTCTTCTGATGGCTCATCATTGTGGAGATGACCCTGGATTCTTGCTTGCTATGCCAGAGAAGCCCAAGTCCTAGAAAGTCCTACCAAGCTAGAAAAGCTTCAGGTATAATTCCAGGAACAGTCTGTATCTCTGCCATATGAAAATCAGCCATAAAGAAAGCTATAAAGAAAATCATATTCTTGAGTTCAATTCCATCCTCAGACACTTACTAATTCAGTGATTCTAGGTAAGGCATGTTACCCTTTTTGCCTCAGTTTCCTCATCTGTGAAATGAGTTGAAAAAGGAAATGGCAAACTGTGCCAGTGTCTTTGCCAAGAAAACCCCAAATGGGGTCATGAAGAGATAGACATGATTGAACAACAAGAACAAAAAAAGGTCTCTTCCAGGTCCACATCTGTGATTCTATGATCTCGTAAGGTATGAAAGAGGATGTGATTCTTAGAAATCATAAGATCATAAAAGTTAACTGAAATGAGAAGGACCCATGCCATCCTATTGCCACGTTTTATAAATGATGAAAGTTGAGACTCAGGTAAGTTACATAGAAGATCACAAAGGGAATAAGCATCAGAAGTGAAATTTGACCTCTTTCTACTATGTCAAGTAAGTTCCCAGGTGAAGATAAGGTAGATTAGATCATTGATGTTGCTAGAAAAATTACACTACAAATCCAATTTATTAAGTATTAATTAAATGTGTCAGGGATATATACTCAAAAGCAAAATCAGTAGAACATGTATACAGATAAATCAACATAAAGTTAAAGAAAGGGATTTAGAACTATGATTTCATTGATGTAGGGAGCACCCAAATTCCTCTACTGCAGGTCAGTAACTTCTCTGAAACCTATGTGGTTGTTGTTCAGTCATTTATGTCTTATCTGACTCTTCATGACCCCATTTTGGGTTTTCTTAGCAAAGGTATTGGAATATTTTGCCATTTCCATCTCCAGCTCATTTTGCAGATGAGGAAACTGAAACAAACAGGGTTAAATGGCTTGACCAGGGTCATATAGCTAGTAAGTGTCTGAGGTCAAATTTGAAATTAGGAATATGAATCTTCCTGCTTCCAGGCCCAGGATTCTATCCATCATGCCACCTAGCTGTCTTAGAGAATTAATAGGCTAGAGTACTATAAGGTAAGATGACTTTCCCAGGGTCACACAGCCAGTTTCTATCAGAAGTAGTACTTGAACCTAATTCTTCCTGGCCAGCTCTCAATGACAGCATTCTAATCTTTATATATAATGTAATTTCAAGGGAAGTTTCTGTAGGAGGGGAGTTCATATAGGAAGAACCACCTGAGCTATACTTTAAAAAAAGAAAAGGACCCTAAGAGAATAAATAGATTTTTGGATTAATTTTTATAACTCCCAGGAAAATCTAAGTGAAATTTCAGATCAATTTCATGAATTTGAAATATCTTATTGTGACTTCATCATATATACTTATCTGGTATTAAAATGTAGAGAATGCTGACATGGTAATCACTTTGAGAACATAACTTGTAATAAACAAATTATTGGGAACATTTTCAGAAGAGTATAAGAAAGATATTTTCTTCTATTTATGCAAACTCAATTTATGACATATTGACACTGATGGATAGGATTTTATAGGGAATTATATATAAGCACAAAATGTCTAAAATGGAATATCAGATTAAGCACAAAATTGTCATATCATTTGGATGAAAACATAGAAATGGATATCTTAAAATAAGAAAGATCTTATATAGTAGCTCAGTTTTTCTCCTACCGGAGCTGAAAAAAAAAAAAAGAAATCATTGGTTCCAAACAAGTTAAGCCTCCCAAATGCTTTTTTTCCACTGAGCTCCCAAATAGCCCTAACTCAAGGTATGAAACTATAGGATCATAGATTTATATATGGATTGGACCACTTGTCTCAGAGTTGATGAAATTGAGGCAAAGAGTGGTTACTTGAATTCCCTGAGATCAGAGCCAGAATTTTAACCCAAATCCTTGAGTAACAAATCCTATACTTTCCACTCTGACACCTACTACAAAAATTAAAAACAAATTGAAGAAACCACACTTACTGAGCTTTAACTAAGAAGAGGCAATGCAGCTTATAGCAAAGTAATGATAAAGATAAACCTAAGACAGGGCACAATGAGCATAGACACTTTGTCAACAATTTGATGGATGATCATATGAAATATCACCAAAAGTGGGATTAAGAAAAGTAGGTATGTTTACAAAAAATGGAGCCCTCTTCCTCAAGGCCTTCATAAAATAGACCCATCTGCTTTGGTTTAAATTAAATAACATGAAACCCTTGTAGAAAATTAAGTAAGGCATGGCTTAGCTCAAATCCTACAGCATCCCTCAGAAGGATAGCTATTCATTTCTCAGACCCAAAGCTGTAATTCAAAATGGTATCCATACCTGAGTTTCTTCCCTTTTCCTCTCAACTTTACTGAATGAGAAAAGGAATGGTTTACTTTGAAATTTGTCAACTTATGTACCCAGTGACACTGATTTTCTTCTCTTAATCCTTATAGCATGTCATCTTCCATCCAATCCAGAGACTAAAAGAATGTCTATTGTTGTCTTATAAAAGGTAAAAATAGAGGAATGTGAGGATATAAAACAACTCAGTAGGAGCACCTATTGGAATTTCATTGTCCAAAAGAAGAAAACATGTTGGTACTTCTTATTAGTGCAAAAGTCAGGAGCAACAAAGATGAGTTCAAATCTCTGGGGTTTTATTTAAGGAAATCTAAAGCCAGGTTAATTTCCCTATAGATATAGCATATGCCACCACCACCCCCCTCCCCCCAAGCTATTGTTGCATCAAAGGCTAAAGCAAAAAAGTGATTCCTGTAGTCCAGGCAAGGGGGTTGAACACATCATCCTAAATAACAAAAAAGACACCTATAGTTTGAGTAAGTTGGTAAACTGATAAGACTATTTCTCTCTTCTTTCTCTTTCTATCTCTCTCCCTGTCTTTTTCTCTCTGTTTCTCTATCTCTCTCTGTCTCTCTCTGTCTCTCTCTGTCTCTCTCTGTCTCTCTCTCTGTCTCTCTCTCTGCCTCTCTCTCTCTCTCTCTCTCTCTCTCTCTCTCTCTCTCTCTCTCTCTCTCTCTCTCTCTCTCTCTCTCTCTCTTCCCCCCCTCATCATCCCCATGCCATTCCAACTCTCCCCTCTCTGTCTATCTATGTCTGTTTCTCTTTATCTTTTATATTCTCTTTATCTTTGTCTCTCAGTCTTTGATTTTGTCTCTGTCTATCTCTCCATCTCTATTTCTCTGTGGAAATGTTTTCTAATGTGGTTATTGCCAGTGGAGACAGTGCAATTGTTTTCAGGTAATTACAGAAAATAGCAAACAGAAACAAAGAATAACATTTTTATACAGAAACCCTGTCTACTCTTCAAGCCAATATTCTTCTATTCTAGTTTATTTTAGAAACAGACATATTTTCTCTTTTGCCTTTGTCCAAAACACAGTTAGAGATAGGAAGAGGGACCAAACCTGTGATTTCATTGATATAGAGAATATTCAGATGTGGAAATTTCCTCTACCAATGCAGATCAACACCTTTTCTATGATTTACACCAAGTGTTCCAGAAGTCTTAGTGCACTCACACACTTCCTAGTGGTGCAACCCTAGTCAAGTCACTTTACCCCCATTGCCTACCCCTTATCACTCTTCTTTCTTAGAACCAATAAACTGTATTGATTTTAAGAGGGAAGGTAGGGTTTTTAAAAAGATAGTACAAATTTAAATGTTAAAAGCTTAAGTCTGCACTAGATTTTGGGAACATCCTTTATTTTTAGATAGTTGCCTAGTGCAGTGGTGTCAAACTCAATCAGGAATCTCTGTGGGTTGTATATTAACTTAGAAAACCATAAATTTGCATGTCTATATTGAATTATATTTTTACTTATATTGTTAAATGTTTCCCAATTACAGTTAACCTGGTTCAAGCCCAAGTTTAACACCTCAGGTTTAATACTCTAAGAAGTTAATAAATTACTTCCCCAGGATTAAAAAGCCAGTACATAGTAGAGGAAAAACTAAAATCTTGGTCTTCTTATCTCTGAGGACAGCTCTCTTTGCATTATTCTATACTAACATAAAAAATCTAGTATATATTCAATAATGGATCTATGTCATGTGAGAATTTATTTTTCATGTATTCTATTAATTCCCATATATATTAGAGAGAACTTCTGTGTATTCCTGTGTCTGTGATCTGAACCAGAGATACCATCTAGTCTTCTGCTTTTTTGCATTATCTTTGTCCTTGGGAATGCCAAAGAATGTCTTCCTTTTTAACAAATTTTGTTAATAAATGAAGAAGAGAAGAAATATTTTTCTGGCTTATGTGCAAAACTTCACCTGTCAGTCTGGAGAAGGGCTGAGAGTCTGATGGACCACCTCTTAATGAGTTATTACCAATTAAAGATATCAACAGAGACTGGATAATGAGCTCCTATAAATCTATTTATAGAGACGAGAGGTCCTAGGTTCAAATCTGGCCTCAGACACTTCCCAGCTGTGTGACCCTGGGCAAGTCACTTAAACCTCATTGTCCAGCCCTGACCACTCTTCTCTTCTGCCTTGGAGCCAATACACAGTATTGACTCCAAGACGGAAGGTAAGGGTTTTTTAAAAAACATCTATTTATTAGACTGCCTGGTAGCAAGAAAGTCATGGAGATATATATCATTTTGTTGGTTATGATGCTGGTCTAACAAATAAACCTGATATAATCAATAAACTTATATTCTTACCCAAAAAATCAGTCTTTCAAGATAATTTTAATCATAATAGTTACTTATCATGAGATAAAACCAACCAATGTCACGGTGGGTAGATGTCAACTGATATCTTTCAGTACCCAAGACAGCTCTCTAAGACTGTAAGTTATAGAAAAGATGCTAATCCAGAGTGGTAGAGGGAGTTAACCTGCCAAGACTTCCATACACCAATAAAATCAGAAGTCAAGTCCAAACTATTACTCATAATCACTTCCTCGTTTTTCAGTGGTAAAAAAATAGAAACCACCAATAAAGGATAGGTCCATATTAAATTTAAAACATTTTTAAATCTTTGTTAATAACATCAACTGGGGCAGCATGGTAGAACAGTGGAGAGAGTCCCAGGTCTGGAGGTTGGGAGGATCTCAGTACAGATCTGACCTAGATACTTCCTAGTTGTGTGACCCTAAGCAAGTCACTCAACCCCAATTGCCTAGCCCTTAGCATTCTTCTACCTTATAATACCTTACTATCAGTTTTCAGATAGAAAGCAGTGGGCGCAGAGGGGTAGTACAATAATAACATCTACTGATAGTATACTGAAGATCAATTTTTAAAAAGTCCTTTTGGTTCTCCTTTCTCTATTTATCATTAGTGAACTCCAGATTCACAAACATCCCTTTTTGGTGTGAGGTCAAAAAAGACAATGGCATAATTAGTTTTTAAAGACCCATTGACTGTTATAATTAAAATAAAATTTAGAATTATGACCACAGGCTTCAAAAACCCAATATCCCATTTTCTGAGGGTTTAAGGAACCTAAAAGACAGCATCACAGGATATCTAGCTGGAAGGAATCATAGAGATCAGCCTATCCCAAACCCTTCATTTTAAGAGTGAGAAAACAAACTAGGAAATCTAAAATGACTTCCCCAACACACCATGGGTACTAATAATGGTTTGTTTCATTTATCTGCTATTGCCAACTATTTAAATAGATGACATTCGTATCACGTTTCATGATTTCAATTTTAAAATTTCCTTTTTCAATAGAAAAATATCCTTTTCCTCTCTCCCCTCCCCCACTAACTTCATTGACCAAAAGCACAAGTAAAACAAAAGCCTTGTTGCAAACATGTATACCCAAGCAAGTCAAATTTCCTCATTTGCCATATCTAAAAAATATGTCCCATTCTGCACCTGCTTTGTTTCTCTACCTGACCTCAGCCATCCAGTTAGTAATGTTCTCTCTCCCTCCACAAATAGCCTTGCATTTACTTCTCTGTGCATGTATTCTATTCCCTAAAAATAAGTTCTGTATATGCAAGAATAGTTTTATTGTCATCTATATCTCCTCAGTGCTTTGCATACATTAAGTGCTTAAGAAATATTTGTTAAAGCAAATCAAATTAAAATGAAATGAGTTTCTCCTCCAACTCTAATGGAGAGAACATTGAATAACTAAACTGTGGAAAAGGACATCAGAAACAGTCATAATAATAATCAATAAATATTTATTGAACAGTGACTAGGTAGGCAGTGCTTTGCTAAAATCTATGGCAGTTACCAAGAAATTTAAGACATGGTCCTTGCCGTCAAGAAGCTATTAACCTCTCCAGATAGAGCCGATGGACTTAGAGGACAGACTGAAGAATATTTTCTTTCATTTTTTCGGACATGATTAATGCAGGAATTTGTTATATTTGGCCATATATTTTGTCATTGATTTTGTTTTCCTTGTCATCTCAAGGGATGAGAGAGGAGAAAGGAAGAAAATTCAGAACTGAGAATTGAATTAATTTTTTAAAGAAGTTATCAACCTACACAAAAAGTTAAGTAACACTATAAAAATCATGAAGACAATAATGCAAGTGATTCAAGGGAGAAAACTGGTTTATTGCCAAATGAGTTATATTAATCATGAATATAATGAGAGCAAAGCAGACATATCTTCCTTTGGGTTAACCTAGACTAGGAAGGCTACATTGAAGAGGAGGACTTTAACACATGGTTAGGAGTCATTTTAAACAAAATATGACAAAACTAAGTTCATTTCCTTTTTGTTAGGATTATTACACAGGTAGGTTTAAAAAAAAGAATGCTATTACCAAAGTGTATTTTGATTTCAGCATCACATTTTTTTAAACTGTTACCTTCCATCTTAATTACAAAGGGGGTAAGTGACTTGCTTAGGGTCACTCAGCTAGGAAGTATCTGAAGTCAAATTTGAACCCAGGACCTCCTGTCTCTGGGCTTGTTCAGCATCACATTTAACAAAAATCTTCCATGAAAGTATTAAATGAGTAAATGATGGAAAGGATTTATTAAGTACTTGCTATATGTCAGGCACTGGGGTAGGCATTGGGAATACAAATATTAAAACAAAAAGATTCATTTTTCTAAAGGAACTTCAATCAACCATAAACACTTTTTAACTACTGTGTGCCAGGTACTGTGTTAAGTGCTGGGCATAAAAAAGAGACTTAAAAATGTAGCTGCCTTCAAGGAGTTTACAACCTAATGGGAGAGACAGCATATAAACTAATATATACATATATATATATATATATATATATATATAAATATATAAGAGATAAATTTACATACTAATGGAAGATAACCATATAGAGAGAGTGATGACCAGGCAAGAGTATTTTAATTTGGAAATATACATGGATGACACTAACAACAATGGCAACATTATTTTTATTGTGGTTCTATAACTAAAGGAAAGGAGATGTAAAGGGATAGCTATGTGGCCAAGAAGGGCAACAGGAAAATAAAGTGTAATGTAGTAGGGGCTACCTGGGTAAAGTGACTCTCATGAGATACCAATAAAAACATCAAGGAACCCAAGGTAAAAGCCTTGGAGATGAAAGGATTAGAATCTCTACAACATGGATTCTCAGCTAAGAGTGAAGCAATAGGACAGCTTCCCTTGAGAAGACAGTCCTGGAATATCACTGTGGATGTAAGTGAAATGTTATCTTGATAACCCTGGCAGAGTCACAGCTGATTGAACTACCACCATCTAGAACATGTTTTCAAGAATTTCCTAGTTCCGTCTTTCTACTCTCCTCTGGTCGTAGTCATCTATTTTTCCCTACCTATAACTCATCTCTAACCAAATGCTAATCCCAGATCTGGCAAGGATATAAGAAATTCCTGTTGAAGAAGAAATATTCCTTTTCTCTTCAGAATTCAGAAAATATTACTCAGTGCTAAATACAATCTTGCTATTGATCCTCTTCTCTCAACAGCCCTATAAGCTTACTATTCATTCTGAATAGTAGGGAACAAAAAAGGGACTTGACCTAGGTTACTAGCCCTGAACCACTCTACTACTCTATTGTCTTTGATTACAAGTATTTCCATTTTTTCTGAGTCCCACAGCTTTGTCTCTTCCTCATTTGAAGCCTTAACTTTCACCAATCCTTCTGTCCTTTTCTAGCCCAGAGTCTCTTCTATTAAAGGTCAACTCCATGGTAAATACTTTATAAAGTATGTTAGCTGATTGACTGACCAAAAACAGAGAAGGCAAGCTCGTGAAAATTGGAGGTAACTAATAATGAAAGTGGCAAAGAGAAAGGCTCAAAATTATATCAAGAAATTAAAATGTAGTATAAAATGAAGACTTTGACCTTCAATAGGGATAAATGTAGGTTCAAAAACTCAGCTGAAAAAAAGTGTAAGAGAATGACTTGGCAGCAGAACATACAAAAACTATCTCTAATTTATTAAAATGTAAGTACCTTAAAGAAGTGTACTATTTCACTCTTGTCTTTATATCTCCAACAATTAGAACTATGGTTAGTTCAGAATAGGAATTTAATAAAATGTTTTTTCTTCATTTGGTGGTTGAAAATTTTAGCTGAATACATTTTTCATATGAGGTAGGAATGTGAACTAATTTTTAATTAAATTCTATCAGTCCTTTTTGATTCAGTTCATAAATCTTTCACTGATCTCAGGAATAATCTTTCCCTCCCACATATCTCCAATATCACTTTTTTGCATCCAATTTTCATATGCAATTATCGCATCTTATTTTTATTATAATTACTTGTTAAGGTGTCCTCAATTATAAACTTCATGTGGCAAATATTCTGTCTTATTTGATATTTATTTCTCTTCTAACATAATGAGATAAACATGGTAAGTGCTTAATAAAAGTTTGTTGAATTGAATTATTTTTAAACCCTTACCTTCTATCTTAGAATCAACACTAATAGGCTCTGTGGTTGGGGTTAAGCTTCCATAGTGTCAGGTCAAATTTGAAGTCAGTACTGCCCATCTCCAGGCTTGGCTCTCTTTCCACCAAGCTACTAAGCTGCCTCTTGAACTATTATATTAAATAGCCTGAAATAATAGGAGAATAAAATCCATATCATTATATATCTATTTTCTGTACTGGCCAAATTGTATCTTAAATATTGTGTCCAATTTGGTATGCCATATCTTTT
Source organism: Monodelphis domestica (assembly GCF_027887165.1). NCBI lineage: Eukaryota > Metazoa > Chordata > Mammalia > Didelphimorphia > Didelphidae > Monodelphis > Monodelphis domestica. Next base: position 341,775,230 of record NC_077228.1, on the reverse strand, counting down.
TTTGAAATTTTTTATTCTAAATTTAATGAAAGCAAAATAGAAAGCATTTCTGTATACAAGGTAGGACAGGAAAAGAATATTACATGTGAAAACACAAACTTCTTTTAGGTAGAGCCTTATTTTTAATTGTATAAGAGATATTCAACAAGTTACTATCAGTGTCATTGTCATGTTTTCTTCTATATATAATTTTAAATGGAGCTTATTATGTCAGATAGGGTGAAACCTTTGCCTAAAACTAATTCTGTGAAATTACCTTCTATTTTTTCCCAACAGTCTTTGAGTTTACTAAGTTCATTTGCTTTTATAAATTATATACTTTACCTAATCCATGAATCAAACTTCTGTTGGGTTTTTTTTCACAGTACCAAATAGTTTTGCAGCTTAGTGCTTTATAGTATGTATGTACTATAGAATTATTATACCCACTTTCTTCCCCTTTTGCTTCATTATATACCTTGATAATCTTGACCTTTTCTTTCTCCCACTGAATATTATTTTTCTTTTTTGCTAAAGTAAAATTTTAGTACTTTTATCATCATGACACTAAATTAATTAATTAATTTGAATAGCATTATCATTTTTATTGTATTAGCACAACCCAGCCATAAACAATCTCTCTTCACTTAGTTGGATATATACTTGTTTCTATAAGACTGTTGGAGTTGAATTCATATGGTTTCTGTGTGCAAATGAGTGTATATAGAGATGCCTGAATATTTTTAATATTTTGAATATTTGAATTTCTTCAAAGATGGAGTTTGTTTTGATTTTTATTAATCCTTCTCTTGAATCCATACTCCCTCTTGACTCCCCTTCTTTTTATATTAAGGAAATTTCTCTTTCTACCTTTTCCCTCTGGATTTGTTGGCAATATATAGAAAGGCTGATAAGTTGGGTAAGTTTATTCATTAGTCTGTAACTTTGCTGAAGTTATTGTTTACATCTTGATATAAATTTTTGTCCATTGTGCCTTTAAGCATAATATATTTTCCTTGTTTATTTCTTTTAATACAATTTATTTTTAAAGCATAGATATTTTTATTTTTATATATAACATAACATATAACTTAATATAATACATGTATTTGTCATAAATATGTAACAATTGATAATAAATATGCTTATCCAAGAGAAACAAATTCTCACAGTATATATGTTCAAAAATCTCATTCTTTTTTTTACTTCCTCCCACTCCTCCCCAAGAAGGCATATTTATTGCCTTCTCTGAGATCATTATTACTACTCTTTTTTTTTCAGTTCAGCTGAAGTATAATAGATTTTATTTCATCCTATATTTTAGCATTACATGAATCTTTGTGTCATGTATATTTCTTAAAAGCAATACATTGTTGAATTCTGATTTCTAATCCATCTGCAATTCTCTTGCATTTAATGGATGACTTCATTCAATTCACATCAAAAATTTTGATTACTGTATGTTTCCCTCAAACTAATTTTTAATTTATAATATTTAATAAATTCCCTTTCTTTTTTGCCCATTCCATATTTACCCAAAAGAGAGAGAGAGAGACAGAGAGAGATTGTTGAAAGGGGCATGTGTTCAATATTACTAATGTACATTTGAAATAACCTACTTCTGTTTCATTAATCCTTTTCTCTTCCCCTAACTCAGTCTCTAGTCACAGACTTTTTACCTTTAGTTTGTTTTGTTTTTTTAGTTAATCCTTCTCTTGAATCTATACTCCCTCTTAACTCCCCTTCTTTCTCCTTATTCTCATTTGATTTCTTGCTAAGTTTATATTTCTGTAGCAAACTCTTTGAATATATGCATATATATAATGAACCCGCTTTTGTCTAGTTCAGATGAAAGTAAAGTTTGTGTGTAACCTATTTGCCCTATTTGTACACATTTGTACATCTTCATCTCATGCACCAAGATTACATAAGCAAATAAATTCTGCACTTTTTTCTTCTCTCTTCCTTAATGTATTATTTTGTTCCTTCTCTTTTATTTCTTTTAAGAAACTCCCTTCAAGGGAAACAACAAAATGGGGGGGGGGGGGTGTTATAACAAAAACCTCTGACAAATGTCTAATTTCTCAAATTTATAAGAAACTGTCAACTGTACAAAAAAGCAAGCCATTCCCCAACTGATAAATGGGCAAGGGACATGAATAGGCAATTTTCAGATAAAGAAATCAAAACTATCAATAAACACATGGAAAAGTGTTATAAATCTCCCATAATTAGAGAAATGCAAATCAAAACAACTCTGAGGTACCACCTCACACCTAGTAGATTGACCAATACAACAGTAAAGGAAAATAATAAATATCAAAGGGGTTGTGGCAAAATTGTGAATTGATCCGACCATTCTGAAAGACAATTTAGAACTATGCCCAAAGGGCTTTAAAAGAATGCACACCCTTTGCTCTAGCAATACCACTACTAGGTTTGTACCCTAAAGAAATAATAATGAAAAATGTTTGTACAAAAATATTTGTAGTCACACTCTTTGTGGTGACAAAAAATTGGAAAGTTGGGGGTGTCCATCAATTGGGGAATGGCTGAACAAATTGTGGTATCTGGTGGTGATGGAATACTATTGTGCTCTAAGGATTTCTATATGAACTGGAAAAAAACACCAGGAACTGATGCAGAGTGAAATGAGCGAAACCAAGAGAACACTATACATGGAAAGTGGAAAGTGAAACATTGTGGAACAATTCAATGAACTTTGTTAATACAAGATAATCCCAAGGGATTTATGAGAAAGAATGCTATCCACATTGAGAGAAAGAACTGTGGGAGAAGGAACACAGAAGAAAAACAAATGACCAATTATTTGTTTATATGGATATATGATTGGGAATTTTGGTTTTTTTTTGGTTTTTTTTTATTTTAATATTATTTTATTTGGTCGTTTTCATACATTATTAACTGGAAACAAAGATCGTTTTCTTTTCCTCCCCTCCCCTCCCCCCCCCCCCCCCCCCCCGCCTTTCCCTCTCCCATAGCCGACGCATGATTCCACTGGTTATCACATGTGTTCTTGACTCGAACCCATTTCCCTGTTGTTGGAGTTTGCATTATAGTGTTCATTTAGAGTCTCTCCTCAGTCTTATCTCCTCCAACCCTGTAGTCAAGCAGTTGCTTTTCAGCGGTGTTTTTACTCCCACAGTTTATCCTCTGCTTGTGGGTAGTATTTTTTTTTTAGATCCCTGCAGATTGTTCAGGGATTGCATTGATACTAATGGAGAAGTCCATCACCTTGGATTGTACCACAATGTATCAGTCTCTGTATACAATGTTTTCCTGGTTCTGCTCCTCTCGCTCTGCATTACTTCCTGGAGGTTGTTCCAGTCTCCATGGAACTTCTCCACTTTATTATTCCTTTTAGCACAATAGTATTCCATCACCAACATATACCACAATTTGTTCAGCCATTCCCCAATTGAGGGGCATCCCCTCATTTTCCAATTTTTGGCCACCACAAAGAGCGCAGCTATGAATATTTTTGTACAAGTCTTTTTGTCCATTATCTCTTTGGGGTACAAGCCCAGCAGTGCTATGGCTGGATCAAAGGGCAGACAGTCTTTTATCGCCCTTTGGACATAGTTCCATATTGCCCTCCAGAATGGTTGGATCAATTCACAACTCCACCAGCAATGAATTAATGTCCCCACTTTGCCACATCCCCTCCAGCATTCATTACTTTGCATAGCTGTCATGTTAGCCAATCTGCTAGGTGTGAGATGATACCTCAGAGTTGTTTTGATTTGCATCTCTCTGATTATAAGAGATGTAGAGCACTTTTTCATGTGCTTATTAATAGTTTTGATTTCTTTGGCTGAGAATTGCCTGTTCATGTCCCTTGCCCATTTGTCAATTGGAGAATGGCTTGATTTTTTGTACAATTGATTTAGTTCTTTATAAATTTTAGTAATTAAACCCTTGTCAGAGGTTTTTATGAAGATTGTTTCCCAATTTGTTGCTACCCTTCTGATTTTGGTTACATTGGTTTTGTTTGTACAAAAACTTTTTAATTTGATGTAATCCAGATTATTTATTTTGCATTTTGTAATTCTTTCTAATTCTTGCTTGGTTTTGAAGTATTTCCCTTCCCAAAGGTCTGACATGTATACTATTCTGTGTTCGCCTAATTTTCTTATAGTTTCCTTCTTTATGTTCAAGTCATTCATCCATTTTGAATTTATCTTGGTGTAGGGTGTGAGGTGTTGATCTAAGCCTAATCTTTCCCACACTGTCCTCCAATTTTCCCAACAGTTTTTATGAAATAGTGGATTTTTGTCCCAAAAGCTGGGATCTTTGGGTTTGTCATATACTGTCTTGCTGAGGTTGCTTGCCCCCAGTCTATTCCACTGATCCTCCTTTCTGTCTCTTAGCCAGTACCAAATTGTTTTGATGACCACTGCTTTATAATATAGTCTGAGATCTGGGACTGCAAGACCCCCTTCCTTTGTATTTTTTTTTCATTAATTCCCTGGGTATCCTTGATCTTTTGTTCTTCCAAATGAACTTTGTTATGTTTTTTTCTAAATCAGTAAAAAAAATTTTTGGAAGTTCCATGGGTATGGCACTAAATAGATAGATGAGTTTGGGTAGGATGGTCATTTTTATTATATTGGCTCGTCCTACCCATGAGCAGTTAATGTTCTTCCAATTGTTCAAGTCTAGTTTTAGTTGTGTGGAAAGTGTTTTGTAGTTGTGTTCATATAGATCCTGTGTTTGTCTCGGGAGATAGATTCCTAAGTATTTTATTTTGTCTTGGGTAATTTTGAATGGGATTTCTCTTTCTAGTTCTTGCTGCTGAGCTGTGTTGGAATTATATAGAAATGCTGATGACTTATGTGGGTTTATTTTGTATCCTGCAACTTTGCTAAAGTTGTTGATTATTTCAATTAGCTTTTTGGTTGAGTCTCTAGGATTCTTTAAGTAGACCATCATGTCATCTGCAAAGAGTGATAATTTGGTCTCCTCCTTGCCTATTTTGATGCCTTCAATTTCTTTTTCTTCTCTAATTGCTACTGCTAGTGTTTCTAATACAATGTCAAATAATAGAGGTGATAATGGGCATCCTTGTTTCACTCCTGATCTTAATGGGAATGGATTTAGTTTATCCCCATTGCAGATGATATTAGCTGATGGTTTTAGATATATACTGTTTATTATTTTTAGGAATGACCCTTCTATTCCTATGCTTTCTAGTGTTTTTAGTAGGAATGGGTGTTGTATTTTATCAAAGGCTTTTTCTGCATCTATTGAGATAATCATGTGATTCTTGTTGGTTTGCTTGTTGATGTGGTCAATTATGTGGATAGTTTTCCTAATGTTGAACCAGCCCTGCATCCCTGGTATGAATCCTACTTGATCATGGTGGATGACCCTTCTAATCACTTGCTGGAGTCTTTTTGCTAGTATCCTATTTAAGATTTTTGCATCTATATTCATTAGGGAGATTGGCCTATAGTTTTCTTTCTCTGTTTTTGGCCTGCCTGGCTTTGGAATTAGTACCATGCTTGTGTCATAAAAGGAGTTTGGTAGGACTCCCTCTTTGCTTATTATGTCAAATAGTTTGTATAATATTGGGGGTAACTGTTCTCTGAATGTTTGATAGAATTCACTGGTGAATCCATCAGGCCCTGGGGATTTTTTCTTAGGCAGTTCTTTGATGGCTTGATGGATTTCAATTTCTGATATGGGATTATTTAAGAAAACTATTTCTTCTTCTGTTAGTCTAGGCAATTTATATTTTTGTAAATATTCATCCATATCACCTAGGTTGGTATATTTATTGCCATATAGTTGGGCAAAGTAGTTTTTAATGATTGCCTTAATTTCCTCTTCATTTGAGGTGAGATCCCCCTTTTCATCCTTGATGCTATTAATTTGCCTTTCTTCTTTCCTTTTTTTAATTAAATTAACCAGTACTTTGTCTATTTTGTCTGTTTTTTCAAAGTACCAGCTTCTAGTCTTGTTTATTAGCTCAATAGTTCTGTCACTTTCTATTTTATTAATTTCTCCCTTAATTTTTAGGATCTCTGGAATTTTGGTTTTAAAAGATTGCTCTATTGCAAAAATGAATAATATGGAAATAGGTAAAAGTGATAATACCTGTATAACCCAGAGGAAGTGCTTATTGGATCTGGGAGGGAGGAGGGAAAGAAAATGAAATATGTAAACATTTTTAAATTTAAACATTAAAAAAAAGAAAAAACGCCCTTCAGGGATTGGATGGAGCTTCTATGGAGAACAAAGACAATATTTGCACAGAATAAGAAGGAATAGATAGGGGTAATCTTCCCTGTTGGAGATTATACTCAGGTAGATGAGAACTCACCTTGGAGGGCTGCATTGAATTATTAAAGTATCCATTTGGCTTTCAGGAGAAGTTGCTATTGAAATATTTCCTTTTTATTTTCTTAAATGTTAGAATACTGTGTTTTTATACAAAATATGACCTGCACTCAAATTTTAATGTCTTCACTATGCAAAGTTCAGATGATATTTGAAGAGTTAAATACCTATTGCACAGAAGATTCATGTGTCTGCCTCCAAAGCAGATGTTCTACCACAGATAACTTCATAATTCATAATTAAATGTCTAAAGATTCTATTAAGTTTTTAACCTGTCTAATTTTTCCCAAGCTATCTGCTTTTGCTCATGAATATGAATTAATAGAACTTTGGGAATAATTATCAAATTTCTACTAGAGCTAGATATGTGGTTTAGAGGTTTTATTTCTCCTCTCTGTCACCTGAGGGATTAATTTTTAAAGCCCTAAAAGAAAAATAAATTATAATAATACCCCTTGGGTTTTGTTAAATGCAGTTCCTTTGTGGGGAAAAAATACTTTGGGGACTCAATATAGCTTTGTGTTGAAAAGGCAACAAGTTAGAAATCTATTTGGCAACTTGACATTGTTGTTAAGCAAGGGATAGTTCATAGGATTAGTGAATAAGGAGACAAAGTTTTTCAATACTTGGATGTTAACTTAGACAAGGTCTAGAATTCTAGTAATTGACTAGAATATAGATAAACGTTGATAAGTTTGCCCCTGTGTGGTATTGAAATCACTTTAAAAGACTGATATATATTAATTTAAGGTTGCCAAGGAATTCACATATGTAATTCTTGAATGAAACACTCAAGTCAGAATGGAGTTTTATGGCAGTTTAATTACAACAGGAGTAAGAAAGAAGGAGAAGGAGAGAAGGAAAGAAGGATATAAGGAAAGAGGTTAACTCAACCTTCTGGCAGAGCCAGAGGGAGTTTAGGCCTTGGAAGGCCAAGGCAGGGAAGGGAATCAGTCCTTTCACTCATGTGACCCATCTGAAGGAAAGCTGCCTGCGGGCCTCCTCCCTCTCCTTCTTTCTTACTCTTATTTAAAATTGCAAAATTTAAATTCCTTTTGAGAAGTATTTTAGGTTAAGAAAGATGCTACCTCTCCGAATCCAGAAACTGAACTGTTTGGAGAAGACACCATGAAGAAGCCTCCAGACCACAAGCTGCACAAGAAGATCAAGAATGAACTTTGGATGTGGTCGATTGAACATTTATTTGTATGTATACTTTCGTGCCAAAGGGGACTGCCCCCCAACTGGCTTGTTGTCAATGCATCTAGCAATTATTGGCTTTATTCTTTTTTCCTCTTATCCTCAAATTATTGTAATCTTTAAATTGATTGTGTTTTCATGATCCTGTGGGGAAAATCTTTTTCCCAAATGATCAAATGAAGAAATGTAAAAATGGAGATTTGAACCCAGGACTTCAATCCCCAGAAGTCCTTGCTCTAGTTCCCAAGATGCCCTCTAATCTCACTGATATCCCCACCTGGGCGAGATCAATCAGATTTCTATTTAAGCTGGCTGTAAAGCCTACTGAGCTCTTCCTGTACTCAGAGATTGCAAGGATGCAGTAAGTGAAATTGTATGGGCCTTTCAGCCCTCCTAGCCACGTGCTTTCTTATTTTGTATTTTCTTTAATTCTTAATCTTTAATAAACCCCATAAAAATATAATACTAGAAACTAAATTTTAATCTTAACACCTGGCTATTCTGATGGAATAAATGGAGAGATATGGGCTAGGTATAATTAAATGGATTATAAACTGATACAATAGCCAGACTCAGAGTATGAAATTATGTGTGAATGAATGAAAAAAAAATCATTTATTAAGAATTTACTATGTTCTTAGCACAAACACAAAACAATGACAGTCCTTGCTTTCAAGGAGTTAATATTATTTAAGTGAATTATTCTAAGATAATACACACAGAAGTGTGATGTTTAGGTAAAGGAGGTTTTGATTTGGAACCTTATAAGGATGATAAATTAAACCATAGAGAAATTAACTGACAGACTTTAGCATCAATAACAGAATTTAATTGATTATGGATCTAGAATCAGAAAGCGGGCCAGAAAATGGTAAAACCTAGCTAGAGGTGACCTAAAAATCAGTTGTGTCAGGTATTCACCAATCAGGAGATTGAGGGATCCAGGGCAGGAAGTGCAGAGTCAAAGGTTGTCTTCCAGGATATGGTTTCTGGTCTGAGAATACAGTAGCAGAGCAAAAGGCAAAAGATGGCTGAGAAATAGTCATTAGTGGTTCTGTGTAAACTTAAAAGAAGGTAGTATTAATGACAATGACTCACAAGGATTTGTGCTAGACCCTTTGCTATCAGTGATTTGAATAAAGCTATATAGAAGGCAACTTCAACAGATTTGTAAATGACACAAAGCTAGGAGAGATTGTTAGCATACTAATAACAGAGTCAAGTTTCAAAATTCTTTGACAGATTGGAAAATTGGGCTAGTAAGATGAAACTTTATAAGTATAAATGTAAAGTTCAAAAACTATATGAAGGGCAAAAATAGGAGCAACATATAAAATGAGCAAAAAGGCAAATTTAGACTAATCAAAGAGAAACTTCCTCACAATTAGCAATATCAATTCCTAGAAAGTATTGCCATCAGAGTGCAGGACTCCCATTTAGTGGAAATATTCAAACAAAGGCTCAATTGGTGAACTGTTAGGTACATTGAGGGTGTTTTCAGGTATGAATTAGACTCAATGATGTCTCTTCTGCCTGAAGCTCTATGGCTATTCCAAAAATCTGATTCCATCCAGATCTGTAATTATAATGAGTTGTCATAATCTCAAGGGTCTTTCTAGCTCCAAATCTATGATATATGGGATATGATATCTAGAAATAAGTTTTGTAAGAAAAATACCAGAAAATTAATGTTTATTATTTGTTTCTGGTTCTTCATAGAAATTTTTCTAATATACAATCAAGTCTTATAGTATATAGAACATAATTTAACCTGATGATAGTGTATATACAATAATTTTAGTCATTTCAATTATTTTATAGTAGTCTTAAACAGTAATATTTAGGTATTGCTGAACTATGTAAGACTATTTGCCCCTACATTCAATGACTCTCATCTACTGTGCTTTTGTAGTTCTGATTTTATAGCTTTTGTTTCTTCTCTCCTCTGTCAATAGTTATAACTGATATCCCTGATTCTAATCTCTTGTCTTGTTTTATATACAATAATGAATAAATAAGTCAAGACCACGAATGGCAAAAAAGGAAAGAGGAAAAGAAGAAGAGTAGAGAGAAAGAAAAAAAGAGAAGATGAGAGGGAAGAGGGAAAAAAGGTAGAAGGAAGCAGAAAAGAAAGGGGAAAAGGAGAAGAAAGGAAATGAAATAATGAGGATAAGAGGGAAGCAGAAGGCAAAATATAAGAGAGTTCCCTCACATACTTCAGTTGATGTAATCACAGAATGGATTCATGTATGATGACTTTTAATTTACAAACAAGATGCCCTGAGGCCTTTACAAGATGTGGATGTTCAAAGAGGGAACAGCTCAAATGGCTGAGCAAGAAACTTAACTATCTCTCTGGGAGCCTTGGACAAATTTGAGAATTGAAAAGTTTGAGTCAATTATGGAGGAAGCCTCTCTGCCTATAGCAGAGGGAATCCATCACCTTGGCTATAGCATCACAACTACTGAATCAATAAGATACATTGTATCTAGCAAAATCAGCAATATACCTCCAAAAAGGCACCAATACAAAGAGCACATAAGGGAGGAAACAATATCAAGGAGTGTTATTCCTGGAAAATCAAAAGTCATCTGTGGAAAAGAATAAATCCCAAGAGCCCAGCATGAGATCTCTACAAAGAAGAGTCCTCAAATACAAAACTAATACTTGGGAAAAGCACTTAACACAATCCCTGGCACATAGTAGGCACTATATAGATGAATATTCCCTTCTCCCTTTCCTTCCTCTTTGTCACACATATGTATTCTATATGTATGTCTCTCTGCCACTGACCTCCAATTCTGAACTCCTTCTTTCCATGGATTTATATGCAAGATCCAGGTTTATAGAGGGAATGTTTTCTAACTACTGTTTTTGTTGTGCCATTTGAGTAAAATGCCTTTAATAAGAACTAATTGGGTCTACTGGAAGACTGTTAATGAAATGCTTATCACTAGGGGCATATAATAATTCTAGCCCAATAAGATTAATCCTAGAATTCTATGTAGCAGCCACTCTTTGGGAGTTCAAACAGAAAATAAGAATGAGGGATGAAAGTAGCCCAGAGGATGTCCTCCAATTGGGGAATGGCTGAATAAATTGTGGTATCTGTTGGTGATGGAATACTATTGTGCTCAAAGGAATGATGAACTGGAGGAAATTCCATGGGAACTGGAATGACCTCCAGGATGTGATGTGGAGTGAGAGGAGCAGAACCAGGAAAAAATTATACACAGAGACTGATATACTGTGGTACAATGGAATGTAATGGACTTCTCCATTAGTGGCAATGCAGTGATCCTGAACAACCCAGAGGGATCTACGAGAAAGAACACTATCCACATTCACAGGAAAAACTGTGGGAGCAGAAACACAGAAGAAAAACAACTGCTTGATTGCATGGGTCAAGAGGGATATGATTGGGGATGTAGACTCTAAATGAACATCCTAGTGCAAACATCAACAACATGGAAATAGGTTCTGATCAAGGACACATGTAAAACACAGTGAAATTGCGAGTCCACTAAGGGGTGGGGGAGGTGAGGGAAAGAATATGATTCTTGTAACCAAGGAATAATGTTCTGAATTGACTAATTAAATAAAATTTTCAAAAAGAAAAAGACTAGGAAAAAAGGAAAGAAAAAAAAAGAAAGTAGCCCAGAGGGATGACAGTACAAGGAATTTTCTAGGTAAATATACTTGGAATTTTGAAGAAAATTCCTTTACCTATTATAATTCTTAGCTTCCTTCAACCTCAGCTTGCTTGACACTTTCTACAGAAAACGTTCCCTGGTCCCTCTCATTTGTTAGTTCTCATTCTCTTCTGAAATTATCCTACATTCGTTTATCTTTTTTGTGTTGCACATTTCCAGTAGAACACAAATTTCTTTAGGGAAAGAGGTCTTGAGCTTTGGCTTTATATCTCCAGCACTGAGTCAGTCAGTGAATATTTATTCATCATCTATTATGTGCCAAGCACTGAGCTAAGCAGGAGGGATACCAGTATAGGTATAATGTAGTCCCTGATCTTAAGGAGTTCACAGTTCAATGAGGGAGATAAGCTGAAAACTACTAAAACAAATATGCGATATAATAAATAAGTAGGAGATGATCAACAAAGGAAAAACACTAGAATTGAGGGGGGACCAGGAAAAGGCTTAATACAGAAGGAAAAATTTCTGAAACTTGAAGGAAACCAGGGACACTAAGAGACAAAGATAATAAAAGAAAACATTCCAGGTATGGGGAATAGCCATAGAAAATTCTGGGAGTCAGGAGATGATGTGTTTTATCCAAGGAACAGCAAGGAGGCCAATGCCACTGTATTTCAGCCTAAGTAAAGGAGAGTAAGTTGTTTAAAATGTGGGTATAGTATAGTACGAAAAGCTTAGTATGGTGTCTGAAAAATAGCAGATACTAAATGAAGGCTTCCTGAATTTAAATGAATTAAAGTTAGGCTTGAAGAGGCATCTATATAGCTCTGTAGATAAAGTAGCAAGGCCTGGAAATAGAAAATCCTGGGTTCAATTTTGACCTCAGAGACTTCCTAGCTGTGTGACTATGGACAAGTCACTTAACTCCAACTTTTTAGAACTTACCACTCTTCTGTCTCCAAATCATTATGCAATATTGATTTTAAGCCAGAAGGTAAGGGTTTTTTTTTATTAAAATAAATTTAAAGATAAATATAGGTTTGAGAAGCCAACAAAGAAGATAAAATAAAAACAATTAAAACCATAAGAAAGGAAGCAGGAAGTATTGTTTCTCCAAAGCCTAAAATAAAATAAGTCTAGCAGAAGGGAGTTGTAACATTTTCTAGAAAATTAGCAGTAAAGAAAAAGAAAATGATGTAATAGTAGCTAGATGGACTTGAAAGGCCAAAAGGAAGATTCTTTTAGAATTGAAAAGAAACCTGAGTATATTTGTAGGCATATAGAAGAAAGTCAAACAATGGCAGAGTAAAGGTCAAATATGCAAAAAGGAGAGAGGATTGGCAAGAGTCAAAAGCTGAAGAAATATCCAAGTGGAAGAGAAGTGGGGAAAAGTCATGAAGCTTAGCAATTAAGAGATCAGTGGTGGTCTCAGAAAAAAGAAATTTTTTAAGACAGCAATCACTGGGGGTTAAATCCCAATTACACCAAATTAAAGTAAGATTTGGTATGAATGAAGCAGAAATCCAATGTAGACAAGATCAAAGAGTTAATCAACTGAGTAGAATGGACAATGAGGAGAGAAAAGAAATTACTTGAAACAATCACAGTGGAAAATGAGATATGAAATGAATAAAAGGATAAACTAGAATAGGTACTAAGCAATCACTAGGAGACCCAGCTATGGTTATATGCCACTAATTTGTAACATGTGAAATTGGCACCATCTCATGATTTTCTCTAATACAAAGCATCCTGGGAGCAGGACTGATAAAATCAAATGGTAAAGGTTACTTATCAAGCATAAGATGATAGATAAAGAACAATAAGGGGACTTACAGGTTATTTAATACAATCCAATTTTTTTATTTTATTCTTTCCAATAATCAAGCATTTATTTTCCCCCCTGCACCCAAAGAAAAACAGAAATAAAAACACAGAACCTTTGTATCATATAAGCATAGTCAAGCAAACAAATTCACACATTAGTTACATCCAAAATATGTATTTCTCATTCTTCATTCATTACTCCATCATCATTCTATCATAAGGTGGGAGATAATCTTCATCAATCCTCTAATTATGGCTGATCTTTGTACTGATCTGAGTTCCCAAGTCTTTCAGACTTAGTTGTAATATAACTTATTTTCCCGGTTCTGTTCTGTTCACTCTGCATTTGTTCATACAAGTCTTCCCACATCTCTTCAAAACCATGTCTTCACTTCTGAAAGGATGTATTTCTAATATATTGACTATTTCTAAAATTTATGAGTTTAGAACTGAAGCTCAAACTCATCCTTCAACCCCTCATTTATTTGTTCCTCAAGACTTCAAGGAATGCTCCACTCAAGAATTTCATCAATTGTAGGCTGAAAGATGGGAAAGTAAGATTATGGAGTCTATCTTGCCCAGTAAGTAAAAATCAGCCTAAGTCAGGTTTATCTGCAAGTAGCAGAACTGAATACTTGAATCTCCCATTGAGAAACATTGAATAAAGTCATTCCTAACTGGACTGAACTTCATTTCTCCTTCTAAGGAGTGTAAGATAGGAGTGATAGCCTACTTTGAGTAGAAAACAATCTCTGACAGAGATTACCTGAAGAGAGAGTGGAGGAGGAACAAGAAGAAAAAACTGAAAATTCCAGGAGAGAACCAGAAGCTGAGAAGTCCAACTGGCTACTGACTCACTTCCAGCTGGGAGCCTGAGGGAAGAGGTAGATCTCCTAGGTTGGGAAGAAGCCTGTTTCTCTGGGGATCAACTATCCCTTTCTGAACCCCTGAATACCTCTCACTCAACTCTCAATAACAGCAATCAAAGCCATCAGTGGATTTTGTGGACTAAGATTTTGAAAAGTTTTCCACAGAGATACCTTTCAAGGATCTCTCTGTCTATCTCTCTCTCCCTTACCTGTCCCTGGACTCCTGTATTCAAGTAGTTAGCTTAGGAGTAGGGACCAATAGACAACTGGCAAGAAGGGAGATCAAGGTTGAGAAGCCTTGCACCCCTAAACTTTGGAGGGCCAGTTTGCCAGAGGGGACAAGTCGTAGGGCCTCCTGTTCACCCATTTCCCTGCTTGATATGCTTACCACTCCTTCCCTGTTTTAACCCAAATAAATCATCTGTTACTCTAGATTTAGGTCTGGGCCAGTTTCTAACAATAGCAAAGGGAGTTGAAGATTTGGGGAGGATCACACCTCTCCCCAAAAGGAGGGAATAACCTCTGGATCCCAGTGATCTAAATTGCCAGACCCAAGGAATAGACATCTCTCCTTGGCAGTGGAGTAACCCCAAGATCCAGAAGGGAACTGACAGTTGGTGTCCCTGAGGAAAAAAGAGGCATAAGAATTAATAAGAATAATTAACCTCTCAAGAATATATTGGACCTCAAGGGGGTTATTGTGTCATCTTACTAAGGCTTCCCCCTCTAGTCTCTTGTCCTCGATCTCCCAGAAACATTCTCTGAGGAGACATACTCCCTCTTTCAAGGAGACAGGACTTGGCTACCTCACCTGAAAAGGAAGAGAGGGGAAGAACAATCTCTTCATCCTCTCAACTCCTTTCCCTCTCGCTCTCCATCATCTTTGTTCCCTTTTAAAGCCTATATTACAGAAGCCAGGCATGTTATTGTCAACTATTACTCAAGAATTGGAGGACTGAGAGTTTCATGGACCAGCTCATCATTGGCTATTTACCAGTCAGAGATGTCTTAAGATATCCAGGGAAGGGAAGAATAATGAACTTCCATAATTGTCTTTATGAGTCCATGTGGCAGGATTTGGGGGGTTTTGATCATCAAGAAAGATCATGGATCAATTGATTTTATTGACTATTTCTAGCCTATTCAATAGATTGACTTTCTTACCCAGAAGTCAGTCTCTTAGAGTTTTTAATTATCATACTTCTTAAAGCACAATGGCATTCTATGACACTTATATATCATAATTTGCTTTTCATTTCCCAATTCATAGACACTTCCAGTTGTTTTGCCACCATAAAAAGTTGTTATACATATTTTTGTACTTATAGGATCTTTTCCTCTTTCTTGGATCTCTCTGGAGTTTAGCTCTATTAGTGATATTGCTGAGTCAAATAAGATATAACTGAGGCCCAGGGAAGGTTAGTTGACTTTCTCTATCCTATATCAGGCTCCCTGGCTCCAAATCCAGCATTCTTTCATTGTACTATGCACATAAAATATAAGTGACTTGTCCAAGGTCATATTTGAAGTCAGTAGCAGAATAACTATTTGAACCTAAGCCTATTGATCCAAATATGCTGCAGTTTCCCCTCCAGCATGAAGGATGACTAGAATAGCTATTGTTTAAGAAGCTGAAGATCATAAGGAAGGACAAAGAGTAGGTTCAGATTAAGAGAGCAAAAATAGTAAAAGGATAGGTGGTAATTGTTCTCAATCTTGAAGGTAGCAGGTAGCACCATTTTGAAAGAAGAAAGTGTGTAGCTGACATGGGGCAAACAGCTATAGAATCCAAGTAACTAAGATACTGGACAAAGTCTGAGTAGGAATCCTGTTTCTACACTATAGAGTATATAATAGGATAATGGTAAAAGCACTGGCTCTGAACTCAAAGGACTTGGGTTTAAATCTCAATTCTGGCTTTACCTCTATGACTTTGGGCAAATCTCTCAAATTCACTTGACCTCAATTTCCTCATTTGTAAAAGGAGGATTGGTTTGATGGACTTCCAACTCTAAATCTATGATCCTACAATACTATTCTTGGCAATTAAGTTATCCAATCTCTGTTTAAAATGTTTTTTAGCAAAAGCTACCCAAATAATTCCTTAGGCAGTTCATTCCAATTCTTGATTATTTCTTTAATATTTTGAGTATAAGTCTGCTTATTTGAAACTTCAACCCTTTGCTCTTTAAACCACCCTTTATGGAAAAGTATAAGTCTAATCTTTCCTCCACATTATGGTCCTCAAATAACTATCATCACCTACAAGCAACTAGATGGTGGAATGGATAGAGTATCAGGCTTGGAGTCAGGAAGATTTTGGTTTAAATCCAGTTCAGACACTTACTTAGCTGTGTGACCCTGAGCAAATCACTTAATTCTGCTTGCCTCAGTTTCCTCATCTGTAAATGAAAATCTCTTCTACAAGAAACCTTTCCCAATCCTCTTAATTCTACTGTCCTATCTCTATTAATTATTTCATATTTATCCTTTACATATTTGTTTCATGTCTTTCTCTATTAGATTTGTGCTTTTCAAAAGCAAAGACTGTTTTTTGCCCCTTTTTGTACCCCTCAAGCTTAGTGCACTGTCTGACACATAGTAAATGTTTGCTAAATATTTATTGAATAACTATAGGGGCTCATATTCTAAAAAAGAAAGAGAAAACATGGATAACTAGAAACCCACAATATAGAGTATAAATGGAAGGAACTAGTAGGAGTTAGATGATGTTGGAAAGTCCTCCTACAGAAGGTGAGATTTAAATTGAATTTTGAAATGAGGAAAAACAAGTAGACCTACGAAACAAAATCATAGAGTTCTAGGAAGAGGCTATAGTATAAGGAGACTGGAAATATAGGAAGATCCCAGGTTATGTCAGTGTTTAAAAGTCAAATACATTATTTTATATCTAATCCTGGAAGTAATCAAGGCACTAATCAAACCTGAACTTTAAGAGGCTGATTTTGGCATTTGGATAATTAATAGATTGGAGTGAAAAGAGATTTGAGGGAGGAAGACCAATTAGAAGACTATTGCAATAATCTAGACATGAGATGATTAAGTGGTGATAATCCCACCGCTATCTAGTCAACAAATACTTGTAAAATATCCACTGCAGGCATCATTACATAGCTGCAGTTTCTACCCATAGCTTCTCCTTTACTACAAGGCAAAAATGAATTTTGTTGTTCTACCAAAGTATTATTTAAACCAGGAGGATTTGGGTGGCAAGAGCCAAGATGACAGAGAAGAGAAGGCGCACTCTGAGCTCACCAAACTCATCTCCAAACAAATCCAAAAAATGCCTCCAAATGAATTCTGGAGAGGAAGAATCAACAAAAGACAGGGTGAAACAGTTTTCCTGCTTAAGAGCGTGTGGAGGATTAGCAGTGAAGATCCATCTCCCTAGGATAGGAGAGAAACATTGTCCAGCTCAAAGGTGTCTGGGCCAGTCTAGGCAAGTCCAGATGGACTAGTATCAGACAAAGCAAAACCCAGCTCAATCCAGAGCTGCAGCCTTCCCCATAGTGAACCAGCCAAGCTGCTACAGGCAACACACATTGCAAGCCTCAGGGAGAAAAGCTTAAGATAGTATTCCCTCTCCCCTAGGAACAAAGCCAAATTTTAACATATAGACAAATATCATGAAATAGGCTGGGGAAATGAGCAACAAAACAAAGGAAAAAAATCTGACCTTAGAAAGCTACTTTTGTGACAGGGAAGTTCAAAACACAAACTGAACCAGAAAGAAATCACCCCCAACGAGCTATTTTCATTGCTTGTAAAAAAAAAAACAGTAGGAAAGAAAATTTATTTAGAAACTCTCAGTGAGTCATGTATTCTGTTTGATAAGTTTTCAAATATCAGTTTCTACCAAAAAAAAAAAAAGAGGATCCTATTATATCCTTTACGTTTGTTTTTATTTTTCCAGTTTTTTTAAACCTCTACCTTCTTTCTAGAATCGATATCGATTCCAATGTTGAAGAATGATAAGGCTAGGAAATTGGGGATAAGTGGCTTGCCCAGAGTTACACAGCTAAGAAGTGATTGAGGCCATATTTGAACCCAGGTCCCCTCTGACTCCAAGTCTCTATCCACTGTGCTACCTAGTGGCCCTCCCAATTTTATATCCTTTATATATAGAGAGAGAAATATATATATATATATATACATATATATATATATATATAATGGTGGCTTTAAAGTAGTAATGTATGAGTAAAGTGCACATAGATGAGAAATGTTATGAAGTTTAAAAGACAGGATTTTCTAGTAGACTGGATATTTGGGATGACTGAGAGTGAGGGGTTGAGATTAGCACCAAGATTGCAGCCTAGGTTGGTACACTCGATGATAACAAGGGAATGGAGAAGAGAGGAGAATTGGGGCAGGGAGAATGGTGGGTTCTGCCTTAGTTATGTTCCTTCTGAGGTGGCTACAGAACATCTTATTTGAAATATCCAAAAGGCAATTGGCAATATAGGACAAGAGTTCAGAACAGAGCTTAGAAATAGATATATAGATATCTAGGAGTCCTCTGCATCAATACCATAGTTGAACTCATAGGAATTGACATGAAATCACCAATAAAAGTGTAATCAAGGAAGAATGGCCAAAAACAGAGTAAAATCTGAAATTTAATGAAGATGGATCCAAGTGAGTCAGATGGAACATTCATGAGTCAGCAAAGGAAGAAAAATTCCATGGAATTCAAAGGAAGAGAAAACTGTTGGCCAGAGCTGAGTCTGGTCACTCACTCACTCACTCACTGTCTCACTGACTCACTGACTCTCTCACCAGAGACTCTGACAAGAGCTAAGGAGGAGAGTTGTTTTTCCAATACCCTTTCTACCAGACTGAGTAGTCTGAATACCCACTGAAGACCTCCACTGATTTAAATTCACTTTCTCTTAGGGGAAAGTCAAACCATTTCTCTGAAGAGACTTTGTGATAAAAGCCTTCAACAGTTGATAGGGAAAACACAATAAGGGATCTCCCATCTTTTTCCCTCTACCCCTCTCTCTCCCTGTCTTTCTTTCCCAAGAAATAAATTAGTCATTTAGCATACAGAAAGTTATCTCTGAATTTTGTAATAGGAGGGAAGATTTCAAAGTAAAAGAAGAAAGTTGGGAGGGATTGACTCACTTTTGGTCAGGTCCAGACTCCATTAAGGTTGTCTAGACTCAGTGGAGGAAAGAGGATGTGTCTACACAGTAATCAGTCCCCTCCAGCAGCTGGTTTCCTGTTCCTAGCATTTTAAAGCCCCTCTGTCTACCCCACTATTACAAAAGATAGCATAAAGGGAAAGTAGAAGGCACAGGACAGAACCTTGAGGGAAACCCATGATTAGTGGACATAACTTTGATGATGATCCTACGAAAGAGCCTGAAAAGAAGCAATCACACAGAAGAAGAACCTTAAGAAGTAGTGCCACAAAAATTTGAGAGGAGAGTATACATGAGAAGAGTTCTTCAAGAGAAGACCTTCTTAAAGAGAAGCCATAAGAAGGCTAAGACAGATGAGGATTAAGAAAAAATCACTCAAACTGGCAATTAAGAGATCATTGGTAATGGAAAGATCAATCTAAATTGAATGATGAGATAGCATCTGAGGCAACTTCCAACTCTACTCTTGTTATCCTATGATCACATCATCCCTGTCCTTTCTTTGATCCTCCTCTTACCCACCACATAACTTCTAAAATCCTTTTTTCTGGTCCTTAGCATTCATTGCTAGCCTCAGATTTTTCTGGGACACAATGCTCATTACAAAGTTTTTACAATATCATGCTCCTCTTTTATATTCAACCTCATTTGTCTGCCCTTGCTTCCATCTACTATTTGTTGGTGTTTTTTTCAATCTTATCAGACTCCTTGGTCCATTTGGGACTTTCTTGGCAAAGACACTAAAGTGGTTTGTCATTTCCTTCATTTGCTCATTTGACAGAAAACATACTGAAGAAGATGAGTCTTCCTGACTTCGAACCCAGCATTCTATCTACTGTGCCACCTAGACAGATAAATGCATAGATAAATAGATAGATCTTCTATATATGTCCTTTAAACATCTGAGTTAAATGGCGTTCCTGATATATTCATGTAGATCTCTTTAAGTGGATCTCCTTTTCCTCCCCATGAATGTCTTCAAAATTCCATTCTTGAGAGTCCAGATTTGATTGGAGAATGGACTACTCTTCTGGGATTCCTCAAAATCTTCACAGATTTGGTTTCAAATAATAGAATTTTTTAACCTTGCTCTTATGTAGCAAAAAATTGTAAACTTCTGAAGTTGTTTTATATCTAGTTACTTACCATGCTAACAAATCCAGGCAAGGCATAGCCTTTGAATAGTAAAATTTTGAATAAGAGCATAAATAAATAGAAAAACATTACCAACCATTTTCAAACCATGCCACCTGCACTCTAGCTATCATTCTTATTCTTCATTCCCATAGAATGAATTTAGGCTCTAAAGGAAGCAATTTAGCCTTCTCTTGCCTAGAATGAGGCTTCCATGTCACTTCCCACTCATTTCCAAACCATACCAGCATACTTGTACCCTTTTTAGATGCCTTTTAGGTCCATCAGAATATAAGATTCTTTAGGGCAGGAAGGACCTTGTTTCTTATTATTTTTATCCCCCACCCCACCCCCAAGCTGGACATTATGCCTGGAACATCGTTAAGTGCTTAATTAATATTTTATCATTCATCGTCATTTGTTCAATCCGCACACATTTCTGAATGAGTATGATATCCTCAGAGTACATTAGAAGTCAAGCTACCTAACAACTATTAGAAGTGAGAAGCAAAATCTTAAACATCTGATGGCAAAAGTCTCAATGCTAAAGACTTCAGAATCCTCCTACTTCATCACTGCCATAACTAATCTAGCGCTCAGCTCTGTTTACCCCAGATGGGCTACTTCCTGCTCCCAGTCAAGGTCACAGTTTACTAACTTTTTAAAAACCAGATTATTTCATTTTCTTGCTCTGCGAGTCCTCATGAGAGCTCTAAGACTCCTTTGATCCTAGATGCTGGTCATAAACTAGCAACAATGTGTCACCCCTCCATCTTCTTAGAAATCTCATTATCCCAATCCTCTTGACACAGTTGACTCAAATCAAGAATATATAGAACTTCATGAGAATTTCTGCTCTTCTGTGCCAAAAGGGCTATAAAATGGAGCATAGCCTTTGATCCAGCAACAGCACTACTAGGTCTATATCCTAAAGAATAAAAAAAGGGGGGGGGGAGGGCAAAGGACCTGTTTGTATAAAAATATTTCTAGCCCTTCTTTCTATGGTAGCTGAGGACATATATGCATCATTTGGCTTAACAAATTGTGGTATATGATTTCAGAAAAACCTAGAAAGACTTGTATGCAGGAGGAGGCACCTGGGTAGTTCAGTGGATAAAGAACCAGACCTAAAAACAGGAAGCCCTGGGTTCAAATGTGGCCTCAGATATTTCCCAGCTGTGTGATCCTGTGCAAACCCCAATTCCCTATCCTTTACCACTCTTCTGCCTTAGAATCAATAGACATTATTACTTCTAAGACAGTTAAAGGTAAGGAGGTTTTTTTTTTTAAGACATAGAAAGTAGAGTGAGCAGAACCAGCAGAACATTAACAGTACAAGGTAACAGCAACAAAATATAATGATAAACTGTGAATGATTTAACTATTCTCAACAATACGATGATCCAAGACAACTCAAAAGAGTCATGATAAAAAAAATGTTATCCATCTCCAAAGAAAGACCTGATGGAATCTGAATGATGATCAAAACAGATCATTTTTCACCTTGTTTTCTTTTGGCATTTTTTTTAAATATGTATCTTCTTCAATAGCATGATCAATATGGAAGCAAGTTTTGCATGTGTAACCTGTATCAATTTGTTTTTCATCTGAGATGGGGAAAGGGAAGAAAGGAGGGAATTTAGAATATCAGGAAGTGAATTTTAAATATTTTTTACATGTCATTGGGAGGAAAATACCATTGAATAAAAAGAAAAGAAAAAGAAAAGAAATTGTATTCACCCCATCAACATTTCCATTCTGGTCCTGAAGTCCTGAAAAATGGAGTCCTTTACCCACTTTGTACATGTGAGCTTCTATAACTTATTCCCTTTGAGAAGAAAAGAGTGTCTTAAATGTTATTCATTCTACACAGACCTTGAGCCCAAGGGACTGACGAGACCACATGATGTTAGTGATTTAAAGTGCCTGACTAGTCCTTAATCATGATACCCAGCACAGTAATAGGCTCAACACTCTAGGGCTCACTTTTTGATGAATCCTATAGAAACCAGTGTCAGGAGGGGAATGTAGTTCTTCAGAATTGACAGACTGATTATTCCCATGCAGGCTGTTGTTGCTATCAACCTGGGTGCATCCAGGTGGGTACAGACCTAGAAAACTGCACCTGTCTATGTATTTCCTTGCTGAGTGTTTGTTTGCATATCTTGCTGAGTATTTGTATTTAGTAAAAGGTCTTTTAAAAAATTATAGCCTGCTTCACTGATACAATCTTTATAGATCCTGATCTTGCATTTGGGGCCAGCTTGCACCTGGCTTAGAAAAGTAGGAAGCAGTAGTAACCTACTGTTTCTGCAAACTGTCTTGAAGCTTAAACATTGGGAATTTTCCAACTCTGCTTTGTGGAGCTAATCCAACTGCTATGGGGAAGAAAATTAGTCTCTCTCCTCCCATGGAATCATTCCTAGTTAAATTATTTGTTCAAAGGCCAGAGTTAGGAAAGAACAGGTGAGACTGTTGCCTAAACTCTAAATGTACCTTTTAACCTAGGGAGGTGGCATGATCACTTTTCCATCATCCTTTTTAAAGCAAATAATATCAAAATGCATTTCATTTGGAAAGATGTCCCAGATTCGCTGTCCACTATATCAACTCCTTATTATATACCCTATCAACATTTTGTTGTCATGAAAATTGAAGATAAATGAAAATTGATAAATTATTTAAACTTAATTAAACTTTATTTATATTGGGTTTTTTTCTCTGTCGCTCTTAAATTCTTCATAAGACATGCTGACTGACAAGACTACAATACAACTTAATGGGTCTTCAAATTTTTGTTCTCTCCTCTATTCAATCTGTCCATTCAATTACTAAAAAAATCATCTTTTTAGTCAAGGCTCTATCCTTCTCCATTCAAATAAACAAGACATGACTTCTTAATCAATCCCACTACCCCCAATTATAGTAATTAATGAAATGCTACATTTCCTGATGCCATTATCAGGTGAAAATGAACACCTATTTGTTTTAGTTACAGGCTCAATCAAAGTCATAAAATATGGTGAACAATTCCTAGGTATCTCTATTGGATCAAAAATCTAATTGAGGCATAAACTAGATGTAGAAAAAGCCCTTAATCAATTTGGAAGTAGTGAAATTTTTTGAGCCATTAGACAAAAATCAGATGATGTGTTGAGACTGATTTAAAGAATTAGACATACTTCTGGGCCTAGATATATAACAAAATATTCCAGTAAATCCTCTGGGTGTCAAGTTTTTGAGAATGCTTTGAAAAGGCAAATCCCTTGTACTGCTACCAAAGAGAGATGAGGGAGAAGGGAGAGTGAGCCCAAAGGTAGTCTCCCTCCATCTCCTTCCTTCATATCATCAGAGAAACCAGATTAAACAAATGAATGCAATTTCAGGACTTGTTCAAGGATCCCAATTTCTCTTTAACCCCTACTGTCTAGCCCTTACCATGCTTCTGCCTTGGAACTAACTGGTTCCAAGGCAGAAGGTAAGGGTTTAAAAAAAAACTGAATCCATCATGTTCTCCTTAAAACTCTCCCTTCTTCAAAACTTCCTGATTACTCTCAAGAATATCGCTGAAGCTTCTTGAATAGGGAAACAATATAATCAGACTTGGGCTTAAAGAATATCATTTTGGGGGGAAGCTGGGTAGCTCAGTGGATTGAGAACCAAGCCTAGAGACAGGAGGTCCTAGGTTCAAATTTGGCCTCAGCCACATCCTAGCTGTGTGACCCTGGGCAAGTCACTTGACCCCCATCGCCTAGCCCTTACCACTCTTCTGCCTTGGAGCCAATACACAGTATTGACTCCAAGACGGAAGGTAAGGGTTTAAAAAAAAAAGAATATCATTTTGGCAGGAGTGTAGAGGATGACTGATTAGAGAGAAGTCTAGAGGCAAAGATTAAATTATGTTGGGAAACAACAGTTGGGGTTCATGAGCAATACTACCAGAAAAGACCCAGTCACTCAGGAAAACTACTCTGAAAGGAGAAGTAGTCCATTATACTCCAGAGATCCAGTCTACCAAAGTGGCAGTTGGGAAGTAGTCCCAAAGGGATGCTACATATAGATGGAAACATCTTACTTCTATGTTAAAAACTGAATTTAAGAACCCTTTGTGATTCCACTTTATCCTTTCTGTCTCATCTCTCTACTCCACACTTAAGCAAAAGTGAATTTCTCTCCCCCATCCTCTACCCCACTACCACATCCTGGCTCAATGTCTCTACTTATGTTTTTTTTTTTCCTATGCCTAGAACACCCTCCTCCCTTTTCAACTGTTGAATTCCTACCCATCATTTAAAGGTCTTTTTAAATGCCACCTCTTCCTTGAAGTCTTCCTTGCTCCTCCCTGTTGATTAAGAACTCCATCACATCTGACAAAGTACTTTGTTTTGCAATTTTCTAATGCACTTAATATGTAAAACTGCATATTATAGATATCTATATTTATGGTTATTTCCCTAGTAAACTATAAGTTCCATGAATTTGTGGATCATGTCACTTAAACTTTTTGTCTCTCATAGCTCCTATCAAAACTGTAAATTGTACATTGTGACCTGTAGATGAGTGAGCAAATAACTCACACAAGAAATAATCTATCACTTTTTTACATGGCCAGTTTTCATAAATTCAAAAATATTTATGGCTCACCTACTACTTAAGTTTTAGGTAAAGCCACATTTGCATACACTATTTCATTTTCTCAATAACTCTTTGAAAGAGATCAAAGTATTATTATTTTCATAATCTTATAGGACTGAGATTCAGAAATGTCAAATGATATCCAAAATCATGCAGCTAGGACCTCCCAAATCACTACACTTTTCTCTACCCCATTCTGTTTCTCTGGTTGTCCAAGTTATCCAATTCATATTCATATTAATGGGAGTGAGCAGTGATGGAGATGGGATCCTGTGCTTTAAGACCCTGTGCTTTTCACCAGTTAACAAATATTGCCAAATAGAATGAAGAAAAGTATATTCCAATCATGTGCTTTCCACCCATGATACATACAACACTGTGCTTTCCCTGTGCTTTCCACCCAGCTAAACATTTGCCAAACATTTCAAATCTGTAGAGAATCTGAAACATCTCACAGATTGGCAGGTGATGTTAAGCAGGCACAGGAGAGAATATACCACATGTACAATAGGACTCTTTGCAGTCAAGGGAAATTCCCCAAATCTGTGCATGCCCCCTTTCTTCATTTTGTGTCAGAAAGTTCAATTTATGACATGTAAAGCCTTAAAACACACCTCCACCTGAAAGAGTACCCTCCTCTTCAACAGCCTGGAATATCCCAAAAAACCCAGGGGAGGAAAATTCCGAGAAAAAGTGGAGAGTACCCAAGAATGGGAGGAGACAATCTCCTGGACCCTCCATAAATCTGGAAGTCTTGATCCCTGCAAATGCCATTCCATTGCCTCAATCAGACCCACATATTGAACCCAGCCAAAAATATCTATACTTCCTGCCATAGACAGAGTCTGAATCTTCATTCTTAGGGAAAACCCATCACTCATAACTCTGAGATCACAACAATATTTTCTATGTTCCTTCTTCCACCATTGTCCACTATGATTTCTAGATTCATTCTGTTATCACTTTAAATAGTTCAACAATGCTGCTGGCAAATTTATTCTGATGAGACACATACAGATTCTTGCCAAAGAATTAAATTCATTCATTAAAAAACACACTCTCCAATGTTCAGTTTACACCCAATTATCAAATACTCTATCAGATTTACCATGAAGAATATTATACAATCATAAATTCATCTCCCCTTTTCCTCCATTATCCATCTCCCAGCCTTTTTTCCAAGGGAGCAACATGACAAAACACTAGTATAGAAAAGAAAATGGAAATCAAATTTGCCCAAACAGAAAACTTGGAACTGGAATTAACGGAATATTGAATATGTATGTTACAACCTATCTTCAGAGGTCCCTGGTGGCTCCTTAGGTAAGAAAAGCTCACACACTGAGAGCACTTGGCAAATGAATGAATGATTTAAAGATACTAATGTTTGGTCACTTCCATGCTAAAGAGAAAATTCTCACTCCTCTCTCCCAAAAAAATGGCTTCATATTAAAGGAAACTCTATAGAGTATAATAGCCCCGTTATTTTAATGGCTGCAAACATCTCTGAGGAACACAGATATCAAACCATGCTGCTACTTCATTAGATTATGAATTCCTTTAGGATAAAATATCTGTAGCCTCTTTTTGTATTCTCAACATTTAGCACAGTGCTTGGTACATAATAGGCACTTAATAAATGCTTGTTGGCTGATTACTACTTCCCAGGACCACAAAACTTTAGAACTAGAAGAGATTTAGAAATAATCTAGTCCAACCTCCTCACTTTACAGAGGAGAAAATTGAAACCCAAGAGGAAAAGGGACTCACTGGAACTCCCACAGGAAGTGGATGAGTTGGAAGTCCAACCCAGGTCATCTTTATGATGAAAAGCAAAAGCAAAAAGGTCCCATCCTGCTTTACTTACCAACACAGTCTGTCTACCTGGAGCAGCAGGATTATCAAAGATTTCCTGAGGAAAGTTCTGCTTCATCAATGAGTCAACATGAAGCTCAATGGCCTTGTATTACTGTTCTGGAGGGAGCAAAACCTTTCATTATAAGCAGATCAACTGGCCATAGATAATAGTCTTCTGTGTAACATCTATGTAATTTTTCCTTGAACAGCAGTAGTCCAAGGAAAGTCTTTGAAAAGGAAAAAAAAAACAAATTTACCTAATATATACTGACACAAAACCATAGCAGGACAAACTGGGTTCTAATAAAGTGCTGGTTCTGGGCAAGAGCAAAAATAAATACAATTGCTTCCATCCAGGAGAGATGCTGGGCTTACAAGGAGCCAGTATTATTTTATGACTTACTATCTTTTCTCTGCTTAAATTCTTAAAGGACTGTGACAATGACAGTTTTTCTGTCGATACAGAGCTGTAAGTGAATCTCTCACAAGCTTAGTTGCTGTTCACACATCCCACCTGATGTCATGCTGGACTCACTTTCTTATTCAGGATGCTAATCATGATGCCAGCCAAAAACAGTCTAATCAGTGATAGAAATATTTCTTTGTCCAATAAAACATTTTTGGAAGGATGGATAGATCCCTACCTTAAAGACTCAAATGTGTGGAGGAAAGCATCCCCTTTTATCATGTTTATCTGGATGCCTTCTACACATTGATGTCAACAAGGCCATAGAACCAGCCCTGGAATCCAATCTTTCTATTTTGGGACCCAAAAAGGTCCCACTCTTTTGATTAATTTCTCTTGCACATACTGCCTAGAAAAACACAAAATGGCCCCTTAATTATATGGGGGGGGGGGGGAGAAAAAGGACATCTAGTAAGGAATGTTTATTATATAATCAGATTTGGTTAGTGTTTGGAAGTCTACATATCCCAAGGCCCCTCAAATTAAAAAGTTGGAGGCTAAAGATTACTATTGCAACAATAAAATTAGAAGTACATATTGAAATCCAAATAGCTCACCCAGCCTTTCCTATGTTCTTACCATTATCACCATTGTTTCTCTTATCACTGTGGTGGCAATATGCAATTATTACAAATAACATTATAAGCATAAAAACTTTCTTCTATCTGATTAACTTTAATGAAAGAAGAAAAACTGGAGTTTCCCCCTGCTGAAATTAACTAACTCCACTAAACTTTGAATTTAATTAAATTCAAAGTTGCCTTCTTAGCACGGGATTGGTCCTTATATAGACCAATCCCACACCAGAAAGTAGGAGGTGTGGTCCCTCCTCCAGCACAGGATTGGTCAATTCAAGACCATATTATATATCTAGAATTCTATTTAATGCCTTAACTTCTTTCTTTTTTATTTTTTTATTAGATTTATCTAGAACTGACAGAAGTAAATGGAAGTCCCTTATTATTATGGTTTTACTATTTCTCCTTGTAATTTTTTTAGTTTTTCCCTTTAAGTTTTTAGAAACTATGCTACTCAGTGCATATATATTAAGCATTAAAATTAATTCATTTTTGTGTTATCTTTCAACAAAATGTAGTTTGTCTCTTTAGCTCTTTTAAACAAATTTATTTCTGCTATTGTTTTATCTGAAATCACAATTACTACTCCTGCTTTTTCATATTCAGCTGGTGCATAATAGACTTTGCTCCAAACCCTTATTTTAACTGTGTGAATATTTATATTTCAAGTATATTTCTTTTCAACAATATTGGATTTCACTTTCTAATCCATTTTGCTAACCACTTTTTTTAGGGGTGATTTCATCACATTCACAATCACAGTTACAATAGTTAATTGCTTATGCTATTCTCAGATACCTTTTCTTCTATTCACTCCTTGTTCTTTGTTTATCTCAATTTATTGTTCTTTCTTATTTTCCTTTTAACTTTCTTTTCACTATCCACTCTCCAAGATTAGGCTTTGTTTTGCTTATGACTAATCACTTCCTAAATTCACTAATACTTTAATGCTCCCTTTTCCTCTTTTGACTGTTCCTATCTATATCTCTCTTGAGTTGAATGTAGTCCTACAACAAATCCTGTATGTTTGGGTTTTTTTCTCTCTTTTGACCAGTTTAGATGGTAGTAAAGTTCAAGTGACTCCCATTCCCTCCATATTTACATATAGCTTTATTTTTTTACCCTAGTTATATGTATTCACAAGTCCCCCATCTCTTCTTGTTCTTTCCCCTAATGTGCTCTCCACTACCACCATTTTTTTTCTTTTTTCTTATAGCATCTTCAAGATATTACAGAACTATTTTTATCCTCTTTTTCAGATGGCTACCTATATGACCTCTGTGGCATTAAGATTCTAAACCAATTCTTTTAATATCCCCTCTCCATTGGAATATAAACTATTCATCATTATAAGGTTCCTTCTGATTGTGCACTTATTTTTCTTACCTTTGTACTAACTCATATTTGCATTGCAAAGCTCCTTTTCGGCTCTAGTTTTTTAACAGTAATATTTGAAAATTCTCTTTTTTCATTTAAGGTTCTTTTTTTTCCCTTGTAGTATTGTACTCAGTTTTTCTAGTAAATTATTCTTGGTTGTAACTCTTTTTCTTTTGTAATCTTGCACCATGATCTCCATTCCTTTATAGTGATAGCTACAAAATCTTTTGCAACCAGGATTGTGATTACTCTATTTCTGAATTCTTTCTTCCTAACTGTTTGCATTTAATAAGTGAATACTGTGTAGAAGGCACTATGCTAGGATCTAAGTTATAAAGACAAGAATGAAAATGGTTCTTTCCCACTAGGAATATATAGTGTAGCCAGGAGAAGACAATGTGTATGTGTGTATGTAAGCAAAGATTTATGGCAGGGATACCAGTTAGGAGGATGTTACAATAGTTATAATGAGGGATGATGGGAGCCCAAACTACCAGTAGCAGCTATGTGGGTGAGTAGAGAGGAGAAGATGGATGAGAGAATAAGATCTAAGCAACTGAGTAGATAAATGAAATTGTCTGAATTAGAGTAAAGAGTTAAGGATAACAGCAACTTTCTGAATGTGTATGACTAAAAGGATGGTGGTACAGTCATAGAGAAGTTTGGAAGAAAGGTGGGCTTGGAACAAGAAAAATAAGTGAGTTCAGCTTTAGTCATCTTGAGTTTGTTATGTCTGTGACACATCATTATCAAAATGTATCAAAGACAGTTGGTGATATGAGTCTAGAGTTCAAGAGAGAGACCAGGAATAGAAATATAGATCTCAGAGTACTCAGCAAGGAGATGATAAATAACCCATATGAGCTGATAAAGTCACTGAGTATAAGAGAATAGCAGAAACTCCAGGGCAATGCCTTATGGTACTGAATATCTATAATTAAGGGACATGAGCAATTCCTATCCTGCCTATAGTTCAGGACCATAATTCTCATAATATATGGATTGTTTTATTTAATCCTTCCAATAATTCCAAAGATAAGCAGTGCAAATAGTATTCTTCCTATTTTCATAGATTCCTGTTGGTGGAAAAGATTTAATTAGTGAAGAAGATTAAGTCTCTAACCACTAAGATAGCTTCATAGTGACCTAAAATAAAAGGCAATGGGAGCAACTCCTTCAGGCTTCAGACCTGTATACCAGCATAGCCACCTCAGAGATAAGGAAGTTTCCCTTTGTGCCAACCTCTAGATACTCAGAACAAAGTGTTGCTATGGTAGTAGCTTGGCTTAGCTGATATGCTTAGACTAGATGCTAAAAGTCACATAATGTGTCAGTAACAAAGCTGGAACTCAAACTGAGATCTTTGGATGCCAAATCCAGTAGTCTCTCCTCTACAGCAATCCAGCTTCCTCTTCCCTCCTAAAACTTTTCTTCTCTGGGATTAATCAATAAGCATTTAGTGAAAACTGCCTTTATGCTAGGCACTGTGCTAGGTTCTAGAGACACAAAAACAAAAAAAAACTGAAATTGTCTCTACTCTCCAAGAAAACATTGCTGGTTTCTCTGTGTGTTCCTTCAATTGGTTTGTTTCCAGCCCCTTCACCATCTTTTTTAGCCTTCCTCTGAACATGCTCCAGATGGTCAGTTTCACTCTTCAAATATGACATTTGGAATTGAATAAAATATCCCATGTGTGCTCTGACCAAGATAGAAAACCCTGAGTAAGGATTACTACCACCCTTGTTCAGAACAATGTTTTCATTAATGGAACATCAGATCGTATTAGCTTTTGTGGTTGCTGAGTTATTCTGTCAACTCAGAATAGATTTTCAGCTGATCCAAAACCCTAAGACTTTTTTAACATGGAAACTTCATCCAGATTTTCCTCATCCTATACTTGAGTTTTCATTTTCTTTTTTCTCTTTTTAATCCAAAGTGCATGACTTCAATATATATATATATATATATATATATATATATATATATATATATATTGTAAAGAATGGCTAGGTAACTCAGTAGATTGAGAGCAGACCTAGAGACAGGAAGTCCTAGGTTCAAATCTGACTAAAGATACTTCCTATCTGTATGATCCTGGGCAAGTCACTTAACCCCCTTTGGAACCAATACACAGTATTAATTCTAAGACAGAAAGTAAAGTTTTAAAAATTATATCAATTAAACAGCATCTTTCATTTTAATAACCTGCAAGGAAAAGTGAAAAACCCTTCTTTCCTCCAATCTCTTGGCCTGACAGATTGCCAATAAGGAATAAGGTCAAATAGTCTCCAGCATAAATCCTAAGGAAGGACCCATCAAATTATCCTTCTCTTTTTTTTCTGCCTCCTCATTATCATCATGGCTAACAATTATATAGCACTTTACAATTTGTAAAGCACTTTAAATATATTCTAGCTTAATACCCACAGTAGCCCTGTGAAGAAGGTACTATCACTGTTCTTATTTTTGTTCTTTAGTCATTTCAGTTGTATTCAACTTATATGATCTCATTTAGTATTTTCTTAGCAAAAATACTAGAGTGGCTTGCTGCTTCCTTCTCCAGCTCATTTCATAGATGAGGAAACAAGGTTAAATGACTTGTCCAGGATCACCCAGCTAGTGAGTGTCTGAAGCTGGATGTGACTCAAGGAAGGTGAGTCTTCCAAACTTCAGACTTGGAGTTCTGTCTACTGTGTCAGCTCATTTTAGAGAGGAGGAAATAAAATGAAGTATAGTGCACTTGGGACAGCTAGGTGTCAGAATGGATAGAAGAAAATGGTGCCCAGAGAAATTATATGATTTACTGTTAGTCACCCATGAAGGCAAGGGTTAGAGAAAGGATTAGAATTCCAATTCCTTGATATCAAAACTTCTACTCTTTCCATTGTGCCAGCCGGCAAACATCCTTGCCTCTGATTCTCACCAAGCTGTTACCAGTCCCATCCCTGCTCCCAAAGTAACTGACCCCTATGCATTGCTCTCATTCTTCATCCCAGTCACTGTCTTCTTGTAAGCCCTGATCAGGTAGCAGGTGGCTCATGAGGAGAACATTAACCAAAAAGAAAGCATAACCTCTTATTGAAGCTTTCCTACCTCCACAGAGCCTCCATCCTTCCAAACCTGACCAAACAAAATAAAAATATTGCCAGGGGTGGCCCAGAGGATTCGAGCATTAGGCAGGAACATTTTTTGTTGTGAGCTTCAGTTGATTTATTATTATATTTTTCTTCATGATTGCCACTGCTACTACAATATGGGTATTTTTGGAATCTGAAAAAAAAGAGGAAGAAAAAGTGCTTCTACTGGATATGTCAGTGCTTAGCAGAACATTAGGGAAAGAGAGTTTAAGGGGGCATTGAAAGATGACAAAATGATTTTCCAAATTCCTTTTTTCCTAAATAATTTGTAAATAATATTTTTCTGAAATAATTTCATAAATAATATGCATAGGACATAAACCAAGGGGTGAATACTAGCATGGAGAGAAATCATAGGTTCAAGCAAAGTAAGAACTTAGTAACGGAATAGCCCAATAATGGAATGGACCCCTTCATAAAAATAATAATGTTAATGATAATAACTACTTGAAAGGTAAGGTGGCATAATGATTCAAGAGTCAATGTTGGAGGTCCAAGATCCAAGTCTTATCTCTGACTTGCACTAATACTATGAAGATGTCACATAATGGATCTGTGTCCATGTAATTCTCTTGACCTGTGAATTATAGGCAATATTACTATAGCATCACTAGAAAATGTTTCCTTACATGTCGTCTCCAAACCAATGAAATAACAAGCCCAAATCAAAATAGTCATGATGAAAAAAAGATGATAATAATAATAACAATTAGCATTTATATAGTACTTTTTAGCTTGCAAAAAGTTTTACAAATATTATCTCATTTGATCCTCACAACAACTCTAGGAGGTAGATGCTATTATTTCCCCATTTTATAGATATGAGAACCAAGAGAAACAAAATTTTAATGAATTACCTATGGTCATACAGCAAGTTAATGTCTGAGGCTGGATTTAAATTCAGATCTTCCTGACTCCAGGTCCAGCTCTGTATCCCCTGTGCCTCCTAGCTACCTCTATGTAATCACTTCTACCACCTCTTACATTTATATAGCATTTAAGATAGAGAGTGAAATAGATAGGAAAATTCCAGTGCTACAGCTCTGGGTGGTTTTCTTGATTATACTCTCTTTACTCTGATTAAAGACCTATTATGAGAGAGAGAGAGAGAGAGAGAGAGAGAGAGAGAGAGAGAGAGAGAGAGAGAGAGAGAGAGAGACTGATAGGCAGATAGCAAGAACAGTTATTAATCACTTCCTAAGTACCAAGCATATTTCTTTCTCAAAACTCTTGTACAAATGTTATTATCCCTAAATTAAGGGTAAGAACCCTGGGACTCAGAGAGATTCCATGACTTGTAAATGGTCACACAGCAAATAAATACCAAAGCCTGGAAGAGAACTCATCTCTAGTGGCAGAGAGTTCCATGTCAATAAAAATGCTCAAATGAAAGCTAAATTCAAAATTGGGGGTATTATTATAGAGGGAAGTCACGCTTTGATTTTTATCTTTTAGGACTTTATGACCATGCAGGTATCCTCCAATACTAATCTTTTCAGAGGGATACAAAGGTCAGCTTCAAGTATAAATTGAACCAGATGACCCCTCAGGACTCCTTTAAATTTCTATGTGATTCTGTGTGAGGACAAATTGCCTTCAGTCTGAATCAATGACCTGCCTTTCAAAGCTTGAGCACTTGGGAATATCACTTTGGGTAGCCACTAGGAACACATAATCAGTATAGACTATACAAACACACATACACAATAAATTTAAATTTAAGAGTTTATATATTTCTTCATTCAATCATATACATTCAACAAATATCTATCTAGGCACCTACTACGGGTGGAGGCACTGTGCTAGGTGTTAAGGGAGGCACCAAGATGAATAAACACATGGTCTCTGACCTCACAGACTTTGAGATATAACAGTTAATATGTGAAACACACCAATAACTCTAATTCAAGGCAAAAATATATCAAGTATCATTCATTGTTGTAGAGTAGTTTCAGTCATGCCCAATTCTTTGTGACCCCATTTGGGGCTTTCAAAGATACTGTTATGGTTTATCATTTCTTTTCCATTATATATGAGGAGATTGAGGCCAACATGGTTAAGTAACTTGGCTGAGGTCATTCCAGTTAATAAGTGTCTTGGGACAAATTTGAACTCAGATCTTCCTGACCCCAGAATTGGCACTCTATACACTGTACCACTTAGTTACCTCCAAGTAAATATCATAAAGAAGTATAAACTGATGGGAGTTCTGCAGAGATAAACATCATTTTTGGCTTGGAAGAAGAGAAATGGAAACTTCATAGGCTCTTGAACTAAGCCTTGAAGGGTGGCTAATATTTATTGTTGTTGTTCTGTCATTTTCATCATGCCCAAGTCTTTGTGACCCCATTTGAGATTTTCATGGCAAAGATACTGGAATGATTTACCATTTCCTTCTCCAATTCATTTTAGAAATGAGGGAAATAAGGTAAGTGCCTTGCCCAATATTAAATAGCTAATAAGTGTCTGAGGCTAGATTTGAACCTAGGTCTTCCTGACTTCAGACCTGATACTCTATGCACTATTTCACCCAACTTATATCAAGAAGCAAAGAAGGGGCCAGATGTGGGAGTGGGGGGAGGGGAGGGTCAGTAAAGATCCTTAGAGGACTTATGAAATGTTGACACTTAAATATTCCAAATTTAGTGAAATTGGTTCACTTTTTAGAATTTCCAACTATCCATTTAGAATATTTCTACTTTCATAAAGAGAATTCCATCAACGAGTTTTTCTATAACTATGACACCTTCATAGAAAAGGCTGATCAAGTGCATTTTGATCTGATGTATAAGTTGGAATGATGTAAATAGACATTGGCATTGGGTTTTTTCCCATTAAATGTGACTTAGTTACAGCAGCTTGTTAATTAAGTTGCAGTTTATCAACACATTGAAACTGTTTCCACTAATGTCAAAGCTCATTTGCATTGCTAAAGAACACTAAAGTTATTTATTGATGAGCAATATATCTTAGAGGAGTTATATTTCAATGTGGTTTTGCCTGTAAGGCAAACTTATTTGAATAAAGGTTTAATTTGATGTTTTAGAATTTACAAAAACAGGGATGAAATCCCATTTCCCACCCCTCTCTCAGAAGGGGATTAGTTTGTGTTCTGTCATGAACTCATATTCAAATGAATCCATATGAGTATTCCCTCCAATGATGCAGATCACAGCCATGTCTGCCCAACCTAGATAACTCTGATCCACGTCCTCACTTAAGTTCAGCAAAAGGGACCTGCCCAAGGTGCTAAGGGTCTTCCTTAGATTCCCTAATATTAAAAGGATGCCAGTAAGTCAAGCAGGGTACTTCATCATACAGATATAAATAGGTAGTTCTCATACAAAGAAATTAAAATTACCTTTAGTCATATGGAAAAATGCTCCAAATTACTATTAATTAGAGAAATGTAAATTAAAATAACTGTCACAGAGAAATGCAAATTAAACTAACAGACCTAGCAGATTGGCTAATATGATATTTAAAGAAAAGGAAAATTATAAATGTTGAAGGGGACATAGGATGTTGGAACGCTAATATACTGTTGAAGCTGTAAACTGATATAATATTCTGGAGAGCAATTTGGAACCATACCCAAAAGACCATAAAACTATGCATACCTTGTGATCCAACAATACCACTACTAAGTCTGAGATCAAAGATAGGAGGAAAGGACCTATCTATGTAAAAATATTTTAGTAGCTCTTTTCACAGTGGCAAAGAATGAAACTGAGGAGATAGTCACCAGCTGAGGAATCGGTGAATAAATTGTGGTATATGGTTATAATAAAAATTTTTTCATAAAAAATAATGAACAGAATAATCATTAAAAACATGGAAAGCCATATATGAAATGATACAAAGTGAAGTGAACAGAACAAGGAGAATGCTATACAAGGTAACAGCAATAGTATATGAGATGATCAACTGTGAATAACAACTATTATCAGCAATGCAAGAATTCAGGACAACTCCAAGAGACTTTAGACAAAAGAAGGCATCCACCATCTAGAAGGAACTGATGAAGTCAGAATGCAGATTGAAGCATACCCTTTTCCACTGTATCTCCTTCATGAGTTTTTTTCATTTTATAAGCAATATTTTTCTCACTAGATGCTGACTTTCAATATCATTGGATAAGAACTTTGTCCTTTATATAGCCAACAGCGAGATCAAGATCCAACAGAAAACTGAATACCCTGATCTCTCTCTATATGCCTTCTCCCCAATCCAAACAATTAGACCTTCTTTAGATTGGCTCAGCTTTGCAATAATACTCTTTGATCTAAAAATAGCCTCCCTCATAGGACAGCCCATCTTCTTGTTATTTATTTTTCCTTCATTTTGAATAGTTTGATGATAAATGGTCCAAATTTTGAGAAGCATGGGCTCTTTTTGTTTTGTTTTGTTTTTCAAAGTAGTCACAATATAAAGTTGAGTTTTGGGGTTGGGAAGGATTTACAAGGATATTTAGCGCAATCTTTATTTCTTGCATAAATCTCTTCTTCCTGCATCCTTCATATGTGATCATCCAACCTCTCTTTGTTCAAATTGTTCTTTTGGCCCAGGGAGGAATTGATGCTGAGCATACCTTACTTGCCAGTGCCACCTGGTGGCTGTTTCTAATACAGCAGCCTAATATCATTGATTTCTTAGACAACCGTTATTGACTCATTTTGAAATTGGAATTAATTAAAATCCACTAGTAATTTTCATTCAAACTCTAATCTAACCATAGCTCATTCATCCTGTGCTGATGCAATACCCAGATAAGATGTAATATTCTAATCATTAAGGTCTAGAAAAGAAACAGAAAATATCCAACTTTTTACATCCTACTTTTCTCTTATCCAGGGAAAAGAACAAAAAAGGAAGAAAATCTACAAAAGCATCAATTTGTATCTTTTCCTCATCTAAGCTTCTAAGGCTTTTGAAGTTCATGCATGTTATTTTGTCTTGGTGCTAGGTTTGAGAGCCTAAGTGGTTAAATTTATTTTGTTTTGATCCCTCAGTAAAGTGTTTGAGTGTTTCAAGAGAGAGGGGTAAAAAAGCTAAAATTGCTGCAAGCCAAATAAAAAGGCTGCAAAGACTTCAGCTAGAGCTCAGTGGCCTCCTGCAGTTTAACTTTCAAAGTGAATTTACAGTTGAAAAGTGTCCACAAATAGCACAGAATCTGGTTGGATTTTTTTTTTCATTATGGAAAATTGTGCATAGCATGGACAGAGGCTACATAAAGTATTGGTAGTATCCAACTGTTTGCAAGAAAGAATAACAAAGCCCTGGTTCTTGAGCCCATCTGACAGGATATGGTGATCATTTTATTATCTAGGGCTTTGGTTAAAATGGCAATCAACCTACAGGGGAATTTATTCCAGAGGAATAATAGTAAGCCAGGAATAGATCTCAGGCTTCTGTTCTCATTTCTAAAGCTCTAATGGTCAAGCCTTTGAGACTTTTCCTTTTAGGCATGACAAGGCAGAAAAATCCCCAACTTTATTGGATCACTGACACCATGCTGCTCTAAGTCCTTCTTACTTATTTCATCTCACTAGATTAATTTATTAAGGCTCAGGGAGGAAATTCCATTCTTTACCTATATTCCTGCCCCCCAACTCCTAGGACCCTATGATAAAACCTAGACCTCTATGTAATATAGTAGTAAACTGAGTGAATAGCACCAGCATTAGCTTGGTGTCCTTCAATGGACATATTTTCTCAGGGGCACTAGCAGCCTGGTTCTCATTTCCACTGCTACCTTCAGTTTCCTGAGGGGCATCCTCTGATTGTCCACTGTCCTTTCCCATAACTAGATCTAAACCTTTTTCCATAATGAGTTGTTCAAATACTGCCTTAATCATCTTGTTTAAGTCATTGTAAATGGCCATAACCTTCTCTGCCTTCAGGGGAACCATGAATCTGTAAACTTTTCTCACTTGGGTTAGGGTCTGCAACATAGCCATGAATAGTATGTATACTTGTGCCAGGATTTGCCATAGAACTAATTCATTTTGGAAAGGTAATTGTAACACAGTCATAGTCAAATTTCCTACACATTCCACCGTCTCTACTACAATTTGAGTCAATTTGCTGTAAATACTATTGTAAACCCAATAGCTAGCGATGGCTGTGATGATCACCACACCAAAAACTACCTGTTTAAAGATCTTTACTGTTTTTCCTGCCTGTGGGATTGTTGGCTACTGTCAGACTTGTGGTGCCAATTGTAATAAAGTAGTAAACTGACTGGAAACTTATTACTGATTGAGTTAGAGAGGATGAACTGAGGGGAACCAGTTTCTTCACAATGGCTGTGGCTAGAGAGGGCTGCTGCAGGAATCTGAAACTGTTGAGGGATCCTGAGCCTGCTTATTGGTAATGGAGGACAGAGAAATGCTTCTGGGAGATGCCACCACA